>NC_133044.1:6957500-7570625 GCF_048771995.1 Taeniopygia guttata | reverse complement strand
AGGACCCCGCAACGCTTTTATACGGCGGCGCGCGGGCCGGGGCTGCCCCGCGCGGTGCCTGCCTCCAGCTCCCCGCCCCGGCGGGGCTGTCCGCGCGGCTGCCTGTCGGGAGGGGCCCCGCGCGGCTCGCTGCCGCCGGCTCCGGGACGGGATCCGCCCGGGGATCCGGGCGGTGTCTGCTCTGCGATCCTCGCGGGATTCACCCGCGGCTCCGCCCGGGGATCCGCTCCGGATCTGCCGGAGGATCTGCATGGGGTCTGCCCGTGGGTGTGCGCGGTGTCGGTCGGGGATCCCCCCGGGGATGTGCCCGGGCTGCGCTGCGGTGACGCTCCGATGGGCGTTGGACACTCCCGTGCTCTGATTGCCCGAGCAGCCCTCAGCGATCCTGTACAGAGCTCATGGAAATGGATCCTGCTGCGGGTGTCACACTCATCCACACTGATCGCAGGGATGGATCTGCTCCGGGTCATTCCCTGCACTCCCGCGGGTGTCTGGCAGCAACACATAGCGTTCACAGGGCTGCTGGAGGATAGTGCTGGATTTTATTGCAAATTATGACAACGGGCTGTACCCGAGAGTCCCACAGTCTCCTTAAAAAATACCATTTGTACCAACTGGTTTGTCTCCTTTTGCCAGGCCATAATGTAATGTTTTCTAATAAAACCACACGACAGATTCTCATATGATAACCAACTATGCCCACACCTCGTGTCCCTGATCCCGTGCTGCCGATCCCAGTTCACCCCGCAGGCTTTGCCCCTCTGTCCCCCATCGATCCAGCCTGGATCCTGGATCCTGGATCCCAGATCCCAGCCTCCCTCCAGAGACCGAACCGGGCCAGGGAAGCTCAGGAGCTCTTGGGGCAGAGGAGGACCGATGAGCCCTGCGGAGGAGCAGGGCTGTCCCAGGGAGGGAACGTGGTACTGAGGGGAGCAGGGCTGTTGAAAAATGTGGAATATGTCAAGATTATCTTAAGTAGTAATGTTCTTTAATGTAAGATCTTTGCATACTTTCAGCAAAAAAGGAGACCCAACCCATGGGGAAGGCAGCAGCTAGCATCCCTTACTCAAGGACATCCTGGAACTAATGAGCATTAAGGATGTAGTAAATTCAGATTTTGGTGTACATCTGTGTATACTTTGCTAACTTAGCAGAAGGTTCAAGGTCCATGTGTCCCATAGCTGATCTATGTTCATTATAATTCTAAGGATCCTGTGAAGACACTTCCCCTCAGCTTGTGGGGAATGTCTACAAGTTAGCTGAGGTTATGCAACTTGTAAATTACTAATCAATCCCCATGTATATGGGCAGTACTTGGAAAGTTAGTAAGTCTGAACTGAGTGTAAAAAACGGTGTGAAAAGCCCGGTGGGGTGTGCTGGATTTGGGGAACACCAGTGAGCATTGCAGTTCACGCAACTCTGAAATAACAATCTCTGAAAAAAAAATACCAAACTCTGAAAAATCCATGTGTCTGTTGAGTGTGTTACGGTCGGCTTGTGGCACACTGGGAAAGCAATATGATTTTGTGGGATGAGGGGTTGAGGGAGTGGGGTGGGAAGGACAGCCATGAGGGGAGCGGGGTGTGAGGGGACACAGGAAGGGCCGAGAAGAGCTGAGGGGAGCGGGGCTGAAGGATCATGAGGAGCTGAGGGAAGCAGGGCTGAAGGATCATGAGGAGCTGAGGGGAACAGGGCTGAAGGATCATGGGGAGCTGAGGGGAGCAGGGCTGAAGGATCATGGGGAGCTGAGGGGAGCAGGGCTGAAGGATGATGGGGAGCTGAGGGGGAAACAGGGCTGAAGGATCCTGGGGAGCTGAGGGGGAACAGGGCTGAAGGATTCATGGGGAGCTGAGGGGAGCAGGGCTAAAGGATCATGAGGATGTGAGGGGGGAACATGGCTGAAGGATCAAGAGGAGCTTAGAGGGAACAGGGCTGAAGGATCATGAGGAGCTGAGGGGAACAGGGCTGAAGGATCATGGGGAGCTGAGGAGAGCAGGGCTGAAGGATCATGGGGAGCTGAGGGGAGCAGGGCTGAAGGATCATGAGGATGTGAGGAGGGAACAGGGCTGAAGGATCATGAGGATGTGAGGGGGGAACAGGGCTGAAGGATCATGAGGATGTGAGGGGAGAACAGGGCTGAAGGATCATGAGGAGCTGAGGGGTCATGAGGCGCTGAGGGGAGTGGGCTGAAGGATCAAGAGGAGCTTAGAGGGAACAGGGCTGAAGGATCCTGGGGAGCTGAGGGGAGTGGGGCTGAAGGGTCATGAGGATGTGAGGGGAGCGGGGCTAAAGGATCATGAGGATGTGAGGGGAGAACAGGGCTGAAGGATCATGGGGAGCTGAGGGGGAACAGGGCTGAAGGATCATGAGGAGCTGAGGGGAGCGGGGCTGAAGGATCATGGGGAGCTGAGGGGGAACGGGGCTGAAGGGTCATGAGGAGCTGAGGGGAACGGGGCTGAAGGATCATGGGGAGCTGAGGGGGAACAGGGCTGAAGGGTCATGAGGAGCTGAGGGGAACGGGGCTGAAGGATCATGGGGAGCTGAGGGGGAACAGGGCTGAAGGATCATGAGGAGCTGAGGGGGAGTAGGGCTGAAGGGCCGGGAGGCGCTGAGGGGAGCGGGGCTGAAGCGCCGGGAGCCGCTGAGGCGCGGCCATCAGGGGAGCGGCACTGCGGTACCGGACAGACTAAGGCGAGCGGCTCACTCGGCGGCCGAGCCCGTCCCGCTGCCCCGGAAGAGGCGGAGCGGGCGGGCGGCCCCACGTGCGGCGGCGGTGGCGGCATGGCGGGGATGGAGCAGATGGAGCCGCGGGGCGGCGGCGCGGCCGTGACCGACCCCCGCGGGGTGCTGCGGCAGGGCCGCGCCTTCCTCGACTTCTTCTGGGACATCGCTAAGCCGGAGCAGGAGGTGCGGCTGGCGGCCACTGAGAGCCTCCTGCGGCACCTGCGGGAGGGCAAGAAGGTGAGGCGGGGGCCGGAGGGGCGGTGGGTGCGGGCGGGCAGTGTCTCGTCCCTCCGCTCCCGCTTGGGGACGCGGCAGTGCGGACGGGGCACGGGCCGGGCGCGGGGGTCTGGCGGCTGGGCCGCGCTCGGAGCAGCTCGGACACGGCCCAGCTCTGTCTCTCTTGCAGGATGATGAACTCAAGTACACCCTGAAGCGGCTGGTGGAGGGACTGGGAGCCACCCGCGAGGCCGCCCGCCCTGGCTTCAGCTTGGCCTTGGCGCAGGTCAGTGTGTCCCAGCGCGGGTCAGAACCGTCGGCAGGCTCTGTCCATGATTGGGGTCACTTTTGCTGTCTGTGCAAGGCTGGAGCCCTTCTGGCTGCTCCTGTGTGCACATGGGAGGGACGGCTCTCACAATAACCGTAGTTTTAAATTGTGCTACTCTGTTTTAGAAACTTATAAAGTTATGAACTATACCAATATCTATAGTTATGAACTGTAGTTATAGTTATGAATTATGTCAATACATTTATACTACACAGTCCTGCTTCAAGGACTGTCCTTGATTTACAAATTTTGACCAAGTTTTCAATAGTAGCACTATTACTACTTCTTGAAACTGTCTTGCTCTTGGTCTTGGTTGGTTGATGTGGATATCTGCGCTTTCTCTAGACCAGGTTGCTCCAAGTCCCATCCAGCCTCACCTTGAACATTTCCAGGGATGGGGCAACCACAGCTTCTCTGGGCAACCTGTGCCAGAGCCTCACTGCCCTCACAGGGAGTGATTTCTTCCTAACATCTAACCTAAATTGGCATTTTGTCAATGTGAAGTCATTCCTCCTTTTCCTGGGACTCTGGGACTCCAGCGTTCCTTTGCAGCTCTCTTGGAGCCTATTTAGGCACTGGGAGAAGCTGTAAAATCCTCTCTGGAGCCTTCTCCAAGCTGCACAAGCCCAGCTCTCCCAGCCTACTTCCTGTTCTTTACTGATCTGGTTGTCTTTATTCTGGCTTGATAAAGCAGCACGTCTGCTGCTGTGCTGTACACCTCTTCAGCTCTGTTTTAGCTTAACCCAAGATAATGTCATGAAATGGAAGAACTGCAAACAGCTATTCCATCTCTCTCCTCAGGTTTTGCAGGCTTTTGAGGAAATTCCACTGTGCAGCATTTTGGAACAGATAAAAGAAAAACACAATCTGGAAACAGTGAAAAAGGTAAGTCAGCTCATGGCAACATTTGCCAACTGATACTTTAAATGAATTGTTCTCTATTCTTTGACGACTTGGTGTATAGTGTAGCTTTGGGGTTCGTGTTAAAGCAAGCAATACAATAAAATAACAAATATTTCAAAAAATTGCAAGTTGATGACATTGTAATCTGGCCCTGTTTTAGGTGAGATTTTTCGGTGTGATGAAGAGGTACTCTAGGACAGTTCTTAAACATTGTGTAGCAGGTTGCTTTTCAGTATGTTCTCTTCCCATAGTGAGGTGTTCAAGGCTGGGTTTTCCTGCCATCTTGCTCCACTGATTGTGTAGTTGTGTAGCTGAATGTGAGCTTTAGTCTCTCAGGAAAGTAGATTTTTACCTATTTTCTTTTTTTTTTTTTTTTTCCTTCAGAAACTTGTGAGAAATGCAGCTTTTGGGAACTTTTTTGGAGTGATGGCTCTATTCCAGTCTGGGCGGCTTGTGAAGGTAACACTGCTGTCAGGTGTGCCAATTCTGCTTCTGGGGCTTCTGATGTGGAAAGGGGATTGACAGAGAACGGCTGTGTCACTGGGTAATCAGTGCAGTGGCACTTGAAGCATCAAGTTCAGTTCATTTCTCTTGTGTCATCCATGGACTCTTTGTGCCTTTTTAATGTCTGTTCCTGAGTAGAATGTAGGAACTGTGTCAAATAGTACAGGAGACTCCTACCTCTCCTGGAAGAAAGGGATCTGTTGTCATACCCAGCTGGAAAATACAATTTTGGAAAAAGCTGGGTGACCAATCAAGAAACAATTGTGTTTCTTATTAAAAGTAGGCATAAACATCTAAAGAGTAGATTATTACCTTAGCTTTCAGATTAATTTCTGATATATGTCCTCTGGTTTTGGTTTATCTTTCCTTTGTAGGACCGGAAAGCTCTGCTGGAGAGCATCCAGCTTCTCCAGCAGCTGACAAATCACCAGACACACCTCAGAGATCTCCCACGCAAAACTCTCATTGACATCACCTCTGAGGTACAGGCACAGCACGTGGCCTTGGGGCTTGGTGGGGCGGGAGGAAGAGAGTGCTTGGCTTTGGGGTCAGATTTTCCTTTAGTTTGTTCATAGCTGGAAATTACAGGGGGTGTGGAACAGTGAGAGTAAACTGTGGGAGCTGTCCCTGTATGGCTGTGGGCAGATGCTTGTGCTCTGGTTTAGCTTAGTTTGACTTCACCGTGGACAATCCCACAGCCTGTTATTTCCCATTTTACTTGCTTGGATTATATGTTAGACTGTGTGCTCCTTTGAACAGGTGTATGCTGAAAACTCTGAACAGCAAAACAGCTTTTTTTATGCACCAAGCTTGGGCCTAAAGTTGAATTTTGGGCTGTTGGGAATGAAATAATGTAGGAACAAAGGAGTAAAAATCTCAGAATATATAGTAAAAGGAAAGAGTTTATTTCCTTTTTTTATAGACATGAAAACTAGCAGTGTTAATAAGAATAGAGTTTCCTTGTCCCTGGGTTGCCCAGCTGTACAGGCAGAGCAGATAGCAAGAGAACAATTGCAGCTGTAGTCAGTTGACCAGAATTGCTGTCTGATGACAGCATACTGTCCTACTCCCCATGGTTAAGCACCTGGGTCTGTCTGGCAGTCATGGACACAACCATTATTTATTTTTCGTTGTGTCACCATAAAGACTATTTCTAGAGTTTCCAGAGCACTGCTTTTAGTAAAATGTTCTCCAATGCAGATACTTTAATGTGCTTACTTCACTGCAAGTTAGTAAAACGCCCTCAGATATTTCTTCTATGCTCTCATCCTTGTTCCTGTCTAGGTACCTGAAACTGTGTTTGAGGAGGTCCTGTTTGACATCTTGCAAGGTGACCTCTCTTCAGCCTTCACATCTCCAGAGAACCTGCACCTTTTGCTTGTGGGTATGCAGAAATTCCCTGGTGTTCTGAAACCTAAAAAGCTGAAGAAGCTGTTTGGCTCACCTACTGTTGTAAATAAGGAAAATATTTCCAGGTAAATTCTTAAATAAGGAGGTTTAAATTAACATTATTTTCCTCTTGGCTAGCAGTGAGAGAAATGTGGCTGTGATTCTGATTCCTGCTTGTATTTGCCTCTGCCGGCGGTGCTGAGGGTTAGGTGTTAATTGTTATGCAGATTCCCAAGTTATAGTTGTGTCATTTCTCCCAGGGGACACAGCCTCCAGTTCTCGGGAAATGTTCTGTGTTTCAGTAGGATGAATTTGGCCATCAGCAATTCCCTTTCAGGTCAGATCTCCCACATTATTTTATTTCTTCTTCTAGGCTTGTAGAACTTCTGAAAAGTGCAGCCAAGTCTGAGAAGGAAGACAAGAAATTGCCCAGTGTAGTCTTTGATTTGCTGCAAGTTGCACTGAAGGAAGGTGCCTTTGAACTGTTCTGGAATGAAGTTGTGGAGAACGGGCTTTTGAAGGAGAAATCAGGACCTGTGAGGTTTGTTTTAACATCCCCTGTTTGTGGTTTCCCATGTTATCCATCTGTTTCTCTACCCAGAGGTTTTGACTTCACGTCCCTGCATGCTCCTGTACCCTGCCCCAGCACTTCCTCTCTGTCTTAGCCCTTCGTGTGGGTTACTGCTGTGCTTTAGCCTGAGGGAATGTTCTTTGTTCCCACTCAGTTACATGTGCTACCGATTGCTGGGCAGCGCTCTCCCCTTGCTGTCCATGGAGCAGCTGCAGGTGGTTCTCAAAGGGAAGGTGATGCTGCACTATGGAGAACACGTGGTAGCGACTCAGGTAGGTCTTGGAATAAGCTAAAGGCCGTGTCTTGAGTACAAGGAAGTCTCTGCCCCACTTCTAGTTTCAAATCATTTTGTATAAAAAAGGTTAATGTAATTTTAGACCTTGAACTCTAACTAAAAGCAAAGTTACTGTATGAGCACTGGTTACAGTGGATTGAGTGTAGCCTATGTTTGATTGTCATTGCCTGTTTTAAGGGAATGGAAACTGTTCAACACTCTCTCACCTGCTTTCATTGCTGCTGCCAGGAAAGCTCTAATGATGGGGGAAGGAGAGGAAGGGCAGTCCTCAGCAAATTGACAGTGTCATGTGTTGTCCTTTAAAAGTCCCTTTGCTTTTGTGTGTCCAGAAGCTCCTTTTTGTTTATCATTGTGCTGGGTGTTGCATGCACATTGGAAGGCAAAGACAAAAAGGAACAACTCGTGCTTTTGTTTGTTAGCGCTTGTTAAAATAAGCACATCTGAGGTTAAAGCACAAAATTTATTTGGAATTGGATTTTTGAGTTCCTCTTTCTCTACTGGGAAGACAGCAAACAACATAAGCCTGCAATAAACACAGAAGTAAAAGGGGACTACTGATAGAACTAGCTTTTAGCTTGGCTTTTTGTGGTAACACGAGCCCAAACCTCCTCATGTGTGTCCAGAAATAGTTGTTGTATCTTGGGAGAGATAGGTCTGTGTGATCATTTTGTTCTGTTATCAGAGCAGCTATAGGTGTGTGAGTTTGCTCTGCAAATGCTGCATACCATGGTGCCTCCCTAAATGGACCAGCTTTCTCTGGGATTTACCCAGTGGCTTAATAGTTTTCCTATTTCTTACTTTTTGTGTTTGTTGCAAAGTAAATTAGGCTGTAATCTTCCATGTGCTTCAATTTTTTTATTTGGTTCCTGTCTGAAATATACAAATCCCCTGAAGACAATGAGACTAAATGGAAGAAGCTCCTAATATTGTTGATGATGAGAGAGTAATGATGAAAACATCTTCGTTTGAATTTGATTCTGGTTTGGGGTTTGTTTTGTTTCTTGGCATAGGTTGTTTGTTTCAAGAAGTAAATGCTGTTACCTTGTAGTTCCTTATGGGATTCTGGTGATTGTTAGAGATGGAGCTAGACAAAGCTGGAGTCTGATATTTACTGGCAGTTATCTTCTTAATTCCACTTTTGTAATCAACAAGGGAGTAAATAAACCCGATTCATTTTAGAGGTGGTTGATGAACTCCCTGTTGTCAGCTATTAGCCTGTTTACAATGTCTTTTCTGGAGTTTTTCTCCCAGTTTTCATATTGATGCACTAGTATTGAGTTCTTCAACAGTGGAGGCAGGAACTTGCTACGGTGTGTTTTCTATGAGATTTCTTTCAGGGGTATTTATGTTATAATTGGATGGATTACAAGTTTATAGCCCCTTTATTTAAAAGAACAGTGTCCAGACTTTTGCTACTGTTTCTGCTCCTGCCAGGTCACTGTATTGAATGTGACAGTAGATCAAATTAGTTGTTTTATTAATAAAAAAAAAAAAAAGATGTGTTGGAATTTTGGAATGAGACCACCTCTTAAAGATTTCTCTAGTTAAGCATTTTTTTTTTTCTAGAACAAGGTGAGTGGGATTGAACACTGTGGGCTGTTAAAAACTGTAAGGGAATGGGATGCATGGTGGAATGGGACATGTGCTGGCGGTCCCTATGCTGCTGGACAGTGTCCAAGGCCAGCACTGCCAGCTGTATGCCTTTTGAAGCAGTGACAGGACTGAAGATAAGGCTTGTCACAAAACAGCTACACCTCAGGATATGAGTTTTAGCTTAAACATATCAACTCCCCCTCCTTTCAGAATGCCTCAATGCTTCTGAGACACCAGGGAGAGTAGGTGGCATTTATTCTAAGCCCATGGGTCAGTGGGCACCAGGGCTGCTACATGAGACTGGAATTGATGGTGGGGAATATTCAAATCTAGGGAAACTAAGGCAGATGGTACAAGAAACATCCTGGAACTTTCACCCAAAATAAAGAGTTGATCAGCCTGGGAACTTAGTTGCACTGGGCAGCATGTGATCCATCCTGCTGAGGCCTCACTGTTCTGCAAGGTACAAATTGCAGGGTTGATGTTGGTACATGGCAGCATTCTGTTGTTCCTTACAGAGGCTGCCACTGTGAGAGGACAACAAGAGGTGAAACTGATGACTGACTGTAAGCCTTAGGACAAATATTCAGGCTCATGACTTTAATTTACTTAGTGCAGCCAAAGTTTTACATGTGATTTACACTGTAAGTGTTCAAGGCCAGGTTGGATGGGGCTTGGAGCAGTCTGATCTAGTGGAAGTTGTCCCTAACCCCCCATGGCAGGGAGTTAGCATTGAGATGAGCTTTGAGGTCCCTTCCAACCCAGGCCAATCTCTGATTCTATGATTTTTATTTACAGAGCCATTCAGTCTGAGTGTGAATTTCCTGACCTGCTTCTTTGACCATGTTTTTCAGTCTCCCCAGGGATTTAAGTTTGCTGCAGAAATGGAGGGATATATAGATACATTTCTGAGTGGCTGTGATGACCCAGAGAGGCAACTGGCTGTGATGATGGGCTTCTCTACCCTTACCAATCAAGGGAGGCCAGTGTTGTTGAGTGCTTCCAGGGTAGTCAGACACCTGCAGGCAGTGGCCTTGCAAAAATACATCTCCTGGCTCAAAGACATGTTCCTCAGCCCAGACTTGGACTGTTGCTTAGACTTCTCAAGTAACCGGCAAAAACAGAACCGGCAAAACGCAGACATGTGAGTACATGGGTATTGCACCTTCCTCTCAACATTTGCTGGTTGAGTTTGCCATGAGTTGACAATTGTTTATTTCCTCTGTCTCAGAACAGTTTAGCCCCAGTATCAGATTGTTTCACTGGGGTAAAATTCAATTCTGAAAATTCTGCAAGCATATTGAGAACCAGCCAGCCTGCCCAAAGCAGACTGGATCACCAAAAGAGCCTTTTCTTTTTCTAGTCCTGACAGTTGCTTTGGAGAATATGTCTGGTGGTTTCCTCTTTCACTGCAGCTCCTCAGGTCTTTGTAGGAATTGTGCCCCTCTTTTATCTGTGTGTTAGAGATGCTGGTATTCAGGCCAGGTTATGTGTTACCTGGCACCTGTAAACCTCACTGTACTGATTGCTGCAATTCTTGAAGTGCTTTTTGCTCATCTGCAGACTCTCTGTGGGGTAAATAGATCGCCTTTTGCATAGTGAAAAGCAAACCTGAGAAGATTATATATCTTTTCTTTGTGCCTGTTGCTTTGTTACTACATAACTTTGTCGGTTTTAGTGTAAAGCCTCTAATATCTGAAAGTCGCCTCTTGATGTGGATTGTGCAGTGTGTATTTATGTTGGGTTAGTGTTCAAACTGATTGTGCCCACCTTCTTATCAAAGAGCACAACAGAAGATTGCTCGATTGAGAAGATGGATCATCCACCGACTGGTTAGCATCACTGAAAGTGCCACAAGAAAAGAAGAGAGCCTTGTGATGGACATTGCCAGGTGAGACTGATGTAAAGACACATGTGCTTGGGATAATTCTGTGTAGATCAACAGCAGTATTCCAGATAAGCTGTCCCCATGACACTAGGCAAATCCAGTAGTGGAAATGCTCCATAATAAATAATTTAGAAGACTAGATTTTGTTTTCAAAATACCTTCTGTGTGATTGGACTAACCTGTGTAATAAGTAGTTGGCATTTAAAATCACATCAGTCCTATTTATTTTTAATAAATTTTCCATTCCTGCTTACCTAAACTGCTTGAAGATACTATTTTTAGCATCATGTCTTAATAAGTATTTTTCTGTTGCTTAAAGTGTCTTGGAGAGTACAACCTGCATCTGACAGTCTTAGTATTGTGTCTTGTGGCCTTAAGTGTTGGTACTTCACTTTTGTGAAGTCCTGAGCTTTTTTTCCTCTTCTTTACCCTGTGTATCTCGAGAAAATAGTCTCATTGTACATAGTGCTTTTTTCAGTGCTCAGACTTCCTTGAATGTGGAGCTGTTTGGTTTCCATGCATGGGTTGATTTTGCTTTGTTATGACCAATCTGGGTTTTCATTTTTTCCCTATTTCTGTTTATTCTAGGTTTTGCTTCTTCCATGCTTTCTTTGTTGCTAAGAAGAAGAATTCCCAGATAGCTGAGGCTAGTGTCCTTCCATCAGAGCCCCTAAATGAACGGGATCATACGGAGACAGAAAACTACTTCTTTGGGTAAGGATTTGATTTCATGCTTTAAGCTTGGAAATGTCTCTTTTTTCCTGAGGATGAGATCAGCTTGTGAATAGTGGGGCAAGAACAGTAGGCTGCTATTACAGCATTTCTTTGACTCCAGCACAAGGAAGTGTTTTTTTTTTATGGAAATGGATTTTTCAAAGATCATGTTTTGTCCACGACAAATGATTTTATATGAGATGATGAGTGTATGTGAGATGATGTGGCAGGTGTGGAGTTGAGCTCCTACTGCTTTTTCCCATAGTATTTCCATTGCCTCTATTGCAAGCTGAAAGGGGAAGGACCCAAGAGGGAGGGGTTGTGCTGGTGGCTGTTTGCTTTCTGGCACTCTGTGTGTGAGGTGCTGGTGACTCCACAGCCCTCCCTGTACTAAGGAAGATAGAGTTGGTAGTAGATATTTTTAGATGATTGCCAAACCTCAATAGAAGAAAAGTAGAGGACATGATGGGATACAGAGTGAGAAGCAAGTGAGATTAATAGTGTCCTTGAGAGCACCAGGTACCTTGGGGACGCCAAGATAATGAGCTCTACACTACTATCTTGACTACATGTGTGGGTTGAAAGTTGAGCACTGTCAGTTTGGGCTGCAGTGAGTGACCAGAGCTCTGGGATGAGAGTGCTGTGCTGGTGGGTGTTATTTTGGTAAGTAGGAGCAGGCCATTTGGTTCTTCTGACACTAACACAGTGGCTGACTTTCTTTGCAGGTTACTTCAGACATTAAACACCCTGCCTGTTTTGGGGGATACAGCAAAGGCTGCAGCCTTGAGGGAGAAGCACGTCCATGGTGTGACTGCAGATGGGAAGCTGTGGATCTTTCTCCTTGTTGAGTATGCCAACAAGCTGCTCTCCAGTGAGCATGTCAAAGCTGTGAAACCTTTTACCGAGGAGCAGAAGGATATCTGGGAGAGGTGAGATACTTGGGAAACTGGGTGCTGGGTTGGTGAAGTGAGAAAGGTGGGAAAGCCCTGGTCTTGGTTGTTCTTTAGGATAGTAAAGGAGATGTGTTCTCTTTGCCTCGTGGTGTTCTGGTTGCTGTAGCACAGCCATTTCACAGGCAGTGGCAGTTCTTTTTCTTGCCTTTTAGTATTCTGTACCCATGGCTGGGTTTCAGAGTGTCTTTCTCTTTCTTTTCACCCCATTCCTTTCTTCCTCTTCCTTCGATGTGTTAAATATGTGATAGCCATGTCCTTTTCTGTTTTTGTTAATCATCCTTCTCCCAAACATGATTGTAACAGTCTGCTCATCTTTTCTCTTAATAATGCCTGTACAAACTTCTCAATGACTCTTTTCTGAGTTTGATTCCCCATAAAGGTCTAGCCTTGGCTGTGGTATTAGGAATGTAGTCTGTGCACAAGTGCAGGTTTTTATAACCCACATTTAGTCAGATACTATCATCGGGTTAGGATTGTATACTAAAAGAGCATCCAATGCCAATAGATGAAATATTAAGTACACAAAACAGTACTGTAGTTTTGGTCACGTTTTTAGTCTGATCATACAAGATTATTTGCTGTTATAATTGTGAAAAACTCAGAGAAATTTCTTTCTTCAGAACACTTCAGTCTGTGAAGAATCTGCAGAAGAAGGAAAACAAATCAGACAGTGCCAAAGTTGCTGCTTTCCAGCAACTTCTGCTTTCAATAGCCATTTATCTTTTCAAGGTAAGATCTCTGATTAATATTTCTGTAGTATAAAATAGGCTGATAGCTGGGCTTTCTGAACACCAAGATGGGGAGTTTCTTTGTTCAGAGATCCAGCCTTTCAGAACCTCTGGCTTCTGAAAATGGGCAACTGACAGCTAATAAACTGTGATTCTTACACTGTCTGTAGACATGAAGTGGGCAAAGCTTGGCCTGACCATTAGGCCTGTAGGCCTGATTTGCTGCTGACTTGAGCAGCAAAAACTTGAAGGTTTTTTCCTGCAAAAGAGTTATAGTAATTGATTGTAATATTTGTACCTGTTTAGAGTGTTCCTTAGATTTGGAGCATATTCCTTCTGTTGTTGATAGTGGAGAGTTCTGAACCTGTTTTCTGTCTGCTTGTGACCAAACAGAATCAGCCTGAAACCGTGGATGTTCTGAGCGACCTTCTGAACTGCACAGAGAGGGCATTCAGCAAAGAAGCCAAGAAGAAGAAGAAGACTGGTGAGTCCTTCCTACAAAAGAAGGGGAGTGGGATTGTTAGTGGTCTGTCAAAGACAGAAGATGGCAGTTCTGTGTTAGTGAAACACTCTGCATTGGTTCTGACCTGATGCACTTACCTCCAGGAGAATCCTTTCTTCATTCTCTTTCCATGGTGAAAGACTCTTAGACTCTTATCTAAGTCTTCTGCTCCAGCTCTCTGTCTGCACTGTCAGTGGGTTGTGTTCCTGTGTGCCTTGGAAAGGAGAGCTGAGCTCCCCAACTGCCCTTGTTTGGGTGAGCACTCCAAGGGAGTTCATTCTCATCGAGGCATTGATGTGTGAGGGCCAGTGGCTGGTGGTGAGCTGGTGGTGTCTGCCTGGCAAAGCTGTGGGCTCCAACACCCAGCAGGCATGAAACATGTTTTCTTCTTAGCTTGAGTTCTGAGCAAGCTGAATGTGTCCTTTGAGTATACACAGCATGTTTGGAGATGGAGGCTGGTCCTTGTTTATGGCATGTGGACCCTCTAGACTAGGACCTGACCAGGAAAAAACTTGCTGTGATCTTTTGATTTCCTTTCCAGATGTAGTCTTGTTCTCCTGAAGTCTGTGTAAATCAATTTGAGGGCACTGTGAAAATAAAAGCTGTAATTCTTTGGTGGTTTGGTTGGTTGTAGAGCAGGATTCCCAAACCTTTTGACTAAAGGAGGAATTTCAAATGCCATCTTTTATCATGGGCTGCTGTGACTTCGGATTTCACTGGAAACATTATAAAATGCATATACTTTTGTTGACCAGCTGCTAATTGCTTTAATGTAGCCAAGTAGGTGCCAGGCAACTTGCAGAGCTGCTAATCTAAGTAATATTTTAATAAATAGTAGCTTTTGTTACCTTTGCAGTGGTCAAAAGACCATTTCAAGCATGTTTCTCATTGTGGTTTCTTCCTTCCAGCCTTCTGGTCTGTTGTGTTGCTGAGTGGTACTTTAAAGAGTCAGCTAGAAGGACAGTTTCAATTTTTATTCCTTGGTGAATTTTTCTGTAGTTTCTTACTGATATACCAATGCCTCTTCCTGTCATTGTTTGTTTGTTCTTGTGCAGACAACTCGGAGCCAGGATGGGTTGAGGTGATGGTGGAAATCCTTCTCTCCCTCCTCGCCCAGCCCAGCCTCCTCTTACGTCGGATTTCTAAGAGTGTGTTTGTATGGATATGCCCTAACCTGACCAAGAGGGGCTTGCAGCTGATCCTGGATGTAAGTGAGGCACTGGTAGAGCCTTGTACTGTTTGCCTGTTTTGTCCTTAACAGATGTATGTACAAGCATGTCTCGATTTTGGGTTTAATTTAAAGTCTGCTTGATTTAGGAACTGTCCGATGATGTGTGCTACTGAATTTGAACTGTAGTTTAGAGAGAGTTTGGGCTATTTTTTGTTTTTGTGGGGGAGGAGTTTGGTTGGTTTTTTTACAAGAGCCTGAGATCTGCTAACTTCAAGCTGTATTATTTGATAGTTTTAGTCTGAAGAAATTCCTGGATCAGTTTATGTAACTGGTAGATTTTATATGTAAGTATAAATGGTAACATTTCTTTTTTCTAAAAAGGTGCTTTTTTCATAGAGGTGTTAAAACTAAGTGACACTAAAAATCTGAATTGGTCATACCACTAAGAAAGGTGATGCCTACTGAGAAAATAATAGGTGCATTGCAAACATGGGCTGTCAGCTACTTTGTGATGAACTTAATACTTCATTTGTAACAAACCAAGATGTGTTATGCTACCAGCCTCTTCAATTTTCTCCACCTTTTTTGTTATTTACAGAAAGAGCTTGGCGTGTTAACAAGCAGAAAGTTAATGCCCTTACTTCAAATTCCATTATTCAGCTGGTTTACTGTGCTGAAATTTCTGCCTGTTGTGCATAAGAAATGGTTAAAAACAAAACAATGAAAACATGCAAGTACCTTTTTTTTTGTAGGTTTTTGACCCTAACCAAGAGCAAAATGAAGAAAGTGCAGTTGTTGTGATGGAAGAATCAAACAAAAAGACCAAATCTGCCCAGAACACGGTAATTGTGCATTGCCAGTGACAAACACCCTTCATATCCTCAATATTTAATGGCTCTCCTGAACTGTGTTAATAGATTAACATCATCTCTCTATTTGAGGAAAATGCCTGTTACTCTGTTAAGATTTATTTTAAAGGTTCAGCACACAAATGGCTTGTTGGAAGTGCATGCTTGAGTCTCTTGGGCTGCTGTTGTAGGTGTGGCTGGTTGAATAGATGCCTTTCTGAGAAGAAGTAGCTGCAACCTGAAATGAGCACAGGCCTGTTCTTTTTGCAGCCACAGACAGAATGGTGGTTGTGATGCAAAGCCAGCTGGATTCCAGATCTCACGTTTTTATAGATTGTAGAGATTCAAGTCACAAAGCATTACAAGCATCAGCAGAGAGGAGGGTCAGGTGGGAGCTGTTCCTTAGAAGCTTCTCTTTGATACTTATTTAATGTGACAGAGAAGTCTTTATTATATTCCACTTTTAGCTCTTGTGGATACCTGGCACCTCCTTATCTGAGGTGTCTGTACTTGGATCTGAGGGCTGGAAGGAAGGCATTAGGGGAGGGTTGAAGTTTTATTTCTGAGAATTGAGTTGGGCTTGTATGGTGGGCTCAGGAGATGAACTTTCCTTCCTTAGGATGAAGAAGGAAGCGATGACTCCTCGGATGAAGACACCACTGACAGTGAAGATGAGGAGAGTGAAGAAGTTGATGATAATTTTCGCAGTCAGCTGATGAAAGTTCTCCAAGCAGGGAATGCTTTGGTATGTTTTCACTGCCTACCTTGATACAGATACCAGGAGGTTGTGGTGGTCACAGATGATCTAGTAACCCTCATCCTACCTGAACTCATGCAGTCTTGGCCCTTGCAGCCATTTTTGTGTGGCACTTGAAACAGCTCATGGTCTTAGGTGAGCTGTGGGAATAAGTCACTTGTCCTTTTATTTATTGTTCATATGTCTTAAGCACTTTAGCTTGTTTAGTCTAGCCTGACACAGCTTGTGCTCCTGCCTGTAATGAATGAGACTGATGAGAACTAAAGCACTGTGATGTGTGTTGGCTGGCCTGTGTGGAGGAGTGTTCCCTGAAGGCCACTCTGGAGACTTACTATAGCAGTGATAGAGTTTGGTTTAATGATCCCAATAAAGGTTGCAGGCATAGCAACCTTTGAACCTCTTTACTGAAGGAGGAACAGCACAGAGGGAGTCAGGTCAAAACCTCAGCCTCTTTCCTCTCTTGATCCTCTCTACATGTTGGTGCTGTGCAGCCAGATTACCTGATGGGAAATATAAGTGAGATTTCTCATGGGTCTGAGCATCTGTGTTTCCTCCCCACAGTATTAATCTGGCTTAGCTACATCCCTCCCCACAGTCCTTCTGAAGAATATGAGTTGATGTGTTGGGTTTTCTCTTCTAAAAACAAAAGGAAGAAGATAAGAGTGATGAAGAGCTGGATGATGAGGCTATGATGGCTCTTGACAAGAACATCTCAGCCCTTTTTGCTGAGCAGCAGAAACGGATCCAGGCGAAGAAAGACGAGAAAGACAGAATGCGGAAAGAGAAGATCCTGCGGAGGGACTTCAAGGCTAAGGTGGGAGACGAGTGTTTGGTGTGAAAACCTCTGGCTTAGTAGCATGTCACTTGAAGCCAGTGCATGCCGTGAGCTACCTAAAACTGAACCGCTTGGACATTCACATATGTCATGAGCTCCTGGAAGCTGGCACTGGATTGTTCTGGCTTTGTACAGCACCTGGCACAGTACTCTTGGGGTCAGTGACTGGGGCTTCACAGGCCTGTTTGAAAACCAGGATTGTGCTGTCAAAAAGTGCACCATGATTTTCATTTGCTGATCTGAATTGCTTAAACTGGTAAGATCCTTTCCCTCAGCTACCCAAAGATGCCTGTCAGTTTTTTTTTCAACTGGACAAGCCTCGTGTTCTTTAAAGAGACATTCATAAAGTGCCTCAGGTCATTTTGCAGCATGATCTTTTATTACCAGTAAGATTGGGGATTTTGCTAAACCCCCTAGTTGTTGTGACTGTAATGCTGAGGTCAGGCCGCCTGGCGTCAGCATGGACCTGCTGGGGCATTCCAGCATCCAGGGACAGCTCCAGCTGCTCCCACACAGAAATGGGGGTCAGGTTAGCCAAGTCTGAATAGCGAAGTGAGCCGGTGGCTCTGCTGCATTTCCCTTCTGATGCTGTTCCATAAAAAGGCTGATTTTATGCTAGTGCACTGTCTGTAATTCAGGGGAGGCTTGCAGGGATGAGAGCTGTCAGTCAGTGGTGCTAACAGGGACCTGTGCCAGATTAGATTGACTGCAGATCTGACCAGGTGACACTGATTCTTGTAACTGTTATTTCTAAATGGTGTCACTGCATGAAATAAGAGTTGGAACCAACAGACAACTCTCAGTCTTCAGTTTCAAATTTTAATTTTCAGTTACCCATGCCTTAAGAGTAGAAAAGATACCAGAATGTGTACAGATCTCAGCTGTAAATAATTTTCTTCAGTCCCCTCCAGCTGCACCACAGCCTACTGGTAGGTGCTCTAATAAATCCATGTTGTTTCCCTGTCTGCTGTACTCCTCACATGGATAACTGTGTTTGCAGGTGTTGGATCTGATTGATGTGTTCCTGGTTAAGCAAGCAGAGAACCCCTTGGTGTTCGATATCATTGAGCCCCTGCTTCAATTGATTGAACAGTGCATGAGTTCAGACTCTGACAAGCAGGAGGTTGACTTCCTCCAGAAAACAGCTAGTATCTTCAAGTAAGTGTCCTTAGACCTCCAGGTAATAGACAATGGCTTTTGATAAACAGCTGTGGTATTGGTTGAACATCAGGAGCTGGTCTTTCTAAGGCTGAAGGCAATTGCTATGCTTAGAGATTGTGTAGGTTAGATTACCAACACCACACACATACACAGTGCTTAGTCATAACCTGCAGGAGAGGAATTAGCATCTGGATTTCTTAGGTTAAAGGACTTGAAGTGTCAAATTTGTTTGCAGGCGGAAGCCTCAAGAGCAAACACAGGTATTGCAGGTAAGGAGCCATGTCACTGAATACCTCCATGGGCCTCTGACCTCTGAGTCAGACCATGGAACAACTCCCAAGGCTTACAGAGCTGCTGCTGTGGCTGGAACAAACTCTGCCTATTTCTGAGATAGGCAGAGTGCAAATTCTCTGTTCAGGGCCAGAAGTAAGGGATGATACCAGCTAGACAGATATAATGCATAGTGTGTCACATGTGTCCTCTGTGTGCCACTTCTAGACATCCTCAGCACTCTCTAAAGCATTTTCAGTGCTTCTCTCTCACCCCAGTTGAGAAGCAGTTGTGAAGTAACAAGGTTTGAGGTAGTCATTGCCCTTCGTAGGAGCTCTGAAGGAAAGTTGTCTCTGATGCCTTAATTTATGTTTGAAGGTGAAGAGTGTTAAGTGTCCTCACCCTTCTTGCCACAGCCATGTGCTGCCCACAGCTAGCATTGTTTATTACTGCTCACTGTGTTCTGGTTTTGCTCTCACTCACCCTGATAAAATGATAAGTGTTCCTGGCCGTCTGCTCCCCAGAGCTCTGTCTGTAGGTAATGGCTTTGCATTTGTTTTACTGCTGTGCAGGAACTCGCTGTGCCGCAATAAGCAGTACTGCAAGACTGTGGCCTCCCTGCAAGAAGATGTGCATGCTTTAGTGCAGAGACTGGTCAAGAAAGCCTGCAAGCACACAGACTCTGCAGTGGCTCTCTATTACTTCAGGTGAGTGTTCACAAGGAGCATCTCTGCTGATGCTGTGAGATCTGAGCAGGTGTGATGTTTTGTGTTAAGAGGTCTGGGAAGCAAGAGCCTTGCAGAATGCTTCATACCAGCATCTGTGTCTTACATAAGGACTAGTCAGTCCTGGCAGTCTGAAGCATTTTCAAATATGTCTATTTTTTGGTGATTGTCTTTTATAGCTTCTGTGATACAGAAATGGTCTGGTATAGTGTTGTTGCTGCTGGTGGGAAATGCATTCTTGAGGCTTACTCTGGGAATAATGCAGTGTGTGTGCTTCAGTGCGGGATAATGTAATTCCTAATCAACCTGTGATGATTGTTCTTTAAATGCAGTGTTTACTGTCTCCATGATAGCACAGTGAGGGCGATAGCCATCGAGTCCTGACTCTATCTACCAGTATTTTCTCCTTTGTTGTAGAATAGAGGAAAATTAGGATCAGCCAGATACCTATTGGTTAGAAAGATGAGTGACCTTGCTGTTCTGTGGTGTAAATAGGAGTGTTTTTACCAGCAGACTCTCTTGTGACATTCAGCCAGTTTCATGAAGGCTTTCATACTCAATTTGGGATTTTTCAGCTCAGCAGTGTGTGCAGTGGGTATCATGTTGCATGGTCAACCCCGTGCCGCTGGACATTCTTGGCTGTGCAGCACATCCCCCCATGGCTGTGCAGGAACCGTGGTACTTCTGGCAACATGGGGCTGGCTGTGTGTGCTGCATGGTTTCCTGACAGCTTCCCAGCAGTGGCAGTCCTCAGTGGAGCAGTGCCCAGTAAATACTGCATTTTCTACAAGCACAGAGCTTTGCATGCTCTCCAGTGGAGAATTCTCCAGTCGGACTTCTCCAGCACATGGCAGCTGAGGCTGAGGCCATGCTGCAGCATTGGGTGAGCTGTGGGGGCTCAGAAATCCTGGGCTAGCTGCAGAACTCCTCCAGCAGTGCCAGTCAAAAGCATGAGCTTGAGGAAACCAGGCTGACAGTGGGGATATCTGACTGTGATGGCACATAATGAAATGATTCAGCTTCCTAAGATTTCTTTGTCTTTAGGTGTGGCCAGAGTGGGTTAGATTGAGAGAAGAGACCCTCTCAAGTTCAGTAGCCATCTTTGCTACAGAGTGAGCTGCCTGCACCCCTTGGCCTCTGCCTCTTCACTGTGGCACTGTGCTAACTGCTGTGTTCTCCTTTTTCTTTTGTAGTGCCTCATTATACCTGCTCAAAGTGTTGAAAGGAAACACATCATCAACTCTTCCTCCCCCTGAGCCCAAGAAACAGAGTGACAGCAGAGCGAAGCAGGCATGTCAGGTAAGACATGAGGCTGCTTCTGAGGATTTTTTTTGCTGGTAAAGCTGCATTACCTGGTTCTGCTGGTGGGCCTTCCTTGTTCATTGTCACTGGGCCTGCTTGCAGGTACCTGTCTACCTGATCTCCATGACACTGAAAAGTTCTTCATCCTTTTCTGGCCCTCACCCTCCTGGCTTTCACCCTTCCCTACCTGCTTGCCTATAGGCACAGGGGCTGCTGATTCAGTGGATCCAGATTGATATCCAAAGAAGCCTCATGTGTATTTGTGCTGCTCTCCTCCCTGATTTGCTGTTTTTTCCATTAAACTCCTGGCAATCACTCTTGAGTTTTTTCCAGAGGGTGCTGAGGAGCAGGAAGACACAGAACAGTGGTAGATGAGAGTAAACTCCCGTTCCCCTGAGGTTTGGGTTGAGGTGAAGAGTGAAGGGTGAAGAGTGTGTAGAGCAGCCCTGATTCCGGTGGTAGTTGTTTGGAGGCAGACTTCATGTGATTGTGCTACAGCTCCATTACTAGGAGACCCTTAGTCTGATCCCCTTTCACCTATTGTGTCTGCTGCATTTCACAGGTCTCAGAGTATGGTGACCCTTTATATTGGGCAGCCCACTCCAGTCTCCTTCACTAGAAATGTAGCAAGCAGTGTCTCAGTCTCACCAACTGACCCTGGCCTTGCCTCTGAACCCTTCAAAGGCCTTGCCTCTGAACCCTTCAAATTGAGCACAGGAATTAGTGCCTTAATCTTGCATCTTGTGGGGTAGAAAAGTAAACAGAGCTCCCTCATGGAAATTACAGACATTGAGGTATTACTGGAGAGTGACAAGACAGCCAGTGTTTCTAGGACTTAGGGAGAAGTGGAGGGTATTAATCCAAGTAGGTCCCGTGCAGTGCTGGGCCTTCTGTGAAAGAAAAACAAAGTGGGAGATCTGGGGGGGAATACAAACAACATTCTTTACTTTGAGACTAGAGTGAGGCATGCTTCACAGCATCCTTGTGCAGTTTCACAGGGAACTTTCACTGCTCTTACTCCAGTGGGAGCAGAACTCTGGTCCTGAGCAGGCAGGGACAGAACCAGCAGCTGACATGAGCTGCCAGTTTGAGGGAAGTGACAGCTCAGTTCATGTGATGCTGCTGTCGCTGACATTGTGTTGAGGCCAGGGAGATTTTGCAGTGGGGAACCAGACACAGAGGTGTTACGTGTTTCCAGTGAGCTGTGCTTTGTGAGCATGATTTGGAGCTTTTTAATAAGCAGGAAAGTGGAACTAGAGCAGACACTAGGATGTAGTAGCCAAATTTACAGAAAAGCTATAGAAGAAATTTTTTTCAGTAAATATATGCATGGAAAGAGAAATCAATTACTTCCCCTGCACACGTGTGTCAAATAAGTGCTAAGTAGAGACACTCAACTAGAAAAACGGAGGTAATATTTCAAGACCCATCTTCCTTGTTCCACTTTAGCCTGTGTTCAGCTGCAGTAGCACTGGGAATTTGACCTGAGAATGGGACACCATGTTAACTTGGCTTTAGATTTCCATGGGGCCATGGAAAAAATTCTTGGGCAGAGGTTCACTGCAGTGGAGAGTACAGCTTTTTCCTCCTGGGCCCCAATTGTTCACTCTTCCCAGAGAGCAGTACTTCCCTGTCAGTGTAAAAGCAGTCAGGAACGTTGGGGTGCAGTACTCCACACTTGGCTCTTCAATGACTCCTGTTTCTTTAGATCCATGTAGCCTGAGCAGGTGTCAGCTGGTTGCTGTGTGTCTGGGATTCTTGTTCCCCACCAGAGGGGGATATGGGAGCATGGACACAGTGCTGGGATGGCTGGATCCCTGATCAGTGCTAGGGCTTGTCTGCTGAGTACCTAGGAGTCCTGGACATAGGTGCTGAGTGTATGTAGATACAGATATGTACATACACTAAAATCTACATATATATATAGCTCTTCACCATGTGCACAGCCCAGCTGCTGCACAATGGGCTTGCATTGCCCTCTGAGCCTCGTGTACTAATGTGCCAACCACAAACCTAGAGCACAGCCCGCACTACATGGAGTGTGTGTAGTCCTACTAGAAAGCTGTGCTGCCCTTCAGTGACAAGGTCATATGGCTGTCAGTACCTGGGAGAGCACATTTGGGGCCCAATTGGCTGTTTATTCATGGTTCTGTGTCACATCTCAAGCATAACTAATTGTTGGAAAAACCTCTTAGAACTTATGAACTGATGAAAATTAATTTATTCATTGTTAGTGATTCATTCTTGTGTTTCACTGGAAATGCTTTTGTTCTGTTTCCTTCCCTACAGCTTTTGAACCCAGGCTGTTTGAATGTGAAGAAGGTGGCTGTTATCTACCAGCAGGCCCTGACCCAGTTCCTCAGCAAACGGAACAGTCCCCTTACATGTTCCATGTTCCACGATCTCTTCAAACGCTTCCCAGTAAGTGCTGCTGGCTCCAAAGTAGGATTATAATTTTGGGGAAAGTAGGAAGAGAAACTTCTCTACTTTGTGGCAGACTTCTGAAATTGCTGTGAGGTTTCCTTGGGTTTTCACCTGCTCAAACTCTTAGACTCAGTTTTTATAGCAGCACTGGAGGAGGCCAGGATCTCATTTATGGTTTGGATTGGGATACTGCATGCAGAAAGCAGGTGAACAGCAGGCTGGTCTTTAAAGCGTAGCCTAAGAAGCTCTAATTTTTTACCAGTATTCAAGACAACATGGATGAGCAAGGTTTACACAAAGGCAAAACAGGTCACCTTGTTTGACCAACCAATGTAGCTGCTGTCCAGCTCTGCTCTGCTGGCTCAGTTTCTCTGTTTTCTTCCAAGAAGGCTGAGGAGTGTCAAGTCTAATTGGAATCTAATCTTCAAGCCTGATACTCAGACAATGCAGGTGTCTGAAATGTTTGAGGTATTTCCTGCAAGCTTGACCCAAGCCTGGGGCTGGTCTCTTCTATGAGGAAACAGGCCATGAGCCTGAATGTCATACAATTCTTCAGAAGATTTTAGGTCAGGCCAAGCTAGAGACAGCTGCCAGAAGTCATTTCTCAAAACCTTTTAGAATTGATGTGTGACATGAGGGTGGGAGGAGATGCAGGCTTGTGTAACTGAGGCAGGATGCTTTCAGACTCTGAGGACTCCATCCAGGAGAGACTCCATCCTCTGCTTGCCAGGTTTCTTAGGACACCTGCCCACAATGCCTCATACATAAGTTTGCGAAAAGGAGGGAGAACATGGCTGTGTGTTGCCCACATGGACAGCAAACTTAAGATTCCATCTGCACGTTTCTAAAGCCTTTGGATTCCATATAACTGTTCCTTGTAGAATTATCTTTTAAAATCACCACATCCACATGTCTTTCTAAATACCTCCAGGGATGGTGACTCAACCATTTCCCTGAGAAGCCTGTGCCAGTGCCTGACAACCCTTTCAGTGAAGAGATTTTTCCTTATATGTAATGTAAACCTCCCCTGGTGCAACTTTAGGTCCTTTCCTTTTGTCTTGTCATTTGTTTTCCTGGGAGGAGACCAGCCCACACCTGGCTACAACTCAGCATGTTCTTCTTTGCCTGGGACTGGGGGTTCTGCACAAAGTGAATTGACACTACAGAAAGTGTCAGACAAATGCAGACTTTAGTTTTCAATTGGCAGAACACAGGGGATGGAAAATATTTGCCTGATTTTTCCAGGTGAAAAGAGGTGAAGAGTTTTGCTGCTGCTTTTTGTTGTGATCAAGATTTCACTCAGAGCTGGTGTGAAAAAAGCTGTTAATTTTCAAATAAACTGTTGCTGATTTCTGGGCACTTTCTTGTGTCATTTTCTTCTTACTCAGGAGGCTGTGTAAAACATAGACTGCTTTGCTTGAAAAACAAACCTGTCAGCAAACCACTAATGAGAGACTGTGTCTTTCTTTGTTACAGATCATGTGTAAGCCTTTAGTAGATACTCTTGTTGAGTTTATCACAGCAGCAGCCAGGCAACATCAGCAGGTAAGAGTGAAAGTAAACAAACAAAGCTCTGTAGCAGTCAATCAGAGAAGTAACTTAAACATGGCAGCTCAGATGATTTTTGATATGTTTATAATATGCTTTTAGGGCTGCCCAGTTTTGGAAGTGGCTTCTGGGGTGGGGGCAGAGCTTTTGCAAATACTGCCTTGCTGCTTCAGGTGTGTGAAGTTGTGGAAGTGCCACACAATATATCCACAGTCATGGGGGTTCTTTGGTAGCATCTCCTTTAAAAACTGCCTGCAGCTTTCAGGGTTGAGGTCTTATTGTGGTATGTGTTGACTCCAGTTGCTTATTCCTTGATTACTTCTTGGTAAGATGTTCCTTGGTATTAATGGAGTATGCCTTAGTCCCTTCCTCCTCATGCTCCCTCGAGGTCAGGTTCTTGAGTCTGTTCTGTGCCTTGCTAGCTGTCCTGCATTTTAAAGTCTGTGTGCTGCTGTATTTTATTTAAAACTACCTGTACCACAGATCTGATTTTTGATGGTTGGTTGCCTGTGCCTGACTAACACAAAATTAGTGGAGTCTTATCAATAAAACGTTGCAGGGTGAGTGCACAGCTGAGTGTTGCTGGAGCAGGGAATGAGGCCTGTCTGGATTTTCACTGCAGTGGGGAGGCCTTCCACACAGTTAATAACCAAAACCCCTCTAGGCCAGTAGCACTGTCTCAAACTTTCCCACCCCCCAGCTGTACCCTGTGTCTGTCCCCTGCAGAAGTGCATCCTAGATTGATCTTCCTGTGTCATAAATAGCTGTTTTATTGTTTCTGATCATTGGAGGGAATGTGAAGGGGTAGGTATGTGTTTATAGTGGGGTTGCTTTACATTGTCAGTGTAAATTGCAGTTCAGAATGTTTTACCCAACAGGAGTGGCTTTGATTTAAAGAAGACCAAAAAAAAAAAAAAAAAAAGTGAATTGAGCTATTAATAATTTCAGTGGATGGTAATAAGGATGTGTTACACAAACAACAAATTAATTGTAGGGTACATACTTGATCTTATCCTCAAGAGAACCAGAACAGCATCCCAAGCAGACAGCTCCATTATGTGGAGCTTCCATTCTCTTTGCTTCTCCACAGGGAATAGCATTCTGCTTCTACCAGGGCTTCTACCAAGCTGCTTGAGCTTTGTTTGCAGAGCCTGTTTGCCTGTGGGTGGGAGGAGTAGGGGAGGACATGTGGAGTGTGTGGGAGCTAGGTACAGAGCATGGATATCCTGCTGTTCAAACAAAGGCACATGGAGAGTGAGCTCTGGAAAGCCTGTGGAGCTTGGAGCTGCAGCTTTACATTTTTTACACAGTGCTTCCTTTTCAGGAATTCTGGCTTCCCAGCATCAAATGTCCAATTTGTCAGGTTTTCAGTTAAATTTTCCCACTGATTCTCAGTGTAAATGTGTTTTGGTGTTATCCTAGTGGGTAGGGTAGAAGTCAAGCTAGGTGGGTATATGTGGCAAAGTGATGTGGGTAAAGCAGGGGTGTAACTTCTCCCTGGCAGCCTCTGGGAAAATGAGGTGGAAGAACTCAGCTTCCAAAAGGGCTGTACTAACTCAAGAGTCCTGAAAACACCAAAGGTCTTATGGTACTCTGAATTTGACCAGCCCTGATGACTGAGAGGCAAGTGGGGTGGTCTTCCACTTTTAGCCCTGAATATTGGCTTCTAATCATTAAACTAGCTTAGTCCCAGGGACTGGAGGCTTAATTTCTGTTCTAACACTCTTGTCAGTGGAGATTGTTCTGGGTATGGCTGCTGCATCTCTATGAACAGCTAATTCCACTGGGATTCTGACTTCCTGGCTGTGCAGATAGCTTTAGCAGGGTGTCCCAGGGCCGTGCCAGGTGGGAAGAGCCATGATCTGCATGAGAAGGTGGAGGCTCAGCTCTGGGCAGGTGTCTTGTGTTGGCCTGATCACAAACCCTGGGGCTCTGGCCCAGCAGGGCTCCTGGCCACTGTCCCAGCCAGCCTGGGGGAAAAGGAGGTGCACCTTCAGTTTGAGCTTTAATATAGTTGGGAACAAAATGTAAAGTGATTCGTGAAGAGGATGTGAGGGGGCTGTTCCTTCCTCCTCACCCTATATACCTGGAAGTTTGTGAGAGCAGCATGGAGGCAGGAGGTCTGTTCCACATCTCCTCTCAGCCAGACTGGTCCTTATTTTTAGGGCCTCTAAGGAAGATCTTGTGGCCACTGGCCTACATGCCCAGCTTTTACTTCAAGAAACTCTGCTCTTGTTGGGGCCTCTAGTATAAAGGTAAACTTGGTCATTAAGTGATTCCCTTGGACCAGCCTGTCTGAGGTGGTTTGCAGAACATTGTGTACAGCAAGGCCTGGGCCTGCCTGGGGTCTGGTTAAGGAACAGCAAACCTGGACTGTGTGTGCACTGTTGTTCCTGTGCCTGCTGCTGTGTGCTGCTGCAGGTGTGTCAGACTCAGTTTCTGGGCCGAGGTAACAGAGAAGATCTGTGGGAAATGCAAGAGCCATTCAGATGCTGCTCAGCTGGCACTGGCTTGGAGAGGAGCAGTCTGGCCTCTCCAGCCCCAGCCCTTAGTCCTGGGGACCTCAGTGCCTGCCTGCTGCCCAGGTGTTCGTGCGTTGACATCACAAAATGAGACATGAGGATGATTTGGCTGAAAACTTACCTTGCCTTTGCACACATAGTTTTTTTTCCCTTTTGCCTTGTTAACTTTAACTTCAGTCAATTCACTTACAGCAGAGGAACAGTCTGTTCAGGGGCAGGAGTGTGTGGGTGAAAGCTGTGACTTATTTTATCAGAGGCAATGCTCATTGACATGGAATTATGGCTTCTGTGAAGTCAGTACAAGAATATTGTAAAGGAGAGGCTATATGTGGACTGTTGGCTGTAGCTGATGACCCAGGCAACTGGGTCTTGCACTGCTACAGCCTTTCTGTGCATCCTGTTTCCCTCAGCTGGTCACCTCTAAAACCTGGAGAGCAGCAAACCCTCAGCAGCAGTGCTGTGTCTTTACAAGCAGAGGTTATATGCTGTTGGATGGGTGTTACATGTTTTTCTGGAGCTACTTTCCTTTGCCCTGGGTGTTTGCTGTAGAGTAGGGTGTTCTGGAGATATTCAAAGGTTGTATCTTGATGCAGATTTTAGCAAAAGAAAAGGAAGCTTTAAAACTTTAGCTGGTGTGACTGACATTGTCAGCCCTTTTCCTCTGACACTGTTCCTACATGCCTAAAGGAGCAGTGAGGTTGTTCAGCTCCATGCTGAAGTAATTTGTGAGATAAAACAACACTTTAGGGGGGTGAGAGCTCTCAAGGCAGTTTTAATTGTGGCTCACAGTGAAAGGGTTGGTAGGTTTTCTTAGCAGTAAGCTCAACCTATGTAACGAGTTTTAAACTGGAAAGGTGAATTTGCAGTGGTCTTACTGAGGCTGAAGCTTGTACCTTTGGCCAAGTTCTGCGCCTCTGATGTTACTGCTGGGGCACACATGCCTGCAGGAGACAGTAATGCAGCAGTTTCCCTGGAAAAGGAAAGAGATGGAGAGATTGGTGTCATTTGTGAGTGGGGAAACAAAGACAAGGGATGTTTTAACCAGGGAAGGGGAGTTGTCATCCCACCTTGAATTCATTTAGTACCTGTTTAAACTGTATATCAGAAAGATACAAGATGTGTGTGACAGTGATCTGAAAAAACACCTTGTTCCAGGCAGTTCATGCTTCTCAGCTGGACTTCTCACCCATTTTAGGACCACACTGGCTGCAGGACCCCGTGACTCGTGCTCTGCTACTTCTAATGCATTGTGCCTGTGGCAGCTGGTGCTCTGAATGCTCAGTGATATTGGCTGGCCTGTTTTCAAACTCTGCCTTTCTTCAAGTGGGAAGTTTAAGTCCCAAACATGCCTGTGTGAAAGTTAAAATGCTTCAGGCTTTAAAAAAAATAGCACTTGGTTGTCACTCATTTATTGAACTGAGAAATCTGGTGGGGTTTGTGATGGTTTGGGTGGATTTTGTTTTGTTTTGTTTGTGGGCTTTTTAATTTTCTTTTTTTCTACAGTAGCAGTTGGAATCCCTTTCACAAACTTTTGTTGATCCTTGCCATCCCATATGTATGTTAAACCAACATTTAACTTAAGGCTGTACTGTGTTCTCAGAATATGGCCTGCCTCCTCCCTGCCATGTGTCCTTGCAGTGTTCTCTGTTGTAGAAAGTAGTGACTAGAAACTATACAAAATCACTTGTTTGCAAGCAGCAACTGTGAAGCTTTTCAAGAGGACCTTTAGAGTGGGAGAAGTGCTACAAGTTAAAGTAAAAAAAGGAAGAAAGAGGTAAAGAATGACTTTGTAGTGCAGTCTAATCTAAGTTGCTGAATGCAGTTCTGCAGACTGAGGTCCTAAGAATCAGGCACACTGTGACCTTGTCCTTGCAGAAATGTCTTCAGTGGTAGGAGATGGGGCCAGTGCCCACATCACAATCTTTTGGTACATCCAGGCAGGTGTGAGAGCTTTCCCTTACAGACAAGATGCTGCACCACACTGAAGTGCAGCTGCCATTCCTGGAATGCCTGTCACACACTGCTGCTCCCAGTGGCTCGGGCACAAATGGCAGCTGGGGAAAGAGACCCCAGGGATAACTGGTATGGGAAAATGACAATCACAGGTGGAGCTGCATTATCCCTTTGAGTTGTCCTGGTGCTAGTGAATTGTGGTAAGTGTCTGGCACAGATGATCTCACTGGTAGTGCAGTTAGCCAGCAGAATGTGTGTGGTGCTGACAGCATGGGCGAGGCTTCTGCTGTTTCATGGATGAGGGATCTTCCTGACAGCCTGATGTCTTCTACAAGCACTAAGCATATTCTCTCAAATTCTGTTTGGAGAAAAACATATATGAGCTAGTCCTCACTTCCTCCTCTCTTAGGACAATTCATTCTTGCTGCTGCACTTGCTTTCCAGGAGACTTTGACCGTCAAATTATTTCCTTGTGCCTGTTTCAGTGGGTGTAGTGTTGCTCTTTCAATATGCACAAAAGCCTTGTTTTTTAGTTTGTGCTGATGGAACATAAACCAGGGATTAAAATGTGTTTAATTTAATGATTCTTGCATGACTCAGCTACATACCAGAACCCTCCTGAGCATTAGGTGAGGAATGTCTTCCTGGTTTATTTTTAGCTGTATTGGTCTGATGAGCAGAGCCACAGTAACATCTAATTCTGTAATTGTGCAGTCCTGGGCTGTCCCTGGGCTGATGCTGTTGCAGCACAAACCCCTCAGTGCTGCACTGTAGTTGTGGTGAGGTTCTCACTGCAGTATCCCCCATTCCCATATATGAGGACTGGATGAGTCCACGAATTAATGTTTCTACCTTAAAAACTCTCTGTGAGCGTGAGGATCAGGTGGAGAGGGAAAATGTAGCTCGTTGCACTGCAGTACCGAGGTGTGCTGCTGATGCAGGCTCCTGCAGGCAAGGGCACCTGCCAGCTCCCACCTGGAAACAGGCTCTGGAGCACAGCCTCTCTGGAAGCCTGGCCTGAAACAGCTGTGCTTTTCCCTGAGAAGTCCAACTCCCTGAGAAGTCCAGCTTGTTGGCTAGCAGTATTGGAACCAGTTTGGAAATGAGCACTAATAAATGAAAATTACTACTGCCAGGAGTAAGGTGTTGTCACCATCTTGTTCATGGTAGAAACTTAAAACCTCTTCTAGTGTGAAACTTTTTCCATGGGTTTACAGAAATGATTTCATATCCATCCCTTGTTCTTTTCCTTTGGGAAGGGCACTGGGATTGTACACATCAACACAATTGCTAAGAGCCTCTGCAATTACTTTTGCACTGTGGTCACACATCCATTTGAATACATTCCTGCCTTCTTATTTACATTCAAAACTATATTGATTGAGGATGTTGCAGTAGCTGGAAGCATAATGAGGCTATATTTGTCCATCAAGTGAGTTTATTTTCTGAGATTTGGCTGGAGCTCTGCAGAGCTGATGTAAGTGCAGAGCTGTCATGAAACTAATAGAAGTAATTTTACTTAGTGTGGAAATGAGAATGGCCACTGAGACAGAGTTCAAAATGTCATCTTATGTCATACAGATTCATTAGTATTTCAGAATGTGTTTTTATAAAGCTGTCCGTGACAAGGAGCCCTTTAAGATCTATCTAACAGAGAGTGTATTTTAGGTAAGTTGCTAATTAATCTTGGTACTTTGGCAGTCTCCTTAAAGAGATCAAACATATATAGATATAATTTTACAGAACTGAAGCAGGTCTGTACCACAGCTGCCGTCACCAGAAGAGTAAAATATGATCCCAAATTCCTGCCAAAGAGGTCTTGGCTGGTTGACAGTTGTCCTTCTGAACAGTTTCTGTTCTATGTAAATATCTAAGTTAAAAATTAATTAAACTTTAATACAGCAAGAGCAGTAAAAGTGCTGCAAAGCCTCAGAAGCCAGCACCACTCTGTGTGAGTGTTTGGGAGTATTTCACTTCATGCTGGGGAGATGAATGGATCCCCACATTAATGCACTGTGCCCTGCCTGTGTGCTCACAGATAGCTGCCAGCAGGTAGTAGAGGAAGAGCTTGTTATGGAACATTTTGCATAAGCTGTTACTAAAAATGAAGCAAAATAAACCTCCCCAGATAAGAACCAGCACCAGTTCAGCTGTACCTCCTTTGCATGAGGAATGAGCACTGGGCAGGCAACCTGTGAGAGCTGAGCAATAGGCCATGAGTGAAAGGCTCCCTTCCTTCAGAGCATCCTCTGTCCACAGGTGCAGGTCAGACACCCTGTGCCTGTGTCCTCTGTCAGGGTGTCACTGGTGGTCAGACCTTCAGAAGGTGAATTGTCTCCAGGCAGTGAGATCCAAGGGGTGCAGTGCTGGAGAGGCTGTTGCTTGTCAAATCCGTTCTTTTCATCATCCTTGGTTCAGTATGTGCCCTCTCCTCAATAAAAAGAAATCATTTGCAGCTGGAAAATCTATGTCCAACTGACATGCTTTGGCTCCAGTCAGTGTCCTGTTCCTGTTTTGTGTAAGGTGATGGTCAAGGAGAGTCTGTGTTTTGCAAGGTGAAGCTGAACTATGTGTGGGTTCTTGAGCATTTTTGATCTATTTCAACAAGCCAGCAAAGCCCTGTGGCATGAACAGCTCTAGATAATGTAAACTGTCCACTGAAGTTGAAGGGAGAGCAGTTGAATGCTTAAATGCTTTGCTGGGTCAGAGCCAGAGTGCTCTACATTTTTGTATGGAGATTCTGAGTTCCCAGACCTTTAGGATGGTTGTGCATGTGGATTATTGCATCCCAACCTTGCATTTTTGAGAGCATTTATTGCAGTGGGATTGTGCAGAAAAAACATTTTCCTTTGGTGAGCAGGAGAACATAGACAGCATCTATAAATAGTCTCTGATGTTCTTTGGAAAGGTGTCTGATGCCACAGCAAAACGTTTCTCCCTGAGGAATTGCTTTCTAAGCTGTGTTTCTCTCTTACCTGTGTGAGATGGTTGAAAATTTAAAAAGGTATGTTTAAATTTTTCAGGGCCTCCTGACTGCATTTACAGCTGAGTGCCTGAAATCCTGTGGCATGAGTTTTCACTTGTGTTTGCATTGAGAACTTGGTGTGCTCGTGGTGTATTTCAGTTCAATGTGGGACCCCTGTCACTGAACCTGCAGGGTCCCTTGGGAGCATCATGCGTGTTGTGAGTTGTTTATGTGTGCTTGTTTTTCCTTCATACATTTTTTTGGGTTTTTTTGGGTTTTTTTTTTTTTTTTTTTTTTATTTTTACTTCTTGGTGCCTTCTAATGGCCTCTGTCTTTTGCCAGAAGTGTCTAGCAGACAGTTGTCTGCATTGCCCACAAACAAATCCATAGTGATACCAGCATTAATTGACTGGCACAGACACTGCCCTGTTATCTTTATATTCCACCATACTCAATGCAGCACAAGCAGAAAATAAAAAAGCTTCTGTTTGCCTCTTTGTTGTGATTCTGGAGATCTAGGCTGTATTTATGCTGCTAACTGCTGTTCAGCTGATTGTATTGATGATCATATAGCAAATCCTCAGTAACGGAGGAAAGATTCTAGTTTATTGATGGGAAGAAATAAGAAAATTAAAAGGTCACATAAACTAATTCTTGCTGTAGAGACAGCTGCTGGTAAGAGCTGTCCAAGGAGAAAAGTGCTCCAGAGCAGTAACAGCTCTGCATGTAGGATGGACTTGCTGAGTTAGATATAAACCATATTGCAGTGATTTTCCAACTCTGAGTAATTTCCTAGCCTACTAAATTAAACTTGCCATCTGACACATGGGGAGTTGATAGTTTTTAAAAAGCAAGTTGATAGTTTTTAAAAAAAGATTGAACCACTTAAGTATGTTGTGCTCAGCCTCCCAAATACAGCCCCTCCAACAGTTTGAGGAGTAGGTGTTTGTGTGGAACAAATGGGGAAAGTTTGCTCAGAGACAAGGTTATTGCCATGTATTTAATAATGGTATAACAAACACAGGAGGGGAAGAATTGGCTGTGGTGTGAGAAAATGAGCTACTCTCAGTCATATGGATTCAAGATATATTAATGTTGCAAAATATAAAAAAAAAAAACAGGATAGAATCCTGTTGAAGTTCTGGGGAATGATTTATGTTCTCTTTACAGTGAGATCTTGGTGTGGGAGTACTAGGAGGTGTGTTGGGTGTTTTGTTGGCAAGTGAAAAAAGATTAGGGCTTCAGCAGCATAAAATGAAATGCCAATCTGGGCTCTGCTCACTGACAAGGATGTCCCCAGGTGTTTGTATACCAAGTGGCAGGTCCAATTTTGTTGTAGTATGGGGGTGTGGGAGTAGTGGGGTTTGGCTGCTTCTCTTTCTGCTCTCCCTTGGCACATATTAAAATGCCACTCTGCAGAAGTTGAAGCACAAGAAAGGAGTTCAGGCATCTCTGCAGGATTTCTCAGCAGCCTCCACACAGAGCAGGGTTTCCAGCCCTGTCTCACTTCTCAAGGGGACTGTGCCCTCTGTTTTGTCATCCTGCCTCTCTCAGTGGCTTCTGCAAAATGAAGAGAGGTCTGCTGGTGAGCATCCAAAGCAATGAATCTTCAAAGTTCAACCCAGTACAATTTCCAACTTTTTTTTTTTTTTTTTGCTTAGCAATGTTTTTATTTCAATATTCCAAGCTAACAATTTTACTGACGTGCAAGTACCTTTTTTTTTTTTATTACTGTATGAAGGCTAAACTTCAGTGGTTGATGTTTGAGTGAACTGGAATTCTAATTTCTCATCTGCTGATGAATGTTCTCAAAAGATGAAACCTTTGTTCTTGCAATATCAAGCCTGGTCTAGTGTATCAGGGGCAGCAGCTAAAATCACACAGTGCCTAGGCAACATGGGCTTTTTTTAAATGTGTGCTGCTCTTAAATCTCCTAAATTATTAAATTAGGCTTCAGCAAAGTCTCCTTAAATAGGCTGCATTATGCTGTAGCTGCCTTCTGAATTGCCTCAAGAAAATCCTATTGCAAATCTCTTCTGAATTGAGGGTTTTGCTGTGCAGAGGAGACAACTGGATTGGAAAATGTTGGGAGGAGCAGCGAGGGTGAGGCAACTGGGGACAGTTTTGGTTTTGGTCTTACCAATATGTGTGAGTAACTTGAGGTGTCAGTGAAGCCTCATGGTGTTCAATACTACAATATATAAGTAATAAATAAATAGAAATTGACAATTTCCCATTTGGGGATGGGTTGGTTTGGGTTTTTTTCAAGAGGAAAGCCAGTGTTGAGAGAGAGTGTCCCAGATGATTTCCTGAGAGCCTTCTTGGTCATGTTTCTTTGAGCCTCAGATGCTGGGATGTCCTGTAAGTCTTTGCTTTGATTTAGTGACAAAATAACATTTCTTGCTCTGATGTTTAGAGTGAGAAACTTGTAAAAGCAAAGTAAAAATGCTCCAAAATAAACAGGGTCATATTAAGAAACCGAATTGTTTTAGATTATTTTAAAAATTGTGACTATATCTTTAACTTGGGAGAGAAGAAGAAAAGGGGCATATTTTCTGATTCTTTTTTTTAATGTGGGAAAGGGAGGCTTGGTTGAATTCCACAGAATCCATTCCTGTTCTTTTCTCCTCTGTTCTCAGTATGTTCCATGGTTCCAGTGTTCCCCACCAGGGTTTCACTCCTGTAACTGTGCATTACAGGAAGAGCAAAAAAACATCAGAGCTGATGGATGCTAATTTGTGCTCTGCTGCTGATTTATCTTGTGTCCTCATGGCTCACTTAATTATGGTATCTATTAATTTTTCAAGAATTTAGGGTAATAATATATTGACTTTTTTTTTTTTTGAGCGAAATATTTAAACTGATTGGCCTTTCTGATATGGTAAGTGGTTACCCCAGGGAGAAATTAATCTCTGTGTTGACCAAAGCAGCAGTCCAGTATCTGGATTGCTGTGTCCCAAGGGTCTGCTGGCTTATGTGAATGAAGAGCACAAGGTTTTCCCCAGCCCTGAATGCCCACGAGGGGTGAGTTTAGATGATTGGCTTTAAGGCATTTGGTGTGGCAAAAGCTGATAGGCCAAGAAACACATATAGTGTATTGTAATTAGTTTGATTCTGATTGTGATAGTGTGAATTATAACATCTGTGTTGTCTCACCCTTCACATGAGACTGAAAATAGAATAAAAGTTTTTAAAAGGCCTCTCAGTTGTCCCACCCCTGGGTCAGAAAAGGGCTTAGTTCAACACTCACCATTTTCTTGTATGCCAGTGAAATACTCAGAGCTGGTATCTAATACCATCAACCAGGCCTGGCCCAGGGGTCCTGTGTATTATTTTATATATTTGTTATTTTGGCTGCAAAAGTGTCTTGCAGACCCTTTATCTGAGGCAGAAAACTTGCCAGTGCAGTCCAATATTTAACATGCAGGGATCCTCTGAAAAACTGCACTGTCAGATCTCTCTGTGGCTATGGACTCCTCTCTACTCCCTTTAAAATGCAGCAACTTCTTATTTGTATCATTACATCTTGTTAGACTGTGGTGACCATAGGGGAAAGCTTTAACTTTTCTTCTAATTATTTTTTTGCCTCTCCTAGCTGCCAACAGAGCAGTGCTGAAGGAAGCAGCTGCACCTGTGCACTCTTGTATTGGGCACAGATGTCCTGCTGCAATGAGCAGACTCTCCCAGATGGCCCCTCTGGTTAGTCAAGTGCAAGTTGAGGCTTTTCCTCTGGTAAGAACGTCCTCCAGAGCACTGTTTGTAGGAGAACCAAGCATGGAAAAAGTCCATTCCTTGGCAGCAGTGAAGAGAATGTGATTTGCAGAGTCCCTGGTTAAACAAAGTAATGATGGTTTAGGGCCTGAAGAAACCTGTGTGTAGATAGGGTCTGCAGGCTGTATAGATAATCTGCCAGGACTGCTAGCCATGGGATTTCTGCTGTCTCAACTACATTTAAAATCCATCTGTTGTGACTGTGTCAGTGAAATCAATGAGTATCTTTACCTGTAGGGTCTGGACTGACACAACTCGTGCAGGTGCAGCTGCATTATATAAAGGTGGTTGGTGTGGGGTGGAGCTCAACCCACATTTTCAGCCAGACTGAGGAGCAGTGGTTAAAGTGCTTGTCATGCTATAACCACTTTCAGGTTGTGGAGGAGGAGGAGGAGGATGTGCCAGTGTAACTTATGGGATAAACTTTCTGTTGTCTGGCAAGTGCTCAGTCATAGCAGAATGAAGTGAGCAGCTCTTCAGAGCCCTGGGAATGGTAATGGATAATAACAGTTTGCTTAACTTCTCCTTTCTACTGCCTAGAGCAGGACATCTGAGCCACAGGTGAAGAGGTTTATGTTAGCAGGAGGGGTAGGAAGATGGAGATTCCTTCACAGCCAGTTTTGTCTCTGCTTCTGGGGAGCTTTGTTCTTTTTCAGAAGAAAGGTAGCAAATCCTGAAACCCAAAAGCAGAGTATCCAAAGTAGGGACTGACGTCTGATCTAGCTCCACATCCTGTGGTTTTCCTCTCCTTGGAGGCACTTTTTCCGTCCCTGAGTCCTGGTCTTGGGATGGAGGTGTGGGATCCAATCCATCTGCTTTTCCATTTTTTCCACTGTTGAGATAGTGACTGGGAAGTTGACCTGCACTGGGAATGTCTGTATGGATGTATGTTCTAACAGTCCCAGGAGGACACAAACCTCCTTTTGTTTGCAACTTGCTGTTCTGCATGTTTAAACCAGCCAGAGAGAGGTTTGGGAATAAAAGTTAAACCCACAGAGTTCATTCATCATTTTTGTGCTTAAGAAGGCCTAAACATATCATCATCTATATGATGCTGATGGTCTAATGAGCAAAACATGTCTTGTATACAATTATTTTCAATGTACTAATTATATGTAAACTGTTGTGAGTGGTTTAAAGGTTCCTGCCAGATCTGTGGAAATCTGCATTTTTCCTGGGAAGGAAAAGCAGGTAAAGGTGCCTGAAGCTGGGCTGCAGTGCAGGTTGGCTTGTTCCAAACCACTGAAGATTGCAAGAGCTTGATGATGTTTGGTGGGAGTACACTGAGATTGCCTTTCTTGTCCAAGGTTGTAAAATGTGATTTAGGTGTCACTTAAATGCTTTACTTGTTGTAATTAACCAGCCTTGCAAAATTTTTCTCATCCATTTGTCGAGGAACTTAATTTAAGCTGTAAATTTGTTTTCATCACTTTCTAGCACAGAAAATTTTATTCTTGAGCTTATAAAGCTTCTTTTTTTAAAAATTTTTTTGGCAAGGCCAGACTGAGGGAGGAACCTGCTTTCTGGCCCAGGGCATGATGTGTGAAGGTGTGGGAGCAGGGGATGGTGGATGATGGCTGCGGGTTTCTGATAAGTTTTTACTTCTGAATTCTTCTATGATCTCTGTTTCTGGAGGCAGAAGGACAGACCTTTAAACTGTCATCTGTGTCCTGCTCGTGTTCTGCTGACCTTAGACAGCAACATCACACCTTGTCAGGGCTGGCTGAGGGAATGCCTGGAAAAAGCCATTTCCTTAGTCTGAGGACACTGGGTTGTAGCAGGAATTACTGAATTCAGCTCCAAAGCCAGGTGATCATACAGGAGATGTTTTCATGGTCTTTGTGGGAGTGTGAGCTTCCTGTGACTGTGCTTTCAGGCACCAGGAGCCTGTCTAGTGACTGGCAATGTCCTTGTGCCAGGCAGAACAGGTGCAGGGAAGGCTCTTCTCAGGTCTCTTAATCAGAGGGCTAACAGGGTAAATTTGGGGTAAAAATTGATGTCTAATTTTTAAAACAAGAAACAGTTGTGGTTTTGCTCAGGTGTCCTTTCATGGGCAGTTCTGCACAACTGAACATGGCAGCCACGTTCTCCTAACAATCCACTTATCCCAAAAGGTGTGAGCATTTTCCACACTGAAACCTTTTAGACAGCTACTAAATGTCAGTCTTGGCTCTACTATTTGTGTGTGCCTTGTTTCAGTGGTGGTAAATGGGAAAAACTAGCTTTTGTTACCAAAAATAGTTTCCTTAAGCCAAAGCCAGGGCTTTGTCTTATCCTCCCTCCCTGTTGGATTTGAAATGTGTATGAATCATGTGTGCACATGCTGTCTGTGAGATACTGCAGTGACATCTTGGGGATTGAAGAAAAATGATTTGGCAAATGTTTCTTGAGCGCCTCTGGCTTTCATATATCTATAGCATTCAAATTTCTATAGCTAAAGAATTCAAATAAGTTTTGTTTGTTTTTGTTTTACGTAAATAACTGGTGTTTGATGCTTGTTCAGTGAGGATACATGTTAAGGATCTTGAAGTATAATTTCTTGTTTGTCCTTAAATTTAGAAGAAATCTTCTTCTGTCCCTATTCTCCTCTTCCCCCAAGGAGGCCATGGAGATGCTCCAAGAGCTGGAGTCAGGTCAGAAGAGTGGGGGTGTTCACCTGGAGAGGAGAAGGCTCCAGGGACACCTCAGAGCCTCTTCCAGTGCCTAAAGGGGCTCCAGGAGAGCTGGAAGAGGGACTTGGGTCAAAGACCTGGAGTGACAGGACAAGGGGAATGGTTTCCCACTGCCAGAGGGCAGGTTAGATGGGATATTGGGAAGGAATTCTTCCCTGTGAGGGTGCTGAGGCCCTGGCACAGCTGGCAACACTTCTCTGGAAGTGCTCAAGCTCAGGCTGAAGAGGGCTTGGAGCAGCCTGGGACAGTGGAAACCCATGGCAGGGGTGGAACAGGATGGGCTTTAAGGTGTCCCAACCAGGCCAAGCCATTCCATGATTGTATGGTATATACAGCATACATGATACATACAGCCTCTGAACAGCCTGCTGGGAATGGGGATTTGCTGTGTGGAACACATCCATTGTTGTGATTTATTGTCCTATCCCTCTCATAATTTGTCCTTTGGAATAACCTTCAGGGCTGAGTTTCTAACTGGGACTCAGCTCCCAAACCAGTATCAAACAGACTTGTAGCTCATGGGCTCAGAAAAACTCAAGTGGATGAATCAAAGATGGTTGAGAAATAAGAGGCCTTGAAACTCAAAACTGCTCCATTGGAGCCTTTGTTTCCATCCTACATTCAATGGGAATGTAAAATTAAAGTAGTTTGACTGTATGAGCAGAAATTGGGGTAGATTGGCACTTGCTTCATGGCTTTGGATGCTCTTTGTTTTATTTTTTAAAAAAGCTGTAAGAGTAATTGGAAGAGGCTTTTTCTGTGGTGCTCTGCATCTCCTGCCCTGTGGTAATAAATGACATGTTGTTCTGTACCAATACCACTGTCAGGTAGAGCTGGATTTTGGAGTGGGTTGGTTGGTTTATTTTAAACATGTGATAAATTGCAGATAGCTGAGGAATTTATTTCACAGTTTAATTCTTTACTGAAATTCAAAGAAAATTTATTTAGAATTTCCCATGTTCTTGGCCTCTGTTCTTTTACCCAGCTTTTCTGGTAACATTTGTCACAAATGCAGCATGTGATTCATGAGATTGCAGTCTCAAAGGGCTTGGGAGGAGAGAATTTCTAGAAGTGCAATTATTTTTTGCCATATCCCTGTTGCTGTAGAATAGTCTTAATGCTGAGGATTACACACTGAGAGCTGCTGTTTTATGCTGTGTGCTGGCATTAAGTCAGATGTGCTGCCAGGGCAGGCTCTGTGCCACAAGGGAGACATCAGTGCTCTGAAATACCAGTGTCCTTTCTGGTGTGATACCAGCTGTATATTTTGTCTCCTGGATTTCCAAGAGCAGTGGAATGTTTATACTACTAAAAATCCTGATGCTTCTTCACTTCTAAAAATGTATTTGAGTTGCACAAACCTGTAATTTTTCAGGTAGAATGTTTTCTTCATAGATATATATATATTTAACATAAAGGGAATGAGATGCTCTTGCCACACTGGTGATAAGTTTCATGTTGATAAACTTTGTTCATGCTGCAAAAACAACAGGCAAAAAGATGAGGAAAATCTATCTTCATGTCTTTGGTTAGCATTTAAACTCCCCACTGCTTCCCTTACAAAGTGTAAGGAGATGTGGTAAGTTCTTAATACTTCCTGGGTAGGATTTAATGAGAGTTTCTGTCCTGCCATGTACTTCAGACAAGCCAGGTGAACTTGCTGCCTCTTTCCTGAAAGCTGGAATTGGCTGTCAGGGAGTTTGGAAGGGTTACTCAGCTGTAGCCTGCAAACTGCTTTGGGATCACCCAACAGAACAGCTGTGTGAAAACCCAGAGTTGGGGTTTGGTGTGTCACAGTGCAGGCACATCTTAAGGTTCCTGCTCCTGTGATGGTGGCAGTGGTGGCTGCTGATTTCTGTGTCTTTTCTCTCAGGAGTGTGCCTGGGTGGCAGGTTTATTTTCACTTGTTTGCAAAGCCATCTGCAGCCAGTATCCTAAACCACCTGGGACTGAAAAGTGTGTATTTTTGCACCAGAAACAAGTGTCCTTATATTAACAGAGTGCTTTTCTTTGGAGAAAAAACTCTGAATTTAGGTCATGCCTTCATCTCTTCAGGATTGCCAACAGAATCTCTGCAGTATTGCAAAGGCTTATTTGTTTTGTTCTTTTTCTCTTTCACAACTGCAGTGATTGAAAACATCTGGTTCTGTTCCCCTCCATCCAGCTCACCTGGCTGGTGACTGGGGAGAGCAACTTCTGACCTACTTTCAATAGGAAACCAGTGCCTGGATTGGTAGGACTTTAATCCATTACCATATTTAATGGTTAGGCCAGATGTCTTGTCCTTCCCTGTGCAGGATAAATTTGGGTTGTATACAACTCCACGCACACTCCTTTTTAGTATCTGGTTAAGGTGGGTGAGCACACCTGGGAATTACCAGCACATCTTGGTTACTGCAGTGGGCACACTGCCTGTTTCAGAAAGAAATCACAACCATTTGCACAGAGGAGTATTTTGTGTAATTGTAGTAGATAAGAGAGAAATGAACAAAGGCACAGAAAACCTTAGGGTCAGTTCTGCCCTTAGTTATTGTTTGTTCTCCGCTCCCACATAGACTGATAATGAGCCTTTCTGCCTTATTTACTTGTATGCTTGATAGATATATGTGGGAGTCTGTAAGTGTATCTACTATGCCTGTTTGAATAGACTTCCCTTGTATTTTTTTTACTATTTTACTATTTTATGGGTTTTTTTAAAAAACTGACATTAAGGAGAAAATGTTTTGATTAGGCAGTTGGGTGGCTTCTAGTGCACAGGACGGACTGCAGCATACAGCTCCCTTTAGAAAAATCTCTAATCTGGCTGTCATCTGATTGTAACTATTCTCACACATTCTCATTTCAGAGACTGTGCATATGGGGGGGATGACAACCCTCTTTCCTGAACTGGACTGGAGTTTGGTAGCTGGGACTCCTGAGTCTTCTGCTATTTTTGTCCATTTGTGAAGTGTTGATAATATTTGGCTCTCTCATAGAACACTCTGTCAGGAACCCAGCAGGTTTGATTTGGCACTGAGAAAATGCAGAGAGTCTTCTATGATATTCTTGGGGACAGTGTTGTTCTGCCAGCCTCCAAAACTGCCAATTACTTGTAAGACATTCTAAAATACCAGTGTTGTTGGGGAAGGCAGGAGGGAGAGAAACAACTGGGTTGTCAACCCAGTGTTGGATTTTGTGGAAGTTCTTTCCAAACTTCACATTGCTGATGGTCTGTGATTTGATGGTACAACATGCAGCTGGTTATGTGTAAAAAACACATCATGGATATGATGGTATGAGCAAGAGGATTGAGGAGTTATTGTTGTTTCTTATTTTGTTTACCCTTGGAGGATTGAAGAACTTGATTCTACTTTTGATTCTGCCCCTGATGTCTTTGGCTGAGTCCACTGATGTCAGTCCCTCTCCCTGTTTAACTTTTGCTGTTGAACTGTTCAGGTTGCTGTGAAAGAACAGGCTGTATGTTAATAACAGCTCTAGGAACAGAGAAGCCTTTGGCTCTGGGATAAATATGATAACCTTGAACTACAGTATAGCATGATACTGATGACCCTGTAGTTATTAGTGTCATATTTACTCTCTGAGATGTTCTTAAGCCAAATTTTATTTCAATCAACAAGTAAATAATTTATTTTTGTTGTTTCAAATGAGAAAAGTTGTTCATACTTAGTACCATTGGTTTGAAAAACAATCAGGAAAAAGAATAATGTTGAGTAGAGCAATAGCAGTGTTTTAATTATGTGAAACTCAAAACATATTTTCACTTACTGGAATCTAATACACAGGCTGGAGGTGTGAAAGCTCTGAGTGTGACAGAATTACTAAAGAGTGCTAGCACCAGCCAGGATCCTCAGATGATTGGGTGCTCTGACTTCCTCATTTATGTCACACAGAAGCCATGCTCAGTGGTTTGGGTTGGGTTTTTTTTTTCCTTTCTTTTAAAATACTTTTTAATTTTAGTGCTTCCTGAGGAGTAGGTCCCATCCAGGGACTGTTCTCAGTGCACTGTAGGAGTCTGAGCTCTCCAGAGCTCCCATTCCATTGGACAGCTTTGATTTCCTTCCAGTTCTTTTCCTCATGAGCTTGCAGTGCTCCTGCCCACTGCTGACTGGAGCAGTTCCCGAGCTGCCCCTTGGCACTGGTGCCTCTGGAGTTAACCTGTAGTCCTGAGATATCCAGGATACCCTCACACAACCCTTCTCTGTGCTTTACACCCACTTGCAGTATAAATGTGTTTGTGTTTGTCAGAGAAGAGCTGGTGCCCGAGGGTTTGTGACCCTGCCTGGGCCTTTCAGAATGAATTAGAGTCTTTCATCTACTCCAAGGGTCACATTCTCTTTTTAATTGCAATGAAGTGACTTTCCACTACATTTGGTAGACACATGTGATAATTTGTTCTGTAAGACACAGCCTCACCATAATTACAAGGAATATGTAAGCCTGCCTGCCTTGAAGATGGTGTTAGGGTATTCTCTCTCGTTGAATGAGCATAAATCTTATGGTCTCACTGGTTCCCTGCTGCATGTTCACCTTCCAGTGAAGAACAGAATTTCTGTGTGTAATAAAATACCTTTCTGTTTAGATAATTCTCTTCTCTGGCCATACTGGTGCAAACTGGAGGTAAGCTTACAAGGATGTGTGACATTATCTGCTGTGAAACAGATACAAGTGCTGATATTCTCCAGGGAGCAACCTGTGTTCCAGGATCCATCTGTCCCAGAAGCCTGGAATGTGTTGTGTAGGAAACAGACCTCCTTGAGCTTGTGACATGTTCTGTTTGACTGCCTACAACTCTGGCTGGTCATTCTGCTCCCAGGAATTCCAGGGATTTCTTCTCTTTGCTCACTTTGAATTATTCAGTAAATAGCCCCCTAGAAATTGAAACCCTAGAAACCCAATAGTTTTCCCTAGAAACCCCAACAGAAGTTTTTAGCCTCCTGCTCCATGTTTTTCAGGTTGCTTCTGTTTGATCTCAGGGGTCCCTGGAGGCCAGGCTGGGTATCACCAAGCTGCTTTTATCCTCAAGGTCTCAGACTTTTAATCTCAATGATGTCTTTTATAAGGAGCTTTGCAAACTTTGCTCATTTGTTTTCTGTGATATGTGGTTAAGGAACAGCAGCCATTGCTTTCTTTGGATGAGATTAGCTCTTGTAAATCCTTCTGATTTTTGGTATTTGTAACTGCATTCAATTTTGGTCTGTGTGAGAGGCATCATTTTTTTCTTTGTATGAGTAGAATCTGCTCACTAACTCTGTGCTGCTACAAAAAATTCCCCCTTAAATACTCTAAGCTATTTGTACTAATCCTCATTACTGTATTTTGTGCATTTCTCTATTTTGCCTTTGACTAATGCTGCATTTTTCTCTTGTATTTAAGAAAGTCTTAAAATAGGAATTCTGGAATAGAACAGGATATGTAAGAAGATTGCAGATTACTGTTGGTTTTCTAGTGGCCATTCTTTTCATTGCTGTGTTAATGTAGAGGCTTAATGAGCAAGTTTGACTCCAGGGCAAGGCCCAGTGCTGCTCTGAACAGCAGTTCCCATCTAGTATCCCTTTGAAATGAAGCATTTGCTCTCCTGACAGCTTTTATTTTTTATTATTTGTGCCTTTTGCATTGGTCAGGGCACAGTAAAGGGTGCAGTCACTCAAAGGTGCTGCCTGAAAACTTGGGGAGACTCACAGTGTTGCCCTTGGAGCAGCTGCTGAAGTGTGTTTTGGATATTTGTGCCTAAATCTAGAGCTGTCATGATTTCTTCATTCCCCTTTGACCTTCTCTTTTCTATATGCTCATTCAACCAAAACCCACCACCCTGTCTCCTGAGGGATGACTCTGTAATGAGCTAGAGAATGTTTTCAAGCAGAGCCTTTTGCTGCAGGAGGGCAGGTTTAGGTTGGATATTAGGAAGAAATTCTCCCCTATGAATGTGGTGGGGCCCTGGCACAGGTTGGCCAGAGAAGTTGTGGCTGCCCCATCCCTACAAGTGCCCAAGGCCAGGTTGGATGGGGCTTGGAGCAGCCTGGGATAGTGGAAGATGTCCCTGTCCCTGTTCTGGTCCCTGGCAGGGGGTTGGAATGAGATGATCTTTAGGGTCCCTTCCAACTCAAATCAGTCTGTGATGTACTTGTTTGGTGAGGATAAGCAGCCTTTGTAAGCTGGCCTCCCATGGATGATGTGTGTAGCTGTTTACTTCAGCAGGGTATTTTCATTGCTAACACCTTCCCTGGAGAGTTTCATGTTCTTCTCTCCCCTTTCTCTTTCAGGCCATGGCTTGTTTGCTTCTCCACAGAGTTCTGCTACTTCATGAACTGAAGCTCTTCGTTACAGAGGAGGAGTGGGAGGAATTGATCACCAGAAGCATCAGCCAAGTGACAGAGGTAACAAGCTCCAGCATGTTTGAAGAACAGATGACACTTAATGGAAGCTGCTCTCATTTGTCTGGTGCTTGGTCTCAGAGCTGCAGTCTGGGACCGGGCTCAGCTTACGTGGTCTTAGAGACCTTGTGCCTGATGGCACCAGCTCTGAGTAGTGCCTACCAAGCTGGCAGAATTCTTGTAACACCACTCTGATGTTCCTGGTGCACCTCAGTGAGGCTGTGTATAGATCCAAGAGACAGAGCTTGAATTTTAGGGAATTCACTCCTACAGATCAATTGAAGGTGTTAAAAAAAGAAAAATTAAAAAGAATGGAATGGTATTGTGAACATTAATTTCAGGACATGTAATGCAAATTCTGCATTGGAATGAACTTCAGGGCCACAAAAGTAGAGCTGAGGTGCCCTGGACTTTTGACTCCTGGTGAATTGCAGGCCTCCTGGACCAGACTGCATTGCTAATATTGCTCATCAGGGAAACCTTAAAATACGCTGGAAATTCCTTTGTACAGAAGAAACAGTGACACAATTGCAGGGCTCCTGAGTCAGTGGCAAGTACAAATTGTACCTGAGGACAATGTTTGGGTGCAGCTGTTACGTGGGAGATGATCTTGGGGCAGGAGGTTGAAGAAGCAAATGCCATTCACTTTTATTCTTGTGGATTGATGTGGAGGGAACCAAGCAGCCAAATTAATGTTGTGATGTGGTGACTAAAGTTGATGACATGGGAGATTCCAGGGTTGGAGTTTCTACGTAATAATGACCTCTTTCTAAGGGTAGCTTTCATTACTTACTTACTCAGATGCTGGCTACATGGTAATTTAGGTTATTCTGTAATTTGCTGTATTGAAACAGAACAATTAGATCTGTTTCTTTCTGTCAGGGAGGGACAAAATCTAAGCAAGTTTAAAACAGAGAATTTAAAGATGTTGTTTATAATATGGATCCTCAATTTCATTAAACACTTTTTATTTAAAGATTACATCAGGAATCCAATGGGTGGAGTTAGGTATGATTTTGTTTCTCAGCTGCATAAAACATGCCACTCCTCCCAACCTGGTAATTTCTATGTTTCTCTCTAGCAGCTGAATGCATGCAGAACTCAGTGATTCACTGGGAAACCACAAACATTTACAATGCCTTTATGTTGTTCTTGTCAGGGAGAGTTTAGCAACTTGCAACCTAGCCAAGATTATGATGAGCTTTGCTATTAAAGTTTCCTCAGTGCCTCTCATTTCTGTGGTCATGTGTGTTTAAAGAAAAATTCCTGAGAAATACTGTCAGTTTGTTTGGGTTGTCCAAGGTTTATCCTGTGGGCAAGAGGCCTCCCATATTGTTAAGTGGCAGTGGCATATAGCTGCTAGTTCTCTTTTTGGCCTGAGAAAGTCCTGAGATCCCATTTTTACTGCTGTTGGTGTTCATACATGTGAGGGTTTTGTCTCCCTTCCTCCTGCTTCCCCCATGTACTTAACCCAGCTGGTGTAGCCCTGTGGGGCTGGGGCAGCTGCACATTAAATATTGCTGTAGTGAGAAGGGGTCAAGGACTTTATATTCCACATAATTGATTCATAACCAAAGGCTGGCACTTGTGCTGAAAGACTTCCTAAAGCTGTAAAAGAAATGCTGTGTCTTTTTAGTGGTGCAGAAATGCTCACTTCTCTGATTGAGAGCTGTAAAAATATGTAGTGGCTCTATGGTGTAGTAAAACAATACTCACCATGTCACTGATCTCTTTTAAAGATGGTAAAAAATCTCTTGTAGAAGTCAGAGGCTGGGAACTGAGCAAATTTAGAATCTGTGGAAAGTATGTATTTGTCAAAGTGACAATTCCACCACGGAAGTAATTTGCTGAAGGGTTTATCAGCTCTGACTCTCCAGGTGGAAGCTGTGTGCTTGGCTGACAGAGAAGCTGCAGGTGGGTGGAAGTTCCAGGCCTGATGTTGAAGTTATGGGGTGGGTTTGTCTGGGAAGAGCTTGGACTAAACAACAGCCCTTTCTTGTCACTGCTGTCCTCACACACTCCTGCTTAGCTGGAGGACTGGGAGGATGTTTGCAGAGCTCTGAGTTCTCCTGCAGCTCAGTCTCATCCCTTTTCTTCTGAGACTTGTTTCCATGGGCCATTCTAGGTCAGCTGTGAATTTAGATGTGAGTATGTGAGTGAGTAGCTGCTGGCAGATGTGGGTGCTTACCTATGAGAACCTGGATTGGAAGCTGTGGCATGCTGTGGAAAATGATAATATTTATTACCCTGCCTCTGGTTGAAATGTCTGCATTTGTCATTGGCCATTCCTGCCACTGTCCCTCACAAATAGCTGTTTTAAGAGGAAAAAAAAAAATAATTGTGAATTTTGTACCTTTCTTTGACCCAGGGAGAGGTTTGCAGCTCTTTAACTGATGTGCTCTTGTAATTCAAGTGGTGCTGTTGCTCACAAGGACACAGTCACCTGAAGGCTGTGCCACACTCTGTGGCCTGGGTCACATTTGCAGCTAGGAGGCTGTAGCTCCCCAGGTGCAGGACTGCCCTGGCAGGCTTAAGGCTGTCAGAGAGTACAAGATATTATCTCCTGGTGTCTGCCTGCTTATCCTGTCTTGCCTCAGGGATTGCACTGCATACCTGCTGAGATCCCTTGGTGAAGAGCATCCTCACCAGGGAAATGTGGGCTGGGTTAGGCAGTGATATGAGCTGGAACTGGGGAAGAAACAATGTGAGACAAGTGCAGTCTTGGATATCACTGAATTATGCAGGCAAAGCTAAGAGGCAGATGAGGGAGAATCAACAGCCAGGAACATTAAGTGAAGAGACAGATTCCTGAAATAGCAGCTCTAGCTGCTGCGAGGCAGTGGCTCTAGTGCTTACATAAGCTCACTTGACCTTATTTGTTCCCAAATTGTTTAAGCATGCTTATAAAACATACATCACAGCCATGAGGGATTCATGTTTGCCCTCTCCTTAGGTGAGGTAGGTCTGGATGTCCCATCAGGTACTTTGGAGCTGACTCCCTTGTGTGAGAGCCCTGCTTGCTGTTGGTGCTCTTGGCTGGTGCTGCTGGGTCATCTGGGCAGAAAGTGTTGTCCACAGCCCTGCCCTGCAAAGGTGAGGAAGCAGAAAAACAGCTCTGGCACAGTTTTGGCCTCCCAAATCCTATATAGTTACTTTATACAAAGCAGAATCTTGCTACAGTTGTTCAAGTCTGTTCTAACTGGGGATCTGGATGGCTCAGTTGTGTTCATGGTATAAAGAAATAAAGTTGCTTCATGTTGTAAGTGACAGAGCTCACCTGGGATGCTGGAACATTTGACAGAAACATCTTTCTCTTGGAGAGCTTTGTTCCTTATCAGTTGGTCTCAAAGTGCTTTACAAAGGAAGTTCAAAGCACTGAGTTGTTGATGTAATGGAGAAAGTATTTTGCAGAAACCCAAGACATAATGGATTTGGTTTGCTACAGCTGTTCATCCTGTTCTACAGGTGACACTCCTTGGCTGGGAGCTGAGCCAAGAATCAAACTTGGGTCTCCTGAGGCATCTCAGAGACCCTGTTTGTGCATGGACAATCTGTCTGTCTCTTAACTTGGCTTCAGAACATCCCTGTGTGTTGGACAGTCATCTGTATCCCACCTCATCTCTGCTGACTGTGAGGCTGCCCTCAAGAACAAGTGAAGCAGTTGCAGAGCCTGAGAGATCCAGTTCCCCATTCCATGCAGGAAGCTCTCACCCAGTTTTGGTGAGGGATCTCTAGGTTTGCTGCTAGAGCCCACACACACTTTTTTACTCTATCCAGCATCTCTCAATTTGATCTTTCAGCTCTGCCAGTTGTCACTGTGGGCACGTTTTGGTGTTTGTTTCCCTTGTTAGATATATTTATGTTTTATTTTTATACGTTACAAAATTGCTGTCTTGGCTTTGGAGCGACCTGTACCAATTTTTTAGTAACTCACTGACAGATTCAGGGCAGGAAGTTCTAGGCTTCAAATACAAAATTTCATTACCTTTTTTTGTCATCCCTTTCCTAGGGGCCAGCTTGCCCTCCTGAACTGAGATGTTCTGTGTAATTCCCAGCTTATGCTGAAACTCCCAGTTATGATGTGAAAGTCAAAGGGAGTGGGGATAGTCCAGAAAATACATATTTTGATGATTGTGAGCTTCAAAACAGAACAGCCCTCAGAAAAATGTTAAAATTGCTTTCTTTGGCTTGAACACAGTGATTTCCTGAGGGTTTCCTTTGTCTTTCTTCTGCAATAAGTACATCCTAAGAACAGACAAACTTTACTGCTGATTTTCCCCTACTTCCCTTACTTACTTACCTTCTTGTTTTGTCAGTGTCATAAGGACTGGGCAGAGCAGACAGGGTTCCATTGGCTGTTTGAAACCCAGATCAGGGATCAGGGCAGCCTGTGCTGTGAAAGCACTGACAGAATCCAGTACCTAGGCTCAGTGCAAGACCAAAGCACTCCCAGTCACCACCTCTGGAGGCTTTCAGATAAGCACACATAATCCCAGTGATTTGGTACCTCCATACACTTAGGTGGTTGCTTAGGCATGGATGAGGACAGACAGGGAATTGCATGGCCTGGGAAGGGATGGCATAGATAACCCCAGAGCTTTTTGCCATATCATGTGGAAGTTCCTGTGTGCTCCCTGAGGACCATTGTTGTACAGCATTCCAGGGTTTTCTTAATCTGGTGTTGTTCAGCAAGAGATTTAAAATAACTATATGGAGCTACTGAGAATGGGTAGGGGAGAGAGGGATAAACTATCTGGCCTTCCAGTGTAGACATGCCCTTAAATTTCTGAAGGGCATCACATTTGATTATCAGTGTCTTAATTTGTAGCGAGATAAATTATTAAAGTGACTTCAACAAATCTCTAAAACAGCCATCCTTCAATTTTTTTTCCTTGAAGATTGCCTTTATCTGTCCATTTTTATACACTCTTAATTCATTGCCCTTTCTCAGCCTCTTAGCTTGTAAAATGAGGCCAGTAGTGATTTAACTGATAGCTTTCAGATTGCTGGATGTCTCTGTGGAGACTTCGTTTTCCTCTGTTCCCTCGGCTGTCCTGTGTGTTTTCTCCCTGCTGCATTTTCATATGGCCTTTGGAAAAAAAAATTAAGATCATTATACTTGGGAAAGTGTTGACATTTTCTGTGAGGATGGCTTCTGGATTTTTTGTCTCCTCGCTCTAATAACTGCCAAAATAAACATCACCAGAAATGTCTTTATTTACACCCTTCAGCAAGTGGGGTCTGCTTAGTCCCTTGCCTTCCCTTCTTCTCAGTCAGGGGCAGGCAGAGACTTGGTGGTTCCCATCTTTTGGGAGCATTTCTTCACAACTTGTTTGGTTAGAGATGCAAGGAAGTAAGTTTTGAACATTTATACTTTCAGTCTTCAGAAACTTAGTGAGAGAAAATGGCTGGAGGAGGGACTGTCAGTGCTTCTTTTCTGCCTTTAAGTGCTCACAGCAGCAGCTGCTGCTGGTCGGGTGAGTGGTGTGACAGCCTCTCCTTGTGTGCCTGTTACCTGGTGTACATGGAGTTGGAAATGGGTGTGGCTCTGGATAGGTGAAAACTGGAGTGAAACTACATCCTGCTCTTCCCTCTTCTCTTCTTTGTCTTCCATGGTTTAGCCCCGAGTTCTGGTTTGGGATCTATGGTATAGTGAATATTACATGAGAGGAAGAATTTGGGGCTGGTGTGTGTGGGTTTGGGAAGCTCAGAGTTGATTCCTGGCTCTGCCATGGTTCGTGTGGCATCACGTGTGGCCTCTGTGAGATGGGGGAATGATGCTGGCTTGCCTCTTACCTCTTTCCTCTCAGGAGAAGCACAAGCAGAATGACAGGTGAGGGGATCCTGAGCACCCAGCATTCTGTATGGGACAGTAACAGGAGCTGTGAGCACACAGAACACTGCAGGCTTTCAGTTGGTTCTCAGTTTATGCTCAGCCTCTCAAGAGCACAGGAAGGCTCTGCCCTTCCTCAACCTCACCTGTCTGCTGACATGGGATATCTTGTGCCTTGGCTCAGGTACTGGACACGGCCTGTAGGACCCCAAATGTGCTTGCTGGGCCTCTCTGGGTGTGATTCCATCACAGGGATCTGAGCCACACCACAGCAAAATCCCAGGCTGTGCCATTGCTCTGGGATCCAGCATGGAGCTGGGGCACAGCTGGGAGCTCAGGCCTCTGGCACTCTGTGGGCTGGAGCCTTTGCTGAGCTCTGCTGGTGGAGAAGAGGCTTTACCTGAGGAGCCCCAGGCTGTCCAGTGGTGTGAGGTGGTGGAGGGGTGTGTCTGCACCCCTGGTGCCCTGTGAATCCACACCTTGATCCATCAGCTCCTGCTCTGCTGTGTGGGAGAAGGGCACGGGTGGAGGCAGCACAGCAGGAGTGCAGACTGGCTGGGCTTCTGCAGCTCTCAGTGATGGATCTGTCAGGCTGATGGAGGGGAAAGGCTGCTTGCTTCAGCTAGGCTGAAGGACATGCTGGGAATGCATAAATACAAAATGGTATTCAGACTTCTAGCTGGGAGCTGAGCTTGTCTCTGGTGGCAGAGCACCCTGTGGCACTTGGAGTTCTGCTGTATCTTGTGAGTCTGGGCTGAGCGTGTCCCCCAGGGGTCCCTGTGGAGGGGGCAGAGGTGCAGGCAGGTGTGGATGTGAAGACTTGCAGAACCATTGCAGGGCTCCATGTAACAGCATATTGCAATCTCCCCTGCAGGGAAGTTGGGCCCTGGCTGGGACTTTGGCTCTAGGTGTTCATCCAGCACTTCTGTGTGATGGCTTTCAGGGGAGTTTTGGACTTAGAGCTGCGTGGTTATAACTACCTGCCAGCTCTCTGTCCTACCTGTGTGACTGAATTACTGCAGATATTCACCTGTGCTCTGACTTCTTTTACACTTTGTGAAGATGGGGGAATGCTGTGAAGTGCAATGTGACATGGAACAAAGGCTGGGATATATCCATGTGTGATACAGGAATGAGTGAGATAATAAAACATACTGGTTGTTAAGATGCTGGCAGTGTGCAGTTCTTCTTGTAGAAATCTGAGAAGCAGAGAACTTTGGATCCAGGAGTGCCCTCCTCCAGAAACAGCCAGAGGCTTTTGGAAGCAGCGTGTAACATAACAAGACAAAACCATCTCTGCCAGCTGCATCCACGTAGGGTGAGGCAGGAGCTCTATTGCTGTGTTGGCTTGAGGTGAGATGGGAGTTCCAGCTGTGAAAATTGCCTCCATAGTTTTTCCTTTTGGAAAACGACCTGCCCAGATCTGCTGACAGCTCAGATGTGCAGACATGATTAACCATCACAGGTATTGCTGAGCTGGAACTGTAAAACTGAGATATCCTGTGAAATGGGACTGGCTGTTCCTGAAGCAGCAGAGTAAGAAAAACAGAAAATGGGAGAAAAGCAACATAAATCAGCAAGTGATGCCAGTGTAGCTGTTGGGTATGAATCATGAGGCCTCTCTGCTTTTAGTAGTGTGTAATTGGGTTGTGTGACCCTTGGGTTGGTAGTGCTTTCAGAGGCCAGGGAGTTGGATACCTCTGGAACAGCACATGGCAGAGAATCAAGGAATAGTTGGTTAGACAAGTTCTTCTGGGTTTTCCTTTAACTCTCCAGCACTGCTGGAGCAGCATAGCTGGAAGCAAACCTCTGCTTTGTGCCTCAGTCTTGCTATGTAAAACACATCTTTACCAGCCTTGTGCAAGTGTTTGTGATCTGATCAGTGTTCAAGGCTCTCCCAAGGGTGCTGCAGAGGACTGAAATACTACTTGTCTTTTAAAGGCATGTTTGCCATCTGTTACATAATAGCTTTTGCTTTGATTTTATGGTTGGATGGTGTACATTCCCCAAATAAAATCAGGCTAGGCCTGTAAAATGATTGACCTCTGCAACTGGGGTGGCAGAGCTGATTTCATCTCTGAAATCAGACCTGAGTGAGGGAGCAGAACACTTCATGCAGACAATAGTTGGTGTCCTATGTAGCAGGAGGTTTTATAATTACTTGAGATTAAGTTATATAAATTATTGGGGAAGCTGCTTTTGACTTCTGGACCCAGTTCCCATTGAAGGGGCTTTGGGTTTCATTCCCTGGGATCAATTTCCTCATGCTTGCCAGCAGTCCCAGCCCAAAGTCAGCTTCTTTTACATAACCAGAGTGATGTTTGTGTTGGTGTCTCATGCTAACACAAATCCCATTGAAGCAAACAATGTAAATAACACAGATCCCATTGAAGCAAATGCTCCATTCTGTGCACTCCCTGCTCTTGGGAGGAGGAGAATGAAGCAATGCCTAATCCAAGACACCATCTCATGGAATGCTAATGGGAAGTGCTCTGAGTGCTGAGATCAAGGTACAAGACTGGGCTGGCCAAGAATTGGGCTCAAGCCTTTAGAGGAGGCTTGACTGTCACAACCTACCACATACAGAGGTGGTGGTGGTGGTTTTGTGTTTTAGTAGCAAATTCATTTTACGCCTTTTGTAGCAGAAGGAAAGGGAGGAGGCATGTGTAGAGAAACAGTAAAATTTTATCTGAATCCTGCTTCCTTAAAGCCAGTCCTTCTGGGCTAGAGAAAATTGTTCAGTCTGTAGGGATGAATTATCTGCTGCTCCTTTGGCTTCTCCACTCACCCTCCTTGTTCCTTCCTTGTTTTGGAGAGCTATTTTTAAAGGGATCCATTTCAGCAGAGAGTTCTTTGTTTGCAGAGCATCTAAATTGTACCAGTTTGCTTCTGGCTGTTTGTACTGGTGGAAGTGTGGTTGTGTTTCCAGATTCATGCAAAACACTGCTTTAAATATAGATATTTAGTCACTAGACTAGTGATCTTTTCCATCTCCAGCTGGGCCAGACACTCTTTTCTTTCCACAGGTCTGCATGAATTTGGTTTGGTACCCCCCACTAGATGCATGTCCCAGTTTCTCCAGCACCTGGGGAAAAAAAACAAACTGAAAATTTGTGTATTGCTGAAAATCAGCCCCTCAGGTGTTGTTATAGAGGTACAGAACTTTTCTGTTGACTTCAGTAGGATTTATTTCAAACCCTTCAAAGCATCAGGGCAGCAAGAACAGGCAGAGCCAAGCCAGCATGATTTAAATGCAGTTGTCCACATCACTCATGTACAGTGAAGAAAAAATGCAATTTATTTTTAACACCTTTTTAATTCTAAAGTGTTTGTGTATTGAAAAGATGAAATGACAGTTGACTTCACTTTGTCTCCATCTCACAGCACTGCCCTGATTTTTCTTGTCCCAAGGAGCTGACAATCCATGCTGATTTTCTTATACTGTGAACTTATGCACAGTTTAGCAAAATAAGGATCTCAAGCTAATAGTCTCTCTGAAAGGTGATCTAACCACAAGGAAGACCATTAGCCTGGCAATATTTTGTTCTTCAAATTACAAAGAAAAAGTTTTAAAGAAAGTGTTGATGTAAAACAGTCTTTTTGTTTATTATTATTTTGATATTAGGGGTAAGCCTAATAAACTGAATGTGCCTGACCCATGGGGTGTTATATCCTACATGTGAAGATTTTTTTTTTCCCCCCAATCACACCCCCTGTATTTGTCTCTTTTTACCTGGGAGACTTCAGAGCTGTGGAATTGTGACCTTGTAGGCTAATGACAGCTCTGGAATAGAGTTGCAGTGCATCTGTCTATATCAGGAGAGAGTAATTAGCAAGTTATTGATAATCAGATGAAGTTGCAGCTTGAATTCCACCAGCCAGCAGAATGGCTTTCTAATACAGGGCTTGAGTGGACCATCCTGAACAGGAGATAACTGTATCTTTATTATTTAAAAAAGATATTCCCAGGGTGTGGAGCCTGTACAGATAGTGAATAATTCTACTTGAAGGTTGCTGGTTTTGCAGACATGTTACCTTGTCTCCCCTCTTTCTATGCTAAAAGTGTTCCCTACACTCTTGCTGGCCATTATTATTTTTTCTGTTGTGTCATTCCTGAAAGAATTTACTTTGGGGAATAGATTTCCTATGTCTCTCAGTGTCTGCAAGGATTTATTATTTGCCAGTATTATGCTGATGTAGATGGAGAAGAGTTTGCTGAGTCCTTAAATTGTTTCCCATCTGATTGGAATACAGGATCTGTGAGAGAACCATGACACACCACTGCTGGGTACAGGTTTGGGGCAGGGACTTCTCAGCCTGAGGAACTGAGGGTGCTGAGCATGGGATGGGCTTTGAAATGTCCAAATTCCAAAGAAAGGAGAGCTTGGCCGCAAGTGCAGTCTTCTCTAGAGGAACAGCCTGTGATGGGACATGCCCCTCCCTCCAGCACACTTGTCCCTGCAAATCCTATTTCATATTAATGTGATATGTGTGGGGTTTGCTGTGGTGTGTGCCCACACAGAAATGGAGTGGGGAGGAAAAGGACCACGCAAGCAGGGATGAAGGACCAGATGCAAGCAGAGGATTAGTGCCACTGGGCCACCTCTTTGATCCAGCTGCCTTTTTATGGCTATTTTCTGCCCTTTTTATAAATAACTGGCTTTTATTTGACCTATCTTTGGTGTAATTTTCCTCTAAGCCAGACCTTTCATTGTCTCAGAAACCCTGCAGCACACAGAGAGAGCACAGGGGAGATTTTTCCCTCAGTTACTTCAGTGAACTTAAGCTTGACAAGCCCTGTTGCAGGCTGGCCCTTGGGATTTCCTGGGCATAAGTCTTCATGGATTTTTGCAGTAATGCTTCATGTGTAAATCCCAGCTCCAGAAGTTGAGTAGCTGTGGTCCATCAGGTGTGTCTGTTGTCTGGCAGCTTCTTGGCCTTTCCAGGGTGGGGTCAGGGCTTATTGTACCTCTATTTCTCCAGGAAAGCATCTCCACTTGTGCTTTAGCTTAGAAGCCATGGACAGCAGCAAGGCAATGCTTCTGTAATATTGCTTGCTCTTACTTTGTCCAGTTGTTTCTTAATTAAACTGGGTATCAGAAGCTTTCACCAAGTGCCTTCCTGAGCTTTTTCAGAGTTTGGTGGGGTTTGTGTTGCAGATTTACTTTACTGACAGGTGAATCCTGCCATTCATTACTTGTTTTCTGCTTTCTCCTGTGAAGTGTGATTTGTTTCCCCATCTAATGTCTGTTTCTTCTCAATCTTCTGATTTAATTTGCAGTGTTTGAAAGTACTTGGAAAACCCATCATGAAGGCTGAGAAAGAGAAAGTTGCCAAGAGCTTGGAGCTGTTGAACTTTCTCCTTAAAACTGTGAAAGGGCAGGTGAGTGTGTGACCCAGGATGTGACAAGTGGCTGTTTTCTGAGTATCTTCTAAATGTCACACTTGGATTTTGCCATGTGATTGCTACATCCCACCTCACTTCCTACCAAAAGTACCTCTAGAGGGAATGCATGGTTGGATCTGAGGGCAGAAGAGCCCTCCTGTCTGAAGGAGTGATCCATAATCTTCATGAACTGATCTCCAGAGGAGAATTTGTGCAGTGCTCAGCAAACACTTGTGGCATCTGCTTTCTTAGCAGCAGAAATACAACCTGAGGTACAGTGAGGGTGGGTTTTATACCATGTGATTGCTCTTTCCTCACCACTGAACTCCAGAGATCATGATTCCCAATATCAGACTTAATAGCTTTAAGAGGGGAGGTGAAGCTTTGTTCTGGGGCTTTGTTTTCCCTGATAGAAAATTACTTTTTCAGCATGCACAGATTTTCTATAAGTGACAAAATATGTCGCTAATGTGGTCTTATTTACTGGAGGAAAACACCACAAGCAGCAGAATTGCTGAAGCCCAGTTTCCTCCTGATAAGGCCAGAGCTCAGACCACAGCCTGTTTCTTTGTGAAGACCTAATAGGAAAATGGGTGGAGAAGAGAGATTATTTCCAAGGCTCTTGTAGGAGCTGAATAACCTTTGAGACGCCCTTTCTGCCTGGTTTGACTGAGATTATGCAGTGGGTTACAGATCTTTAGAAACCAGACTGAACATGCTGCTGCTTTTCTCCTGGATGGGTACACAGTCAGGTGTCTTCTTTTCCCTGCTCCCAGCTGTGGGCAGGAAGGGAGAGCAGACTGAAGGACACTCTAGTTCTTTTTATGCCACTGCAGTTCTGTTAGGCTCATGCCTCTCATGGTGGAAGTTTTCAAGCAAACCCAGTGCCTGATGGTGTGGTGTGACTCACCAGTTTTTGCCCCAGACCGAAGTGGTGCAAACAGCCTCAGGCAGGGGCTTGGAGGAGCCAGGCAGGGTTGGTAATTCCTGCCATAGCCTTCCCTAGGAATGGCCTGGGCCCTGCTGCTGTGAGTGCCCCTACCCTGTTCACTCTGCAGATTGCCTCTCCTTGCCTCTTGCAGAAGCTGAATGTGCAGCTGACAGAGGTGGAGGAGGTGCTGCTCACCCTGCAGCAGCTGGAGGACATTGGGAACTCCCCACGGCTCGACTCTCTCTACTGGAACGTCATGCACTGGCTGAATTACACGTATGTGTGCTTGGCACCCTGGCATTCTGCCTTCTCTGGGGCCTGCCTGCCTGTCCTGCTGGTGCACAGGGAGGTGGGAAGAGAAAGGAAGTCAAGGCAGCAACTTCAGGGTGGAGTTCTATGGAGCTCCTTGGTTGGTGGGGTTGGGACACTCATTAATGCTTGTTTGGAATAATACCAGGCTCATTGTTCTGTGTACTTACATCTTGGGAATTGTCTTTGATGGGGAAGGGCTGTAACAGGTGACGGACATGTCTGATGCCTGATCCTGTGCTGCCAGAGGAAAAGAAAGCCAGGGCCAGAGGCAGGCATTCCCCACCTCCATGGGCAGTACTCATCCTCACAGCCCTCATCCTCACCCTGTGCTTCCTGCACCTTTCTGCTGCTGCTGCTGTTCGTGGACTGCCTGTTCATGGATCACACTGTTCCCTGGCTGTAAATTAAGTTGCTCTTGATTTTTGGCATTCTCTGCAGGAAGCCCAAGAAAGAGAAGACAGCCACTAAGCCCACGCAGGGAGCAGAGCTGCTGAAGCGGAAGAAGAAAGGATTCCTGCCAGAGACCAAGAAACGCAAGAACCGCAAGAAAGGCGTGCAGGAGAACGGGGTGGAACCAGGGGAGGGTGCAGAACCAGCCCCAGAGGAGCAGCCCCTGGGAACACAAACCCCCAAGAACAAGAAAGGCCCCGTGCCTGGGGGCAGCAAAAAGCACCCAAGCAGGGCGGGCAGGGAGAACGGAGTGGCAAAGGCGGGCGGTGGGGACCTCCCCACTGCTGATGAAGGAGAAGCTGTGGCTGACAAGAAGAAGAAGAAAAGGAAGAGGAAAAACAGAAAAAGAAAAGGTGCTGCGGGCGATGAAGCTGAGCAGGTTCCAGCTGCAAAGAAAACCAAGGGGAGTGTTGTCCAGGAGACCCAGAAGCAAGACAAATCCAAGAAGAAAAGAAAAGAGAAACAAGTGCTGCAGGAGTAAACTCCATGGACTCAGCCAGGCCTGGAATGGCTAGCATGGCTCAGTAGACTTATGAAATATCTTTAATATCTATAGTTTTTATACTCTCCATGACTTCTAAATAAACCTTCCATGATGCTGAGCTCTAAAGCTGTGGGTCTGGCTTGTGTGAAGGGTTCAGCCTCGAGCACAGAGAGCCTCAGGAGGTTACACAGGCTCTGGGAGATGGCCACTTTTTCTTCTCTGGCAGTGTCAGAGAATCCTGTCTCCATGATTTCCCAAGGCAGAAGCGAGAGTCTGGTTTGGATTCCTCAGGGAGTTGAGGTGGGTGTGCTGGCACAGCTGAGTTAGTGGTCAAGCCCACGTGGGAGACTCAGAAGTAACTCCTAAAGGCTCATCCCTGTCCTGCCCGGGCCCAGCAGTGCTCACAGCTTTTCCAGTGTGGGAGATGCAGCCTCCAAAGTGGCTGGGGTTGGATGGGTTTGCACAGCAAACTCTGGGGTCAGCTATTTCCAGTTTGACTGCTCTGGTATTGTCTGTAGTTACCATGATCTGCTTTTTCTTGCCTTTTTGCTGCTGAGTGCTGGAGGGGTCATGGCCCCTGTGGTAGTGCAGGGAATCAATAAATCAGTGAAACAATTGAAATGGTTGATTGATTGGCTGTGCCAGGCCTGTGTGCAGCCGTGCAAGGCACCTGGAACAGCAGGCCTGCAGCAAAGTCTGGGAGGGCAACTGCCTGGAATTGCATCTGCCTATTTATCCCCAGGCTCCTGAATGCTGGGATGCCATCATCCCTTTGGAGAGTGCCAGGACCAAGTTCTCCCAGGCGCTGGGTACCTGATCCTTCTTGAGAGCTGAGGCTCAAAGTGTTTGAAATTCTGCTCATGCTGGAGTTGCCACCAAAGCCTCCCCTGCTCCTGGATCCAGAACATGGGTGTTGGTGCCTGGCCCTGACTTCTCTCCAGCATCTGAGGGAGCAGTGCTGGGTTAATTCACGGACCTGATGACCTTGAAAGTCTTTATCAACCGTAGTGATTTCTGTGATTCTCTGAAGGCTTCACTGCTCTCCTCCCTACTGCAGAGGAGTTTGGTGCTGGCTCCTGGCAGAGGGAAGGGCTGGGAGCAGGGCTGTGCCTGTTGTGCCTTCAGCTCTCATCCTGCAGGTACCACCAGGCAGAGCTAAGGGCACTGGAAATGTCACACTGCTTTTGGAGGGGGTGAGAGAAGAGCTGTGTTTGCCCGTGGCTATTTATCTGCCTTTGCAATGATTCTCTGCTCAAATGGCACAGAACTCCTGGGAGGCAGCAGCACAGACACATCATTGCAGACCCACAGCTTCCACCTTCCCTGTCCCAGCAGTGATCCCACAAGCTGAGCTGCACATCCAAGGTGTGTACTGGTTCCTGTGAGTAGCAGCTGACAGCTGGAGTTTCTGTGCCACAGTTCAGCAGGAATCTTTCCTGTGCCTGCCTTTCACTTCTGCCTCCACAGCTGCTCCCTCGGCACGTGGGACTCAGGACTGAGGGGCACCGTGGTGCTGCCTGGGAGGACACAGCCCTTGTGCATGCTGGATGGGGAGGAGCTGGCAGGCTCTGGACTCTCCAAGTCAAGACTGGCACAGATTGGGCAGGAGGTGAAGGGCAGCTCTCTGTGTGCCCACCCTGGATGACTCTTGGCTTCCAGCCTCGGAAGGGTTTGCAGAGGTACCCGGGCAGGATGGAGATTTGGGCTGCAGGTGTCACCAGGACGTGTCAGATCAGGCCTGCAGGAGGTGGCTGATTCCTGCTGCCCATGGTGCCCCCGCGCTTGTCTGAGCAATTCAGGGCTGGACTCGCCCTGCTGGACCTTTTCTCCCAAAGCATTTACTCACCTGGAGGTGGCTGTTGGCTGGAATAGCTGCTGTTGCAGCCTAAAGAAGAGCTGCAAATCCCTGTTCTCAGGCAGAAGGTGGTGGCAATTACTGCCAATCCTGTCTCCAGGAAAAAGGGCACTTCTGCTCCAAATGGGCCTGTTGACACTGAGGAGCTGCCCTGCCTCTGCCATTTACTGCTGAACGCTGGTTCACTACCTCCTTAAAACCTCAATCCCAGCTAAGCCCCTCCAGCTGTCCCCAGTGATGACTTTTCATGTATTATGCAAATGCAGCACACAGGAGGCCAGCAGGTCACGGCTGTCCCTGGTTTAATGATCCAGAGGGGCTCCAAAGGGGACAGGGGGCTTCAGATCTGAAGTGTCTCACTAATGATTTCTTTCTCTCTGTGCCTGTAAGTAGGACATCCTGGGAATTTGTGCCTCTGCTGTGTGGATCCAGAGGAGGAACAGCAGGCAGGCATGGTGGGTGGGAAGCAAGAGTGAGCTGGAGGAGAGGGTTCTGTGCAGGCAGTTCAGGGAGGGAATCCCCACCTGCCTGCAGCGAGTGCAGCTGTGGCACCCAGAGCCACCAGGCTGAGACCCCCAGAGCCTGACTGAGCTGCTCTGGGATACCTGCCAGGGTCACTGCAGTGAGGAGTTCACATGGATCAGCTCTGGGATACCTGCCAGGGTCACTGCAGTGAGGAGTTCCCATGGATCAGCTCTGGGATACCTGCCAGGGCCACTGCAGTGAGGGGATCAGTTCTGGGATACCTGCCAGGGTCACTGCAGTGAGGAGTTCAGTGGATCAGCTTGTCACTGTCATTGTGGGGAGGCCAAAGCTGTGCCAGCTGTTGTTCCTGACACAAGGATGGCACTGGGTAGTGCCAGCTGTCAGGCTGAGAGGTTGACTGGCCTCGGCTTTCTGTATTCATGGGTGTGTTTAGTATCCAGGACTTGCAGAGTGGTCAAGGGGAAAGGGGACAGGAGAGCTGCAGGGCACAGTGTGACCCATTAAATCGCCTGACTTTGGGCTGGCTTTGATGCAGTGCTTATAGAATGCAGTCACTAATCCAACAAGTCAAATTGTGTTTCACCAGCACTTGTTTAGGCCTTTTAATAATCACAAAGGTCTCATTTCACTTGATTTCAGGTCCTGTTGCTCGACTGTTGGGGCTTTAGATGACTGAGCATGCTCTGATTTAAAGGAAGTCTTTTCTTCTCAGCTGTCCTGGGCTCAGAGCTCCATGGTTCTTCAGGATGCAGGAGAACAGCCCCAGCCCTGGGCACTGAGCTCAGGGGAGGGAGGCAATGCTGGAGAATGGCCAAAGCCACAGAATAAATCCAGGCACGTGGAGTCCTGTGAGGGTGGTGAGGCCCTGTGGCTGCCCCATCCCTGGAAGTGTCCAAAGCCAGGCTGGGCAGGGCTTGGAGAAACCTGGGATAGGGAAAGGTGTCCCTGTCCATGGCAAGGGGATGGAATTAATGGGTCTTTATGGTCCTTCCAGCCCAAACCATTCCAGTGATTTCTGATGTAAAATCTCTGTATGTCATGCAGAGCTTTTGCCAGGGACTCTGGGCAATGGGTGCAGTGTTGGAGTTGCTCAGGAGAGGCTGCCATGCAAGCAGCACCTCTTTGTACAATGTGATAAATGTAAAGGCACCAGTGACACCAAGAGCATCAGCTCGTACAGCTCAGAACAGGGTCAGGGTAGTCACCCTGTGCCAGCCCATGAGGCTCTTGTTTGTCACAGCATGGGTGGCCCTGGGAGAGCTCTGCAGGCAGTGAGGGGTTTGTGAAGCAGGGATGGGGAGTGAGTGAGTGTGTGGGGGCACACACATAACACACACACACACGGGCATGGCCCCGGTCCAAAGGCAGTGTGGACAGCACACTCTCCTTAGCAGTAGTTGATGGATGGAAGCTAAAGCTGCTGAGCTTCAAAGCTTATCTGCTGGAACATCAGAATTTGGAAAATTGTTCTTAATCAAGTAATTTACAAGAATGATTAGGCTGAAAGGCCTGAGAAGCACTGACAAAAGGCCATCAGGGATGGTTGTTTTAAGTGACAGAGCCTTTGCTTTTGCAGTTTCCTGGCTTGGACACTGCCCTGTGCTGAAGGAGGAGGACACTGCAGGGAGGCCCTGCTGTGGAAGGGTCTCTCCCAGCTGGTCAGGAGAGCCTCAGACACGCCTGTCTGTGGCACTCAGCCCCAGTGCAGTGGGAGCAGCCCCTCTCTGCTTTTATCCTGTGAGCTTGGTGGGTGTGGCTGCTGTGGGGTCACTGGAGAAGGGCAGCCTTGATGCCCACTGTGGGGCCACTTGGGAATCATTTCCTGCCTTCCTGTCCATCCTGCTGAGCCCATGGCTCCCACACCACCCGTCCCCAGCAGTCCATCAGCCAGGTCCTCTAGCTGTGCTGGGACTCGTGGGACTCCTTCCCTCAGCTCTGATCCTGGCTGGATCCAGCTCTGGGGAACAGGAGACTGTAATCCACCACCTTCCCTGCCCAAAAAACTCCAGGCAGGCTGGGAAGTTCTTGGCAGCCCCGTGGCTGCTGGAGCTTGGAGCATCCTTATCCCAGGGACCAGCCCTGCAGGCAGCAACCACAGGAGTGCACAGCCAAGAGGTGACACAAGAAAAGAAGCCAGGGGGTACATTTTAAATACTTTTATTTCTTAATTTACATAAAGGTATATATTTGGCTTATCTTTTTTTTATATACTCTGAGATTCACAATCAATTGCTCTTAAAAAATAAAATAGTCATTTGCTTCTGAAAGAAATCAGAAAACTATTTTATACTCCTCCCTTGTATAACAAGAAAATACACTAATACTCCCGTACATCACGTAGTAAAAGTGATTGTAAGTGCTGGTTTACCAGACAATAAAGCCAATGGAGAAGAGAACAACATTTGGGGTGGAGCTTGGAAGGACTCTGCTTCCCAGAGCACAGCCTGACACTTAAAGGGTTCAGTCACCTTGTCGGGAGAGGCTCCTGGGGCCACGCAGAGCTGCTCTGGAGTGGTGGCAGCAGGAGCCCCCCGGGGTGGCAGCAGGAGCCCCCTGGGGTGGCAGCAGGAGCCCCCGGGGTGGCAGCAGGAGCCCCAGGGGTGGCAGCAGGAGCACCCTGGGGTGGCAGCAGGAACACCTGGGGTGGCAGCTTGCTGCCTGCTGGGTCATTCTCTTGCCTCTTTGGGCAGATCCCATTGCCTCATTTCCCACAGTGTGTACAAACCACCTGACTGCCAGTGCAGGAGCAGCTGGGGGGAGTTAATGCTTTAAAAAAATCCCCTTTATGAAGTGGAGTAGAAGAAAACCCTCGTGATTAACTGAGGGGCAGCTGGAGCCTCCCTGGTGCCTCTGGACACTTGCACAGACCCTGCTGAATGCAGCAAGGATCTGAAGAAGCCTGAGCCTCCCTCTCTTAGCCTGGAACATGTGGCAGCAGGGATTCAGGGATCCTGTGGTGAAGGTAGGACTTGTTTCTCACTCCTTTTTTTGCTCCCTTCCCTCTGTCCTTGTTTAAACAGAATCCACAGCACTTCCTCCATGTGCACAAAGGATAAAACCAGCACTGAGCTCTGACAGGGGCTGGATTCTGTCACAAACAAGGACTGCCAGTGACACTACAGAACACTTCAGTTCCCTTTTCATTGTTGACTCCTGAGAACTGAGTTTAAGGAGAATTCCTAATCTCTGAACCTCAGCAGAAATGTGCCATTTTGTTGACAATAAATGCTACAACAGAGAGCCTATCAGAAAAGCAATTTAGAAAATGTGGTTAATCTTCTTTGGTCTCTGAGATGAAATGACTGATTGTTGGGTTGCTTTTTTTTTTTTTTTTTAAACAGCTTAAAAAGGAATTTCTTAATAGGAATCAGAAATTCATGTGCCTTTAAAGCCAAATGTTTGGCTCCCAGATTACAGGCCATGTTTCCCCTCCGAGTGTAAATAGTGGCACGAGGTAGGAAGTGAAGCATTGTTGGGATTTGCTTTGCTTTGTTATTTCTAGCACCTGCTTGCTCAGGCACTAGAGGAACACTTCTGGCTCTGGTTCTTTAGGCAACTCTTAGAGCTATTGTTAAGGGATTTCAGGTGACAGAACCCTTGCAGAGGAGTCCTGTGAGGTCTGGGGAGGAGGAAAGGCTCATGGGATTATAGGAATCCCCAGCCTGGGCAGGGACTTGCTATGGGGTGAGCAACTGGAATTAGAACCATCTCTGCTGCAGTGCTGTGCTGTAGGTCCCAGCACATCCTGGCAGGGAATGGGAGATAAACCCAGATTTGCTAACAGTACCTTGCTATGGCACAGCCAGGACAGCAGCTCCAGCCTTAACTCACATCTAGTCCTGGGCTGACATTTCTTGAGCTGATTTAGTCCTCCTTGGACCCCACGTGCAGTCACTTGTGAGCCAAGAGCACAGGAATGAGGTGCTGGCACCTGCTCAGGTTGTGCTGAGCTGGAGGGGAGATCTGGACTGTGAGAGGGGGCTCAGAACACGGGAATGGGGGCTGCTGAGCCACTGCCCTCCCTGGGGCACTGCCCTCCCTGGGGCACTGCCCTCCCTGGGGCTCTGCCCTCCCTGGGGCTCTGCCCTCCCTGGGGCTCTGCCCTCCCTGGGGCTCTGCCCTCCCTGGGGCATTGCTCTCCCTGGGGCACTGCCCTCCCTGGGGCTCTGCCCTCCCTGGGGCAGCCTGGCCCTCTTCAGGACCTGTGCTCCCCTTCTTCCCCCATCCAGCTGACACAGCCCAAATTTGGCTTGTGGAGGCCAGGTCCAGGAAACAAGACCGCAGTGGAATGGCACCATGACATGCTCCTGCATTTGAGTCTAACCCAGCTCAGGCACCGGCCTTGTCTGAAACCCCTCAAAGGCACCTTTTAAAGGTACAAGTGCACCCCAGTGACAGGCTGGGTGTGCAGGAACCCAGCACTGCTCTGAAGGCAGAGTCAGTGCCTGCTCTGGGATACAGGCAGGGAGGATTAGCATTGACAGTCTGAGTGATATGGCATCATGTAAACAAAGCACGAGGTCACTGGCACAGCAGTATTGCACTCCCAGGCCCAAGGTGCAGCCATTCAGCTAGGTGGATTTTGGTATTTTAAAAGCCCACAGGCTTTTAAACCTTTTTTAACCTCCTAGGAAAGCTGAATTTAGCATATGGAAAAGTCTAGAGCCTGTAGGGATTTCTGTCCAACGTTCCTCTGGGCCTTTCTGTGACAAACACCAGCATACCCAGTGCAGTGAAACTCTCTCCTCTGTCCCACTGCTCAGGCTCAGTGACAGGTAGGTCACCCACTGGAAATTCTCCTGTGGTGCCCTTGCAGGCCCTGGCACCAGGGCACTGAGAGGAGGAGAGCTATGGACGTTATTCATGTCTGCTATGGTTGCACAGGCAGCTTCAGATTTCAAATGTTTAAATAAAAACTTTATCTAAGTATATATATATATATATATATCTCATCTAATGTCTCCAGCAGAGATAAAGCATCTTATAACATATTTAAATAAAAAATAATAATCTGAATCAAGCCTTCAGTGTCAAAGAAAAGGTGATGTACAAAACAGGTCCTCAACTAGTGCAGTCTGTGGGAGTGCTGGCAGAGCAGCAGCATTCCATAGGACACCAGCTGCCCTACAAACAGTGTGGACTTCACTGGCTACAGCTAAAACCATTTACACAATCTACAGTTGCTCACTTGGGCAGCTTTTCCTGGGTCCAGTGGACAGTTGGTTTCCATGCTCAGGGCCCCGGGGATGTCCTCGTGTTCCACGTTCCCGGCTGCCCTGCTCATCTCCTGGAGCCTGACCCCGCAGGCTGCAGGGATGGGTTTGGTGCACAGACCCCCTCTGTGATATGGAGCTGAAGGATCCACTGGCAGCCAGCACAGAAGGGCTTCAGACTGAGATTGGGATGGTGGGAGCAGGAGTCCACGTGTCCTTGCCTTCCCTGGCAGCTGCAAACAGGGAACAGAAGGTGGTCACTGGGGCAGCTCCAGGGATGGACTGCTGATGGTGGTGGGGGCCAGCTGTGAGACCCCTGGTGAGACCTCAGGGGGCTGGCAAAGCTGCCCAGGGTGGAGGCAGCACTTGGGGATGTGCTGAAGCCATTTGGAATGGGAACATTTGCACTGTGATCCTGGCCCAGCCTGCTCCAGGAGGTGACTGCAGCTGTAGCTCCCGTGTAGCCTTAAGGGCAGTGTGGAGGCACAGCTGCTCCTGCTGTGGGCTGAAGCAGCTCAGCACGACAAGCTCCATTTCTGTAGACTGTTTTTGACCCCCTCAGCTTACTAAAGAGGGACTGTTGTGCCTTAAATTGTCATTTTAGAAATGGCTGTCCCTGGAGAGCCCAGCTTGGTGTGCTGCTGACAGGGCAGAGCAGGCACTGCTGGTGGCCCATGCTGGCTTGAAGGAGCATGTCAGCACCTCTCCTCACTGCTGAGGTACCACTGGTGGCCTCTCTAGCAGCCAGCTGCTTTCCTAGATAATGGGACAAGGATAACCAGTTCTCTCACTGCAGGATTTCCTATGAGAGGGTCTGTGCTCTATGTCATGCTGGAAATTGCCCCAACCTTAAAAATTAGTGGCTGCTGCATTACAGAAAAATTCCCCTGTGATGGTGCCCTGGTTTCTTTCAAGCTGTATAAAAATTAACCAAAAAAGATGAAAGTGCAGTGAAAACCTTGGTGTTCCCAGGACACAGGTAGTGAGGTTTATAAGCCACTACTTTATAAGGCAAGTTTCAGCAACAGCACCAAGTATTTCCTCCCAGATTTGTTGAAAAAAACCCTCCAACTTTATCTAAAAGCTACTGTTAAATAATACTGTGTGACTACACATCCAACCCAGAGCCTGCAAACTCCAGGCAGCCCTATGCCCGAATCCACTCCCTTCTGTGGAAATAACACATCTGCTGTGCTAGAGATTGCATTAAATCTTTTCCCTCAAAAGGCCATTCTGAAGTGTCTTTCTGAGTTCTGATTTTCTGATTAGTCTTTCAATGCATTTAATTTATGGGAAAGAAATCTCCTCTTCAAAAACTTGCTTTAATTAATTTTGGCTCCAGTAAAATGCTGGGAAGTGTTTATCACTTGTGGCAGCTCCAAGCAGCAGCGCTGTGGCTGTGGGGGAGTGATAAGGACAGCATGGACACAAGGGACAGGGTGGGCAGCAGGGAGGGGACAGTCCCTGGTCCCTCTGGCTCAGAGGTGTCACCCTGCATCGAGGGTTGCAGAGGGGACAGCCCAGCAACAGGCTCAGGTGCTGCCAGGAAACACTTTCTGCAGAAAATCTGGACTGTGCCAGAAATGGTGGCTTGGTAGCAGCCCATGTTTGACCCAGAGCAGGGCAGCAGGAGGTTTTGTGAACACCAGAAGGTTTTCAGTTCTGGCCTGGGACACTCACACTCCTGGTGGTCAAGGGGACACGGGTAACATGGGCTTCTATGCTCCAAGAAGGGAACACCTGGAAGCACCTGATGCCACAAAGGACATTTGAGTTGAGCCCTGGTTTCCCTGTTCTTGATTTGCTCTGCTCTGGGCTGAGGGCAGCAAAGGTGCACACCAGAGCTGGCTAAGGAAACTTCTCTGCATTTCATAAGGAAAGAAATGGGCTGACAGGGGTTTGGAGCAGAGCTGTAGCTTGAAACCTACTGCTGGTTTGGGTCACTCACCGTCTCAGACTTTCACAGAGGCTGGTGGCATCACAAGCTGATTCACCCTGGTGAAGAGAAAACAACAGTGCTGTGTGAGAGCTGCAATTAGCAAAGAAATGGATCTCTAATAACATACCAGGCTGGTAAATCCAGGTTTTGGTTGTTTAACAGTGTTTAAAGCAGTGGGACATTAATAACTGTCCTCCACAATGGTATAAAGCTGAAACCTTGTCACAAAGGGGTGTCTGACAGCAGTGCTGACAATGGCTGGAACATGCCAAATAACACTGCTGGCACTAATTGACAAGGATTTGGGAAGGTCCCAAAGGCATCCAGGTACCTACTATTTCCCTAAGCCAGTACAAGATTGCACAGTGGCTGTTGGTGTCCTTCAGCCTGACAGCACAAATGAAAACAGTCATCACTGATAAAAATTAAGAAAAAAATGAGTTGTCTTTCAATTTTCAGCTCCTGAAGACCTGCTGCTGTTCCAGGCACCTGCTCCTGGGTGATGGACAGCGTGTGGCAGGAGCTGCTGTGTCACCAGGCAGGAGCTGTCCTGCAGCTCCTGGGATGAGGGCAGCGAGGGGAGAGCTCCTGTCTGCTCTGGGACAGCAGCAATAGTCCTGCCAGCCCATCCCTTGCACCTCCTGCTTGTCCTTGCAGCACATACCCTGGAAATGTCAACCTTCCTCAGCAGCAGCTCCTGTCCCGTCCCCTCCCATGCTGCTCTTGTTACTCAGGGACAGGAGTGAGTACCTTTGACAGTGACACACAGAGCAGAGCCCGTGGGAACTGCCAGAGGTGTCATCCTCACCCTCTGAGACTTTGGAACTTGTTCACTGACCTCAGTGGGAACGCCTGAGTTCTTCCTGACTGGGAAACCCCCAGCACACCTACAGACCTGCCCTGGTGTGGCTGTGGGAGTGCTTTACCCGAGGGCTCTCTGGCTGTACTTGGGCAGCAGGAACATAAATAAATCTGAGTTACTAAGGGAGAGTCTCCACCTACCAATGGAGGTTGGCTGTTGTGGTTTAGGACTTTTTATTTCTGCTATATGTGCTGCTAGGAGACAATAATGACCAGGTATTAAGAGAGGCAAAAGAAGTGGCACAGCTCAGGGGAGGGGTCCAGCTGGCTGCTCTCTCTTTTTACCTGGGGGTTTCTCTGGGAAAGGCAGAGACACTGGAAGAATTGGGCTGGGAAAAAAAGGGGGCTGGGGCTGCTGCTCTGTGCTCGCCTTGTACACACACACTCGAGTAAGAGAACTCTTGTTTCCCATATCTCTGCCTGAGAGCCCTGTAATTTCAAAGTTATAATAATTCAGAGGGAAGGGAGCTGCATTTTCCATTCCAAGGGAGGCTCCTGCCTTCCTTAGCAGACCCCTGTCTTTCAAAGCAAGAAGCAAACTGCCCCAGCAGTGGTTTGTACCTCTGCTGTCAAAGGCAGCTTCTCTGTGCATCAGTGAAACCCTTGGACAGGTGCACAGGGAACATCACACAGCTGCCACTGCCTGAGGCCCTGCCAGGTGACAAATTCTCAGGAAGCATCACTCTCTTCTGGACACGTTAAAACTTAGTTGTGGATCTTCACCACGCTTTGTACCTGTCCCAGATTGAGAAGCAAGTTGTATTCTATTATCATCTGTACAGCAGTTGTCTTGTGTTAAGTGAACAGTTTTCCTTATCACTTCCACAATCAATTCTCCCTTGGGGAGACATCTGCTGATAATGGGCCACTGAGTGTCACTGCATGACTGGTAAGAACTGTAACATCCCATTGTGAGATGCTCTGCCCAGAGGGAGGAGCCAAGCATTCCTACCTGGATGTAATCTGGAGTTTCTGGAACACCAGCAGGGTTTTTCCTGCCCTGGATTTCCCCGAGGAAGAGCTGCCTCTTCCACTGCCTCTTCAGATGAAGAGTGCACCCTTTTCTACAGGATCACTGCTCCAACAGAACCACACCTGACACTCCAGGAGGACAGCAGCCATAATTCCAATTGGAATGCTGCCAACGCCCTGTCCAACAGGGTGTCAGCTTGTGTTCTGACTCTGTCAGTGTTGTTTTGGTTCACTGCATTGTTTATTTTATCTTTTTATTTTCTTCCCTAATAAAGAACTGTTGTTCCTGGTCCCATATTTTTGCCTGAGAGCCCCCCTTAATTTCAAATTTATAACAATTCGGAGGGAAGGGGTTTACATTTTTCCATTTCAGGGGAGGCTCCTGCCTTCCTCAGCAGACACCTGTTTTTCCAAACCAAGACAGTACCTAACTCAGAACACTCTTTTTCACTGAAATGGATTCAAACACGGTCCAGGATAAAAATTAATCAGTACTCAGGGGACACCTTCCAAGAAACCTCTGCATCAGGAATTGGTCCAGTTCAGCCCACAGCTCTTAACTTCACACCAACCCCACAGGTCTCCAAGGTGCATAGAAGCCTCTGTGCTTTTTCTGCTTTTCCGGGCTATAAACAGAAATATTTCTGATGGAAGAGCTGACCCAAGTTTCTTCGTACAAGTCCCATTCTTGGTAACCCTATTGCACTGGAAATCACGTTGTATTGAACATTGGAATTGTGCAGAATACATCAGAGAAAACTACCTGGGAATGCTACAGCCAACTTCCAAACTAGGAAGCAAGCTATAGAATGTCACAAACCTATCACAGAACACTAAAACTCCAGAGGTTTGAGTGAGCCATAATGTTTGAAAGTCCTGTCCCTTGCCACATCATTCCATGTTCTTAGAGGACACAGAATATACATAGAAAAAGTTCGTTTTGCTGTGACTTGAGCATGGTCTTGCTGACACAACTGGAAATAGATACAACTTTCCTGCTTGAATTCAGCCTCCTATGAAAAAAATGTACCCCCCTTTTATTTTGACACATTTCTCTCAAGTTCTGCTTCATCTCTGTTTCACAGATGGGAAAAGCGGCCTGGAGGTGCTAATCCTGAAATGCTTTTCGAAATTTGATGGGAAATTAGACTGCACATGACTTGTGAACCTGCTGGGGAGAGAAACGACTTTCAGGGATCACACAGGAAACTGGTGGACAGGAGAGAGAACTGAAATAGTCCCCAAATTTGGGACAGTGCCTCCTCAATCCCTCTGAAGCTCCATGCTGCAGACAGTGGTCACTGCCACAACCAATGGCAGTGGGGCTCAGTTTATGGGTCAAGTGGGATTTTGTTTACTTTTTTAAAAGCAAACCTTCAAATAATAAATTTTAAACTCTCTTAGGTGGCAAAATGTAGTACATGGGCTTAAAATAACAAGGCTCAAGAGCATCTAAATCCCTCATTAAGTACCACTTGCCTTTCTAATAATGATAATCCCACACTGAATGGATCACTGAACATTGGCTCCTAAATTGTTCTGTTTGCTCTGCAGTGTTTTTTTAAGATTGTGAATGTTTTCATTCCTTGAAGAGAGTAGGGTGGGAACCAGTCTATTATTTCTGGAGGAGGAAACTCACCCACATTGCCTTTCAAGAACAGAAGTTGTACAACTTTTTGGTTTTTTTTACAGACTCCTCTAGCAGTTAAAAATGTGGCTGATTCTCTCTAACTCCATCACTTCCTCTCCTGTCAAACCTAAATATTTCTCCTAGCTCCTATCAGGTAATTTCCATGTACTGTGACAGCATCTATAATTCTGAAGTATTTATAAGTCTGTCTGTTTAATATTAAACTACATGCTCTAGAGCTGTTAAATATTTATGCTACGTAAAATGGATCTAATTTCACTGCACCTCGGCTGGTTAGAGACCTGCATGAGGACAAGACAGCCAATTTAAGATAACAGATGACTGGCCAGCATCTTTTACAGGTCAGCTATGCTCTATTTCAGGAACTGGGCAGGATTATTCTCCAGATGCTCTGTCCCTTCCAGCCTTGCTGGTCCCCAGGCCAGCAGCTAATGGAGATTACAGGTTGTAGTGCAGCCAGCACTGCTGGGCAGTGCCAGGCATTTAAAAGAATTCCTGCTGCCTACATCCAGTGCAAGAACCTCCTGCTCCTCCCTGGGCCAGCAAGGGGAGAACCCACACCCACTGCTCACCTGCCTGCTCCAGCTGTGAGGAGCACTGGTGGGATGTGTGTGCCACTGACTGTCCTGCTGAGCTCCAGGGACGTGTCACCTCTGTCCCTGAGCTCCAGCCAGCAGCAGGGTGTCAGGAAGGAGGACACACCTCAGTGTGGGGAGCACTGCTGTGCCCAAGGCTGTGCTTACAGAAAGCTTTTGGGAATGCTGCCAGCCCAGTTCATGTCAAGTTTCATGCCTAAGTTAAACACCACCTGTATTTCAGTATCCTGCAGCTTTCCCAAAGCCCAGTTTTCTTGCTATCTAAACAAGCCAGACTCTGGCTTTTGTATCTGAGAAGCACATTAGGAAATGTTGTCCTGGTTTTTACAGCCTGCTGTACTTAACATCTCTTAATTTTTACAACCAGCAATAAAATGCTCCAGTAGGGTCCTTCTAGCCTGAAAATAAATCAGTTTTTGAGTTATTGAGTAGGAGTTTTTTAGTACTGAGTTGTCGAGCTGGACCTCATTCAGCAGACAGAAGTACATGGACTACAGCTAGTACAGCTGGACCACTGGAATTAGCAACAATTTCTGCCAGTGATTAAGGATCCTTCTTAATTCCAGTGGAGAGAATTCTGTGTTTCTACTGCAACGTGCCATCAAGTGCCTGTTTGAAGCAATGCTTTAGGAAGAGACACATGGGGACCAGTCACTAAGGGCATCCCCCAGCAGATTCCTCCTGTCTGAACTTCCTTAGATGCTGGGAGGTCAAAAACATCTCCAAAAGGCCTTTTAAACACACTGAAACCTGAAATTTTAGGTGATGCAAAGTTTATAGCCAGACATCCTTGAAAGGTAAGGAGATTTTATGGCCTTAATCTATGAAAAGCAAATCACTTTTCAAATACAGCCGGTTAAAGGGTGTTTTTTGCATCAGAGCAGCATCACCCTCCACCTGTGCCTCAGGGATGATGAGCAGCCCAGGCAGATGCAGCAGTCTGAAATTCCAGCTACTGAAACATCAGCATTCAGAGCTGATGATTGAGCCTGAGACTGGACAAGGAAAACAGAGGCTAAAGATGGTCACTTGTAGCTCCACACCTGCTGTAAGAGTGAATTTTATCAACTGATCTGTGAACACAGGGAGGGACTTGCACTGATGCTGCTGTTATAACTAATTCCTGCAGGTAACTGATGAGAGTTGTGGAGTAGGAGAGCTGGAGCAGCCCCTGTAACAAATCAAAGCCACAGCTGTTCTTTCACTGTTTTGCTCACTGCAGAAGCCAAAACAAAGCAGAGATCTCTCAGCTGGACTCTGCCACACTTGAGTGCAAACACTGGTCCCAGTCCTGCAGCACCTTTTCACCAGACACTTCAGGAGGAGCAAACCCAGCAGGCTGGATACTCCAGTTCAAGTGTGTACCTTCTGTGCCCTTCATTACAGAGTTTTTGGTAACAGTGCAGCAGGTTAGCTGGGTTAGCCATTGCTGCCCTGCAGTAGCTAAGCACAGTTCCCAATTTCACCTGCAGCTGGAAGGAGATGGCTTTGGTTCCCTGCTCCACAGCAGTTTTCCTGGGATGCTGAGCAAGCTGCCACAGCCTCCAACTCCTCCCCAAAAAAGGCTGCAGAACATTAACCCTCACTATGACCTGTTACCTTCAGTAAGAACAGCAGAATCAAGGATTGCTCCCAGAGAGCAGCTCCTGCTCTGACTGACCTCAAGCTGTTTTGATGGTGAAGTCAGGAATTCTGGGACAAGATGTGACTGACAACATGAATTCCTGCAGAACTTCAGACTCCAAGCAGGCTGCAGCTGGAAACAGGGACTGAAAGGGAAGGAGAGCAACAGTGATCCATCAGCCTAGGGCTCCCTGTGAGTGGCACAAGGATAGGATGGCACAGTTAAAAATAGTCCAGGCTGAGCTTCCTGATGCATCTGACAGGTTATCCAGCCTGCAGGAACGGGCTGTTGATGGAGCTGAGGTCAGTTTGCCGGAGGAAAAGGATGCTAAGAGAACTCTAACAAAATTCAGCCAACAATCTGGAGGAGTTTGCTTTGGAGCAGGAACAGTGCTCACTGTGCTGCTGCCTGCCCATGCCCTGATTCCCAGCCAGGGCTCTGTGCACCTGCAGCTCTCCATCCCAAGGCTCCCACAGGAGCTGGCTGTGCCCAGCCCTCCTGCACGCTGCCCTTCCCCTGCATTGCTCAGTCACTGTGGGGTGACAGCTCTCTGCTGGGCACAGGGGCTCCTCCAGCTGCACTGAAGAAATGAATTGGCTCAAATCCCCTTTTCTTCCTGCATGTCAGTGGGCTTAGCAAACAAAATATGATAATCATGTACAGCAAATATATTTCCCCCTCTGTTTGGTTCAGCCCCTTAAAGCTTCACAGACTGTGAGTATTTTCTATCTGTTCATTTAATCCAGGTGCAGATTTGTCTCCAGAGGCAGAAACATGGGTCAGCTTCACTTTTTCCTCTTTCACGTATCTTTACTGAGGAGAAAACTGCCATAAAGGAAAAATCAATAACCTTTGCTGCTATTTTCCCAGGCAGCTGCAGCAGAACAGATGTGAGGATGAGCAGTTTACAGCACCAATCAGGGTCCCAAGGACCTGGATGGAAATGAGCTCCAGAGCTCACCAGTCTGTGGGGGTACTCTGCCACAGACCTCTGAAATCTGTGAAAATGTGGGTCTTGAAACTTTGTGCCTGAGTCTGTCTCTGTAAGTATAATTCTGCCAGATATTGATGTGCTCAGTATTGAGGTGAAGGGTTTTAGTGCCACGGAAGATGTGTGTAATACACTCACATCCTCAGAAATAGCGGAGAAAAGAGCAGTGGAGTGCCTCGCTTTTGACTGAATGATTGGATGGCAAGGGAGAGAAAACATGCCATAAAAAGCAGGTAAAAATGAAAAAAATCTTAAAATTAAATCTTATTAAATCTTAAAATAGAAAATCCTGTAGAACTTCCTGATGGCACTTGATTAAAAACATATTTCTGATCCTCCAAAATAACTGCCTCATGCTACAGCTCTTTTCACCAGCCTCTGAGCTACCAGGTGTGGGAAATAACAGAACCATGGAAGGAGTTGGGTTGAAGGGCACCTTGAAGATCATCTCATCCAACCCCTTGCCAAGGACAGGGACACATTCCAGTAGACCAGGTTGCTCCAGACCCTGTCCAACATGGCCTGGAGACCTCAAGGGAACATCCATCCATCCACTCCACTGTAACAGTCCTGGCAACCCCTACGTGGCTTGTAGTGGTCTGGCAGAAACTTTGGGAATGACCAAGCCAGGCACTCCTTAGTGGAGCAGTGGAGGTAATACTCCAACAGTTTGTCCCTGTTTCTCAAAAAGATGTCATTCAGGCTGTGCTGGGTTTGGCTGGAGTAGATTAAAATGAATCTTCTTCTCAGGGTCTCGAGTGGGTTGAGTTTTGGATTTGTGCTGAACATGGGTGATAATATAGAGATGTTTTTGTTATTCCTGAACAGGGTTTGTACAGAGCCAAGGCTTTTTCTGCTCCTTGTCCTGCCACGCTGGTGAGGAATTGGGTGTCCATAGGAAGTTGGGAGGAGATAGAGCCACGAGACCCAAAGTGATATTGCACACCTTATGATGCTGGGCTCAGTATATAAAGTGGGGAAAGAAGAGGAAGGGATCATGTTTGGAGTGAAGGTGTTTGTCCTTGCATGTAACTTGTGTGTAAAGGATGGGGGATGGCTGATCCCCCTGCTCTGATGGGGGATGGCTGAACACCCACCTGCCATGGGAAGTGGGGAGTGAATTCCTTGTTTTGTTTTGCTTTGTCTGTAGTGCAGCTTTTGCTTTCCCTATTAAACTGTCTGCACTCAACCCACACATTTTTCAGCTCTTATCCTTCCAATTCTCCCAGTGCACTGGTGGGGCAGGTAGTGAGTGGCTGTGAGGGACTTGCTGGGGTTAAAGCCTGGCCCAGGTCAAGGACCCTGCCACAATTAAATTGCTCTCACACACCCACAGTGACAGTGTCTGCCTTGCAGCCTGCTGCACAAGGAGAGGTCATTGCTGCTTATAAAAGCCAGTACATTTGCAAAATGCTCTGCCATCAGGAAAGAGCACGGCTGAATTTTTCATGATTTCTTCCATTTCCTTGTGTCAGAGATTGTTTCTTGCTTGGAAGGCTGCTGCCTTCTGCTCAGCGCTCCAGTCACCTGCGTGGGATCTGATCAGATTTTGTCTCTGTGCCAGGGCAGCCTTAGCAAAGAGTCTGTCTCAGTGAGAATTTAAAATCTCCTGCATGGCAAAGTCCCTCTATGCCAAGAATTCTCCTTTGCAATGCCAACACCAATTCACATGCTGAGTCCATTGGTAGCATATGATTTCAGTGCCCCTTGTACATTATGGGAAAGTGCCTCCAATCCTGTTTTACAACTGATGAGCATTCTAGAACAATGTCTGACTTCTTGGGGCTCACAGCAGAGGGTCAGTAGCCAAGACAGCAGGAGGACTCCCAAGCAGTTCTTGATCTGGAGCTCCTGGAAAAATGAGCTTTGTCTTTCCCACAGCATAAGGCACATGGAGAAGTTCCATTCTTGCTGTGGGAGAGCACTAAGTAGCTAGGAATAGTGCAGGAATATTGTTTCCTTTCTCTGGCACGGGGGATGAACCTGGGAAGGTCAGTCTGGAGGGGAATGGGTGGTTTTTGAGAAGCCAGAGCTCTGCCCACAGCCCCTTCTGCAGCTCAGGGGTTCCCAGAGCTGTGCCAGCACCAGCTGCCCCCGTCCTGCCTGGGCTAAAGCAAAGCTCCTGCTGAATGAACAGCATTTCAAACACCGTGTAAGGACCACAGCTGAGCTCAAACTGCCTGTGAACAGCCACACTGACCTTTGACACCTCCCTACCCGACCTGCAGGAAATCCAGAGGTGGCTGAAGTGACACAACAAATCAGCAATTCTTCTATATGAGGCTATTTTCCATCTGCATGACTCCAGCAGCTCCCAACTGCAGCAGCAAACCAGCACTTAAAATTCAAGTCCCAAGCTGTTACATTCTTGGTTTTGCTAAGTGTTTATGGAGTTACAAATATGGCCAGTAAACAGGTGAGGAACCAACAGCTTTACAAGGAGCTTTTTCAACCAATAGTAGAACTACTTACATTTTCACCATCTCCCCCCTTCATATTCTTAGCACGGATTCCATATAAACCATCTAATAGTCTAATCTAGTTCCATCTGCAGTCTGTGAGTTTTTATCATGCCTCTTTCAGATACTCAAAACTCACTGCTTGCTTCTCTCCTTCCATCACCACAGATCCTCTGCATCTTAATCTGGGCTTTTTGCTGTAAATAATGTGGCTTCAAAGGCCAATGATATCTTATCTGGGCTCAAAAAGCATTGTGAGTTTCTACCACTGTAGGAAATGTTTAATTATTGGTCTTTTTTAAAGTCAAAACAAACGAAGCAATGATATTCCTCCCTATAAGCAGTGGAGTATCAGCAGTGAGCAAATTGTTCTCAAATATCCCTTTTTTTGGAGTTGTTAAAGTCTACTTGCAGCTCCTGAAATCCTTAAATCCAAACTCAATGCAGCACTGACACATCTCTCCAAAATAAGTGTCCAGCATCTTAAAACCCCTTGTGATACAGCCCCAGCTATTTCAGAGAAGAAATGTTCTTTTTGGCAATGCAAACTACCAGAATGGAGCACACTCAGCATGTCAGCTGCCACTTCAATACCTGGGAAATGGTTAATGGAGGGACTCTGGGCTTTGCTGAAAACAGCATCAGGTCACCTGAGGGGTCCTTTCTGTCTCCAGCTGCTGCCACAGAAAAATGAGAGAAAGGGAGGTTTGACAACTCTGTGAGTCCTTCCCCTGTCCCACATAATAGAATCTGCAAAGCAAAAATAAGGTCAGACACTTTCAAATTGCTGCAATAGGAGAACTGGGAGATAATTTTATATCCAGTTCTGCAAAAGGCTAAAAATAAGCCTGTATGAGGCAGAAGAAAGAGCCTGAAAATGGATTATTCTCATTTTTACTGTAATGCAATTTGAATATGTGCCATGTTTAAGACAGCAGAAGTGTCTGGACTAGGGATGGTTCTTTTTGTGGATTTTGCTATCTCCTCTGTAAAGAGGATTTTTTTCTAGTGTTTGTACACACCACTTTTAAAATGAAGGATCCACCAGCACTTCTACTCAGCAAGAGCTTCCACATCGGATCAAAGGTGTTAAGAGCAAATTTTTTTTTCTTATTAAATGTTTAATTTTCATTTTAGGAGAAAAAAAATACCTGCATGAGTAGTTTAAATAACCTGATTCTTAATATGCAAACAAAGGGGTGAATGACTGAGGCTTGCAGGCTCTCAAGTGCTGAGTGGTCACTGGTTAAAGACTTGAATTCTTTTGTTCTGAATAGCTGCATCAGTGCAGCTGTTTATTCCTGCTCTGGCTGCACCAGGGATCCACACTGCAGTTGCATCCTGCTGCCTGATCTGCATTGCTGTGCCCTTGGCAAAAACATCAGCCTCTATCAGGCAGAGAGGGACTGAGCCAGTACAAAACTTGGACAGCCATCCTAAGAATCTTTTCTTACCTCTGGAAAAAACCAGAAAATCTAATGTTTACAGGTGTAAAGCCAGGGATTAAGTTAAAAAAAAAAAAAAAAAAAAAAAGCAAAACCCACAAAACCCTCCAAATTAAAACAACAAAATCCTTTGAGGAGTAGAGTATCCCACATCTGCACAGGGTGATTTTTCAGGAAGAATCCAGATGAATTTGGTTTTCCCTCAGCAGCAGCTGGGAGTGGCCATGGCTGGGGACAGGGCTGCAGGATCACTGCACTCACTGCCCAGGAAAGGATCCTGATACACACTAATTGTGGTGATTTATATCCCTGGTACTCAAAAGTTGTCATAGCTTGGGAAAAGGACTTTTTAAAATTCCTTTTCCCAATAAAAAAAAGCACATTTTCCCTAATTATTGATGGAGCTTCTATCAAGTACCAAATGTGGGCTTTTCTTCTGCAGCCCTCCAGGGTGAAGCTTTCTTTGTCCCAGTGCTCCACACTGTGAACAAGGGAGGGATGAAAACAAACCACAGACACAACTCTCAGCAGTGCTGGGCTTTTACTTCCATTGAGTGAACCTGGACTGCTCCCAGCCTTAGAAATGTCTCTTTGGCATGGCTGCACAGGTACCTGTGATGGAGCTTGAGGATAAAAGTGCAATTATCAGATTTCTGATCCACTCCAGAGGGTTCTGTCATGGCAAGACTGTAATGTCTTCCAGAGAGTCTAAAATTTAGCTTTATAGGAATATTGGTCTCACCAATATTCCTCAAGCAGGTAAGAAAAAGAATTAGTACAGTTCAGAGTGCTGATGTTTGGAAATAAAATACAACTGCTTTAGGTCTCCTCTGCAGAGGTGCAGAGCAGGAAAGAAACAACACAGTCAAGTGATATCACAGAAGAATTGTAGTTGAGTGGTTTAAAACACAATTGAAGTATTTATCATTGCTAGTGCCTAAGACATCTTACAGAACCCCTTCTTAACTGTTTTCTCTCTCTTATCACTTTGGAATGGTGGGATTAAATTTGTGTTATAGGATTAGCCCCCAAAATGATTGGATTATTAGCACAGAGTGATGTGCTATCCTATTAGAAATTTCCCAGCCTTTCTTAGCTTTATGTCTACTTTCTGGGGCCTTTTTGCACTTTCTAAAGTATTTTACCTTTTTATATCCCTACACTACTACATTTTCTAAAAGCCTCTTTAAGATGTCAGACTTCTGAAGCAGCATGAAAATAGTAATAAAATAATTGTGTTTAAAAAAAAAAAGAATTCTATAGAAAGAACTCTTTTCATTAGTGTTTTGTGAGCAGCCTTCTTGACTGGAATTCCTGTGCTAAAAAAGTACAAAATGTGCCAGGAATTGTGGCAATGATAAAAGTAGTGTGAAAACCTAGAAATTCTTTTTTTGAAAGGAAGCATGGTGGAAACAGGAGAAAGCTTTACAGGAAACAGTTGCTATCCTGGTATCTGCCTTGCCTGGAAGAAGAAATTATTTCTAAGCAAATGCCCAGAGATGGTTACACAAAGAAACAAACAAACACAGAAATCCCAGCAATAAATTCCTGAACGACATTTCACAGAAGTGTGGGAACGAAAGCAGGGACAGCTCAGTTTCCATAGGCTGTGAGAGCAGTGTTCCCCTTCTCTGCTCCTGTGCTAGCTCACTGGAGGGGTGGTGACAGCTGCCCTGTGCCCTGACCCTGGCAGGGATGGATGGCTCTCGTCTCTGGCCTGTGACACCGGCACTCACCATTCCCGCAGCTTAATTGATTTCTTTTGGCAAAGCCAGTTTCCAACTCCCGTTGTCTGAGCAGCAGGACTGACTGCAGAGGGTAAACAAGGCAACCTGAAATAGAAATTCCTCTGTACCCAGCAAGTAATAGGTAGGATGGAGGGGAAGGCTGGCTGGGGTGTGATGCCAAGTGCAGATGGCCTGACAGGTGGGAGCTGGACGGTGAGTCTGGGGTCCAGCACGGAGTTTTTATCCACTAATAGCAAAATGCTGTTACCTTTCCTCTCACAGGCGAGCATGGAGATGCTAACAAATAAATCCTGCCCCGTAAATTCTGAGGAGCCACTGAAGCTGCTGGCAGGGGACCTGGCTGACAGCACAGACCCTGCTGCACAAGGGTCCCTCCACAGTCTCCAGCTTTACTTCTCTCTTACTTCATTCTCACTCCTCAGAAACTTGAGTGAAGCTGTACTCAGGAATCTCACTGGAAGTTGCCAGTGTACTTTTAACATAGGAGTGGGCACACTCTGAAAAGAGTACCTTTCCTAGGAGTCACTTGAGAGAAATGATTTTGTTAACCTGTAGGTCTCAGATTCAGTCAAAGAGAAACTGGAAAATTTCTAACCAGGCAGAAGCCTGAGAAAGTACTGAGAAAGAATGTAAATAAGTTCTTTATCTCTCTTGTTGTTCACATTGTTTATAGTCAAGTTTTACTACTGTATGTCATTCACTGCACACCAATACGTGAGATGTTTTCACTTCAGGACCAATAGAGTTGGTCTGCACAAAGCACTGTACAAAAAAACCAATGTTTTTTAAACTAAATCAAAGTTGTACTCTCAACCTTCTGCACAAAGTCTATTCATTCCTGTCCTACCTCAACAGCATCAGTTAACCATTATTTATGACAATTGTTCTCCCCAGTTTGCAACAGAAAATATCTGTGACTGACTAATACAAATTTCATAAAGAATTGTGAGTCAGGAAAGGGAATGATGCTAAAAGGGAAAGAGAAACAAAACCAGGTTTGACATCTGAATGTTTTTCTTCTAAGAATGAAGCGGTGGCTGTTTGGGAGGCTGGTTGCTCTGGATGTGGATAGAGTACAACCAAAGCTGCTAAGGGCACACAGCAACAGAGGAATAATCCCTTTTGTGCAGGAGCAATTAGAGGTGTGGATGTGATCTCCCTCCCACATTAACACTGCTGCAAAAGCTAGGGCTTTGGCAGAACAACTGTGTAAGACACACCAGTGCAGGCAGCCAAGCAGAGTCACCCAGCTAGTGACCAACCAGCCTGTGTCCTGTGGTGTCTCCTGAGTGAACCAAAACCTTCTTCCTTGAGATCTCCACTGGAGCTGAGAACAGCTGGGTACCACACTGCCCTGCTCAGCATAAAGGTCCAGGTGAGCTTGACATGCTGAAAAAATGGGAGTGATCTGGAACTCTTCATTATCTGAGTCCTGGGCCACTCCTTCACCACCTGAGTACTATCATGCCACAGACAGCACATGTGATGCAAAGGGACACAAATCACCACAGTTAGAAGTGGAATGAACACTCTCCTCTCTGAACACAGGAAAGACAAGCCCAGAAGCTTTCCTATAATCAGGTGAGCACCCTGAGCAAAGGAAAATGCTACAGAGGGTGTTTCATCTGCTGCACTGACACCAAGTAGGACTTCTGGCACCTTGCAGCAACAAAAACACCCTGAGCACCCTGAAACTTTTGTTCATCTTGCCATGTCTCCAGGTGGTCATTGCCTGGACTGGCAGGTACAGCTTATGTGCACAGGCACAGCACAAGCACAAAACAGCTGGAGAGCAGATCCATAAGCTGGAGAGAGAATGTAAGCTGGAGAGCAGATTCCACCTTCCTGCCTCATGCCATGCCAGGGAGGCCATCAGAAACAAGAGACAGCTTTCATGTCTCCCCCAAATAATCTGCTGTAGGATTTACCTATTTTTTCTCTTAGAAAGTCCTTCCTAGCACCTAATCTCCAACTTCCCTTCCTGCCATTTAAGACCCTTGTATGCAGATAACAAACCAAGCACACCTCACGTCCCCAAAGCCACACTGAAATTCAACTCTGTAGGACTTCCCATCCTTATGACATGAGGTCTTGTTTTTCCACAATGTTTAAACATATCATTATACAGGAACTTCTCCTTTCTTTGGTATTTATGTATGCTAGTAAAAGGAGGGTGGAACTGCACTTACAGGGCCATAGCAACATCTGTGGCACTGCTTCCAAATCTCTTTCATCCATCTGATAACACAGTGTGAGCCAGAAACTGTTCACACACTTACATCAACCCCTAATTTTCCTTCTACCTGTACAACACATAGAGTGATATTGCAGGGCCCTTCTCCTTAAGGTAAATCAAAGCTCCGATTCTCCAGTGGGGGAAAAACAAAGGCAACTTACAGTCAACCCCAGACTAGTCACCTACCCCCATATTCAGCATGACATTACACATAGTAACTCTTATTTTTCAACAATTATGTGAAAGAGACTAACCCCAGAAGTTTGTATGTCATGTGGAAGCGTCTTCCGAATTACTGTAGTTGCCAACCGTGAGATGATCCGAATCGGTTTCTTTACTGAAAAACAGTAGCTTTTTTTTCACCAAGCTGCAAGAAGGGACTGGGAAAGACTCTTTATCATAGCAAGCCTTGAGTGCACATGTTCCCACAGACAGCTTGCTTCCTCCTTGCCTCATGTTCTTGACTGCCAGAGTGGTCAGTGGGGCTCTGGGGATGGAGGAGAGCGGGTGCAGCCTTGACCACCGAGCTCTGGGGAGCATCTCCTGCTCCTCACCTCACACTCCACCCCTGCCAGCACACAGCAGCCCCTCACCATGCACAGCCTGGGCTGTGACATGCTCAGGCAAGGGTGTAAGGAGGGGCCTGTGCTCCCCTCTGAGCCATGTGGCCAACAACTGAGATCCACCAGAGCAGAAGCGTGTAAAGGATGCCCAGCCAGCATGACCCAAGCCCCTGTGCTTCGTGCAGCCTCATGCACTCTGCTGAGCCCGGGTTCTTAACACACAGCCCAACATCCTTTACCTGGAAGGGCCAAAGCCAGGGAAGAGTACAAGCATAATGTCCAAGAGAGCAAACAGGCTGTGGTGCCTCCCCGTTCGCAGTGGCTGTGCTACTCACTGTTGCTCAGCTTTAGCTCGGTCACTGAGGAAGAAGAGGGCTGTGGCCAGGAAGAACATCCCTCCCAGGACAACGACAAACGGGCAGAGCATGAGCGCGTAACCCAGGCTGAGGAACTCCCAGACCGGCGACTCCTTTGTGCTTTGTCGTATCAGGTCGGAGATCTAAGAGAGAGGGGTAAAAAAATGAGTCACTTGGATGAAACAGAGACACCATAATAGTGCAGGGAACACAATTTCTGAAACAGCCACCCACCAAACATGTGTGAGGCTTAAAGTGGAACAGTGTGTTCAGCAGAAGCTGAATGTCCCTCGCACCCTTCAGCCTTCCACACTGGAGCCTGGGCAATTTATGCTCTGAGGCTTGGCAGGGGTTCTCCTCTCGCTGTCACTCTTCTGGCCTGATCTAATATTATTCCCACAGCCCTTTCCATGTTCTCCCAGGCTGTGTCAGTGACAGCATCTGTGGGTGTCTGACCTTGCTGTACTGCACAAACTCCCTGGGGAGCCAGCAGGGCCATGCTGGTGCTGCTCAGGGGTGAGGGGGTGATCAATCTTCTGCAATTCCTATCAAGTCCTGCCTACTCCCACGCCTGATCTACCTTTCAGCAAAGGGAGGTATTAAATTCCATTTCTGTGTACTGAGTGGGAAGGGGGAAATGTTTTCCAAAGAGCAAAAAAAACAGAGATCCTATCTGATTTGGGGAAACAGAACTTGAATATGGGGGGGTTTATGCCCATGTCTGAGGTATGGGGCTCATTCCTTCTTCCAGCCTCCCAAGCTTGAAGTGTAATTGTGTGCAAGACATGGCTCTGTGCCAGGCTCAGATATGTGGTGGCACTGCACACCACCAAATCTATGGATTAAGGCAATCTGCACCTTCTGACAACCAAAAAGCATAATTACATGAAAGTAAACACAAATTATTTACATCTACACAAAGGAGCATAGACATGCAACAGCACTCTTTCCTTGTTATGAAGAGCTTTTGCTAGAACTCAGTAAAACGTAAAGCATGTCTGTAGCTAAAACTTCCACATTTTAATATTCACTGCCCAGCAAAAAACTTTACTCAACAGAGAGGTAGCAGCAGTTGGGGTGGGCCTCAAGGAACTGGGTATTTAAATGTCCAGCTCTGTTTTTTATCCATGACCTTTTGTTGGGGGAGAAACACTAATTTATACCAAAAGACTGCAGAGAATTTGCCACATAAAATCCTACTGCTGTGCACACATGCAAATCAGCTCCAGAAATAGCCAAAGTTTGGGCAGCAACTTCAAAACTGCCACATTACTGGTTATGGGAAAGCTGGAGTCAAACACAACCTACAAGCAAGTTCTGACATTCAAAGCTTAATTCTTGACAGTGAAAAGAACTGTCACATGCAGGAGAAATCACCAACTCACACTCTGCAGAGACCTGGAAGGTAAATGTGTGTGAGGAGATGCCTCAGCAGAGCCAAGCACAACAGAAAGTCCCAAGAGGATGATGCTCGTGGGGACTCAGAAGAACACTGGGTGTGTTTGAGCAGGGAGACTCTGGAGCACTGGAGGTCTCAGTGGTTTATGCCCTGTCACAGCTCAGCCTGGCCCCTGGGGAGGGATGGAAAGGAGGAGCTGCCAGCCCAGTGCTGGAGGTGACACCTCTGCACATGCTGGAGCTGAGGACTGTCCTACAGGATGGAGCCTCTCAAATAAGGGGGACTGAATCAACACTTCAAGAGTGTAACTACAGAAAGAATTGAAGGGTTTTAGCCTGATTTGCCTGTTTCATGCCCTGCCCTAGAAAGGATGAGGAGAAAATTTCTGTGCTTGGGATATAGAAGAGTTCTAGTCTTCTCAAAAAGAACTTCATTAACAGCGTAAAACATGTGAAGAAAAACAAGAGTGTTACAGACAATGCTCATGTGAGACTCAAGGCAAATAAAGTGACCATTAGTTAGAGAGATTTATTAAAAAACAGCAACAAGACTTGAATGTGAAAAGGATGCACCCACAGGAAAGTACCAGAATGTGCTCTGCATCCAGCAGTCAGGGACATCAGCTGGTCATTAATTCCCTTTTGTATCCAGACACCTTAATTCCAAACATTTCCCTTATTCTTCATTATGAACCAGAATTTGGCATCAAGTCAATGTCTCTGTCAGGCTGCAATAGCCAGAGTTGAGGATATTCTAAAACAGAAATCTAGACATTCACTTTTCATTTTTGGGAATGGATACAATTATTCTCTAAAAGGACCAGACAATAAATCACTTGACAAATTGACATGGTAAGTCAGCAGCAGAGGATGAAAAGCCATGCAAGTACTCCTGATTGCTTTCTCCATGGATGACATGATATTCTAGGCTAAAAAACAGCTCTGAAATTGTAAGGTCTCCAAAAAATAAATCTCCCAATGCATTTTGTCCCACACCTTCCCTTCTAATGCATTGTGTTGACCTTTTATAGCAACAAATCATGTTATTATTAAATCTGCTGTATTTTTCATTTTTAACCAAACACATTCTGTAAATGCACAGTTTAGGAAAAAATGTCTTTCCTCCCTTTCAAGGTATAATTCTTTTCATCAGTCTGCTGGGCTTCCTTACCCGGGTTCCATAGAATTTGCTCCCCAGTGTCTTCGTCTCTAAACTCTAAAATTTTCTCAGAATCCACATATATATTTTTGCTGTTAGCAGTCACTATTCTCTGTTAGTTTGTTCCAAACCACCTGCTCAAGCTGGAACTTTGGCATCGCCTCTCAAGAGGACACAGGACATAATTACAGACCTAGGCTCCAAGAATGACACATCGTTTGCCAAATGCTCTGCTCTGTAGTGCCAATTTTGGGTTTTCCTTGCAATGACAGCATCCTGAGCTGGCCAACTCTGATTTGGCACGACCCAATCAAGCATAATTTTTTGTGTCTTCTCTCTAACATGAGGAACAAACTGCAGGGGCTGTGAGTGGCTGGTGCCAGCTCTGCAGCACAGAGTCATGTGTGGGATTCCTTCCTTTGTTCCTCCAGCTGGGAGGTGCCAAAAAGCTTCAAAACATGTATGCAGAATGTGGGGGTGGAAAATCAAGAGGGAAGTCCTGTTGCTGCTCTGCAGTCTAATCACAAGCCTTTGTTACCAGCCTAGCTGTGAAAAGTTCACATCTCCTCCCTCACTGTGCAGCACAGGGCTCAGACCAAGAGGAACGACTTTGCTAAATAAACCCCAGCTTGAGGTGTTTTCACAGCAGAACACAGCATGTGCTCATCTGGTGGCAGCCCCCTGGATGGAGTCCAGCTGGAGACAGCTCCTGCTGGCTGGAGAACCAACAATGGGCACCATCCTGACCCCAGATCCCCAGCTCTGTCTCCATCCAAGGGCAGGAGACAATAGAGGAGCAAAGGAAAACTTCCTTACTTCCTTGGGAAGAGTGTGGTGTGTGCTTTGGAACAGGGGACAGGCCATGGCTACAGTAGATGCCAAGGTGGGCTGAAGCCCAAGAAGGCATCTGGATTCCGTGTTCTGTCTCTCCTGAACAGTCAGGGTGGGTAAATTAACTGATGTATTAATTACAGTGTAATGGTAACAACATCTCTGAAATCACTATTTCATTTCCTCTCTCACTGTTGCTGAGTCAATATCTCAATTTCTCTGCAACTGGCTTCTCTAAATTTCTGATGCTGCCACTTGGGCACAAATCCTGCTACATAAAAGGGTATTTCTGGCAAAAATATCTGATTTTCATGATTACCAGTTTGATACAAGACAGGTACTCCCTGGCTGATCATTTCAGTACAGTTCCTTAACACAGTATTCCCTGTAACTCCACAATGGTTTGAGATCCACCCACTCTGAAGTCAGTGTGAACGTGAAAGGTTTCTTCAAATTTCTAAAAAATTGAATATGAATACATATGAAGCTGAGAAAGCAAAAAGGAGGGATTTTATAAAGTAAACAATTTTCTGGACTTCCAGGGGAGCAGAAGAGTTTACACTGTACTAAATAGCATGAGGAACACTTTATAATAAGAGGAAGTAAACATGTTTTTTTAATGATATTTTCCCCTTCCCAGGATGATGAGGCTACATGAAATACATGGTGCTGCCTTGAAAAAGGCTACAGTAAATTAAGATGCTCCACAAGGATGCTGCTTGCTGTGCCAGGACATGGACTTGGTACATCAGAGCAATATCTGCCCCATTTGCCCTGGAGAGGGTTGGAAGTCTCTTTTCTTCAAGCCATTTTTCTCTGCTCTGGTCAAGTTAAGACTAGACTCTCTCTGATCCCAGAGAGAGATGCCTCATACCATGGGGAATGTGAAGGAACTCCCATGACAGGGCCCAGGCAGGTGAACCTGTAGGGATGGGGATGCCATTCCCATGTAGGAACAGGTCTGTGGCACAGCACCTTGATCAGCATCCCTGTCCTCACCTCTCCTGGCAGCATGGGCCCATTCCCTGAGATCTGTCCCTATATTCCACGAGTCCTTGTGTTTAAGAGAATCTGGACACATGCTGAAAGGTGCTCAGCACCATGAAAACTGCCATCTTGGGAGCTCAGAGGAAGAAAACATTTATTTCAGGAGGTTTTCGGTGCACAGAGCAGTGGCAGAGCAGATGAGACAGAGTCTGAAGTACTCGAATGTAACAACGACCTGCTTTGGATTTCTGGGCTTTCTCTAATGAGTTACTTTCACCTACATTAAACATTTATCAAAAATACTGAGAACCTGAACATCTAACAAAGTCATGAACATGACAGATGCACAGAACTCTGAAAAAACACCAAAGTAGGCTGGGAACCCTAGGCACAGAACATTTTAGAGATGGGAAGTAATTTGGTATTTTATTGGCAAATTTAAATTTTATCTGTTCCTGACTCATCAGGAGTGGGAAGCTTGTTAGCTTGTTGCAGTGAGGAGATCAATCCCATGAGGACTGGTCTCCAGGTGGTTAATGGTCCTTTTATTTTGCAGCTGACAGCTATGTCAAAAATTTAGCCTTTCAGTGCACTATGAAAAAGGCTTTTAATTACTCAGGACCAGAGAAATCCTCAGCCTAAAGTTACTGCTTGAAGAAACAGGTAATAAGGAGGAGGGGCTGGAGGCTCTCACCCTCACATTATTTCTCTGGCAAGCACAGTGGATGTTCAGACTAGCAAGGCCAAGTTCCATTTCACCCACCACAGTGTGGGTCATGCACAAGCATGAACGTGGGGAAGGGTATCTACAGGAGGAGTGATGCCACCAGGGTCACACTACACCAGGCAGTCAGGTGGGACTTGGTAAAGGAAGCACAATAAAAAACATAAATGTGTATCACATTTCATCTGCCAACTCTCTCAGGTGATGGGAGATGCTGCTTATACAGACTCACATTCACTATATTAGAACATGCTGCAAAAGGCAACAAGACCTCTGTTCCATCCTCAACCCCACAAGAGCAGTGGAATAACAGAGAGTGATGCCAGGAGAGTATTTTGCACATTTTTGTTTCAGGACATTACTGCCTTTTTGACCTTGAGCTCACCTCTTACCCTGCTTAGGCAGGAGGGACAGGACTGTGTAACCCCCAGCAGGCACCTCATGGGCCATGTCTGAGGAATGGCTGGATGGGTCACCCAGGGACAGAATACCCAGACTGCAGCGGCACATCCCAACCATCCACTTTATTGCAATACCCTGATTTAAGTCAGACAGAAGTGGATTTGACTCCCAGTGGGCTGTGGCCTGTTTTAGTCTAGCAAACTAAACTGGAAAAAGTGTCCTTTCAGAGTAAGCATGTCCTACTCTGAAGCAGCCATAGCATTTAAAATCATAAAATATAAATTTTAAACCATAATACATGAGTTCAGTTTTTTCAGGCAGGCAAGTCCTTACACACAGAGCTACTTTCTATACAGATATACTTGGTGAGGTAAAAACCTTCAAACCAAATCAACAAAAAGGCTGTTTCAAACTGGGCCAAGACCCTGTGAAATCTGCACCTCCAGGTAGAACTTTCATTAAAAAGTATCTTAATTGCTGCATTTACTACAGTTTTTCTTGCCTTGCCCCTAATGAAACGCTGATCTGCTTGCCCTGATACTCTGCGCCAGGGGTAATTAACACTGCTCTACTAACTACTTGCTAAAGGAAGGTCATTAGTATTCTTGCTGCTTAAATAGCTCATTAGGTTTATCAGCCTGCTCAGAGGAAAGCTGGGGAAGAGAGAAAAGTGAAGGGTGCCGAGGCTCCCACAGCCCAGCTGGCAGGGAGTGGCTGGAGGTGGTGTCCCTCCAGTAAAACTGAGACAGCCCAGGAGGGCAGGAAACATGGGAACCACCATCAGAGGAGTTCAGGGAGTAGGTTTTAGCCCATCAAAAGGAGCTGGGTGGAGGAGAGTTATCTCTGGCACTTCAGAACATCCTCCTCACAGGCTGATGTTGTCAGGTGGTAAGGAGATACAGATCTCCAGGTGACAAGGAGATAGAGATTTCATCCTCAGACCTTCTGAACCACTGCACAGAGAAGATGAGAGGGAGTTTAAGCAAACAGGAGAGCAGCCAGCAGCAGGGCAGTGAGGACAGTGTGTGCCCACACAGCACCTGCCTGGCACACAGGGACAGCACTGCCTGCACCAGGTCCTGTGGGCATCACAGGCAGAGGCAAGGCAAGGGTGGAAAAGCAAAGTGCTCAGCAAATGACAAACTTGGAGGAAGGAAAGAAAAAGTCCCAAGTCACAGCCTTGAAATAAAACCCTCCTTCTGCCTGTATTCAGCTTTCCAGAAGCAGGAGAGCAGTCAGGAAATGGAGGGGGACACAGGAAGGATGATGTAAACCCTGAGCAGGGAAAACAGGTTCATGCCTGTGCACAGATGGACACAGGAGCAAGGACTGACAGTTGTTTCATTTTAAAGGGTAACCAAGATCAAACCAGAATTAGTGATACAAAGAGCTGGAGCTGTGATGCAGCCTGAGAAGAGTTAACTGTTTCACATGCTGCTGCCACTGCCCTCCACTTGCTCTTCTGAGTCTGAAATGGTGTCTGGGCAGCAGTTGAAGACCTTTATCTGATAGTCGACATTAATGGTGGGATTTGGGGCATTTCTCTTCACACTTCTGTGCTCCAGCAATCGTGTCTGCATAGTGGGAGTGGTCAAAGACAAAAGTACTACACATATTTGGGTGCAATGCACTGAGCAGGTGAGATTTCTCACCTACTGCCTCAGCAATAAAGCGTGAAGTAACTCTGGAGATGTTAAAAAGGAGTTATTTAAACTACAGGTTGGTTATCACAAGGATACTGAAAAAAGTTACAGCTCTCTAGGAATAAAAGCTGTTTCATCCACTGAACTTCTGCAGCAATGCCTTCTTGGCATTCTTATTTGGAAATGAACAGGCAGTGCTGATTTACAGTAAATGATCTCAGAGCTTGCCATGTAGTAAAGCTTTATGCAAATTACAGCTGCCACCCTAAAGCTGCATTTGCATAACTCCTTTGTAAGTCAATCTTAAAGCCTTTTTACCATAATAAAAGTTATCAATATTTAAAGAGACATGAAAAATAGCCACACATATGTGCTCCCTGCCACTTAGCTTTTAAGCACTAATGTGTATTTGCTGCTCTGGGTGGTTAAAGGAGATTCAGTGCTCCTGATTTGGAATGGGATGAAGTTATAGAATGTCACCTTGAGCTCTCAGGACACACCACAGAGCACAGCAGCAACTGCACACCTGAGGCTGTGGCTGATCAGCACCTTCTGTGTTCCACATGAGGATTTTAAGATCAATACTACATTTATTGCTATCCAGCAGAGATAACTGCCTGCCACAGCTTGGTCCTACAAGGACAAGGGTCTCCAGTTCTTTATTAAGAGCATTGTTAGAGGGAATCTCACTGTAAACTCACCTAAACCATGTAGGATTCCAGCCAAGTTTGATCAAAGCACTGATCATTTAGTGAGGGAACTTCAGGGGAATTCTGTAAGCAGTTTGAAGGCACAGCAGAGCTCCAGGATCCCAGGTGAACCCAAGTGATCAGGAGGCTGAGTTTCACCCATTCTGAGCTTGCCTGTTATTGCAGCTCACAGAATCATTAAGGTTGGAAAAGATCTCTGAGATGATGAAGTCCAACCTGTGACTGAATATCAGCTTGTAAACCAGACCAGAGCACCGAGTGCCACATCCAATCCTTCCTTGGACAGCCCCAGGGCCTTCTGCTGCTCTCCTTCAAAACCTTCCCCCGGCTCTTGGTCTGCTTTGTGAAGAGTCTGGAGTCACAGCAGTGGGAGCTGAGGATTCCCAGAAGGACTGTGAGAAATCAGGTTCCCAAATTTCCCTTAAATCCAGCAGGAGTAGGTTACTCAGCCCTCACAGACTGCCTTGAAAATCCTGGTCAGAATCTGAGCCCCTTCTGCAGCCTGCCCAGTGGGGTTTCAGTGCTGCATGGGGTTTCTCCATCCTACACCACAGCTGGACAGTTTCTGTGGTTTTTAATGCCCAGGTTCAGTGCTTGCTTTAGCTCTGGTGCAGAAGTTGGCTGTCCTTTCACTTTAAATAGTATTTGCTTGCCTGTGTTATGTGGAGCTGTAGCTGACCTTTCAGTCCTGGTAGCAGAGGGAGGATGAATCAGGCCAGCCAGAAAAGAGGCTGCACAAAGGGATGCTGGCTCCTTTCGTGGCATGAGTGCCCCACTCCTCTTCTGCACAGAGCCTTGGACCTGCATCACCTCCTCCCACATCACAACTGCCCAACAATTACAGCATTAGAAAAGGAGAATTCAAAATAATAATTAATATTTTCCCAGTCTAAAGAAAGCCTAATGCAGCTATTAAATTTGGGCTATACATATTTCAGCCAAGAATCCTTAAGTAACTTACAACTTGCTTGATCTCTGAATACCAGCAGGGCAAGGCACATTATTTCCACAACCAAAGACCTTTTATTTTTAATCTATGACATTGAAGAGCCCCAGGCAACTTTCAAGAATAATTGCAATCATTCAGGGCCCTAGGTATTCCTCCTGGACATCCCTCTTCTGTAAGGAAAAGGATGAACATGTAGCAGTCACCTGAGGCAGCCTGGCCTGCCCCAGCCCTGCCTGGCTCCTTCTCCTCTCCCACATGCCCCACATCACCTGCCCTGCATGAAGCAGCCTCTCCTGCCATTCCTTTGTTCTTGCCACCTTCAAATAACTTCTAAAATAAGATTGCTTCTCCCCAGGTACCCAGAACATCGAAGTAAATAAAGAGTTAAGCTAAATTGTGCATTTTTATTCTCTTGAGGCATTTCTCATTTCTCTGGTCTTCTCAGTCTTATCTCTATCTGCCTTCTCCTGTGTGCTTCAGAGGGCTACAGAGCAGCCATAGCATTGCCACTCAAAAGTAAACACTGATGTATATTTGAACAGATATACTCACAAAATTAAATATATATAAATAAATATGTGTAGCTACACACAGGTGTCTACAGGATGAATAGATGAGCAATGATGGCTGTCAAATATATAAAAGTCTCACATGCTTAAAAAAGCACCCAGCAGCTGTGTCTGAGCTGGAGGAGCACATCAAAGTCCTGTCTCTCAGCTGATGGGACCAGTGAAGATCCCAGTTACATCCCTGGGAAGCAGCACTTTCAATACATCAGGGTCACTTATGGATTTCTGTGGAAGCTACTATATTATATAAATGAGGATCTGTGATCTCTGAAACTCCATGCATCAAACTCCACTGAAGGAAAAAGACATTTCCCCAGTATATCCAGATTTCTTTTCCTTATTATATTTCCCAGGCCTTTTATTTTCAACTGTGAATGTTCCCTGACTGCCAGATTTTGGAGCTGGGTCTCTTCTTCTGTTCTACAGTAGGATAATGGTGGCATAGGAAGGGAGATCCCCACTCAGACCAAGGCCAGCCACTGAAGCAGTCCCAGAAGGGAACCCAAAGTGAACAGCCCAGGAAGGAATACTAACAAAAACCCCTGTCTGGGCACTGCCAGGCTCCCCAGGCACAGGGTGGGATTAATGGTGTGTCTGTGCAGGGCCAGGGGCTGGACTGGATGATCCTTGTCAGTCCCTTTCAGCCCAGAATATTCTGTGCTTCTATGATTTACTATCACACAAAGCAACTACAGCTGTGTGTTGCTGCCCATAAACAGATATTTGGTTTCTGAGATCAGCTAACAGCTAAACACACACATGACTCTCTTCCAACCTAATTTCTATGGGCCCCACGTCCACACCACAGCAAGAACTCTCTCTTTCCAGAGCTGTGAGCTTTATAAACACCTTAGGTTAAAAAGATGTGGAAGGTTATTTCCCACGCCCAAGCAGTCCCCCCTGGCTTGAACTGCAGCTCACAACAACCCAACCAGGTACAAAAAGTGGCACTGCTCTGCAGCACTTCCCATCCTGCTGACAAACACAGGCCTTCCTTCCCAGCAGGATCTAACCTGGCATTTCAGATGAGCAGTTTGGAAACAAGAGCAAAGCCTGCCAGAGCCTGCTGTGAGCACTTACAAATCCAATGAGATAAGGACTGCCAGCATCTCCCAGGAGGTGTGAAGTGAAACTCTGCAAGGCCACTGCGGTTGCACGGCGAGTTGGAATGACCACGTACTGCAAAGGGGAAAGAAACAAAAGTAGGTGAAGAAGCTGAAATAAGAACCTGCCCATCTGCCTTGTACTGCTCAGTTCATGCCCAGGGCAGCACAAAACAAACCAGATACCCCAGACAGAGGCACTGGCCAGCCCATGGCTGGTTCAGGCAACTGGGAGCCCCAGATACCCTTCCTGCACTGGAGTCTCCTGCTGGCAGGGGCTGAGGGAAGGAAGCTCTGCCCTCTGCTCCACTCTCAGCTTTGCCCACTTTGCTGTTGCTCCTCAGTCTTAATTTCGCTCTGCTGGTGGGGAGAATGAAGTTTAAAGTTGCTCAACACCATCAGCCTTCCAATCAAGGACTGTGCTGTAACCTGGGATATTTGGTTTTTTCCGTAACAAAAGTTATTTTGTTTCCTCAGCTATCAGCAATCCACATCAGTATGAAAGGTCATGGTCACACATCCTCCCTTCCCACTCCATCTCTAGCCACTTTACATTTTTCTCAAAAAATTGTGATTCCATTTGTGAAAAGTGACAAAGGCACATTAGGAAAATTTTCCATGGCCAAGATATTGTATTTTGGTCTTCACTCCTCTAATAGGACATGACACTCTTAGCCAGGCCATGCAGAATCAGTCAGATTGCAAAGGAGCAGTGGAAAACACAAATTACTTCCCCATGAAGGGACTAGAGCTCACAGATAACAAAGCCCTAACCACAGAAGGGGATGAAAAAATTAAAAAATAAAAGAACCCAGCAATCCCCTGTCCTGTGGAATGACCTTAATTTTATAATACACCTTTTAGAGGCAGAAGAAAGTAATTGTCTCTTGCATAAATTGTTAAAGACTCTGGCTAAGGACATATGCATCAAGTCCACATATCCCAGTTTATGAATTGATTCTGTCTTGATTTAAAGGCTGGAAGTAATGAAGAATTCAATAGGTCCCTAAATCCAAGTGAGCATTGTTTCTGCCTGTAAGCACTGATCTCACTGTGCCGTTTGCTGTGCCTCTGACAGGAATGACCCTTGTTCAGCCCTTTGGAGACCATCATCCCTTTTATTTATCCACTTTCTCTCTGATGGGCTGCCTTCAGGCTTTCTTTAGACGTCCTGCAATCCTTTCCCAAAGTGATTTATTAATTAAATGTGACATTTCAGGAGTGGCCCATCCCCAGCCAGAGATACACAGATCCTTTACCTGGACTGACTGGCAGAGAGAACTCACTCAGGGTACAGGACTAACGTACAGAGCAGTGCTTGAACTATTCCTCACAGGGAAGGGGTGTTGCCCTGTCTGCAGTAGAAAGAATTACCATAAAACCAGAAACAAAATAAAGAGCATTGAGAAAATCCACACTAAAAAAGAACTGATACCTATTTTAAAATTATCATCTCGTTCCAAGCACAGACAATTCCCAATCATGGAAATTGGAAAATATGAAAATATGGAAAATTAGATTAAATGCATTTCCATATGAAAATATGGAAAATTAGCTTAAATGCTTTTCCTTAGGGTTTGCCATGTGTGTTTAGATGACCTGCCAGTTCTTTCATCCCTGTTTGACAAAGCTGCAAATGCACACTGCTAATGCACTTTCATGCCATGTATTAAGCAGGCACCCTGTTCAACTTCTTTGTGCAACAGAAGAGCAAGATATGTTCAGATCCAGAGCAGCTGCCCAGCTGTGGATGTCAGGCCCTGCCCTCCTTTTGCATCCAGGAACTCAGAACATGGCTTGAAGAGAGAAATCCCAAGAGGAAAATCAGCTCTAAACTTCATTAGAGACACAGAAATGTGCTGAAGGTCAGCATGTGAACAGTAGGAGAGCCCCACAATTCATTCCCACTCCCCAAAGAGACAGATAATGGATGCAACCTGCATAGACCAGACAGAAGAAAAAAAACAATTAAGAGTGAGTTATTTTTGTTCTTCCCACCTGGCCCAGTTCACACGGGGCCAGTGGAGAAACATTCTAAAAGAGCTCTTTGGGAAAGGGCATCTGAGTAGATAAAGTGAAATTCTACCTAATTCAAGAGCTGTGCATAAATGTGAAACACAAAATTCAGAATAGAAATACTTTTTCTTTCTGTAAAGTTTATGTTAACCAATCTGGAAAAAATAATCTGCCTGGTTCTGTATTCTCTCCATTTCTGTAGCAAAAGGACAAAAGAGATGGCACATTTACAAAAAATTTACCACTTTCAGGGTGTAGCAGTGAATTGATGCTAATTAGAGGAAGAAAACTTAATGATACCTATATCATATGTGTGCATGCATATATAAATATTTATACACATTAATACACACATATATTAGACATAATTTTGCATATGTAGCTATATTATGCAAACACAGTTTTGCAAGTAAACCCAACATGTAGCAAGCAAACAAATATGACCTCCTTGAAAAACATATTGGAAAGAAAAAAAAAGCTTAAACCAGCACCTCCAAAAACAACAAAAAATACTCCACCCTATCCCTTCTTTAAAAAGCATTTTGTTCTGATGGACAGGAAGCAGTTGGTAGCAAACATCTACTGTTCTTGGAAGACAGAAGTAAATTATAACTCTAAATGGGCATTTCAATACTAAAATAGACCTAAATTCAAACCATGCACAGCCTGGTTTGGACATCCCACAGAAACTGGAGGTGGGAGAGGCACAGCAGCCAAGGAGGAAGCCTGTGGGATTGTCCTGGCTCATCCCTGATTCCAGGTTCAGAGGATGGGCAGGGTGGCTGACCAAGCAGCTCTGCAAACCTCTGCTTTTTAAATAGAGGTTCAGAAAGGCCAGGGATTACTGCTGACATCTCCTTCCTGTGATGAAACCAACAGGAGCTGGTCTGAAAAAAGTTAATGGGGAAAGCCAAGGAGAGATCACCCCTCTCTCAGGAAAAGGCCATGTGCCAAAGTGGTAAGTTGTGCTGTTTATGTCTAAGCTTGAATAGAAACTCTACTCTCTGAAGCACTCTGCTGCCCTTTTTGGGTAATTTTGGCCTCTTTCAGCACCAAAGACAAAGAAAACATGCACTAACACTTCCAGCCACTGACAGAACCTGGAAACAGCCCAGTTGTCCCTGCTGCTCAGAAAAGGGAAAGGCTGGCATCCAGAGAGACCCTCCATAAAAGCCAGGCAGATACTGTAAAGAAAAACCAACCAAACAAACCCCCCCAAACAAAAACAAACAAACAAACAAAAAACCAAACCAAAAACCCACAAAAAACTCCTAAATGAAGTGAAATGAGGCTGCTGTGGTTTCCAGTTCCCAGCACCACGGAGCAGAACACCTCCACCTGCAGCCCTTGGATGGTTTGGGGTGGGCTGTGTTCCCTCATTCTCAGGCAATCCTCACCCTGCCTTCAAATCTAACCTGCAACACACTTGGAGTATTGTGTGGAGACACTCGCAGAAGCAACAACAAGAACCTTTGGAAATGCAATTTATCTTCGGCTATAAAAATAGGGCAGCATTTTGTACTAAATAAATAACTGGGCTTTATTTTAAGGGAAGTTAATCAGAATAAAAGCAACATTACTACATGCCTATGGCACAGCTGAGCACCAGTCTGTGCCTGTTTCAAGCCTAAAGGAAGACTTTGACTTTACAACAAAGCATCAAAGCAGCTTCTCCATGGCAGGTCATGACCATTTAGAAAGAACTAATGTTTTAAAAGAAAACAGAAATATGCAGAGCAGTTTTTCTGCATGAATGTCAGGACTATGAATAAACTGGAGGATGGCTTTTCTCAGCAAAGTCCTAAAGAGACTGTGATTGAAATAGAGGCACTTTAAATTTCTTCGTGGCTCTTAGACAAAAATTCCAAGCCCCTGTCTTTGAGATGTGGTATGGAGGAAACCCCCACTATTATAACCAGACTCCCACAAAGCCCCACACACTGCACATGTCTCAGAGCGTTTCACACTTGCCTGCTGCACTGAAGCTCATTCATTATTGCTGTTACGAGGCAGTTTTAATGCTACTTTGGGGTTCTGGTAATTTTAAGGCCAATTTGCAAAGATGGCTGATGAAATCTGTTTCATAATTAGTAAGCTCCATACAAAACATCCCTCCTTTCCCCAAGCACCATCTGAGCATGTGCCTGGGAGGAGATATGGAGAGTTGTGCTCAGGGGAATAAGACCTGCTTTGTACAAATTTGCATTCGGAACAAATATCAGCCTTTCAGAATCTCACAGCACTGCAGCACTGACAGTTCATCAGAGCCAGCACTTGGCACCTTGGACTGCACAAAAGACAGAAGCAGCGGATGCAATGCAAGCACTGAGCTAGGAAGAGCCAACAGTGAAACTGGAAGGTAATAAGCAAACATCCATGTTTTGCCATGGAAATTAAATTTGCAAAACCTCTGGAGGTCCTTAACAATTTGCCCAATAGGATTCTTAAGCAGTCATGGGATCTGTAAATCTTGGGAAAGTTCTTAGAAATCATCTGGGATGCAGTTTCCAAAAAGCCTCACTCCTGGCATAATGCAATCAGCAAGGACAGTGTTCAGCCAGTATTGAAAGCTTTTATCCATGAAAACAGGGTAATATTTATGTATAGGATGAAAGTGTTGTTAAGCTTACGCTAATAATGCTTTTAAACTCTTTCTCAGCCTCAGGCAAGAACAGACACACTTCTGATTACACCAAATAAATAGTAATCAGTAAAATTAATTTGCCAAACATACAAAGTGCATCTGCTAAAGCATTTCCACACCTTTCTCTGGCAAGGACTTCCCACCAAGCAGTCTGTCAAACGTGGCTGTAGCCTTGCCTCTCACCTATTGACAGTCTGAGCCCCCTCTCATCCCCTGTGTGATCCATCTGCACTTCAGCCTGGCTGCTTCCAGCCCTGTCCTCATCTAAGTGACGTTTATATTTATTTCTTTACAACTTTCACATGTCCATTGATGCTGTTAATGCATCAAGCTGGGCATTATATCCAACCCTTAGTCCATTTTCCTAAACAGACCAGAGAACAGTGAACTGAAAAGCTGGCAGCAATTACCAAAATCCATTTTTCAACATGGCTTTAGTTTCTTTGCTGTGTTTTGGAAAATTGAGCTATTATTTCCAATCATTTGTTACAGAACTCTTTTGCACTAAAGCAACATAAATAACTGCAAATGCATCCCTACTAAATGCAACTGACTATAGGATGCTGGTAAGACAGATGGCAAATCCTATAAAACTTGTTAAAAAGCTACAGGATATTGAAGTCACATTGAAATCAACACAAAAAAACTATGTAATTAAATGGGACAATGATGGCAGCCCTAATACCCTTGATTAACATAGCAGTTGGTTAAAAATAACTTTTAGGGCTACCTTGAGACAACACAGGTCAGATTTTCTGGAGGACCTCGAGCATGTCTGACAGGATCCTCCCTCCTGGCAGCTGGGACCACCTCAGCTGAGCCCTCACCTGTGCCAGCCAGTGTTAAGAAGGGTGAAAAACAGCTGTTATTTAAACCTCTCCAGTAATTCTGAGTGGAGAGAACTGGGATTGCTCCTGGGAACACCACAGCCAGAGGCAGGATGTGATAGCAAGCTCTGGCAGGAGGCAGGAATGAGCAGCTACACATATTGTACTGTAATTTCTTCCTCAGCACAGCTGTCTCCAGGCTGCACATCTGTGCAAGTGTTGAGACCCCACATGGCCACAGCAGCCTTGAACTCAGCACAAGCTGCAGAAGCCCATGGAAGTCCCAGGGAAGCCCCACAGAGCTCTGTCCCACCACTGCTGACCAGGAAGGAGGAACCTTGGGAATTAAAAGCCATCCAGTGCTACCAGAGTATACACTGCCAACCTTTGTTTCTCTGTGCTTTACCCACACTGAGAGGAGTGGATTTAACCACCCACCCCACCTCTCAAAGCATTCCCTGCACAAAGGAGTGAAAGATGGAAAGTTCATCAGGCAATGCAATCATGGCAACTGCAGAGCTACTTCAAAATAATAAACACAACCTTGAACTTCAACATAAACACAGCTTAAGCAGAGGCTTGAAGTTCTTTGCTGAATCAATACATCAACACCATTATCTTTACATCTAAGAATACTGAGCCCGATTGTTTCCTTGCTGATGTTTGCATAACCAACAAATATAAGTCAAGGGAGTTTGCTATTGATGCCAGACTGATTATATTTTTAGTTCTGTCAACAAGCTGACAAAAGACCTCGGGAAAGTCCTGTAATGGTTCTGTGCCTTAGTGCCTTACTTTTCATACAATTAGCAACACCTCCTTCACAACAGGGCTTCAACATATGTTATGTTTGATGGACTCTGATGGAAACCTCTACAAAACATGCAGAGCTCTTGAACACATGTCCAGACTATTTCATGTGAAAATGGGGCTGCTGAGGTCAGCTTGCTGACTTGAAAGACTTAAAAAGCTCTGTGGTGGAGAAAGAATAGAAAATGAAGAACACAAGCTGAAAAGTCCCTGACAGTTTCCTCTTGGACAAGGTGAACATAGTCCAAAAATTCTTTATACTTTCTTTTCCTCTCTGCTCTCCCAGAGGTGGGTTTCCATTGTGTATGTGTTGAATGGTAGGTAGATGGGCTGCCTTTGTGGTCAGAGGAGGGAGGTAGGGAGGGAAGGATTTCCTATTGCAGAACAAAGCTGAGTTATTGATAACAAAGCCCACAAATGTGCTGACTTTTAGGAAATGCTGCCTTAATTCTGTGCTTGTGGAGTTTTGCACAAAAACTTAAAATTTTGGGAAGTTATTTGAATTCAGAAATGTCCTTTCTGAACATCTCTTCCTGGTGCTCAGAACTAAGAACAAAATGTATCTTTTTTCTCTCTTTTTCCCTATGTCTCTTTTCAGTAAGCAAAAATAATAATTAAAACTAGAATAGGCTAAAGTAGGGACTAGGATCTAGAAGAAATTGTGAACTTCAGGCTGTTCTTGCAAGTTGACAAACTGCTCTGAACACAGGAAGATGCTGTTCCAAAGTGCACTCACCATTAGTATGTCTGCTGTGATAGCCCAGTTTGAGAATAGAAGAGTTTCTCCGATAAAAATGCAAATCTGTTGTAACAAAAAACACACAAAAGGGAGAAGATTTATTCACTTGACATTCAGAGGAAAAATAACCTGTCACAAACTTTCTTTTGTTGCTTATTTTTCTCATACCTACACAGCACACTCCTTGTTGCTGTTGTGGTTTATCCTGATATTAAGAAACCATAGACTTGTATCAGAGCTCTAGAGGGCTGAAATGTTGTTATTGTAAACTAAGTTTATGATCTACAGAGCAGTTGAATTAAAGGCTGACACATTTGATTTTAGAAGAACATGAAAAACCAGCATGAAGACACAGCCCCAGGCTTGCATACTTAGAATCATAGAATTGTTGAGGTTGGAAAAGCCCTTTAAGGATCATCAAGTCCAACTTGCACTATTCTTTTCCAAAAAGCCAGTTAGAAAAGGCAAGACAGCCACAACTCCCCAAAGCACAGCTATTTCCATTCCTGGCAACCAAGTTATGTGTTCAGCTCTGTAGCAAACCAGCTGAGGCTCTCTGCAGAGAGCTGTGGAGGATCCCTTCCCTCCCTGACAGCATTAAACAGGTAATATCTGTCCAGAGGAGACTGGAATTAAGTATGGGCTTTGCAACATCAGTGCCTTGTGGTGAAATACAATCCTTGGCTCTGTGGAGACAGTCAGCAAGAGACATTAAAAGCCACAGAACTGCAAGAGTGGCAGCTGATGGGACATGGTGTGACCACTGCCACTGTCTTTCCCACACACCAGTTGAGGCTGCCTAAACCCCTCAGACCACCCTGTCAAGGCCAGGAATAATATGCTTTATTTAGCAAGTCTTATGCACAGGAGCTTCCTCTATTTGTTTCTAAAATTGTCTTTGCTTCCCAAACATTTTCCCTCCCTATCCCCTTTCTCTGTGGCTGGATCTGCTTCCTCTCTGATGCTGTCCAAGCCAGTCATTAGAGCCCAGCTGGTCAGTTAGGAAATCTCTATTTCCATTTTCCCATTGCCCACAGGTCTGGAAATGACACCTGCCAAGGTGAGAACACATCCAATAAACCAAGGTGCTGTCAGGAGTTGAAGCCACGTGTCCCATGGGTACTGGGTACATATTCAGACCTGCTCTGAAATCTGTCCTGCTACAGCTTTGCAGCTGCTGTTCCGTGGCTGGAGAGACTAAACTGAGCTTGGGAACAATGGAATCTTACTCCTCAATGCAGCATCAACCTGCCCTGTCTGCTCCCAGCACTGCAAACAGGCAACTGCTTGCCTTGAGCTGGTATCAACTGCACACATTTGAATTGCTATAGGCAGCAAGAACTTGCCCCTTGTGCAGGAATTTAGCACAAGTCCTTTAAATAAATCACTGAAATGCTACAAACTTCAGAGCACACCAGTTCTGAGCTGATGAATGTGTATTTCAACCAATCCATGAAATGTGAGATTAATAGGTGGGTACTGGCAAAAGGAAAAGAGGAACAAGAGGAAGATCAAAAGTAGGATAGAAGATACATTAAAAAATGTCTGTCCTTCATCTGCTGATGGGGGCTTATAAAAATGAGTTCACCCACTGCAAAGGGCATGTGAGGATATTTCTGCAGAAGAGAGACTCTAGGGAAGCTTACAGCAAATAGGGCAGCCCCAGAGCAGATAATAGCTCCTGAAATGCTCACAGTTTTGATTCCTCACACACTTTTTGAAGCCTCATTTTACACTGAGACTTCACCTCTACTTATACAACTGTTTCTGACTCCAGCTGTACTGTGTAACATCTCACCAGTCCATTTGGTGTGTGATTGCTCATCTGTGCTTTTCTGTTTAAGTGATCAGTTAGCCAATTCTGACTCCCAAAAATGAGAAATAAAGTAGATTTCAGAATGGACACACCAGCAGCTCTCATTGTAAGAGAATGCACTTGCTAAGTTCTAAGCAGGTTACAAATGCCTCCCATGACTGTTTGCAAAGGGCGTAGCTGTCAGTATCTTCATTATTTATATTTCTCTCTGAAATGGTGGGTAACACACCCTCATGTACTCCTGAATTTGGAGCAATTCTAACTTCAACTCAGTTCTGGGCAATATTGATGTCACAAGTAGGCAGGTCACCCACAATGTGACAGCAGAAAGTCCCTGGGGTTGAGACTAAGATGCTGTAAAAGCTCTCTGGCAAGGTTTTACCCTGGGATATGCTGTTTCTGCAAGATCATAAAATGTCTTTGAGGAATTGAAATAGATGTTGAAATGAGGAATTTGGAATAGAGTCAAAGGAAGGCAAAGCAGAGCACCTCTCTCCAGTCACTTGGAGATTTAAACAAGTTTAAAATCTGCAGTTGAAATGTCTGAGCAGTGTGAGATGATGATGCCACACATATAATGGGTTTCCAGAGACGGGTTTGAAAACCAAGTTTCAAAGAGTTTGTATTTCAGAAAACGTGGGACTTACAGATATGTAAATTGGTGCTTTAAGGAGCTGGATTACAACACACAAATCCACATGCTGCAAGGAAAACTGAGTAAGAGAGGATCAGACAGTACAGCCAAGCAAGAGAGTAAAAGAGAGAAATACAGGTGTCTGGGCAGCTAAATTATACAGAATTGTTGTTTGAGTCCACCTTGCCAGCCACTTTGCCACTGCCAATAATTTACTGGATCAATATGAAAAGATTGGCTGGAAAAAAGTCACCTGTCTACCTGCCTCAGATGGGAGTGGCTGCTACAGAATGGGAACAGCAACTGCCCCCAGGGAGCAAAGTCAATTGCAAGAAAGGACTGAGCAGGACAGAAATAGTACATGTGCTCAGGGGAGGGAGAGAGCAGACAGCACACAGCATGTAAGGGGCAGGGTGATCGTGTAATGGAAATTCAGGTCTTTTCCAAAAAGATAAAACCTATAAAACCAAGAAATTAAAAAGCAAGGGCTCTGCAGGTTCTTGCTGGAGTGCTGAACACTTCATTTAAGCTGATGCCTGTATCAGTCAGCAGTAAAGCTCCTGACTGTTAACTAAAGCAGGGAGGGAGTTGGAGATCTGGTGGCCACTGCAGCTCTCTCTCACAGTGAGAGAGAACATCATCTCATGGGAACCCACCTAATTGCTTGGAAGTGAGAATTTTAAAGCTCTGAGCCAAGGAGGGTTGCAAAAACATTCACTGTCAATTTTTGCATGGTGTGATCCATGACAGAAGCCTAAGGACAGTCGCAGTACAGAAGGTTGGCAAATACCACCATGCTGGGGGACAGACATTGCCTTGCCTTCCACAGACACAGAACTCAAGGATGTGAGCCAGCACAAGCTGTCAAGGAAGATATCAGAGACAAGAAAATCAACCCATAAATTTTACTGTATTGTTTCCAGAAGGAGATTTCATCCTGGATTTTGAGATTAGGAAGGTAACCCAGACCACCATCCTGTCCACCAACCACAGAACACTCTCCCCTTCATTATGGACCAATGAGACTTAAAACAAAGAACAAAGAGCAAACTGCTACGCCATGCAACCTGGCAATGCAGGTCTCCTATTCTCCTTGAAATACAAGGGAATGGAACTCTCTGGAAGTCTGAAGGATTGCAACATCTCTTTGAATGGCATGAAAAACATGAGTTTGTGTTAGAGACTTGCCTTGGAAAGTCAATTCAGTATGGCACTGCCACACAATACCTTGTGTAAAGAGACACTGGTAGCTCCAACCCAGACCTGTCCTCTCTTTCGGGGCATCAGGTTGCCAGCAGCAGAGAATTTAGGGATATGGAGAGGCAGTGCTTCTTGCTTCAGCCTCATAGCATCACAAACAGGATCATATTCCCTATACCCCTCCATATGCAGCTGTAACTTCCTTTGCAAATCATTGACTCTTTATTAGATTTACTGCTCATCCATAATAAAATAAATTGTTTCGAGGATTGTTTAGATGATACCATCTATATTTATATACTTAAACAATGCAACTAGTCACATGGCTATTAAAAAATAGAAAAAAAGATAAAAAACTAGATTAATGGCCATCTCCTGCTGCACAGTTTCTGAAAACAGTATTTCCAGCCTAGAAAGGGAGAAGTTTCTGTATAAAGAGACTGAACACCACAAACAAACTTGTCTGTTTGACATGTTCAAACCTAGTGTCTGTTCTCAGACACCAGGTCTGAGAAAGGAGAAAATAACAGCTCTGTCTGCACAAAGAGATGGAGGGAGCAGGTGAGGGGTGTGAAAGATCAATAAAAGGAGGGTTAGTGATTCACCAACCAGTAACACCCTCTCACAGGTTGTCTGAAGTGATAATTTTTCTGCCAGTTCAAATGTTAGTTCATGGTCACAAACCAGAGACCTAAATCTCAAATAGCCAGAGGAGATATTCTTGGCTCTGTCTTAATGATTTTGAACTTCCACTCCTTCTGGTTGTGCTTCCCCATAACTGTGGCAGCTGCTGAAAGACTCAGCAAATAACCATGGCCAGGCCAGCGCTCGAAACACAGAAAAATGAGGAACAGCAGTTGGCTGGTTCCTTGGACAGGAATTCTTCTTGCTGGATGAGCAGGTGCTTCTATGTGGAAGTGAAGGGTGGAGGGTGGGCTTTCAGAAAGGATCCCACTACTCCAAACATCTCATACTTTCCTTTCATAAACTTCTCCCGGTCCCAGGCCTCTCTCATTCTGACATTAAAAGTGAACCAGAGTTCAGTGCCTGGATTTTTACTCCCCACTCAAAGCAAGATTCTAGCCTGAGTTGAGCTCTCCTTTTTCCCTTTAGTCTAACTAAAAGATGGTTGGTTTAGACGAGATGTAAGGAAGGAATTTTTTAAAAGGTGATAAAGCATTGGCACAGGGTGGCCAGGAGGTGGTGGATGCTTCATTCCTGGAAATATTCAAGGCTGGGTTGGAGGAGGCTCTCAGCAGCAAGGTCTAGTGGAAGTGGGGGCTGGATGACCTTCAAAAGACCCTTCCAACCCAAACCATTCTATTTATCTGAATCTATCTGGTATCTTTCAATTTTATTATAAGCACTCAGGGAGGGGCCATATTTTAATCTGTATTTGTGCAGCATCAAGTACTGTAGGTTCCTGGGCTATGGTAATACAGATAACAAATTGAAATGACTGGCTTATTAATATTGGCCTGGTGCAATCCACCTAGTTATGGAAATGAATGGTACTGAAAGGGAGCCAAAAGCTTGCCCACAGACAAATTACACTGTAATTGTCATCTGGTACCACTGCAGCTACATTACCCTCACTGCAAGGGAAGTGCTCAATTTTCCTGTACCAAAACATTAGGCAAGAGCAATAAAGGTGTGGATTGAGGCGCAGATACAGCCCAAAGGCTGTGGGTTTCCATGGAGCTCTGAATTCTGATGGCAGCAGGGATAAGCAGTTGAGATTTCAGGCACACTTAGAGAGTGCCAGAATGCCAAGAGGCAAAAAGAAGGACATTAAGAAGGGCACAGGCAAGAAAACATCCCAGGCTTTCTGCAGGGTACAATGCACATGGTCTTTAAGGAGTTTGGCAGGGGCTGGCATATGGAAAGGATTATACTTACATAGGCTCCCACGATGCTGCTCTTGGCTGCCACGAAGATCAGACAGATGAAGATGGCTGATCCCAGCATTCCAACAGCACAGACAAGAGGATCAGCTCGCTGTGTCTTGGACCGGCACCATTTGGTGGCTCCTGCCCCTGTGATTACACCCAGGAAGCCAGTGAAGCACGTGATTGCTCCGAAGATCAAACTACCCCAAAACATAGGAAAGAAAAAAAGAAAATTAGCCCAAAATGGGCATAGTCTCTGGGTATTATTATATTATTAGGTAATATTATTTTATTATGTATTAGATATTATCATTTTATTAGGTATTATTATTTTATTATTAATAATATAATTATTTGGGTAAACTGACTAATGGAAATTTGTACAATGGTTTTTCAAATTTTAAATAAAACAAATGCTCATGATTTTAGCCATCTTCCCCTGCAATTAAGAAAAACACAGCTCATGAAATTTATCATTGGACACGGGCTTTGATCCATGGGCAAAGGGGTGCAAAGGGCTCACATTGCTTCCTTGGGTGGAACTGGGATTCCTAGGAAGTGTCCTGAACAGATAATTATGTATACACAAAACTATTTAATAACCTTTACATTGATCATGTGAGGGGAAATCATGGATAGGCACCAGGAAGCTTCAGGACAAGGAAACCTAACAAGATCTTAAATACCATTGATTTCCAACATACTTTGACTTTATAACTCCTTTCAGGCCACTTCGAAGAAGCTTTTTGCTACTAAATTACACATTTGAAATGTGTTAATTTTAATTTAAAGAGCCAGGAGGATTCTCCATATGATATGTGCAGGACTTGGATTACAGGGTCTTGGGCAACCACATTAGAGTAGCTTGAGGACAGTTCAAAATTGAGGTGTCATCAAGGAGGGGGACCTTCTCTTTGTAAACAGCAGACAGGCAGTCAGGCTGGAGCTGTGTGTTTTGCTCACTGCAATTTTGTGGAATAGCCTGAGCTTGCCTGCTGGACACTCTGGTTGATGGACTCCACATCACTAACTACTTTAATTGAGATGGGATTATGTCTGTTATGGCAAGAAGGTTTCCTGAGTATTATTTTCCCTCATGAGCTAAAAAGCAAAAGATCTGACAAAAGGCTTTTAAAATATCTTTTATTTACCTGGAGGAATGCTTTTATAGCATTTCCTTGTTTGTGTCACCATTGTAAATCACAAAATGAAGAATTACTTTTCACAGCTTATGTGTTGCAAGTGATAGATAATGAGGACTGAAAACCCAAATCATTGTATAACATCAAACACCCCAGCCCAAAGCGTCTCAGATCTCTGGGACATTCTTCAGCAAAACTCAGCACATATACAGTTTACAGAGCAATAAAACAGGGAAGTCCTGCCTCACACAGAAACAAAAGCCTACAGGATTAGTCCCTGCAGCTTTAGAGAAACCATTCCAGCCTCTGAATTGCAGGCACCACTGGGGCTTCCTAACCTGCCAGCTTATTCTGCTGCTATCACTGATGGGTCTTAAGGAACCAAATTCTCAGCTCTCCAAACATCCTCCTTAGAGGATTTCTCTTTTCTACTCTGCACTGCAGCCTGGGAACTAAGACGGAGCTGAGGTCATTGCTTCTCCCTTGGTTTGACTTCATGCAATGAAGAAGAGAAATAAAGCCTAGTTTACAATCCCAGCATTTCCTATCATTGTTACAAGGATCTAGAGGAAATTACAGACATTCTAGTACCTTGTCTCTGTGGGACTTGCCTGTTTCCTCTGGTAAATAAGCCCCCACCCCCTCTCCCCTGTGTAAAGCAGCTGACTCTGACTCTCACCTATCTTTGGTGCCACAGGGCTGGGAGCTGCAGGTCTCTGCTGTCTTCTGCACGACCTGTGCTCTGTGAAGATACAGAGGGATCCACATACCAAGTGCCCCCGTGGCAAAGGAGACAGCTGAGGTGGCCAAGGATGAGAACACATAGCTGCGGCTGTGGGGACAAATCCAAGAGAAGGTTTAGTGGGGAAAGTGAAAAAGCAGGACCCCCATGCAGGAGCCAGTGCTTCAGTGACAAAGCCCAGTGCTCCCCCACACTTGCCACCTCCCTTTGCCAAGGGGCAGATACAAAGGAATGGAGAATAAGAAGCATGGAAGGTTCACATGTGATGCTCCACTGATAATAATATGCTGAACTCATCAGAGATGCTTCACAGGGCTGTGTCAAGGGTCTGGTTGAGAAGACAATTAGTACTTGGTCACTAAGACATGATATGTGAGTTACAGGGCTTTCACCCTAATGTCACCTGTTTACTTGGAGGAGTAGTTTCACTTCTCCCTCCCCATCCATGCCACCATATGGTTACTACTTACATAAACTACCAAAAGCAGTAACATAGAACTAATGATAAATTAGCTCCCATTGCTTTTCCTAGTCCCTTGGCACTGGATGACAATACCAGGGAGGTATTCTAGCCAGTTGTTCCATCACAAGCTTCCCATCAGAATTACAAGGTAACCCTGAATTCACAAGTGAAAGTATTTGCACATTCACAGGCCAACTTTCTGGAAGGAAGTGCAGCTGCTGAAGCATTCATAAGCATGTGAACCTTTATGCACACATACAAGTGCCCAAGCACATTCAGTTCTCATGGATTCAGTCACACATGGTTGTTCACATATAATTAAACTTGCCATAGTGCAAGCTGCCGTGTGTTTTTTTATATTAAATTGCTGAAACTCTCTTTTCCCCCTCAGAAGAATAGCTCTTTTAAAGAAGAAAAATGATCTAAGTGTCTGAACAACAGTGGCACAACAATTAATACAGGAACGCAGCAATTTCTACACTTCAAAAGCCCTGATTTGTGTGAAGTATGAGCCAAACAAAGCAGGCTTTTTCTTAGATGTCAGTCTTGGAAAGGTTAGAGCAAAACTTGAAATTCATCATTGTCACAGCAGTCAATAACTCATGTAACTGTGATTTTCTTCCCTAGATCCACAGACTAAACTTCCTGCAACTCCCTGCATGTCACCACTTTCCAGTGTCACCACACTAAATCCAGACCACTGGAAGTTCCAATTAAGCATTAAAGGCAAAACATGGTTTTTACTCATGCTCTTACTTTCTAATCAATGCTTTCATGTCTCTCAGCCATGAAGTCCGAGCCTTCAGCTGCCCCCCAAGTTGTTCAGCATTTCCTCTTTTAGCAGCAGGCACAAATATCAAGATCAGTGTCCCTGTTATCATTCCTAGGAGTGGAGATACCTGTAAGAAAGGAGCAGGGAATTAGCACAGGAGTCAGGAGGGTTTGCTTTGACTGGGCAGGAAGAAGCAGAATACATCCTTCTGGTTTCAGTGACTGCTCCTCACAGCCAGACAGAACCTGTAAGCATCGAGGCATCTGCTCCTTTCCTTCCTCCATGACATTCCCTGGACTCTCTTATCTCACTCTGGAAACATGCAGCTTTGAAAATACTCTGAGTAAGGCAGTCCATTGTGTTAAAAAAGTACCAAGATTCATCTAAAAATGATTCTTGAGTGATGTTTAACTCTTTGGAAACCTACTCCCAGTTGGGCTGAGAGACCAGCTGGTTTCTGGGTGAGTGCAGAAGCCATTTAAAGGCAATTAGACCAGCTGAAAGATTTCTGGATGTAGGGAATGTGCTGGCTTTGAAAACCCTTGCTTGATATACATCCCTCTTCCAGCTAACCCACAATGGCTTCCTGTTTTCAGGCATCTTCCTCAGGTTGCCTCAGTACAACAGACCAAGAAACATTGAAAATTCAGGCTGGAAGGCAGGGAAACAACAGATTCAAGGGTTTGGTTTCCCAATATCCAATCCTTTCTCCCAAGCACTAGGCAAAAATACAAAGATCCCACAGCATTTTGCAAGCTATAAAAAATATTCTTGTTTTGACAATGAAATTCCATTATTGCCAGAATGGAAAATAGCTCCATTAGGAATACAGGAACATGGATTCCACTGAACTATCATCTCACCTAGACATGCTATTTAAAAAAATAAATTCCTGTCCAAAAAAAAAAAAAAAGCAAAATAGCTTTCATTATTATCCTGAGAATGGCCTTTACACATGGAGCAGTGTTTCATGTCCAAAGATGACAAACTCACAAACCTTCTAGGGAAGGAAAGACAAAAGTATTTCAGAACTTAAAAGTAATGAAAATCTCTCATCCAGGAATACACTGAAGCCTGATACAGTATCCTTATGATACCTGACCAGAAGACACAGCACTGGTAAAAAATATTGGAAATGCTGTTTTTTTTTACAGCAAGTCTCTTTGATTATTAAAAAGCTTATGTACCCACCAGGACAATATCCATGGCCACTCAGTAATGCTGCAGTGAAACATTCACTTTATTGTTAGATTCAGACACAAAGCTGCCACTTGTCCATGTGCCCTTCTGTCTTTTTCAGCCCACTGAAGTGTGGATTATTCCTGACCTCTTCTGTATTTGGAGACCACAGGAGACCACAAAGGGAAGCGTCATCTTGGGGAATCATTCCCATCTTGCAAGAGCACAATAATTGCCACAGGGATGGAAGCTGCTTTACACTGATGTCTGGATGCTTTCTATATGGGCTGTGTGACTACAAAGACTGAGCAATGGTGTCCAAAGCAAACACCACAGATGTGTGTGCAGCTCATCAGAGTCCCCGAATTTTGTACAGCCAGGGAATCCTGCACCAGTGTGTCATTTCTAATGGAAATCACAACCTGTAAGGGGAACAGTCTTGCAGATAGCCTGGATTTCTCAGGATAACTGTGAAGACACCACCTGAAAAATCCTAGTGATGATCTCTTTTCACTGATTAACCATTTGGGTTTTACAGACAAATTTGGGTTTTCTAAGAGTGCTCCAGTTAAAGCCAACTGACAAGAGGACAGGCTTTGGGGTTTTCACTCCTTGGTTTGCCTCTGCTCAAAAGTTCATGTTACTCTTAAATATTTCTGCTAATGAGGCAGCATCTTCCTGGTGGGAATCTTTAGGCTACTCCACTTTCCACTCCAGGTGCACAGCTGGAAACTGCCCTCCACTCTCCCAGATGAACCGTTCATGGTGATGTTCCTGGCTCTGCATACCCTGGGCATGGCCTGTGTCACAGAGGGCATATTTGCTTCAGATGGGAATCCTTGCATTGCATCACCAACTGCTATAAACAGTGCTGGCCTGAGCTTCATGAGATTCATGGTCCCCATGAAGTGCCATAGCCAGAGAATGCACCTCACATGCCACCCACAGCACCAAAGGTCAGAAACCAGTTCTGCTGGGCCACTTCCTCTCAGCTCTTTCAAGACGTCTTTGTGTGCAGAAGCTGTTTGTGAGTATGTGATTGGAGTGGATTATCTTTTCAGCCCATTTATCAGGGTCCCAAGAGGTTAAAATAGAAGGAAACGGACTGTCTCAGGGCAGAAAAACAAGCGGAAACTGGAACAAAGTGTTTTTTCCTCAAAGCCGGAAGCCATTCTCAGAGTTTCTTGACAGCAGGAGACTGAAAGACTGTGGAGTTGATTTAAGGCCAATGCCTCGTCTTCCTGTCCACATCAAGAAGTCATGATTGATTGATTGATAACAAAGTGATTGGCAAATTCTTGCTCCCAAGCAGGGAAAACACCAAGTCCCACAAACCAAGCCCACACATCTTTGCTTAGAGGGTGCCTCTGCCATGCACTTAACATCCACAGATGTAATTTCCAATCCTTCACCTTTCAGATATAATAATAGGTTGAGCCATTGTGTGATGGAACTCTTCCTAACACTAATCAACCAACCCACTCTAATTAAGATGTGTCATTAAGAGGGACTTACCCGCAGTGCCCAGTGCCAGTCTCCAGCAACCTGCTTCACGCTGGACCCGGTGATGTATCCCAAGCCACTGCAAGAAAGGCCAAGGTGAGAGCTGGTCAGATCTTTAAGTGTGCCACAGTCACAGCTGTTCTTAGACAAAGGCAAAGAGAGGTAAAACCAACTGTGTGTCCTCAGCTGTCTTGTCCTACAGGAAGCAATACTGGGGATTGAAGCAGATGGTGGCTAGTATGTGACTCTACCCAGCACTGCTGATCTAAAAATGTCCAAATGTGATGGAAATTTGGAAGTTTATAGCTGATCTTTCAATCTACAGTGGATGCAAAAAAAGACTTAAAAAGAATTCATTTCCAATTTCACTTCTACATCAGGCCTTTCTCTGTGCTAATATGAATATGAAACAATTTTATGTTCAAGCTTTCAGTTAAAAAGTACCCTTCAAGGACAAGCGATATTCCATCATTACATTTTTTTTTCTTGCCCCTAATTAGTACTTGGTTTTAATTAAGCAGGAAGAGACTATTTTCTATTAGCTTGGAAGAAAAACCAAGAAGAACATGCAAGAAGTTTAATAGGAGACCTTCAGCCACATATAAGACAAAAGGTGCATTACAAGAGACTAAAGGTGAACATAGCTACATTTCTCTCAACATGAACTGAAGGTAACAACCCTTTTTCAAAACTGCTGCATTTGTTGCTGAGACTGCCTTGGCTAAAAGTTGCCAGGATTGCAGTGGGGCAACTGTGAGCCTCACTCCCCAATCCCCCCTTTCTTTATTGAAGGGTCTGCTAAGCTTTGGAGGTTGTCAGCTATAACCTCCTTAAAACTGGATATTTTACCCAGACAGGCCCCAAAATCTAACCATGAATCATCACAGACAGGTTTGGGTTGTAAGAGACCTTAAAATCCATCCAGTTCTACCCCCTGCCATGGCAAGGACACCTCCCATTGTCCCAGGTTGCTCCAAGTCCCATGCAACCTGGCCTTGGACACTTCCAGGGATCCAGGGACAGCCACAGCTGCTCTGGGAATCTGTGCCAGGGCTTCACCACCTTCACAAGGAAGAATTTCTTCCTAATATCTAATCAAAACTTCTTTTGGTTTACAGCCTTTGTCCTCTCCTCCATGGCTTGGTAATCCACGCTGCTGCTGGATATTGAGATAATGAAGTCCCAGAATCAGGCTCAACAAGATGAATATTTGTAATTTCTTTTTAGTTCATTGAATTTGATATGTGAATACTTGGAATCCTTGGTCCTCTTGGCAAAATATTCTTTTCACCAGTTAAAGATCTGTTTCTCTCTTTTTCCTCAAGAGCAAAAGGATGACTGTGAGTTTTATCTCGCAGGTAAGTGCTCCAGCTTGTAAAATGCACCACCAGAAGTTTCTCTCTGAGTTTGGAACATGCTGTCCATGTATTCCCTGCTGGAAATGAACCCATATTGCCCTTTTTCCCAGGATGTTGTCCAGCTCTGGGAAATGGTCTGCAAAGCCACCTTGCTGACAATTTCACAATATAGGGTCAGCCATTATTTTAAATAATAAAAATGACAGATTCCCTCCCGACCCAACAATCAGATACTGTGTTGGGCTGATAAAGAAATTCCACTGAAAGAAAAAGTCAGCTAAAATATTTTTATTCCATTTCCACCCCATTGCTGTACAAAAGTAGGAAAAAAACTAAATAAACCAACAACAAACTTCCCATTTGTTCCCAAAAGTTACACATGAACCAGTAACACTAAAAAAGAATCTAATTCCTGCAACTAATTAGTCACTGCTCCCAATATTTTCCTGTCTACATTCCAGCCAAAATCAAGAACTATCATCATTAGCAATTTCAGGTCTATGTGAGTTTATTTAAGAGAAAAGCCCTAAGCAGATAGAAGAACCTTCGTGTCACTCACCTGCCCAGAGGAATTGCAAAGTAGAAAACAGACAGCATCAGGGTCCTCGTGTTTTTGGTGAACAGGTCTCCAATGATGGTTGGTGCAATAGTAGAATAACTTGCTTCACCGATGCCAACCAAACCCCGTGAGAGCACAAGCAGCCAGAAATACTAAGAAAAGAAATAGAAACATTAGCATGCCCCCCTTGGCTTTTTTAATTCAGGATGGACAGCAGTCAGGGAAATACAAATTCATGTGACTGGAAAATGATCCTCCAGTACGCATTTATTTTTAGAACTTCAGAGTTGTTTCATTTGTCTGTTGCCCAGAAGAAAGGGACGGTATTTTTTGTGAAGATTTATAGGCATGAAAGAAAAGTAATAATAAAACATTTACTCAGCGACATTCAAGAATATATCCTAAAAGAGGCAGAAGACCCCCAGTTTGTTCCCAGATAATTCTTGCTGAGTTGGGAAGGTCTGGGGAGGTGGGTGAGTGTAACTCTGCTCTGGGATCCAGTAACAGCAGCTCGTGCCAAACACAACCATCCTCCCAGTGTGCCAAAGACAGGCTCTGACTGGGAAATCCTAAAGGCTCTTCAAAGTTGGGAAAGAGTGGAACCTGACATCCCCCAAACTAAATGTCCTCCTTCACTAAAATCTATGGAATAACAGAATATTTCAAAGGTGCTAAGCACCCATCTCACTCCACTTGCTTTGAACAGCAGCAGACACCTCCCCAGAACTGTCAGAGGGGACCTGAGTGTTACTGGAAGCCCAGGAACATCCATGCACTCTGTAAGTAGGACCTGCAGGGAATGCCTTGGCTGCCCAGGGAACAACCTGCCTCTCTGGGCAAAAGACAATCCCACAGGAGGAGGATATATTTTACATTCAGCACAACACAATCTAAAATGGTCTAAAAGGAATTGCTTATCTAATAGATTTTTTTAATGGCCCATTTCAAGCAACATTTTCATGAACTGTGAGGACCTGATTTTACACCTAAGCTCTTTTACTGCCCCTGCAGTTTTCTGGGTGCTGCTGAGTGCAGGCTAAGACACAATGCTTTGATGCCTGAATACCAGATACATGAGAAGGAGCAAACTCTCAGCCATCTAAGCAGCTTGAGCTACACCCAGAAATAATTGCAGGGACAGAAATGCAGCAGTCAATGCAGAAATTTGTAAGCACAGGGAAATCTATTTCTACAAATTTAACCTATACAAATCCTCAATTTGCTGTCATTATTCTGTAGGTCATTTGTGAGAAGAACAGCAGGGATTTAAATTGAAGGAAGGCAGGTGTAAATTAGGTATTGGGAAGAAATTCTTCCCTGTGAGGGCAGTGAGGCCCTGGTATGGGGTGCCCAGAGCAGCTGTGGCTGCCCCATCCCTGGAAGTGCCCGAGGTCAGGTTGGACAGGGCTTGGAGCACCCTGATAGTGTTGGGAGAGTGGAAGGTGTCCCTGCCATGGCAGGGGGTGGGATGGGCTTTAAGTTCCTTCCCAACCCAAACCACTCTGTGATTCTTTGCCTATGATACATCCTTAACCATGAAAGTGCTTTGGTAAAATTGAGCAATTACCAATTCTCCTTCTTCAGATAGGAGAAAGTCAAGGGAAATGACTGATTTTGTGCCCTACAGCAAAGCCAAGCTAGAGTACAAGTCTCATTCACAAACATGGAAAATGCCATGCAGACCCCAAGCCACATGCCTCAGTCATAAATATATCCATAAGCAGACAAAAATCTATCACTGACATGTTTGCATTGTTTTCTTCACTGTAATCCCTGGCTGAAAATAATACTTTGAGGATTCCAATAGCCACAAAAACAAAATGCTTTTGTGTACTCATCACTTCCTCATATTTAGGTGTGAATTCTGGAGCAATAGCCATTTTCTGCAGGAATACAAGTTCCTTGTTTGCTGGCAGGGTGTGTGCAGAGCTGCTCGCATTCATACAGCTCCCACAAGCTGCACATATGTAACTCACACACGTGGGTGTGAGCAGAAAGGGCAATACCGTGACTCAAGTGATTTAATTTATGTCCATTTCCCAACGCTCAACCACTCCACTACAGAAATATGCTGGCAGTCATTGGTGCACAGGTAACCAATGTATTTTGAATGAGCAACAGTATTTATAACATGCTGAAAGGCTTAGTCATGCAAAATTAGAAAGCAGGGAACTGGAGGCTGGCTGTGGTTTCTGAGGAAGTTTAGATCTGGATCACAGAGAGGGTGACAGGCAAAGTAGTCACCTGCCTGGGATGAGCATGGACAGTGTTACCTACAACTGAAGAATGACAAGTTTGTAAATGCACTGGATGTTCCTCAAATTTGAAATACCTACAGAAAAACGACACATTTTTGTGCTCAGCAGCCGGTATCGCTGCCAGTGAATGCACTGGGTAGGAATTTCCTCCAAACAATGCTGGGAGAAGGCTCCTCTTACAATCATTGTGCAAAGCAGGAAAACTGTACCAAGTATTCCTTTTGTGGTAGAGTGATTCAGTTTCATCAATACCATGGAATCAGATGCCCAATACAATGAAATCATCTGCAACAAGTAACACATCCACTCTTCTCTCTCAGTTCCTCCTCAAATCCTTCTCCCTGGCTTATCCTATGCTGATACACTCCAAATATCTGTTTAATATTTAAACTATGTTCTTTGAAGCAGCGGTATTCAAACTTAAGTAATGAGATTTTTACTTCATCTGGGAATAAAAGCAGTCTTTAAAAGCATAATCCACATAAAGACCTGAAGAGTATTGCCCTTCTGAGATCAGATATTCAAGACTATGGACCATCCAGCCATTGAGTTGTGACAACTAGATTAAACATTAAAAAATCTAAAACAATTTAGGGAATTATCTATAGTTCATTCTATACTGTGCCTGGTTTTGGAGCTTTATATCTAGGATTAAAGAGCTAATTCCTCTTTTTACCAGTTCTTTGGCATCTTTGGCTAGCATGCACCCTGTTGGAACTCATATGATACAATTAATTTGCTAAAATGAGCTGGGACCCCCATCTTCCATCTCTAATCAGTCACTCAAAGCATATGTTTTAATTGTCTCTGAAGAGGGACAGTTGGGGAGCTCCTCAAGGCAAAAAGTGGTCCCATCCATGACAGGCCTTGTCTTTTTGTTTTTCATATAAAAGCAAAAAATACAAACAACAAAACCAGTCAAAAATTCTTATGCTGTTGCTCATTTGGACCACAGGCATTCCATGAACCACTCATGGTCTCAAAACCACTCCATATGCAATACAGACAACTGCTAATTTTTGTGTACATTTATACACAAACAGCCATGGAACATCCCTTTTCCTCTCCAAGTGTCTGTGGACATGACAACCTGCACAAACACATGGCAAAGTCAGATATTCCACATGCTGAGGAAAATTCTGCTCTCCTCCACAGCTGTAGCAGAACACCTCTGCCATTTCTTCTGCACTGGATTTTCCCTCCACTGCTTTTCCATTTATGTCCTACCTCAAGCTTCTCAGGAGTTTAATGAAAGAAAAAGGGCTGACACCAGCTCAATTCTGCCGGTGCTCAAAAGCAGAACAGGCAGCTCAGACTTTAACTGAATTTCACTGTTCCCCAAGCAGAAATTGATATATATTGAAGAAGCCAGTTTCTTTCTATATGACTTGGTAACTCTGCTGTAATTTGTTCATCTGTGCAAGCAGGTTTCTGGCAGGAAAATTGAAAATATCTGAGTCAGCTTTCAGGACCTGAACTAATTCCTTTCCCATAGGTTAAGCCCAGCAACCTCAACACTTATCAATAGTGTTTTGCTAAATTAAATGCTTGAAACTGAAGTTTTTTTGAAACAAGGCGCTATTAGGGCAAGCAATTAATTTGTCTTTAATTTTGGAAAGCAGTCATATCAGAGACTCCATGAGAGCTGCCACCATCTCCTGGTTTGGAGAGATGCAGAGGGTTTTTTGGAAGGAGTTCACAGCCTCAATGCCCCTCCTTGCCCGTGTGCCAGCCCAAGGTGCAGCTCTGTGGCTGTGCTGGGATGCCACAGCCATGAAGCAGCGCTGTGCTGAGGCACCAGCCTGGCTGTGCCACTGGGAAGGGACACCTGAGCCACACAGCCTGGCTGCCACGAGTTCCAGGAGCAAAAGAGCTTCCAGTCCCTTTCTCCAACCTGTGTGGTTGTGAGACACGAGCCAGGGAAGATTCCAGTACACAATAAACCACCAACAGATGGAAAGAATGTTGTTTGCAGAGACCCAGAACTGCCACAGCCTTCCGGGGAATTTCCCTTGAAGAGATGACATCACCAGAAATGAATGCATGGAGAAAGCATTCCTACCTATGAATGGGAGGTACAAAGGGTCAATGGATGTGCTCTCTTCTTCCCATCTCCTAAATATATAGAAGGAAAAACACCCTCTAGCCATAAAGCAAAAGAAACCCAATTCCTCAAAATGGAAATGTTTCGGAAGGGATACAAATCCTTATGCCCTGGGGATGTGCCAATAAGGAACAGAGAATTCTACCTACCAACTTTTACATTTCTTAAACTGTCAGCAAGCCATAGACAACAAGAGTTACAGATCATGGGGTCCAAGGGACTTGGTCTCATTACTGTCACCAGTGTTACCAAACACTAGAAGCTATGGATGTGACACTCCTTCCAGAATTTACATCTGGAGAAGAGCTTTCATGGTTGGAACATCAGGTCCAACAAATAAAATGTACGATGTGGTTTCTATTCACACCTTCATACCAACTTTACTCTCAATCTCCTGCACACATAAATGTTTGTTGGCCTAGGACTCATGACTGGTCATGTTTGGTGAAAACTCCTAATTATACATTTATCCTAGTTGTATAGACCATTGAGGGAGTAATATGTGTTTTAAGAGGTCTAATTACAGCTTGAAGTTCTTTCTCCTTTTTTAATTAGTTAACAAAAGGAGTAAAGCCACTGGTTCTTTAAAAGATTATCTGCCAGTGGTAAACCTATAATCTGCCAAATATGTGTACAACTCTGAGCAATGAGATTTACTGTCTAAAGAATCATATGATCCTTAAGCTTTGTTTATTAAGTATTTGCATTTGAATGTGGAATAGCTTGTAAGGGTCTCAAAAGAAGCTGAACACGTGCTGCTTTCAGATGAGGGACACATGGACTGAGGAGATCCCACCAACAGAGTCACTCCAGAGTCATGAATTGCTGTGTGTGCACAACACCAATGCAAACCATGTTTAAAATTGCTGATGCTGGTCTAAAAGAAGGATCTTTCATATTGCTATAGCACCTGTACCCTTTCCTATGTGAGGATGAGTTAAACTCCTGTGGATAATGCATTTAGCTGATGTAAAAGAGGACTCAGTACCATTAAATTCCTATTTCAGCTGAGTTTTGCCATATTTTCCTTCTTTTATCTCATGAACATTATGCAAAAATCAAGAATACAGAATCAGGGTTTGCATGCTTTGAAAGAAGATGTGCATGAAGTCATTCCTACCACAGGCAGCTGGGGTTGCCACACAGAGCCTAAAATGTGGTGAAACTACAGTAAACTAAGGAGAAAGCATTGGGATTGACCTAATTTCCCTGAGTTACACTCCTGTATTTCTCCAAATGGCTGAGCCTTGCACTAGGCAGCTAGGGGGGCACAGCAGTCACAAGTGATCAGTTGGATAAATCTGAGACACTGCAGGAACCATTTGAACAAAATAAACCCCACAGGGCTCAAATATCAATTCAAGGACTGCACAACAGTGGTTCCCTTTGACAGCTGCACTCCCATGCAAGAATTTGCCCTCCTTGAGCAGACCCCACATTTTCTGGCCAGGCAAACACCACTTCCTCCCCTGCTCCAGTAAGTTCTCCCAGCACTTTGCAGGATTTAAATGGTTAATGATGACACACCACACCTTTTGCCAAAAGATACACCATTAACTATGAGGTAAGCAAACCAGGAACCTGCTCTGAGTATCGGGGTGGTACTAAGAGCATTGACTCCTGCACAGTCACAGCTCATTAGCTGAGAGTCACTGAAGACTTGGGCACTGGTATGACATTACATATTTGTTTAAACACTAAAAGCTCCAATTCTCTCAACCCTCCCAGGAATGAGGGCTCACCTTGAAAAATATGAGTTTCCAAGTCAAACAAGGACACTGACATAGCACAAGAGAGAATCTGACATTAAACAATGAGGTTGATGTTTCAAATTCCATTCTGTGCCTGGGTGGATGACAAAGGCCACAGCAGAACAGATAAGCTTAAATACATCTTCCAACACTGTGCACCCCTAAAGCTTTATGAATTTTGCATATATATCACCAGGGCACCTGACTTCCATTGGTGGATACAAGTCCTGGGCCCAGATGGGAATGCTATGTCAAATCCAGATATAGAACTCAAAGCTACATGCCTCACCTCCTCAAACAGCAATGGTTCTAACTCTCCTCTAATAAAAACAGAATAAATGTTGTAAAGATCCAGAGAGGGACTACATAGTACTGGTGAATTGTTCCATTGCCAATCCTGAAGAACATGTCCTCCTATCAAGTTCAGCCCAGATTTTTAAGTAACCGAATATTCATTCCAAATTTTGGCCATCTGATGTCTTACCATCTGGGAGATCTTTGAGCAAGAACAAAGGAAGATGAATTTCTTTTTCTTTATTGACAAGTAATCTTACCTAATCCCTCATGGGAATTGCCAGCCAAGAGACCAAAATAAAAACCAGCATGAGGGCAAAACTGCACTGAGATGTTTTGTTGATCAGTACTTTTCTCCCCTGTTCAGCGATTGGCTAAGGACTGGTGTCAGGATTTCCTACAACCAAAGGGAGTGGGTTATGCTCAGCCTCTGGGTGGTACAAAGGGACCAGCAGAGCACATGCTCAGGTGGAGACTGGTTGGAGACAGACTGATGGGTTATCATCTCTGAGTCAATGCTGAGACTTATCAGTGTTTATCTGTTTGCTGTAGAGATACAAGTGCACTGAGAAGTTCATGCTAAAGTTACCTGTCAGATAAATCTAATTATGAACCACCCTTCTCACCTCCACCAAGAGTTCTCTCCCCTTATCAGCCCTGAGTCCTGCAGGCAGGGCAGCCCAGGGCAGATGCACTGCAGCTGCTGCTTCTGCCATTTATCCCACTGCAGAGAAGTGATTTGGTTTAGATTCCTCTTTTCTTCCCCCATTGTGTGTGTTGTCTCTCACCCACACCTACTTCTCACTCCCCATCTCTACCATCACAACTACTTTGTAAGTCATTACTGCACACAACATTTCCCAGAACTTCCATCACTACTGGATTCTATTTAAGTTTTACAGTTTCCTCCCTTCAAATGGAACTCTTGATGCTAAGTCCATCTTCCATCACCATTTTTTGACTACTCTTCTCCTTTGCAAGCACTCACAGAATAAGAGAATACCTGAGACTGGCAGGAGTTTTGGAGATAATCTGGTCTATGTCCCCTGGTCACAGCAGGATCAACTACAACAGGCTGGTCAGGACAATGTCCACTTGAGTTTTGAGTATCTCTGAAGATAGAGGAGCCACAACCATACTGGACAACCGGCTGCAGTGTTGGATCATCCTCAAAGTAAAATTGCTTCTTCTGATGTTTAAGTGGAATTTCCAGTATTTTAGTTTGTGCCCCTTGCCTCACCTTTTCTCTAGTGACTTTTGAGAACAGTCTGGCTCCATCTTTACAGCTCCCATCAGGTATCAATACACACCAAAGCAGCACTATGGGCACAGAAGCAGTTCTAGAGTGAGGAGGCCACTTTGACAAAGGTATTTAAATTCAGTTAAATCCATACACCATCTCACATTTGCTGTGTCTCTGCCACGTTCACACTAACCAGGTTTTTCTTCACTCTTTTTCCTTAAGCCTGCTTAGCATAGAAAGTATACTAGCTTAAATATTTATGCCTGGCAAAGGATGCTTCTCTTAACCAAAGATCTTCCCCTCAACTCTCACAAGCAGGTCGCTAAAATTCAAGTGCAAATGCCCCAGGCCTTCTTCCTTCAAGTGTTCACAGGTTTTATTCCCACATTCATGTTAGTTTTATTCACGTGTATTTATTCTACATACCCTGGCTGGAGGTTACAGATGAGACCACACCAAGATTTAACAGCAAGCTAGCGATTTACTGAAATCTTAATGCATTTGATTAATCATGTGCTCAAGGGTCAATACTGAAACCCTTTGTATGTAGGATGGACTTATACAACAGCTTCTAAAGCAGGTCTGATTCCTCTGCAGCATCCATTTACACTTTGCTAAACACTTCCAAACTTCAGCTCATTTGGATGCATTGAGTGCCTCACTGATTCTCAGCTCTGAACACCTCACCTCTGAGCAATTCCCTTTTGGGAAAATTCAGCTGCTACTCAAAACTCTACAAGGAGAAAAGAGACTACAGCAAGTACAAAGAGATCAAAATACATATTTAAATATAAAAATGAGCAAGGGAGAAGAAGCAAAGTCCACTCACCTTTCCTTTCATTGTTTCTAGTATTTATTAATGGCTTTAGTTCTCCCAGGTAGCCTCTTCAGGCACACTTAATAGAATGTGGAAAATTTTATCTGGGAATGCATTTAAGATTCTGGCTGATTAAAGCAGTCCTGTTTTATGATATTTATATTATTATTTAGTGTATAAAAATAACCATTAAAGAATGCAAGATACTCCCTTTTCAACTCATCACACCCTTCAGTCAGCAACTAAAGTGTTTAACAACTGCATACCTACAGGGAGACTCTAGGGTGAAACACCCAATTAAGTGTTCTGGACATAAAAAAAGCCCCAACCTACCCTGGAAGTAGCAAGACTCCCTCAGCACTTCTTCCACAGAGCTGCTTTGTGCTTCACAGGGACAAAAATCTGTGGCAAGGTTTCCTGAGCTATTTGCAAATGTTGAATGTGAAAATCCCTTTCAACACTAAAGTTGCAGTGTCCGAAATCCGGGTTCCCATCACTCTCCTACCTCCCAAGCTGTGGCAGCCCTGAGGGAATCCTCTGTTGCTTTTCAGTCATTTTTGTGCAGCACAAAAAAAGAAAACAAACAAAAAAAAACCCCAAAAACCCAAAAAACAAGCCCAATTCCCATTCTCCATCCCATTAGGCAGTGTAATTACAAGACACTGGGTGATGAGGCACCACCACCACGTCCTGATAACAAACTGAGTAAAGACAAAAGCAGCATTTCAGCTCCCTAACTGGAGGGCTTTTCATTTGATTGGCCTGCCCATGGTAAAAATACTACAGCATGCAAATGGTGGGATCTACATTCTTCTCAGTTTAGTTTCTTGGTCATTAATATTGGATTAATGACAGGGACCTGGGATACAACTGGGAGGAAGGTACCAGGTTGCTCACTCACCAAACCCCATCCAGCAGATGCAATGTTGCTGTAAAATAGACCTTAAAGAAAAAGGCTGATGTTCAAATAAATCACAGGGTTCATAAAGAGCCCCATGTTCCCAGTGCCTGCTAGAAGACAGAGTTAAAACACTTCTTTTCATCCTTGACTCTGGTGTAAGGCCCAGAGGAGTCCATGGCCCTTCACATGGCTGAAATAGTGGTCATTTATCCCTGTTACAAAACCATTACACCAGAATGTATCTTCCAAAACTGTTCCCCTAAGAACATTGATAGTTCTGGGTTGGAAGCAAATGGTTGCTTTTTGTTCCAGATCTGTCAGGTGGGACACACTTACCAGCACTTGCCTCAAATATCTCTGGCATTAGGCACTATCACAGTTTCCTTCCTGAGATGTGCAAACACAGCCATAATCACTAAAATAGGCACTGGAAGAAATACAATGTATTTTTGCAACTGTGGAAACACTGCAAGGTTTTTGACACACACAGGTTCCCAAATGCAGCTGGAATATGGGGTGGCATTCACTAAACCAAAGGATATTCACAGGTAGTAATGGGCTACTGTGTCCCAGCCACAGATGAGCCACAAGCAAAGCCTAAATCCAAGCAACAAAGAGATGCCAGATTTTTCAGAACAAACATTTACAGGCATTGATACCTAACAACATCTCCACCTCCAGTGATGTCTACAGAAATGTGTGAGATCCAACCTCTTTAACATGATGGCCATCTTGGCTGAAACTCTTTGGTTTGGACCAATTCTTAAGCAAAAAATTAGTCAAATCCATCAGACAGGTTGGATTGGAGTTTCTTGGAGAACACAATTCCATACCCCTATCTCTGAAATCATTGCAGAAACTGATTTCTTAGCACCCTTTGAAAAAAGCTTCAGCCAACTGCCTGAGACACCCAGATGTGAACACTAGACACATTTGCAAGTGCAGAACAGTTTTTGAGAGTGCATGAAGGACACATTTTAAGGGAATCCCTCAAGGTTTAAATTAAATTAGCACAAAGTTACAGTCCCTGCAACTATTCCCATACTCCTGGTTCTGCTGATTCTTGGCATATTTTGCTTTGCATATGCTAAAAATCAAGTACACCAGCAGGTCAGCTCTTGCAGGCAACTTTGCTGAAGAACCATTTAAATCATTCCAAAGTTTGACGTTTGTTCCTGTTTTCTGTTTTCACGCTTCCCTGGCTTGCTGACTCCATCAAGATCCAGAGGCCTCCAAGAACTGTGCAGAAGGCTGACCTTGCAGTATGTTTGGCCAGTATCTGAGAGATGATACTCACTTTTAGCATCAGATTTCCAGAGAGAAAGTGGTGCATCTACCAATTCCTTCTGCTTCATAGCTGCTTCTTATTCATGCTCTTCCCTGAACAGTTGTCATGTTCCTTTTTGAAGTGTTATTAATTGACAAGGTTTTGTCGTGCTGTAGCTTAATTTCATTCTTTAAATCCAGCCTATCTGACAAAATGACAGCCTATTAAACCACACTAAACACATTTGGATGTTTTGTGACTATCTTCTCATGAGGCTTCATCACTCATGTTTTCAGATTTGATGATCAGCACCACTCCCAGGGATTTCCAGTTCAAAATCTATTAAGTAGGGTTGAGATTAGTACTCTAATTCAACTTATCTGAATTGCAAATGCAGTGTTTTGTGTAGCCTGGGAACTTTATACATTTAAAAGAAATGTCAACACTTCAAAAGACTAATTTAGCACCTGGTACTATAAAACATTTCCCTTCTTCCCACTATTTGCACATGACTTAGAACATAATGGTCCTTTTCCCAGCCTTTATGCACAACCCAGGAGGCCAAGACTGTGTGGCTGTTGAGGAAGCACTTACACTTCCCAAGGAGTGACTGATGCATTTGGATCAGCAGGCAACCAGGAGCTCAACCAAAGAAAGGCTCAAATCCATACTTTTGCATCTGAACAGAAGCCAGAGCCTGAATAACACATTCTCTCTCTCCTGCATCCTGTTTTTCAGGACAATACTCACAACTGTTAAGAACCACCTCGCTAATAGAAAGTTTAGATTTGGCCTCCTAATGAGCCTAAACCTGGGATGAATGGGTTGTTTTCTTTGTGAGGCATCATTAACTGAACTCTGCTAAAGCACTGTGCTTCCTCCCAAGGCATAAGCTCCAAGAACACCATCCATAAGCTGTCTCACATATATCCATACTAAACACACATCAGTTTACAGCCTTCAAAAATGGTAACATTTCTCCAGACCCATATCTGACCATCCCAGTGGATCATGAAGGCACATGTTCTACACCACCAACTTGGCACCCTCTCTGTACCCTCAATATACAGCTACTTGGGAAGCTAATTCCCAAAATAACAGGACCACCCAGGCACTGAAGCAGTGACTTGCTTTGCCTTCTGAACTCATCTGACCAAGCCAGGCATCCCCCTATGGAAGCCCAGCATGCACCCGAGGACCCCACACCAGGAATGACTTGTGTCCCACAGGCCACAGCACTACTGCAAGGATCCCTGCAGGCTGATAGGAAATTTTACAGTTCCTTTATATTTTAACATTTGCTTGGAAACTTACATGCAGCACTAATACTTCTTTAAATTTTTTTTTTCACACCAACTGATTAAAACCCAGTCTATTTAAGAAGCATTCTCCCTTTCTTCCATTCCTTCAATGTTTTGAACAGATGAGCTTAAGACACTGTCATAATTATTTATAAAACATAATGCTAAAGCATTATAGAGATTTCCACTTACACAGGGTTAAGAATAAGATGTTATTTGTGTTCCATCAGCACACCCGGGGGTTAGGCCTCTGCTGCAGCATGACAAGCAGAATATACATTTTAACAGACAGCATAAGAAGAAGGAATGTTTCCAAGACACACAGAGCCTGGAAATAAAACAAACATGCCTTTTTCCCTCTGTCTCATCAGCAAATAACTGGCCCAGGTGAGATTTCCTGCTCAGGCACAACAAAAGCAGGACAGGTAAAATGTTACAGGCAGGCATTGCTTCCACACCATCCATTAGCTGACACAGCAGATTAACTTTCCTACTCTTCAACCTGGAGACTATAAGTTCAGCTTTCTGCAAAAAAATGGGACAAACCTGTAAAGGCCTTTGGCCTGCAAAAATCTTTCATGCACCATGCTGTTGTCTTTAAACATTTCCATGATCCAGTGGAACAGCACCAATGATGTAGGGCCTGACTCAATCGCCACAGACACACAAAAGGTTCCCACAGATTTCTAAAGAAGGAGCTGAATCAGAACCACAATGACAGGCCCTGTGATAACGGTTTCAACATCTTCCAGTAACCCAGATAACAAACAGTGCCCTGAAAGGCAATTACAGGGGCCCTCTCTGAGACCCTGTGCAAATCAGCATTGAGCTTTGAGCCTGTTTCTGGGTGCTCTCCCAGCACAAACCTCTGTCCACCTGCTCTGGAAAATGCCTGAGCTCTGAGGGGCAGGTCTGACATTTCAGTGCACTGTTCTCATTGCACTGAGCTGGAATCACAGCCTCTGCAGCAGCACACAGTGAGAGAGTTCTGATGCTAAGCAATGGAAAGATCTCTTCTTTCAGTATCCACAGTGTCTGATTCAGATACACCGTGTTTGAATCCAAGAACTGTGATTTCAGGCCGTTAATGACCTCAAAGGAAGAGGTAGGGTACAGGAGGCACATTTATGGACACACAGCTGCACACAGCTGGAGTGATTTGAGAAATTTGAATAGGACATGGTGCCAGACTGACCCCACCTGGGGAGGATGGGACGGGGGGGGTGCATATTGATTGCTCTCAGGTCCCAGAAGGGAGAGCAAAAACATTCCTGTTCCAGACACTCTGCAGATGGGAAATGCAATGTGTGGTAGAGATATTCCTTATGATAGTTACTTGAAGTTCATTTTTCTCATCACAGGAATAAACTTTCTGAGTAAGCTTTGGAACTGTGCTGTTTCTCTCTCCTGGCAGCCATCACCAGCTGTGTTTTCAATATCTCTTCCCAAATGTTTTACAGATACAGGGACACAGATACTGGATGGAAAAACCCCAACACTGAGCAGAAAATGCACTTCAATTTCTGATAACACCTTTGAAAAGCTGCCTGCTCTCATAGATTGGCTTTTTTGGGTCTGATGCTCTGAGAACACCTTAATCTGGTTTTCATTTATAGTTTCCCTTGGAAGAGTGACAGATACAAAGGGACAAGGTAAGAACATAAAACGACCAGGAGACAAACACATTACAGTAATTCTGCACTCTACAACTATTTCATTTATATAAATCTTTTCCCAGTGCTTCTGTCCTTGCTTAGCAAAATCTGAGGGAACAGTGAGGACCCAAGATTCAAGAGTTCAAATTATTGCACTTGTCTCTGCAAGAGAAGATGTCCTTACAGAGAAACAGTTTCTCATACAATATTTGGAATCAGCTGTGCTGAAGATGATAGCAGACTTGACAGATACCCAGAATACCTTAAGACCACCTCAGTCAGCGCTCCATTATTAAAGGAATAAGCAATAGTGTATTTTTTCCTACAGTACACCTCATATAATCCATATGAATAGATGTGAGATAGCAAAACTTACAAGAGCACTGGGAACAGCACTTGGAAGGAACAGCAGGTGCCCTCTTGCTGGCGAGGGGTCAAATAAAGGATGCCTTTCAATTTCCTCATGGTGGTGATGCTGGATTAATGATTGGACACCATGATCTCAGAGGTCTTTTCCAGCCTTAACAAGTCTATAATTCTAAAAGGGTCTGTGGGAACTATCTCTCTATAAATTACCTCCTTTGAGACATACAAGAGAGGGACAGTGGGGCAGAATCAGTCCCTATAGAATTCCACTCTGCAGTGTAAAGAGAGCCCTTACCCTTTCCCTCTCTTACTGGGATTTCTGAGTCACCTAAGCCCAGCACAGCACCTCCTGCCCCTGGCACCCAGTGCCCCCAGTGCCCCTGGCACCCAGTGCCCCCAGTGCCCCTGGCACCCAGTGCCCCCAGTGCCCCTGGCACAGCAGCTGCACTGTGGGGAGGAGGGAGCTCTGACAGCTGGCAGAAGAACAGATGCACAGATTCCACATCTCACTTTAGAGAGCAGAGGCTATGCAGGAGGCTGAGGGCATCTTGTGGTGCAGGGGGCACTGGGGCAGCACAAAGGGGCAGAACTGCAGCTCAGAGGGATTTGGGAGCTGACACCACCCAGGCAGAGAGCACCAGCACCCTCCTGACCTGCTTCTGGTAACAGAGTCCACAGCAGATAGTATTTCTCCTGAGCAGTCTAGCAAAGGCCAGATGTGCAGAAATCCAAAGATCAACAGCATGTGCTCATCTGCAGGGCTCCTGTGCCAGCCACATCAGGGCTGGCAAAACACAGCAGAGCCAGACAAGGGCTTTGGCCATGGACCTCTTTAGTCCAGCAGCACTTCTGTGACAGCCTGCTGGGAATTGCCTATGAGGGAAGGGACGGAATGCACATGCAGCTGACTTCCCAAAGTTGCTGGGAGAATCCCTTTTGCCTTTTTTCTACATGACACTTCTGCTCAAAACTAATAGGCCGGAATAGGAGGATATAAACATTCCAGTAATTCATGGTGACTTCAAAGACAACACTCAGTCTCCTTACATATAAGATGTTGGCTTGGGGATTTCAGTTTTGTTTGTTTATGTTTTCCAAGCTGTGTATTTATCTTGCACAGCAGAACCACAGGCACAGGAGCTGTATGTTTTATATTACAACTTCTGCTGGAGCACTTAAGACTAAAGGCTTTTTTTTTTTCCTATAGTGAATCATCATGTGTAGGGGGTGGCTGCATTATGTTTATGTTTTTTAAAATTAACCCAGCTAACTATTTGTTCCATTCTGCACACAATTTGTTGCTTCTCTTTTAGAAACTCCTTGAAAGACAAGTTTTGGAAATAAAAAGACATCTGGCAAGTCTGAAAAGACAGGAGCAAGCACTGCAGACTAACTGGAACTCCACCACGGACAATTTCCTTCCTCTCCCAGAGATAAATCAAAATAAAAGGAAAAGAAAACAACACTAAGAGAAAGACCTATCCAGAGGTAAATTGCAGTGGGAGCAAAAAGGTTTTATCATGTTAGCTATATCAAAACCTGACCAGAAATATTTACCAAGAACTGGAGAATTCAAAAGCACATTCCTGGTTTACCTTGTCAATGCTTTGCTTTTCCATTTCCCAGCTTTCCAGCATGTGCAGCTCTGGTGTCTCCCAGCCAACCCACATTACCACAGCCTGCTCTGGCTGCTTATCAGGTACTCGTGGTCTCCCAGCCTGGTGGAGCAGAAGCCCTTGTCCATTTGTAAGCCAGCACACCTTTCACACAGAAATATGCTTTATTCAAGATATTTACATGGCAGTATTTTAGAAGACAAGAGAACAGTCTGCAAATTCTCGCCTCTGAGCTCCTTTTTGCTTTAAGACAGAGGTGTCTGCCCACGAGGGAGAGGGGTCCTGATGTCCCAGAGGGCTGTGCTGAGAGGGGCAGAAGTCTAGCACCAAACCCCAGTGCTCACCTAAGACCATCTGCTGCTCATTCAAACCAGCTGAGAACATTTATCATCCCTAACAGACGTGGATATCCAAGCAGCCAGAAACAAACTCTCCTGATAACTCTCCTGATGATCACTCCTGATAACCAGGTTGTGTCATATCAAGCTGTTCAGAAAGACAGAAATGGTGCAATTGGGATTACAGACCCTTTGCAATGACATCTTGGAATATAAACCACCCCAAGGTGATCACCACATGCAATCAGGCACTGTGCTCATGAAAATGCTACCTAGGGAAATACACTGGTTACTTATTACATCAGAGTTTATATTGATACAGAGGAAGACAAACACATATTTAGCTTTTTGTGTGGTTGGAAACACATTCAGATAAAGAAACTATATGAAGATTGTGTCCTTGGTTCATTACTTTGGGATATGACTGCATACCACACAAAAGCCTACTGATTTTTTCATGATTTATTACAATTCATGAACCAATAACCAGCAAGTGTTTTCCCCAAATGCTTGGCAAAAGCCAAAAACAGCACAAGAAAGGGTTTTGCAGGTGAAAGCGCTCAAAGTTGTGCTGGTAGATGCAGACCTGATTTAAAGTCAGGTTTAAAGGGAGAAAATCTCTAAGCGGGTGTTTGTACTTAGGAAATAAAAATTAAAATACATACTTTATTTATTGAAGCTTCTATAAATTGAGTTAATCTAGCAATATGTCTAAATATGTACCAGCTTTACATAATTTTATATTATTGAACAAGTTTGTTAATGATTTCTTAATGGAACTTTTATTTTAGCTAAACAGTGTTATAGAGCAGAAATATGCAAGTACCAAAGCAGAGGAGGCCTCATGTCTCATCTTTCTACAGAGAATTTCTGTACTAACATAATTATGAGACAACATTAAAAAATAAGCTTATTGATATTATCTCAGTCTTACTACTTCTGATGATTTTCTTTAGTTAAATTTATCATTAGTTATTTTTATGCATGGAAACAGGTGTATTTATGGAATCACTCTGTGATACAGTATTTATTTGGTTTCTTATGATTTGTTTCAAAATTAATTTAAGATCTAATGAAGAATAACCAAACTTTTAAGCATGAGTTGTCCTGTTTCTATTTTGCTATGTGTTGAATTCATGCATTGTTCCTTTCTATCACCCCCTCTATGCACTGGAACTACCCCTAGCTTGATTTTTTTTTTTTTCATTGTGAGAGCCTATTATCTACCTATTTAATATCTACCAGCATATAAGACATTAATTATTTGTTTATTTGACAGTCATTATTCCATTTTAGGAACCCAGAGATACTTGATAATAAATAACTAATGATATTTCAAAAAGGCAGCGCTCTCTAGCAACTGTCTTCATGGCCCATGTATCCAATTCCTGATTTATCTGCTGATTTTCAGTTATGTTTTTTAACCCAAGCAGAATAAAATAGCATTTAGACAGTATCTTAGATGAGCTGTTTACCGCACTCCAATTCTTTTGTGCTGGTTTTGGTTGGGAGAGAGTTAATTTTCTTCCCAGTAGCTGGTATGGGACCATGGTTTAGATTTGTGCTGAGAATAGAGCTGATAACACAGGGATGTTTTCATTACTGCTGAGCAAGTGCTTGTACAGAGTCAAGGTCTTTTCTGCTCCTCACCCCCCAGAGGAGGGCTGGGGGACACAGGAATTGGAGAAACACAGCTGACCCCAGGGATATCCCAGACCACAGGGCATCGTGCTCAGCAGATGAACGTGTGGCAAGACAGTAGGACAAATAAGAATGAACATGTCTCTTTCTGTAAATCTGTTTCCACAATAATCTAGTCATTGACTCAAACAACAGCATTTTTCATGGCTTTCTTCAGATGTTCAAATTTTAGCTGGGATCTGACACACTACCAAAGAGCTTTACAAACTGGGTGCCTTCAGAGCTCATCAGCTCTGTAGCTGCTTTTGGCCTTTGTTAAGTTGTCTCTTTCCATTTGCACTCCAGATTTGAGCTGTGTGGCTGTGCATTCTATTTAATTACACAGTGACAGGATGCATGAGGCACAAAGCCCCATGCAAATCTGAAGAAAGGTAGTCCCTGAGGACAGGGATTCTGCTATTCCTCCTGAAAGGCTACTCTTTGTCACCTAATTCAGGATTTTTGGTGCTGTCACATAAAGGAGTTCTCTAATGGGCTCAGCCTGTGTCAACTTGCTCCTTCCAGCCCTGTGTTCTCATATCAATTTGGATGTGAGAACTTCTCTACTCACAGTAGTCTTACTACTGCTTTTATTTGTGCCAGCAAAGAGTTTTTGATATTTCAGCTCCCTGTCCTCCTTCCCAACAAATACATATACTGTCTTAAAAGGAAAAAAAAGTGTTGAGAGAAAAAGCAACATTTTACTCCTCAAATGAATCCTAGACAACAAAGATCAGGAAATATGCCTACATGAAAAAAAAACAAAAAACAAAACAAAACCAGAAGCTCTTCTCTGACCCTTTTAGCATGTCAGGAATCCAGCTTGTTCTATGTGGCATGTCTTCCCAATTAGGGATCAGGCCTCCAACATGGACACCAGAGTGGGAGGGATAACATGGGAAGCTGGATTATTCTTAGGACCTTGCTCAGCTGCTGCAGCTACTGGGTAGAGAACATCCTTACAGCAGCTGCAACATTTTCCATTACCTCCTGGAGTCAGGAACAGGAGCTCTGGAGTTTCTGGCAGGAAAATCAGAGCGGGGGATTTTTCTAAGTATTAGGGTGGTTTATGTCAAGATGGTCTTTGGGATCTAGAGTTAGTACTGATGCATATCCAGGATGACTTAATACAGGTCTGGCTATTTCGATCTTGTCTCTCTTATGACTTCCAAAACATTGGGGCTTGGATTCCAAACATACACTACTGCCACTCTGAGCCCCTGTATACAAATAACCACATATATTAATATATATTAATCCCTGAACTACTTCATTTTATAAGCCCCAAATTCTAAAACTGAAATTCAACTCTGAAAACATCAGTCCAGTTCCAGTGTTCCCCTGCTTCCAGCTCTGGGACCCACTTGGCTGCAGGGAGATCAGTGAGAACCTAAGCATAAATATATGTCTGTAACACAAGAAGTGTTTATAAGAAGGTCATTGGCTCTCTCTAAAATGCTCCTCTCTTTGGGCTCTGATCAAAGATGCTTTTGCAGAATGTTATGAGAAACATTTAAAGAAAAAAATTAAAGAGAAAGCAAAAAAATACTTCCTTATTTTAGATGAGAGACATTCTTTCCCTGGAAAAGGTGCTTCCTGGCCAAGGGTAACCCAGAACAATTTCCTGAGTTAAAGGTTTCCACATTTGGCCATATGCATTTTTCTTTAGAAATGCAGCAACAGCCAATCCTGGTGAAAGCCACACTGACATGAGTGACACTGCCTGCTTTAAGTGGAAACTCTCTTTTTGTAAAAACTGCAGCGCATGTGGGTGGGCAGGATGCAGAAGGGTGGAGAGGTTTAGTCCCTGGTTGTCATTCTTTAGGTGTGACCACAGTGCTGCAATCTCTGGAATGCAGCTGGACAGAAAGGATGAGGAATGTCCCTGCCTCCCTTGGGGACATCAGTCTGATGATGCCAGGAGATGTGATTTGTCTCTGCAGGAATGTTGCCACCTGCAGCAATTAAATCTCTGCTATAATATGATTTAAACAAGAGGATATTTCCCCCCAGAAAGTGCCAGATCATTGTTTCCTCCAAATGCCTCTGACAGACAGAAAATTAATGCAGTCAGGAGTGCTCAGAATGGGACACTGCAGCTGTCCTGGGAGCAGGAGAGGGATGCAGAGCTTGACAAAATTACTTGAGCCTGACAACTCCATCACCAGTTTCCCCAGACGTATCTATAGACAAGTGTTAAAGGAGCTGAAACTGTGTCTGATCTCTGTGTTGCCATCCACTTTCTCTGCCTTGGTGGACAGAAACCAAAGTGCTGTGGACAGAAACCACTGCCGGATGCATTTTGTTATTCCACATACCACGAGCAGACTTCCCAACAAAATCCAATGGCTTCAGTTACATATCAGAAGACAAAAGAACCACTGTGTAGCCATGGATTCATTTTCTCAAGTCTTTTGTAAAGCCTTTTAAAGCTTCTTTAGGATCTCCCTCAAAACAAAGCCCTTATGTCAACAGAAGCTCTTGCTTGGATATGCTTCATCTGTTACTTTTTATGAATATGCACAATCAAAGGGTGACAGCTTTCACAGTTAAGCAAACACAGTTACACAGAGCACACTTCTCCCACAAAAGGTCAGATAATACAACATGCTAAATGTTAAATACACACGAGAGGGATACATTCCCCTTGAGCACACTGCGACTGGGGAGTTATTTAGGAATATATTGTCCATCTTTTCAGGACACCCTGCAAAGCATCTTTGCAAAAGATCTTACCTGTTCAGTGATGAAGGAGCTTGAAAAAGTGACAGCTGACCAAAAGAAGATCCCACAGCTGAGAATGATCTTTCTGTTGAACCGGTCACCAAGGTAACCAAAGATCGGCGCCGCGACCATGAAACTACAGATAAAAACTGCAAAGGAGAGAAAATGACAAGAAACTTAATAAACATCAGACCAAGAACAGGAAGACTAATTTTCTGCAAGCCAAATCCTCTAGAGAACAGCTCCAAATAATTAGACATTCTGCAGCCCTGCCTTGAAGAGATGTGCAGGCCGACAGGCTTTCTGAAGTCAGTGCTTCCTTAATCAAACAGATTTTTCATCCCCAGAGAAACTTCAGACCACTGAACTTGTATTACGTGAAAGCACCAGCCCCTAAGAGTCAGCTGAGCTCAGATCTGGGGATGGGCAAAACCAGGACAGAATAAATAAAGAACTTCTGCTTAAATGTTACTGAGAAGGTGAAGTGGAGGTTGGAAGGGGTTTCAAGCAAACAGAAAACAAGGCAAGGGCTCCTTGTTGGCTCTTGCAGCAGAGACCTGAGAGAAATGGGCCACAGAAGCTGAGGTTCTGTCATCCTTCCATCCTTCCTATTTAAAAGAAATTATGAAACAGTAGGAACAGCAGTAAACAGCACTATCATCCTACTGACACCAGCCCTGTCTCCTCACTAGGTCCTTTCACCATCACTAAACTTTTATTTAAATCCATCACTGAGCAACAGCTTCACTAGAACAAAGAATTTTAACCTACCAAGTCCAAACAGGCCAGGATTGTCCTCATCTGAAAGACTTCAAGTTGATCCTTTGTTCCCTCCAAAACCCCCAAAGCATTAACCTAAGAGCTCCTGTCATGTAGGAATGAGGCTCTTGACGGAGTAACTCCTGCAAAATCACCTCAGTTCAGAGCTCACTCCTCTGCCCATCTCAAAAAAATCTGGCCTGAGAACCCCCTGAGAACACCTGAGATGAGGCGTTCACATCATGTTCCTTATTAATTTGGATTTTGGCAGAAATTGCCATGTTTTAAGCTGATTTATACCTGCCTTTTGTCCGTCCACATTAGAGAATTGGATAAGGGCAATTACATGGATTTTATTGGTGTGTACTCTGACTATAACTGGCAGTCTGGGATTCAGCAAATCCAGAAGGATTTGGGTAGGACACCAGAATACCTGGAGGTCTCTCTTTAGTCACACAGTCCTGACATTCATTTGTTTTCAGGTAGGTCTTGGAGGGCACTGTGGGCTTTTGGCATAGCCTAACCCCAGGTGTCTACTTTTCACTGTATAAAATGGGGTGGGGGGATAGAATAGATTAAAAAAAAAAAAAAAGAAAAAAGAAAAAAAAAGACAAGAGCAGAGCACACACCCCCTTTTGCGTGGAATGTGTATATAAAATTAAAATGGTTAAGACTCAAATAATGAATTTTTCATGGATGATGATATATGATAGTTCAAAAATATGCAGAATGCTGAACTATGACTAAATGTCTTTTTTTAAGGAATATTAAGATGTCAAAGCAGCTTTATAAATAATACACATCCATATGCATCTGTGCTTTCTGACCCACGTGTGTATGTATTTTGCACTGTGATATTTGAACTAAATTACAGGATTACTCTTTTTACATTTAGAGTAAAATAAATGAAGATAATGGAGAAATGTTAAGGCCTGAAATGCAGCACATGCAACATATCACACATACTTCAGTAGTAACGCTATGAACAGTTTTGCTATTTACATAAACCCTACTGATAGAACTCAGTCCCTGCATCTATCCCAAAATCCTTGTGCAAACAAAACCTATGAATAAAACTACAAGCAGTGTTTTCACCTCTGTTTTACAGAGAAACTAGACCAGCAGTAGCTCACAGATCTCTGCTCAGCAAGGGCACATCTGCACTGGCCCCACTCCAACAAGGCACTTAAACACATGCTTATATTAGGCACTTTAGAGTCATCAATTCCATGATTAAGTGCTTTCCTGAATTAACACCAAGGGCTTGGCACCTTGCAAAGCTGGTGCAACAACCTGGCACAAAGGATACGTGGCTGTTTATTGGGGATGAGAAGCAGAAAATGACTGTGACTCGTCCAGACCAGTGTGACCACTGCAGTTTGATCTTTCTCTTGGAAGGACACTACAATACATTCATCTCAGAACCCCATGTTCTGCCATTTTTATTATGTAAAAAGACACAAAACTGAAAAAGCTTCCAAAGGAAAATTAAAAACATCCAAGTCAGCATCCCACCATTTCAAATATCAAATAATATGGTTAATTCAACTTTGAGACATGCAGGGTGTAATTCAAAACTCACATTCATCAGTGGGATTATTAGCTTCAATGACCTCTGGATCATAAATGAAAAGTGTAATTCTGGAATTTGGGCAAAATAGACAAAGCTACTCTTTCAAATAAAACAAACTAAAAAATAGATTGTCCAATGACTTTCCAACAATATACATCCTTCTGCTGCTCAAATCCCTTTGGAGGATTTATTTTTGGAAGACTCTGAGCTGTGAGCTTTGTCAGTGGTAAGCAGCTGAATTGACAGCTCCACAAGGTGTAAAATGAAAGGACAACAGAGCCAAATAAATAACAGGTAATGGAACACAGCTGTCACAAGAATAAATGCAATTTATATCAGAGTATTTATGACCCAAATATGCATCAGAGCATTGATTGACTCAAATAAATGCAGAGTATGATGTCTGTGTGGTCTGTCAAAAGGATTTTCCTGTTACAGGCATTTCCCATGAATCAATTTTTGCAATTACTCCTGCCAGTGACAGCAGAGACTCCTGAACCCCAGCCTGGGCTGGCAGAAGAGAGGTGAACAAAAGTAGGGCACATTCCCAGGTGGGATGGAAACCTGAGTTACTCTAGAACAGGAGGTTCTATGAGCTTCTGTGACAACTAAACACTATAAAGGAGAGACATCATCCAGAAGACACAAAACTGCAGCATATTCAGTTGGAGAGAGGAGCAGCAGAAACATGTTTAATCTGTAGGAAAGAGGGCTGAGCATAAGGCAGAGGGCTGCATTCCAGTAAAGGAGCATGGCACTTGTGCCAGCCTCTTCCTCTTTGGCTTCTCTCCCTTTTTGCACAGTATTTTCTGTTCCTTGCACTCACCCACTCCCAAATTAATAACACTGAAGTGACACCACAGCAGCTGCTGCTTCAGCTCAACCACAGCCACAAATCTTTTCTATTAGGGCAGCAGTGGGACAGAGGTTGGCATTGCACTTTGCTCTTCCCAATCAACAGCTCCTCTTCCCATTTTCATGTAGAGACGTCCCAGAATATTACAGCTCCTGAAGAGATATAGAGTGCAAGTCAGGGCAGGGTTAGAAACCCACTGGGATTTAAGATGAGCTGCTGTGAAGGCCGTGATGGCACTGGGAGCAGCTGTGGGCAGGTATAGCTCTGGCAATCCCATTATGGATGTGTACAGCTCATTTCTCCCAGTAAATGATCTCCAGCAGTGCCAGCAAAAGAGGCTCAGTCCCAGCACAGGGTGGAGCTGAGATACATTTCTGCAAGAGTAAATTATCATGTGAGCAAAGGATGAATAAACAGACACAAAGTGAATGCCATCAAGGAGGGAGGTTCTTTTAAGTACAGGTATTTTCAAAAGAAGAACCCATTTGTCTTTATTCCTCCCTTTGTGGCTTAGCCACTGAAATGCCGCCTGTGGTGAGAAGGCAGGAAAAGTGTAATTGCCCAAACAGGATGGCTTGGTGGCTATTTCTGCCTCTGGATGCCTGTCCCACCCTGTACAGGTGCACAAGCACTTTCTCAGCCAGCACTGCCCAGCTTTTTCTGTGCGTGGCTGGAATTACAACAATGTGCAGCACAAAAAGTCTTACACATCCGACCCAAACACCCACCAGACATGGAAATCCTCCCAGGTCTCTATTGCTGCTGCATGGACCACAGCTCCAGTCCTGTTTCAGGACTATGGCCAGGGAGCTGCTATTCATACACACTTTCCCCTCTCAAGAGCTGCCTGTGTACCCAGGGGAAAAGTAAATCCAACTGTGGAAGCAAAGGAGATGAGAGAAGAGGAAGGAACTGTAGACTTTATATTTAGCAGTCACAAAAAGCTCCTGCCACCTGGAACTAGACACCATCACTTTTATTTTTCTCTTCTTTCTCTCCAAACAAAACTTTACCAGGTTGACTTTACAGCTATTCCCTGAAAAGGCTCTGACCTGACAGCTCTCCACCCTGTGATTCCAAAGACACTTGCCTCCAACTCACTTGCTCTTTTCTTTAGTGGCCTTTTGTTTAGTGGATTTATCAACCCAGAGATAATCTCAGAGAGAGGCATCTCCTGCCAGCAGGTCATCCACAGAGTAGAATCAAAAAGGAAGAAAGGCAGTGACAGAGACACACAGAGTGACTGTCGTTCCTCAGTTCCTGGAAGGTTGAGCAGATCACAGGCACCTGTGAAAAAGGTCCCTTCTTTTGGTTTTGACTTTAAGCACACAGGGCTTACCTTTTCCTATCAGGAATAATGCTAGAAAGGTTCAGGGTCAGGTGAAAATAGCTTTCTCTATACAAGGATGCTCAACAAAAAAACCCTAGTGGGTATCTTTGAGCCTTGAGTCAGCAGAAATCGTGTGTACACATCAAATTGAGTGCTGACAGTGAGCTTGGCTCTGTGGAAGGCAAACCCAGACAGCCTCTGCCTCAAGGGACTGGCATGCACTGAGACACTGCTGAGAACTCTGTGCTGAGAGGTTGATAACATCTTCCCAACAACAAATTTCCAAACAATGAGAACACCTAAACAGGCAGCTTGCCCTGGATGGGATACTTTATGGGTGTGTACAAGTACAACCCTGGGATTTGGCTGATCCATTTCTACCCCAGGGACTTTCAGTCATAAGTGCACGTGTTTCTCAAGCTGCTTGTGACACCAGTTACCATCTACCTGCAATGGTGAACAAAGACTCTCCAACCTCCCAACCAGCTTCTCTACTCCAAATACATGTTTCTGCTATGCCTTCCTCTTCTAATTTTTGTTTTCTCTATGATTTTATGTTATAATAATAGCATAAACTTAGCACATACAACACAGCACATTTCATCACAGTGAGGCATGGTACAATTTAGCAAGAAATTTTAACATTATTTTCTACTTTAGGGCTAAGGAAATTAAGACACAGGAGAGTGACCTGCCCATGATGAACTAGAGACATATGGAACCCACACAAGTCTGCCAGCTTCCAGCAGTGTCCTCTTTATATGATCATTTCTATGCTGGAGGGATTTCTGAAGGTCTAAAGCCACAATTTAAAGTGATTTTTTTTTTTCTTACAGCACCATTCAAGCTAAGAAAGAATAAAGATCCCTTCATGCTTTGTGCCAAAGTTCAGGCACAATGTGGTGATTGATGGTCAAGCACTGGAACAAGTTGCCCAGGGCAGCAGTTGAATCACCATCCCTGGAGTGTTCAACAACCTTGTAGTTGTGGCATTGATGAGCATGGATTAGTGGTGGAGTTGGCAGTGCTGGATCAGTGGCTGGACCTGATGATCTCAGAGGTCTTCAGCCTTAATTCAACCTTGATTGTATGATATGACCAAGGTGAAATTGATATCCAATGGTGGGACAGTCCAAGGCCCCAGGAACTTCAGCAATTTAAAACATTCATCCTTTGAAGGAGGATGAATTAATACAATACAATTAATTTTAGAAAATACCACCCTGAAAACCATTCCTGTCACAGACACTATTATAGGTACTCTGTTACATCACTCTGCACACGGGCTTTGTTTTACTTCATTGCTAATTCAACAGCCAACAGATGGATCGTGTTACTGCGCTTTGCTGGGTGCAAAACACGAGATCACTGGGTTCCAGACTCATGCAGACAAGAAGTTTCTGACAAGTGTGAGGAGCTTTGAAACACCATCAGTTCCATATGTCATGCAAAGCTGTCACACACTGTGGCAAACACAGGAGCATTAAAAAAAAAAAGCTTGAGAATGCATCAAATCAATTGGAGTTAGGTAGATGAAAGTTTGGGTTGGATATGGTCTGAAATGTTCTCCCAGAACAGACCACAGGACAAAATGGAGAATTTTATAAAAGCCTCGTTGTGTCCTTGTGCTTGTCCAATAAGGCAAAGTGAGAAGTCCTGCACTTCAGTCACAACCCAAGGCAGTGCCACAGGCTGGGGACAGAGTGGCCAGAAAGCTGCCCAGTGGGAAAGGATCTGGCTGTGCTGGTCAACAGGGGCTGAACATGAGCCCAGGTGGCCAAGAGGCCAATGGCATCCCGTCAGGAAAAGTGTGGCCATCAGAAGCAGGGACACTGTCCCCCTGCAGCGAGCATGGGTGAGGCTGCACCTTGAGAGCTACATCCAGTTCTGACCCCTCACTGCAAGAACAGCACTGAAGGGCTGGAGCATGCCCAGAGAAGGGCAGCAGAGCTGGGGAAGGGTCTGGAGCACAAGGATGATAAGATGCAGCTGAGGGAGCTGGGGGAGGGCTCAGCCTGGAGAAAAGGAGGCTCAGGGGGGACCTTCTGGTTCTCAACATCTCGCTGACAAGAGGAGGTAGCCAATGGTGTTTGGACCCAGCTCCCAGGGGACAGGACATGAAGAAATAGCCCCAAGATGTGCCAGGGAAGACTCAGGCTGGACTTCAGGAGGAATTTCTTCACTGAAAGGGTGATCAGGGATTGGAAGGGGCTTCTTGGGGAGGTGGAGAAGTCTCCATCCCTCTAGATGCTCAAGGATCAACTGGATGTGGCACTCAGTGCTCTAGGCTGAGTGACAAGGTGGGAATAAGCCAAAAGCTGGAAAGAGAGGAGAAGAAGTGTTTTCAAGGTGTGGCCCTAACTACTGACACAGTCTGTGTTTTCCAGGGTGTGTTTCTGTTTCTCAGGACGCTCGCAATCGTGTTTCCCTCACTGCAGATGCCACTCATCAGTATTCAAGCTCCAATCTAGTCTTTTCCATGGGGATCACATTGCACCATGAGGTGCCAGTTTTTTCATTAGCAGAAGCTGATACAAAATGTAAACAACATGTTTAGGATGAGTATGTGCACACACAGCTGACACACATTTACACAGAGAAGGAGACTGTTGTACACCACCACTCAGTTCCATTTGCTGAGACAGGGTCAGAACCTGGTTACAAAAACACCACTTAAGAAGCCAGACGAGGCCTGAACACAGCTTGTCTGGCAAGTTCACAATTCATTCAATAACACACAAGAAAGATGCAGTGCTTGGAAGAGTTCAGTACTGATAATTCCCCGCCTTTTCCTCACTGCAGAAACAAGATTCTTCCAAGGGTTAGCCCCTATGTTCCCAGCAAAGGATATCCTGAAGTTTGCTTTGTTCACCTTAACTAACAAGAATAATTGCTTCAGTGGGAATTGCTGGGAAATCCACTCTTTGGAAACAGAAAATAAGATAAGACTATCCAGAAACCCAGCACTCAATATTTTAACTGCTTTTTTATTACTTTTGTACATTATATCCATTGAAGCTGCACTTAAAGATTCAGCCTTTCCTATCTTCCTTATTGCTGAAATCACAAGGCGAGTTACTCACAGTTATCAATTCAGCTGTCATCAATACATCTGAAATTCAGTTCAATTGTGCTGTACTTCAAAATTTTTTACCTAAGTGTACAGTGGAAAAGACAGAACTCAACTGTACTGTTTTATCTGTCTGGATGTCCAGCAGATTTACTTGGAGCAGGAGCCAGTATGCTACAAGTCTAGATTGTGAACAGCTGTATAGAGACAACATCATTTAAATAGAAAAGAGGAAACCCCTTACTTCTGCTTTTCATTGTGGGAATTACAGACATCACATTAGCACTCTTTTAAAGGGATTTGGGCAACCTCATCATCAATAAAACTGTTACCCCAAGGAACAGTTCCAGCATCCAGTTCCAGTCCATCACTTTCCTTGTGACTGAACTGGTGCTTGACTGACCCTGCAGTGGGAGAGCAGCAGCCATCCAGCCCTGAGGAGCAGCTTTTCCAATGAAATGATAGTAGCAGAATGTCTTCTGTGGCTGTGAGAACACTTGAGGGGGAGCAGACACCACCTCTCCTCATCAATTAAAAAATAATATTCACATCAGGGTCAATTCCACAATCTGGTTCATTCCATGAAGAGGGAAGAGGAGGCTGTGGCACAGCTGGGTTTCCATGGCAGTGCCGTACAAAGCCATGCAGATTATTGCCTAAGACAGCATTAGATTGCTGGCACTTGTCAGCAGAGCCCAGAAAACGTGCTTTTTTGGCAGTGTTTAAACTATGCTTTTGCATTTCTTACTGTTCAGAAGTGATGGATTAAATAAGCCAAGGCCAATTCTGTTTTACAGCTACTTCCACTTTGAGTTGTTTTCCTGCAAAATGCTTTCAGTGTGGTTTCATTTAGACTCCTGACCAAAGCTGATGGAAGGACTCCTTGATTCAGTGGGCATTACAGCTGAGAATTTTGTTTAGATAGAGCTGCTTATGGCTTCTAATGGCAGCAGAGATTAAAACCTCTTTGCCAATAAAAACACTAGTAAGTTTACTGCATCCCTGTAATATTAAAGGTTATTACTGGGAAAGGCACAGCAGGCATCAAAAAAAAAATTGTCAAAAGGACACAACAAGTAATTTTACAGTAAAACATTAAACATCTGGAAAAGGAACAACCAGTGTGGGATACGGAGGAGATCTAACACCACGAGTGGAAAGGAAAAGGGGAAATCTGAATCACCTCCTTTCTTAGAAGACTGACCAACCAGGTGGTATCAAATAAGACTGGCAACTGAAAAATACAAATCAAAGGAGAACTTTCATTCACAAAACTTAACTAAACAGTGGAATTTTATCACAGCCCCAGGAGCTAAGAGTTTATGTTTTGACAAAACAGGATTGGACAAAACCCTGTAGGAATACTAATTGAAAGACTGCTAAAGGTAGCTCCTCTTGTTCAGGACAGCCTCAGCTAGCCAGTTGATTTGGTATAGCCAGAGCTACCACCATAATCTTGTCCTGTTCATCTTTTTCTTTCCTACATATGTGATCACAACCAAAGACTGGCTAATACATTGAAAGGATGTGTGGTCTGGAAATTACAACTATTCCTACAGTATTCTGGAGGGAAAAAAAAAAAAAAAACCAAACAAAAAAAAAAAAACCAACAAAAAAAACCTAAACTGCATCTGCATGATTTCCACCAGCTTGATCATGTAACAACTTATGAACATATCCCTGAGCTGCACCTAACTTATTTCTAAAAGCTGGAATGTGGCTCACAGTTACATTTCTAAAACCACTAGTTACTTTGACCCTGTATATGCACAGTTATGAAGTTCCCAGTCAGAGCTTTGTCCTCTTGCAGCTTCTCCTCCATTTGCCTTAACCAGCTCTAAGTGTTTGAGAACTTTCTGGTCACACAGGGCAGCAGGACACGTCAGCCCTGCCCAGCTGCTCACACAGTGCGTGACAGGGTCGGTTTGCCTTTGTGCAATCAGTTGCAGGGAAAGTTCATTAACTTAGTTAGCCAATTAGGATGGATTTGTATCCATTCTGGTCAATCCTGAATTAGACATGAGATCCCAGAGGTGCAGAGACTGGTCAATAGCTGTGCAGCACTGCAGCATTGTGAGTGACACAGCTATGACATGACTAAAATATACCTAAACCAGTCTTGGCTGCTGTTACAGACACAGCCAGCAATCACTCCTAGCACTCATGAAAGTCTGCATCTGAACAAACAGTAGTTTTTCTTTTCCCTTTCCATGCAGTTTTCCAGGATGTTCTGCCCATTTTTCTATCCCTCTGAGAGCTGCAGTTACAAATAACCTTCCAGCTGGGAAGAGGCTGCTCCTATTTGCCAGGAGGATGAAACTCCTATACCCAGGGCTCACAGCCAGAGAAAGGTGTCTTTAAAAAGCATTTAAATAACCACAAACCCCAAAGGAGCTTTATTTTGCTCTGTTCCCTTCCTCTACTTGAAGAGCTCTTTCTTTTGCCATTGCAATTATGACTCCAGGCACACACACAGAGCCACATCCGCAGGAGCCTTTGGAAGCAAAGGTGAGGTCTCCTCAAGGAACTGCTCAGACTTTCCCTTGTGCCAGTACAGAGCTTGTGTGACCATCTGGAGAGCAAAATCTGGGGCCTGCCGAGGGCTGAAAACTAATCTTGTCTCTTTTCTGGCAAGTTCCCTGATCCAAGAGAGGCAGCAAGAACTACACCGAGTCCCTTGGGGCAGGATGTGCACCTTCGCTCTCAAAGCCTTTTCAAGCACAGCAGACACTTAAACACATCAAGAAATGACAGCCTAAAGCTGGTAATGCAGGATAATCTAAATCCCTTGATCCTTAAAATCTGCATTGAGTACCATGAATTAGATTTAACTAGTAATAAAATACTTTAAATCTGTTATTCTCATAATAGAATGATGCTTCATTTCTGTCTGGTATAAAGAGAAATAATGTATTTGGTTCCTAATTTGAGATAGAGAGGGAAGATTGCTTTTGTACTTAAATGAGCTTTGCAATCCTTCTTTACCACAGCACTACTAATCCTGCATCCTTCCTCAACTAACATTTTAATTTCAAATAATTAACTAGGATGCAATAGGAATTATACTGTCTCAATCTCAAAATCTACTTCCTGCAGCCATAGAGAACAGGATAGAGAGAAGACACTTGTACTGGGTATTACTAATAAATTCCTTGCTCCATCTTATTTACCAACAACAGCAGTTTCCTCAGAAAAAAAAGAAAAGAAAAACAAGGCAATAGGAAGTGCTTCCCCTTCTCTTTAGAGTGGAATCAAGAGCTCCTCATGCATTTGTGACAAGTTACTGAGGGAGATCATCTGATATATTCTTATCCCACATCTTTCAGACTTAAGGTTTGGTTTTTAAATGAAAACCCTAAATAAATTACTATTTTGCAGTGGGAATGCCTTGCTGACCTCTACACACAGCTCTCAATATCTGCTGGATGCATTTACAAAGAGTCAGAAACTCTGCAGGAACCAAACATTCTCCTCCCAAACACGCCACATGCAGCCGGGGCACAGGAGCGCTCGCTCACTGGTCCCTCACAGAGCGAGGGATTTGGGGAAGGCTGGGACAGGGATGCTGGTTTTGCCAGCAGTCCTGGCCAGAAAGAGACTCTCAGCCATTGCCTTCCACCCTTGGGGATTTTGGAGTTACCAGTCCTGATGGCTACACTGCTGGGAGCCAAGCAAATGCTGAGAGTAGTGAAGAAAACCTGCATCAAAGCCTTGAAATCCACATGGCTCTGCTTTGGGAATGGGGAAGGGGATGCAGCTCTTTGCTGACATTCTCCCCAGGCTGGCAGTGGCACTGATTGATTTCTTTTTAATTATTTTTACAGTTCTTTAGGGGGCTGTTGTACCATCTATAGTGGGCTTGGCAAAACACATGCTCCCTCTTTGGAAGGGAAAATGGTCATAGCTGCATTTTAATGATGGAATTGGCTGTCAGCTACCGCAGCACCAACAGCCTCAGGACAGCATCTAATCTGGTAGCACACAAGGAGTAAATGAGAGTTTCCTCTCAATTTTAATGTCTATCACTGGCACCCACCAAAGTTGTCCTACTTTGAGTTAACACTGAAGACATTTCTGCAGATTATGTGCTCCAGAAATTGCTCAGGAAAGCACGTAAGCACAGGCAAATGGGCAGGAAATGCTCTGGGGTGAACGAGAGACAGGCAGGACACCCGAGATCTTGTTTCAGTGTTATCACCAAGGCACAGGAGCAAAGCACTGATGTCCGGACAGGGAAGGACAAGGAATCACATTCACAGTGTGTGGTTGTGCATTTGCAGATAAAAGTGTGTCAGAGCTTGGTAGCAAACTCCTTCCACACCATTTTTCACAAAACTGTTCCCTTTCCAACTCAAGCCATACGTCTTCAAGAGTGCTTTTAGCAGAGCAGTAAAATGCCACCTTTTAAAATCAATAAAACTCAATAACTAAGGAAATCATCTCTGTATTACAGCTGACTTCCTTCACAGGGGTCAGTTCACATCTTTCTGAATGTCTAAACACACTGAGTTCACTCTGGTCTCACACTGCCTGTCTCTAGATATCTGGAGGAAGGCAAACATTTGTTAAATTAAACTGAATTCTAAGGGATGAAAATATATTATTTCTCATCATGGAAACTTCAAGAGGACATCTGAAATATCTGATTTTTACTCACTTGCTCCAAGATGCAGGCGGTGCCAGCAAGGGGTACTGCTCTATATATCCTGCCATCTGCAGCCTTATGCTAATTCACTTTTTTAAAGAATAGAAATCACTGTGGAATGAGAATATGCTAAAATTCACAGAAGATATGGATATAAAAGCCATTGTAGGTAATTGCTTTGGTTTGATGCTAATCCAACAACCCAGAATTGTCTTATTTTCCTCAAAGATTTCCCTCCTCCCAGGGCCATTAGAGCTATTGATAGCTTCACCTTTATTTGCAGAGGAAACACACACATTTCATAACACTGCCCAGCCAATCCTTACTTCTAAAGAGCTGTTTGCTGGTCACAGAGGGGATTTCAGTATTTTGTCCGGCTTAATTACCTACTTTTTTCTGGGTTGCCTGTAAAATGCAAAGTATCTTGAGCAATGACAGCTCTCTAAATAAGCTACCACCCATTAGGGACTGGCCCAAGATCACACTAACTTTACAGGGGGAATTTCTGCAGTGTTGACTGGGTTTCAATTCAAAACATCAACACAGAAAGAGAAAAAAAAATCATCTCACTGTGGAATGTCACAGTTTCTCCCTAACAGCCATGTCCATCTTTCTGCCTAAGGCATTGCCAGTGAATAAGTAAGTCCCCCAGTAAGATATCTTTCATTTAACCTCAGGAGACCACTTCATAAGAACACAAGAACAATGACAATAGATCAGAAAACCATGTAGCCTTGCATCCTGTCTGTGGCAGGGACTGCAATCAGATCCTTCTGAGGAAAGTACACAGAATTCCTACATAGGCAGCTGAACTACTCAAAGGCAGCCTTCAGCACTCCCAAGAATTAAAATGTGTTATCCACATAAAGATCTGATCTTTTAAGCTCAGGTCCTGACAATATTCCTCGTGACATTCATTTCCTCAAGCTTTCCACTCTTCCTTGAGAAATTTTTTGAATGCTTTCCAGCAAACTGACCCCTACTGACTGTTTCTTCATTATGAGGAAAAAAATCAGAAAAAACATACACCTCACATCCTTTTCAGGACATTCATTATGTTATGTGATTTTACATTACCACTCTCTAATTTTTGAGGACAAGCAAAATAAAAATAATGATTTTTGAAACTTCTCCTGTGAGAAGGAAGTGGAGGGTGTATGTGAGAGTGCAGCAGGGGCCAGGGCTAGCTGCTCTGGACCAGACATGTTGGCCCAAAGTGTGGTTTGTGTGTAAATGTACTCGCTGTCTGGTTTCATTATGAATCACAAATCCTCTACAAGGCAAGGAAGGAACCATTTGCTCCCACTTACCCTGAACCCTGAGCTGATTCTCATTTATTACCCATCATTAAACTCACCCAGCCACAGAAACCATGTGCTCGGACACAAACAATCATCACCAGCTGCAAGAGACAGGTGATAAAATGCTGAACCACTTCCTAGGCTGATTAGCAGCACTGTGAGGGTCAGGGAGGAGTCTGAGCCACCAGACAGCAAGATCTCCCTTTGGCAGAAAAGGCTCCAGCCCCTCAGCAATTGTCAAGCTGCTTTCTCCTTCCTTAAAGCACACCAGGTAACTCAATCTTATTCTCCTCTGAGAGCCTGGCACCTAAACTACAGCACACATATAGATACAAAAAACCATCTACTGATTCATCTATCTAGATATAGATACATAAATAAAGACATACATTTATTTTAAAATACAACAGGCTTTCCAGACAACCAAAAAACCCCACAAAAACAAGATCCATAAGCGAGCCAGAGGTATTTTGAAGATGACCTTAGGACATCCAGAATACCCTCATCTCCCACAGTTTTTTATGTCCTGCAGGTTTTAGAGAGAGTCTCACCATCATTCAAGCACTAGTGGTCTGAGAACAGCTCAGGGACCACAAATATTTTCTGCTTCCTATCCAGTGCCACACAATGCCCATCAGCACTTCCATGGGCTGATCCATCTATTATTCCAGATGCCAGTAACATTTCAAAAGGCTTTTGCATCACAAAGTAAATGCAAAGAAACATCATCGGCTGCCATTTGCAACTGTATATTGAGGACTAGAACAAGAGCTGAACAACCAGCAGACCACAAATAAACACCTACAGTGACAGCAGCCTTCATCCCACAGTGAGGAAACATCCCAGGACATAGGGAAGCCTCTCACACCACTCTAAGTGGCAACAGAATTATTTGCCAATTCAACGCTGTGCACAGTATTTAGAAAAGCTCCTGCCTCTTGCTGTTATAAATGGCAATGTAGACAAAGAGCAAGTGTTTCACAGTGGCTGGGGGGCCATCAAAAATGGACAAATTAGTTTAAGGAAATTGTTGAAATACTGGCATATCCCAGTGTTTAACTTGCCACGGTTTGGAAAAGGATCACAGCTACACTGAAGAATGAATCTCTGTGTGTCTTACAGAATCTCTGTTTTACAGTTGTTATTTCTAAGATTATCACCCATGTGTCATTCCTGACTTGGAAAAATACTCTAATGCCAAGCTGAGCTGCAGTTCCAGGAGTGAGCTGTGCAATTGAACTTGCTCCTACGGATAAAAGAATATGATATCTGTAGAAGACTCCAGGGTTAATCACAGTTTGAATAGCCATGGAGTGTGACTGAACCCTGTTTTAAATAATCCCTCAGTTTAAATTTCTTTGGACCAGTACCTTTCTGGGAGAACAAGTACCACTGGAAAAAAAAACCAAAAACATCCTGAAACAAATACTGCAATGCGTAAGGTTTGAAAATGCAATTCCTTCATGCATCATCAATTACATTAATGGAAAAAAGGAAAGGCAAGATTTGGTAAATCCAGGGGTTGTCAGGGTATTAAAGAAGCCCATTTCAATTAGGTCTAAAAATGTAGAAGGTGGGCCTGATGAGTGACCAGTGGCCCATCTGGTGTTGCTTTGTGTTCAATGCCTGTTTCACTCCCCTCCCAGGAGACCAGAAATGCCCTGAGGCACCAGCTGTGCTCTGCTATCAGAGTTCTATTCAGATGGAACTGAACCTTGGGGGGAAACTTGGCATGGTGCTGCCTGAAGTTTATTTGGCTGGTGTCTAGACAAGAAACCAGTTTCTGGATTATGAATCCAGAAAGAGTAAGTTCAGTAAGTACAAATGAGACAATTTAACACATCTTTTATATACAATGCAAATATTTTCTCTGCTCAGTGTGTCATACACTGTCCAAGTCTCTGGGAGGTGTAACATTAGCAGCTGGTAGAAACAACTCACTTGGGAGCTTTTAGTGAAAATTCAATATCCATTGTATAATATCCTATATTATACCTCTTCTGCCATAAAACATCCTCTATGAGAACAAGGACAACTTTGGAAAATTTGCTTTTAAGGAAGATGTTTGCTCTCTTCATGTGTTTTTTGTCTGTTTGTTTGTTTTTGTTTTGCCACCCTCCCTCTCAATATGACATATTTGCTGTCACACTTGCTAATAATTTTCCCCATTATCACATCCATGGGTTTCAAAGGAGTTGGCAGGCAGTATGGCTGCTACATCAGCCAAAAGTCACTGAAGGCTCTGGGTGGGTAAAGCAGGAATTAATCTATCCCTACATTTTTATAAGAATTTTCTAAGAAATGCAACCCACTAACCCTTAGAGACAGAGCCTCTTTCCAGGCCCCCATGACTAAGGCACAGAGCTGAGGCAGTCTCAGCTCCCTGAGCTGTAGCAGCAGTGGTGCCTCAGTGGTGCTCCCTGCCCAGAGACACCATGGGCAGCAAGGTGATGGTAGGAGATGCCAATTTAAAAATAAAGCAGGAGATGGTGAGAACTCAACCAGCAAAAATTATGAGACATTTTCCTGCTCCTATACTGTAGTTTTACTTTCAAGAAGACAGATAAAGGAGATGGATTTATCTAGTGAAATATTGCATGGTTCTTACTGTAATATCTGTTTACATCAGCCCTTCTGAACTAATATCTATTTTTAGTATCAGGCTTTTAAAATATTCTTAGCTCAATCACTAATTTTGAGCTTTTAATTTACCCTGGGAGCAATTTTTCAGGTGGAATTAGTGCCACTTCACTTTGATTTGTGGGTACAATTAGTAAGTTAAGCATTTACATATCCTAAACTACACCTGGAAAATGGAAGGCTGCTTTTCAAAAAAGCCCATATGCTTAAATTTAATGGAACTCAGTAAAGACTTTTTTTTTTTTTCCTTTTCTTTCCTTTTTTTTAATTGGTGGTAAAGTTACTCTTTAACTCACTTATCTTTCTTAACATGACTCATTCTATCACAAAGGCTCTTATGAAACAATACCTTTCTTTGTCAAACTTTGTCAATGATTTCTAGTGCTCAAGAGGTGTGGCCAAGGGCACTACAACAATTTTATTGTTATTTATACTGCCAGGTAGGTTGGACAAAACCACAGGATGCTGAAGACACAAACATATTGCTGACAACTGATACCATAAATTGCTGAGATGACCAGGACCACTCACATCCCAGGGTGAGGCAGAGCCAAGGAAAAAATCCAGTAACAGTTAATAAGGCAGAATTAAAAACAAAGAATTCAGAACATACTTCAAACATCCTTCAAGGAAAATTAAATAAATCCAGCCCAACCCCAGACAAACAAATCCTCTGCTGAAAATTTCACTGTGTAACTCTTGGCAAGGTCGGTTTTAACAGGCATTCATCAGGGGCTGACAGGGGATCATCTTGCCTCCACAAACTGATGATGCAGACAAAGGAGACAGGCAAATGACACAGAGAGCACCTTGGCCCCCACTGTCAGTGGAATGATCTCAGACACAGGGTGGGATTGTTGGGGTGTCCTGTACATGGCCAGGAGCTGGACTTCATGATCCTTGTGGTTCCCTGCCAACTCTATGATTCTGTGAATTGTAAATTCATAGAATTTACAATAAAGAAATCAAAGCTCAAACTTTTTACTTGCACTACCTTCCTAATTCACTTCCAAGTCCACCTCACAGTTATTTATTGTAACCATCCATTTAAAGTTAATGCAGCTCCAAAAAAGCAAGTTATTATATCTCCTTAGTTCTTTAGGGCAGCTCTTTGCAGAAAAGGTGTATTACTATTAATGCTCACTTCAACCCCCCTGTCCCACAAGGAAATAAATTAGAGGTGCCTCATCTCCAATTCAGCTCACCTACAAAGAACAAGGGGAATGATGCAGTAGGAGAATATGTAAAGTAAGTCTTCTGTAAACATTAGTGGATGAAAAGTTTGGAAGGAGCAAATGGTTAAAACTGTTCAAATGTTTAATTACTAATAACCTAATGTATAACTGAGTGGAAGAATAAAAGACATCAGAACTGAACTTTCCCTAGAAGTGTCCTTTCCACTGAAAACCAAAGCACTTCCCTGCTTGCAGCAGCAAAGACCACAAAAATGTGTTTGAACCACTCCTCCTACTACTCATCCCATCAAATAACTGTTTGTTTTTCACCTGTGATTTAAAAACCTGAACCTTCCACAGTCATTTGACTACCTTGAAAACAACTAAAGGGGGTTTTAGCAAGAAATGTTTATGTACATTTACATAACTGTAAATGTACAATGCTCAAAACTGTAAATGTGAATGAGGCTAAGTAATGGAATATGATCAGTAATATTTTCTCTCCAAAACTAGGTTCCCTACATAATTTAAGCAGAAAATGGGTCTTTGCTCTGTAATTTTACATGGGTCTTTGCTCCATAATCTTACATCAGCATACAGGAAACATCCTCAAATATGTGCATGTACTGGGGGCAAGGGGAGAGCATTGGGAGATTGATATAACAATACACCATTCATGCAAGTCAGGCTTACATGTGTTAATTGGAATCTAGTTCTGCAGGCTGCTAACACTACCCAATACCACCAAGAATGTTCACTTTTTACGTAAGTGATGCCCTGGAATTCATTTTCAAAGCCAGGTACAAGTGCCTATGAATGAGTCACTCCTCCTCAGGTGCATATGGATCTTCATATGGGAATCACTGCAACCCTGCTGACCTATTCCTGCTCCTGCCATGGCTACAGTTCCCAAAATTGTGGCCTACAACATAACAGCATGTTCTTTCCAGCCAGACATACAGCAATGCTACTTTATAGTGGTAATAAATCACTATACAAATTTGATTGTAAGGATGCGAGTGGCCTGGAACACAGCCCAAAAGGTTTGAGAAGCACTGGTTTGGAGGAAAAGTCACCTGGAAGTCCAGCTAGGACATTAGAGAAGCAAAACAATTGCACAGACTGGTCCAGGTCCCCAACATTACCACCACTGCAAACACACCCCTGCACTTCCAGGGCCTTCTGGATGCTTCCTGTATTACAGCAACCAACCTCAGTGCTCTTCATTCCCAAACAGCCCCTTCAGTGCTCCAGAGTCCTTCACATTCTGCCAGGACTGTTTGGGTTATCTAAGTGATCTCTCTCTCCAATCCAACACCACTTCCAACAGCACTGTATCCCCCTGGGGATCTCCCAGTGGGCACAGACCAAGCCTGACCTCTTTATCACTGATCTCTCCCTGCTGTTCACATTCTCACTACACCATGCTTTGCCCTGCAGAACTGCAGGTTTGTGCTCTGAAAAAATAAGAGTTCTTCAGGTGTGGGAGACAAGACAAAACCAAAACAACCTTAAAATAAATCTTTTCAGAGAGAGCACTTGAGGCTCCCCTGAGATGAAGCATATTAAATATATAAAATGTACAATAAAAATTAAGTCTATTTTCTCACCCCCAGTTCATAAAAGACCCTGATCAAACTTCTCTTAAGGTCAAGGTAAAAACCCCCTTCCCTTCTTTGCTAACACTTACCTTTATATTGGGCCCAAGATGTATCAACAGCAACTGAAACTGAGACCACACACAAACACTCCCCTGGTCACCACACTTGAAATTTAAATTTATAGTCACAGTGAAAGCAAGAATTAAAGATAAGCAGGTTTTCCACTTACTAACAAAAGCTTTTAGTGCCACTGAAGAAGGGGAAGGAAAAAAATAATCTACTTATACGGTTTTTGAACATAAGCCATTAAATACATAATAACTGATAATGTAGATGTTCATCTCCCTCTTTCATAATTACTGCTAGGGTGGTAATGAAAAAAGTCAAGGGAGCCAGACCAGCCCTTCTGAACTATTTGTGCAAAAAACAGTGCAGATACCAGTTACATGAGACTGCACTGCTGGTAATAAGAGGAAAATGTTGTTTGAAAGTATTACACAATACCAACAAAACCCTGTCATCCACTATACAGTGCTTGAATCAAATTCTGAGGTTTGAGGAACATCCGTGGGGGAATGGACAGGCTGTGTTAAAAGATGTGGGGACTTTGGGTGGAATAATAACTACTTCTCTAAAATCTATGGGAAATCTTTCCCCTCATTATTATAATAAATTACAGAAGTGAAGACAACCTTGGCAAGAGGTGTCTGAACTACAGCCTGAGGGAAAATAGGCCAATTTCTACTAATAGAACAGATGTGCCACAGGCAGCAAAAGTGCAAGTTTCCCTCGCAACACCCAGCCCAAGTACCTGAAAGGCCAGTAGTGAGGACAAAGTTTCCCTGTGCAAAGCAGAAAGACACGATGGGAGAATGAATTGTTATCTTGTGGTACTGTCCATGCATTACCATAAAGTGGAGATATTAATGAATAGTAGCCTGCATTCACTTGCTGACACGAACAACAGAAAGACAAAATACAACATCAGCTGAAGCACTTCTCTCAGCAGGAAACAAGGACACCTTCCCTTCCCTTCCCACCCTGACCATTTCATCCCCTCCAAAGAAGATTTACTTTGCAATCCAGGGCTGTCCAGTGGGAACATGGGCTGTAAATGGCATTTTTATAGTTTGGTCCTTGGTGCATGGGAACTGGGCCAGGGTGCAAACATGTTTTCCTCTAACCTGCTCACTGATTCAAGACAATACTCTCCTTCTTGACTGCAGAGCCATTTCCAAATAGGTTTAAGTGCTTTCATGAATCAGACCCTCAGACTGCCATGACTTCTCAGGACTAGAACACAGGCAAAAAAGACTGTCTGAACTTGTAAAGGATGTACGTGGGAAATAATCAAGCTCTGTACTTTGTCAACTTACTCCAGTAAAATAAGACCAATCCCTGTCACAATATTAATCAAGGCAATATAAAGAGCCCTGCTTTCTCCTCTTCATTGCTTAAACTGACCTTGCTTAATCCCTACATCATCAGCATCCAATAGAAGATGGAAAAATGTCAGAGAAAAGGACACAAAGTCATGTATGGAGGGGGAAATGGGGAGAAAGGTTTGCTCATTGTTGAAAGAACTTAGAGGATCTCCTGGTATAAAGAAGCTCCACCTTGTCCTGCCATTTTGAGCACCAGACTGCCAGAGAAGTAACCTGGATTTAAGAATGCTGAGTGTTGTTGGAAGCAGGGAAGAAGACAGTGGGTAGGACATGGACCAAACCATTTGCAGTCATAAGAAGAGCAAGCACAAAGCATTTTATCTCACCTCCTGGCTTGGACACCTGAGGAGCCACCTCCTTGGGAAGTGCTCGGGTGCAGGAAGACATTCACCCAAAAAGGAAAGCCCATGAACTTGGAACAGAAAACAGAAAGTGTTTAGATTATAATTTTCTCTGTTCTAGCAAGAAGAACAGTTAAGTCCAGTGGGAAGCAAAATGTGAAGATGTAGTTCTGTTCTGCAGAGCACAGCTGAGGAGAAAAACAGTGTCCATTAGGGAGAAGCAGATGGTAGAAAAGAAACAAGCAGTACCTGCAACTCATGTAATATACACATATTCAGGGGTAGCACCTGGAGAATGTGGCTTCTGCATGGAATAAACAAAAATGTTAGAGAAGTACAGCTGCCACCATAAGCCAGTGACAAGAAGATGGGAGTCAAAGGGAACTGAATTTCATCAAGTCTGATTTATGCTACCATTGTGCTGCATCCCCTCTGTCAAGACCCCATTCTCAGTGCATGTGTTTATAGCTTGGTGGGAACAATGACAGCACACCAGAGCTGATTGTGTATTTGTAAGGTTGTAACCTACTCCAAAGGTTACACTACGTCAGCTCAAGAGGTAGGCAACACAGGTAGATAAAAGTTCCACTTTTCAAATTAACAGAGATTGTAGTTGGAATTGACCCTTACAGGAAAAGTGAGCTCACAACAAGATTGACAAAAAAGCCCCTGGTATTGCTTGGCTTTCTGGGAAACCAGGGGCTGAAGGGCATCTGGGGGAATGCCCATCTCTCTGCACATGAGACATGAGACAGGCTCCTTCAGAGCCCCAGTTATCTATGATTATTCACCTTTAATGAGTCCTTGCAGACCTCATTCCTGGCTACTATACACTTTTGCCTACCAGGGTTTCCTCTAATGACATCTCTATGCTCTTCCTGAAGACACTTTCCCCCTCTGCATTTCCATGGAAACCTTGCAATAACCTCCATTTGATACCTCTCAGTTTCCACCTGCAGAAGTCACTGAGCTGGAGCTGTCTGGACTGGAGGATTCAGGTGCCCAGTAACAAGAACCAAATCTCTGGGTCTAAGCATTAACCTCATTAATTAAGACTAATGCTGCATTAGTGTAGTCCAGTTCAGGAACTGGACTGTAGTTCTCATCCTAGCTCTGCCTCAGACCTGCTGTGCCACTCTGGGCAGGTAATTTTTCCCATCTGGCTTTCTTGGTTTCCCCATCTATAAGGGCCAGCCTTATAAGCCTTTCTGATATAAAACATCCTGAGATCTTTGGACGACGAACTGTGTAGTGAGCCAGCCACTGCTATTATTAAGAGCTCTCGTGTGCTACAGAGACACTGGCAAGAGACACAAAAGCAAAATAAATTCAAGGCCACAGAGAGCAGACAGAGCAATAAAGCACAAAAATTGTAGAAAGAAGGAAAAATAATCTAGTCAAAACCAGAGTACAGCACTGAGGCATTACTCCCATGGCATAGTGTATATGGAAGGATAACACTATTTTGAAGCAGTTCAAAATGTAGTTGAAGCAGTACAAATCCAGTCATCCACCTTCCTAGTCTTTGTGTTCCTAGTGGCCTGCAGTTCTGCAGCTGCTCCTACCTAACTCCACACATAGATAAGACTTTTTGAATGGTTTGGTTTATAAATCTATTGACTGACTGCAGCTGTACAGCTCAAGTAGGCATGAGATTCTCTACCACCTTCTGAGTTCAGCCAGGTTTATCCATTCTCTAGCTGGGAAAAGCAGCCAGTAAGAACTGAAAAGCACAAGAAAACTTGGATGCACACCTGTGGGACAGTCAACGAAATCAATATTTACACAAGTGAACATGTAGTGCTTTAAAAGGGAAGATCAGCACACGGTTACAGCATCATCCGGAGATAAGTGAAGCTCAGATCACCAGTTTTATGTGTGCTACTCCAGAATGCTACTGAGCAAGCAGCAGTTGTGCTCCATCTGTCAGCATGTCCTCCACTGTCACAGGATGCTTGCTGTAGAGACGACCATGGTCTGCTTCTTTCCATTATGGATGAGGCTGGATTGTCGTGTGATTTTTCTGTACAGGGAGTTCAGTGTCCCTTGAACAAGTTTACATTATCTCTTGCTTAAAGAACAGCTTGTACGTCAGGATTAATATAAAAGAAGAGAAAAATTCTATTTGTGTCTGCAAATCCTAAGGAAAAAGTCACCTTTGCTTTCCAGACAGCATCAGAAGCTGAGAGTATGGATTGGCTTTCAAGTGATCAGAGGGAGAGAGATACCAGATCAGCTGTGCCTGCAAAGAGTGGGGTGTGGGATGAACACAGGGTCAAACACTATCCTTGGTAGATTTCTTTTCCCCACTTTCTGTATGGATTTTCAGAACCATTTCCTCCTGAAAATTTGTGCAACCTTGTTTCTCAGTTAAAAGGCTTTTACATTTTTTAAAGTTTTTTATTTTATTGCCTTTTTGATGAGTGATATGAACTGCATATATACTACATTTCACTCCCCCTCATTAATGTTGTAAATTAATTTAGGACTGATTTAGATATAGGATTAAAAACTTGAGGACTAATCCACTCTTTATTCAGAGGACATAATGAGGATGAACAGCCTTTCGTCTCACATCATTTAATTAGTTAGCAGGACCATCTCATGGGAAGCAAACAATATTTGTATGTCTGCTGGCAGAGGAACTGTTCAGGGATAAGGCAGAAGAGTGGGAGACACCTGTGGCCTGGCCCCAGCTTTGCTCCAGGCTTCTTCTGCAACCCTGGGCAAGTGTTTTTAAACTCTGCATGACTTCCCCTGATTTTAACACTGAGAAGCCAGATTTAGAGAAAAGACGAAAGATGAGGAGCCATGTTTGTGGTGGTTTAGGGCAGCATCTTTTATTTAACCAGGATTAAGGATACCTGGCCTATGGGCCACCTGCCAACACAGAAACTTGGTAAACTGGAGGAATAGATTTATTAAGCTTTCAGTTACATGCCTCTACCCTTATTTATGTGAAATGGTGTTTTATTTTCTGAGCACTCTTTTCCTCTGATAGCATTGTGATTAGTACATTATTATCTATATTGCAGAAGCAAAGTCAAGCCCTCTGTTTTCAGATCAGCAAAAAACTCCAAGAGAAAACACTGCTTTTCTTAAAGCAACAATTACCTGTTAGAAAACTTGACACACTCAAGAGAAATCCTGCAATATCTCAGTGATGATGTTTTCAGATGCCCTGTGTGTTTGCCAGAGAAATAAATAACTTATCTTGCAATTAGCAAATGAATATCCTGTTGAAGTTAGCTTTTACTTGCTGTCAATGAATAATCTTCAGAAGCATTTCATCCTGAAGGGAAGTAAGACTAAATATGTGCTTTGGCAAGTGTCTTTTCCACCAGAATATTTTCTTGAAAGCACTTTGTGTTTAATGATACATTGAGGACCTGTTCCTCTGAGTACAATAAATAAATACAAATAATTGCTGTAGAAAAGAATCTGACAGACAGCCAGTGCCATTTTGGGCATAACTGATTGATGCTACATATAATTAGGGACACTTGTAAAGCTGAAACCTTCTGTTCTGGACACATGCTGCTCACATCAGCTGAGCTGAACTCTGATGTCCCACAAGGACAGCATTTTTTAAACATTTAATACAAATTGTTATTAATTTTTTGTATTACAACATTACCAAGAAGCCGCAACCACAGATGAGGACCCTGCTGTGCCATGGGCTGCAGGAAATAAAAAAGGAGGGGAATTGCAGAGCTTCACATCATTTGAAATCAAAGACCAATTGATGGAGCTCCAGAACTAGTGGGATCATAAAGATTGAATTATTTTTACAATTCAGTGTTGGCCACAATTTCAGAGACAAGCTCCTGACAGGTGTTTGGTATCCACTGTGATAGCATGGGAAAACATGTCATGCTGGCACACTATTTCAAAACCCAACAGAATTCTCACTTTTTCAGAGATATAATTGTTCAAGTGTGGTTCCTTCAGACAGATGACAGTGACAAGACAGCTACAGTACCACAAATCCCTTACTCTAATTAATAGTTCTGTAGGAGCTTTTCAAAGCAGACTGTTTTCTTAAAATACTGCATTTCTTAAAAATACTGCTACTCCTTTCAACTCTCCACAAGGACTAAACGTGCTGTCGTGTCTGCATGAGACTGGCACTCCATGTCATCCTGGGCAGCCACTGACACAGGCCCTCCCCTAAGCCACCTCAGGACTAGAGGCAGAGAAGCTGGGGCTCTTCTGGGGTTGTTTCAGCTCTGCCTAAAGATGTCTGAGACATGAAAATGCCTGCTCCATTAAAAGGACATCAGAATTGCAACAGTCCTTCCTTACTCAACAAGAGAAATGACGGATGCTTATAGCACCAGAATTCCAGGGCTGTTGTTCATCCATGAGTTCTTGTGGATGCAGTGGCTGTTAGCCTTGCCTACAGCTTTCATTCTCAGGTTCTTGCCCCAGTGAGTTTTACATTTCATGCCACACCGTGCTCCCAGGGACTGCCCATTCAGCAGATTCTCTGTCAAGCACTTGAAGGGCAAAATACATCACACTTATTACCAACCTAAAGAAGCGAACAGGATCCTGGTGCTGGTTTATCATGAGTTTTCTAACCTACGGGAAGGAACCATCTCCTGTTTGAATTTAGTTCTTGTAAATAAAATCATCAGGTTTGTTTGCTTTTGGTCCAGTCTACACTCAAGTCATTGTGAGACCCAATCTCTTGCCCAACAGCAAATCAAGGACAAAAAATCCTCATGTTCATTTAGCTTCCCAGTAGAAGTGTATTTATTCACCTGTCTAAGAGTAGATTTCACAACTATGCATCATAATGAAGAAATCCATAGACACCCATTGGACAAAAGGAATGTTACAAAGAGCAGTGAGAGAAGAACCACTTTCTTACCTGTCTGCAGCAAGCCAGCCCCACTGTCTTTGACTCCAAAGTGCTGCTGGATGTCTAGTAACACACCTACAAGGAAAAGGGAGAACATACTCAGTGCCTTAGCCCCTGAAAAGCATTCAACTCAAACCTTTTGTCACGCATCAGCAAAGCTTCAAATACTACTTTTAACACATAACTTCTAAAGGCTGTACTTTTTTTTCCCTATACATGCACACTTAATAATTTTGATCTGCTACAATAAAAGCAGAGGTAGGCAGACGCAACATCACACAATAAGCCTGAGAGTGAAATCCTCATGAATGGAAACTGGTCTTTCCTTTCCACTTAAATAAGATCAGGCTTTTCTTTCTGTGTGGCTTTTTTTTTTTTTTTTTTTTTTTCATAATCCAGACCTCTTACTTCTGTTATTTCACAAAATACAGGGAAACTGATTCTGCACCTAAGGTGCTTCAAATGGTTTGACAAGACATACAGATTGAATCCAAGACAAGTTTTAACAAATCTCTGCTGGGAGGAGATATGACAGATTGATAGGAATGATGAAAGGTTTCATATTTAACTAGTTCTGGGGAGTTTCTACTTTCAAAGCAAATATAAAAAATATATTTAAAATACCGTAGTAAAGATGGGTAAGTGACCAGATGCTCAGATTTAAAGCAACTACAAGCAGTACCAAACCAAATCTTGTCTTCCTTGAACCCCAATGTATTAATTGGCACAAGCAAAATTAACAGGTTTTGAAGTATTTACACATTCAAGTAGATTTAACATTTTTGTACCAAACATTTTCACACATGTAACATCAGGTATATGGGACAGTCATGTTTTTGTAACCAACACACCAATATAAAAACCCACAGCAGAGCTTTAATAACTCATTTGGGGGCCCACAGGTTTGCCAAACTCTACATGGTCCAGTGGTCTCAGATGCAAATCCATAGGCCTGAATATTTATCAGTGGTCTAAATAACCAGCATCTGACTGCCTGGGTCTGGAATTGAGGCTTGCACTCTTTAGATCTGGGACTTCCTTATTTTGACCACTATCTTCCCCAAACCTGAGGATATGTGAGTTTCTTTTCTAAAAACAAGAAAATCATTCTCTAACTACACTGAACATCCACAGAAGTTCACCTCAAGCTCAAATTCTGATTCAAGGCTTTATCCAAAGTTATTCTTCTCATCTCTGCAGGTTACAGAAATCAGCTGAGCACCAACCTGAATCACTCACCATAAATTCCTAGCTTTTGGGACTGCCAAGATCACACTAAATGACAAACACAGACAGAAAAAATACTCAGAGATAACTATTCCCAGAAGACATCTGGGACAATGCCAAGGGAACAGTCATAAATTAAAAATACTAATGGAAAAGAAGAAGATGGAGAGAAGCAAAGAAAAAGCAAGAAAGCTAATTTGAGCTGTTCTGTACTATTTGTACATCACTATTTACTCAGAACAGCATTCAGGTGGGCTGTAGGCCTCAATATCTGCCCAGAAACATTAGTTCAACCTCCTGCAACACCTCCCACTTCCCTATTCTCTCATCAGGCTGTTTAGCCCCAAACAAGAAGGCTGAGGGCGGGGAAGGGTGTGAACCTAATTAATGTATGTCATTACTGATAAAAGTGGGTCGATGCAGAGCCAGGATCTTCACACTGGTGCCCAGTTAAAGAGGCAAAGGGCAACAGCTGAAATCTGGGAAATTCCGTTTAAACATAAGGAAATGAATTTTTACTGTCAGGGAGGTCAAGCTTGGAGGTTCCGAGAGGTTGTGGGTTCCCCATCCTTGGAGATATTCAAAACCCAACAGGACACACTCCTGTGCAACCTGCTCCAGCTGACCCTGCTTTTAGCAGAGGGCTTGGATTAGATGATCTCCAGAGGTCACTTCTGACCTCAATTATTCTGTGATTCAATACTTTTCTGAAGTATTAAGTACCTGATTACATCCATCCTGACACAGTGTTCCCCTGGCCTTTCTTTTCCTTTGGAACATTGCTGTCTACTACAATTTCAATAGGAATTTCTTTGCTTTCTCTTGGATGACAGATTTAACTCCATTTCCAAAGCACCCTGGCACTTCTTGACTGTGGTTCCCTTGTTTGCTCCCTTAACAACTGAGATACCATTATCCAGGCAGCAACTGATGAGCAAAAATAAATTTGCATCTGTCTAGCAAACCCCTCAGTGGTGTAGCTGACTTACCTGCTCCCTTGGTGTTCCATCCTTCCACAAAAAAAAAATCCTGCCATCCATGCCACCCAACTTCCCATGCTGCCTAACTTAGAAACCTGACTGAGCTTAACCAGCTCTGAGCACTTTGGGCTCCAGGACTGCTTGGTCCCAGATTGCCCACATCAGGCAAAGCTCAACAAGTCAAAACAACTCCTGGGCACTATAACCCCAATTTTAGGGATAATTAACTCATCAACATCCTCAACAACAATGTGGAAGAAGGGAGGAAATACCAAGTACAATATTTTCTCATGCTCTCCTATCATCACACAGTCGTGCTGCACAGAAATGAAATATCCTATTCATTGCTTACAGCAGGGGGTTGGACTAGATAGAATATATTTCACAAGGGAATACACTCACATGTCAAGAGTTCCATCCAGCACCCTGAAAGGTGGCTCTCATACCTTCAGCAACATCATCCAGCCATGACAGAATGCCAAAGAAGCACAATTAACTTCTAAAAGTTATGAGAAGCAGGAGCCTGGGATGTGATGGAAAACAAACCTATGGATTTGCATCAGAAACCAAAGCAGAAAGTAGAGGGGAATCTAATGGTGCATACACAAAAAAAAAAAAAAAAAAAAAAAAAAAAAAAAAAAGCAGAGGAGAGTTTCCAGTTTGTGACAAGTTATTTGTCCAGTGACAGTGGTTTCACCGCTCTCCAGACCATAATGAGTTTTACAAGCTCGAACTCCTGTAGCCAAAAATGAAATACATTTTGGACACAGACGTGCAGACACATGGATTAATCCTACAACTTTATCCTGGTGGTGGAGAGGAAAGTGGCTTCTATTGAGAGTCAATACTAACAGGACAACGCAGAACCACAATTTTCAGTCCTGTGTGACCTTGGAAGAAGGTCTCAGATGATTAAGAGAGATCTGCATGTCTAAATGGCATGGATTTCCTACTCCCAAGTTATTTTATATTCTCTTTGGACTACAGGTGTTTTGATTTGGGTTTGGAACATTAAATTAGAGGCAACAGCAGGCATGATGCAACACACCTATGAAGTGATAGTAGTTCTCTGCTGTGGGAGTTTTCCTGCTCAGCCACTCACCTGAGAAGATACTCCTCCCTCTCTTAAATTCACTCAGCTCTGTTTCTACCTCACTGTGGCAATGACTCACCCCAGAATTTAATAAGATTTAGGGATACAATTAAGCAATGATAGACCAGGGGAGAATACAGGACAATGATAGAGATTTTGACTTTCCCTTCTGCTTCTAGATGATGGGAAGGCAGAGAGCTGGAGCCAGGCTCCAGGCAATGACCACATTGCTTGCAGTGCTGTGTCTCACACCACCTGATGCAATCCAAGAGGTGAAGCCACCACACGTGGCTGGCAAGGTCTTTCTTGGATTAAAGCTCATACCTATGACCCAGGAAGATCTCAAAATAGCCAAGAGCATCCAGCAGGCACCAGTCTTCCTGAGAACCTCTCTGGAGAGCTGCTGGCCATTTGGGATGGCTGTATGATTACATGGTGCCTTGTGTTCTCCCACCTATTATTTCTTAAGCACATTTCTGTATTTTCAGGGCTGAGCAAACACACAGGAAACGTGGTGCCAATCTCCCAAAGCATCTCAGCAGCTGAACAGACGCTGTTAATGCTGATGTAGATTTGGAACTCAGTGAGATGAAACACAGGCAGCACCCAGCCAGGAGTGCTGATCAAGATGGGCACAGGGACAAGACTTCCTGGGAACCCAGAGAGCAAAGACTGGTTACTGCAGCCGTCTCCAGGGAACTTTTACCAGGCCTAATGTCTAAGAACCTGACAGACACTAAGGCAGCTATCAGGCTTTTGTGGGCACTGGGCATGAAGTAGACTTTGAGGAGCAGTTTGGAGGATAAAAGGTCATGGAGTGTTACAGATAGGGAGGGATGTGCCTGACCTCATCCACTCACAGGGTCAGAGGGTTTCTAGGGTACTGCTGATATTTTTACTGATCATTTCACAAACAGTGATTGTAAAAGACCTGATTTTGAGGCTTTTGGAATGCAAATCCACATTTAATGGCCCAGGTTATCTCTGGTTTAGGGGAAATACTTTGGGAAAGCTGAATTTTCCTGGAAGCGTGTGGTTCACACTTCAAACAGGGAGGTAGGTGGTCCTGATGAGGTATGAGGCAAGCTGCTTGCCTAGATAGGTTTTGTGTCCCTGAACAAATCAAAAGCTACAGGATTCTATGTGGGCTCTTCACCAAATACTGCTGCCTGTATACATTGCCATAAGAAGAAAGAGTCCATTAGCTAAACCACAGTAAAATGACAATTTCAAAGCAAAAACACATTAGAGCTCCCCTGGGACAGCCCCATTTTCCAGTCACCAAAACAAAATATCATTATTTGCTTTCAAACTGCTTCCAAGGCAGGTGCAAAATGTAGAGTTGGCCTGTGCACAGGGTGCAGAGCTTTAGAAGTAAAGGCACAGGTTTGCAGCTCACATTTTTTAAATACTGTGTGTGTGCTGCAACACCACTGGCCAATGTAACTACTTACTTAAGAAAGCATGTTCATTTTTAAAGACATTTTTTACTGGGGAAAAGGATAGTGCTTGAAAGGAACCAGCACATGGTTTTCCAAAGGATACAGAATGTGTGTCCCTAGCATCCTCCCTCCTGCCCCACTGCAGGTCTGGACCTCTCTTTATGGAACCCAGTGCAGACTCTGTACTGACAATACTATTTCTTCTATTACCTCTTACTACCTGCCTCTCTAATGAAGGCATTTTCTTCCCACACTGTGATCCCTGGAACTTCCAGGACCAGAGAGGTAACTAAGCAGGGATAGCCAAGCCCTGGCCCTCCATCCATTAAAGACACAAACCACCTTCCTCCCATCAGGCTCCTCCTCATGCCTGCAGCCATATTCAACCTCCTTCAAATAAAGCACTAAGGAGGCAGAGGAGTGGTGCAACACACCTGTCTCTTCAGAGACATGTGAGAAGATTAGGTGGAGAGAAGTTGATTCTGAAGTCTCTGTGATTGTATCTTCACTGCAACCCCAAGGTGCAGCAGCAGTTCACACACAGATCCCTGAGCTTCAAACAAGCTGCTTCAGCTCAGCCACCCACCAGCTATTAAACACCAGCGGCACAGTTTGAGTCCTATTTAAATATTCAGCTGCAGAAAACCACCGTGGTAGCCCTACTGATATTTGTACCTCAAGATAAATTCCCACTGCTGCCAGAACTAGCAAGTCTAGAATATAAATGTAGTACTACCTTCTTTGGATTGCCATGAAAGCATTCCCTGCCTGCTCTGCAAGTACTGATAAATGCCTAGTGACATCTGGCTTGAAAACATTGACAGGAGCTTCCTTAGGACATAAACACCAACTTTTCTTCTGCAAAACTAGTTTCCACTGTTGCATGACATGACAATACACACTGCTGAAACAGTCTGGTTTTGAAATAATGCTGCAGGATTGAAAAGGAACAAACAAAACAAACCCAGCAATTAGACAAATCAAAACAAGGGTTTCCTAAGATCTGTTCAACTGGAATGCATGAAACTTGTGACCTAGAAAGCACTGAAAAGCAACTGCCAACACCCACAGCAGCATCCTTAGCAAGGGGTTTCCCTGAGTAATAAAGTGCTGGGAAGAGACAATCACAGCAGCTTGAGCTGAAGATCAGAGTGAGCCAGGATCCTGATGTCATTCACAGGACATGAAACAGCTGCTTCAAAATCACAGAATAGAATCAGAGAATATCCTGAGCTGGAAGGAACCCACAGGGATCATCAGTCCAGCTCCTGGCTCTGCACAGACACCCCCACCCTGTGCCTGAGAGCACTGTCCATACTCTCCTGGAGCTCTGGCAGCCTCGGGGCTGTGCCCATTCCCTGGCAAGCCTGGGCAGTGCCAGCGCCTCTGGGGGAAGAACCTTTCCCTGATATCCAGCATAAACCTCCCCTGACAAAATTCCAGCCATTTCCTAATAAAACCCCAGAGAAGTGTGAGAGTTCACAGCCTTCACAGGCACTCAGAGCCTCCCACTACCTGCAGTAGGTAGAGGCTTGTCTCAGATTGTTTTGTTGGACTGTCAGGACACAGCAGAGGAATTACTGTTCACTCCAAGCAACATTTGCAGTGGGTTTTTGGAAGGACAGGTGCTGTAAGCTCTGCAAAGCACACACTACTGCTTGGGAAATGAAATAGAAATGTCTATCTGAGGTGACATTCCTATTCTGGATCAAAACCAATGTTATCCTTGGAGACTCACACCACCTGTCACACCCACCTTTTCCACTCAGGGTTTTTGTCCTTATTATAGTATCAGTAGGGAAGTATCTGAACTATTCATTTATTCATTCATTCATTCCCAAAGGCTACTACTGGCTTACCTGCATAGCATGTAACAAGTAATTAAGCATCAGGAAAAAAAAAAAATAGAAGGAATGTGATTAATCAAGAACATGGAGAAGAAGTATATTAAAAAAGCAACTTCGTGCTCTGGCAGCAATAAATGATGGTTACTCTAACAGCTCAAACTCTACTGTAATGTGGTATGCAAAGTCTGAGCACAAAATTGCCTGGAAGACTGGGAGGAGATAAAAAAAGTTCATCAGGTGTAGAATCGATTAGCACAAGGCATAATTAACACAGGGTCAGGGTGTCTAGGGAAGGCAGCACAGGACAGCCAGTCTTGTTGGGATTAAAAAAAAAAAACAAAACAAAAACAAAACAAATAGGAGTTTGAATGCAACCATGGCTGTCAAATGCTGGGTGTCTCATTGGTAAATCCACACCCTAATCAAATCCTTCATCTCCTTAATTACAGTGTATGTCTGTTCCCAGGACTATGGGTAGGAAAGATGTCCTTGTCAAATAGAGAACATGGGATACTTGGCCAGGATGAAACAAAGACCTTAAATAAATTCCAAAACATGGAACATTTTCCATTTATGACCCATTGCAACAAAAGCTCTCAGCAGTAAGAATTAACAATGACATGGACCAAGTCTGAGGAGAAGCTCACAGTGTCACTTCACTGCCCTCTCCACCTGGGGCACAGCTCCCTACGAGGAGATCCCTAATTTCACCCCTACCTCATCTCACTTGCAGACTCCTGCTTAGCCTATATAATCATCCTGGCAGCTCCCACAAGCCAAGGGAAGACTTCAATTAGAGATAAGTGACAGGATTTGGCTCAAAGGACAGACTAAAATGAATTGACACCTAGACCTGAACTTAAAACCAAACTTATTCATTGAGACTTGGAACAGTTCCTTTATGTGGAATGGAAAAAATCAGAACCTCTTACAAATCTGAAAAACCAAAGAAACTGAAGTAGTAACTGAGGTTTATATTAGTAATCTGAAAGGACAGGAACCATTAATAGCTTTCAGACAATGCTTTCTCCCACACCCAGCATCTCTAGCTCAGGACTCAGTTTAGATCCAATTTCTGGGTTTTTTTATCTAATGCAAACACAGAATGAAACACAATCTTTACCAGAGGGGGAAAAAAAACCTACTCTTGGGACATTTTAGATCTAAGCAGCAGCCTCACCAGATTTTCACATCAAAGAGTAGAGCCTCAAAAAATAATGTTATTATTTCAATTATTCAAATATCAGAAAATTCAGATACTCCCCCAATTCACATTCTCCTCATGGACTCTGTAGCAGAAAAAAACTGGGCCTGCCATCAGAAGCTCTACTTGTCTTCTGCCTTTCTAATCTTTAGACAAGACTAACAAGTTGAGCTAATTCATGCAGTGAAACATATCTCCGAGACTTTGTATATGAACTAATTAAAATAAATAAAATCAGTATGGATAATCATAGAGCAAATCAAATGCATATGAATTCAGTCAGTGACTCACTGCTCCCTTGTCTTCCTTGTTGGAAAACTTGGCTTATCACCATACCAGGGTGACAATGAGTCAGGAAACTGGCATGAGCCACAAATTGCAAGAAAATTAAATTAAGTATCTACAAAATCTCTTTTTGGAGAGATTTTGAAGAGTTTTGCTGTCTTTGTATGGATGTGGTTATAGACTTCACAGTTTTAGCCCCATGGTTTTCTGACTAGATAAAATCAAGAAAGGAAAGAGGCATTTATGAGTTCCAGAGACAATACATGATGATTTGACTCTTGTTCTCAAAATCAGTTTGATGCCTTTACTTTTATAAAAGTAAATATTTTAACCAAATACATTCAAAGCATATTACCATAGTCTACTGAATGCTTGATACTACCTTATCAGGTAAATAGGTGGGTATTAATCACTTGGAACCAGTCAAAGCACATGCAAATATTTTAACAGCACTAAACTGAGAACTAATAGTGTGCATGGCATGAGGTTAACAGTTCTAAACCCAAGTCTATGCAAGCACAACCGCTTTGCTGCCACCTCACTCACACAGACAATGAGAACTTGCTCTGTTACACCTTCTGACACACCATCTGTTGGATTTGAGTTTTCAGGTAGGCTGGGAACACAGATCCCACCAAAAAGCCTGGGCTGTTATGTGCACTTCTATGTACAAGCAGATATGTCTCTGGAGCTCATTGATTTTATTTGACAATAATGAATTAAATTCAAACTGTTAAACTTAAAAAATCAGAGAGACAAAAAAATGTAAATGTCAAGGTTGTGAAGGTGAAAGGAAGAAAGCCTCGATGTTCTCTAGTTCCACACTCTAGCACTTTTTGCCCACTTCCTTTTCTCCTACAGCTATGCACATTTCTGTGACACAGGAGACTGAATGAACAACTGGGGTAATTAGTGACTGATGATTTACAGCAGATGACAGCTAATTTCTCCAGTTAAGAAGATTTCTATCAAATCTGTAGAAATGTGCACTCAGATTGGACATACTTCCAAGTGACTGCATCTCATCTCTCATTTGCATTTTGCTTCTGCTTGGCAGTGCCTCGCAGCTATTTCAGAACATCACAAGCTGCCCATGGCACATTGATATATTGTATGTAATTGTAAGGAGATTCCTATTCTTTTTTACCATGAAGAATGTTTTATAAAATGCAAGGGAGATGCCAGATGCAGAGGTACCTTGTACAGAGTGATCTGCAGAAGAGCAGCAGCCAGGAGCAAAGCAGCCCATCAGGGAATGTCAGGCACATTCCAGGCAGGTTTCTGCAGTACATGACTGTCAGATTTCTCAGTCAAAGAATGAAACATCCACTGTCATGGTCCTGGGCTAACAAAGAGCTCTTGTCATCAACTTCATGCCAGTACAGGGGTGTAAGAGCACATCTTCAGTGCTCCTGCACACTGATTTTGCACAAGTGACTGTGCAATGTTAATGTCCACTACACAAATCTCCCTCTGTGACCTAGATCTGGACAGGCTCATGAGGCTTTAAGTGCACAAGCAGGAAAAGCTGGAAGTGTCCATAGCATCTCGTCCACAGAGTAAAACCCGGATAAAACTGTGATACAAACTTGGTGCTGCCACCCTCTTTTAAGACAACAAGAAGTCTATAAAAGAACTCAAAGCCCCACTATTTCAAGTAGCTACCTAAACCTTGTTAAAAAAAAATTCCAGATGAAGAAGCTTTTGGACTCAGCTAAAAATACTTACCCTAACTTTAATAATCCCAGAATAGCCTTTACTCTTGGACACACACTTTAAACACCCCTGAGACTCTGCTGCTGAACAGGGCAGGTCGGTCCATGAACCTGTTATCCTGCATAAAGAATCATGGAATGGTTTAGGTTGGAATGGATGTTAAAGCTCTCGTTCTTCCAATTTCCTGCCATGGCCAGGGACACCTTCCACAAGACCAGGCTGCTCCAAGCCCTGTCCAAGCTGGCCTTGAACACTTGCAGGGATGGGGCAGCCACAGCAGCTCTGGGCACCCTGTGCCAGGGTCTCAGCACCCTCACAGCCAAGAATTCCTTCTCAATATCCCATCTAACCTGCCCTCTGGCAGTAAGACGCCGTTTCCCCTTGTTCTGTCACTCCAGGCCCTTATCCAAAGTCCTTCTTCAGCTCTCTTGGAGCCCCTTTAGGCACTGGAAGGGGCACTAAGGTCTCCCCTGAGCCTGCTCTTCTTCCGGCTGAGCAAGCCCAACTCTCTCAGCCTGTGCTCATAAGAGGGAGGACAAGAAGGGAGAGTACAGCTGCTCCAAGGCCACTGTAACACAATGCTTCCTTTCATCCACCTCTTTTCTCTGTTCTCTCTAGAGCACCATCATTAGGACATTTGGGGTCCCCTCATCCACCCTGATCTGGAGGGCACTGTGACCCCTACACCAGCTTCTCATATCCAACACACATTCCCTTCCTCCTATTCCTTCTCTCCATCCTGGTATTCAGTTGGGGAACTCTCCCATCACAAGTGCACTGATCTGCAAGAATCCTACAATCTGCATGATGTAAATAAATCAAAAGGTTCTGTTTTATCCTCACATGCTCTGGGGGAGATGTTTTTCCTACAGATGAGGCTGAATGGGGGCACATTCCTACACCCTGCCCATGTTTGGTTCCTGGAACCACCTTGAGCATTCTGTCACAGGTGTTTAAAGCAGCCACTGCAGAGCTCTAAGCATGGGCATATTTTAATTTATGTATGAGTGGAAATGCCCTCCTGTCACTGCCCATTCCAACATCTCCCTCAGATTAAAACACCTTTCCCTGAGCACAAAGCAATGTGACACTCCTGACATGCATATATCTCCCACAGAAACACACTGAGTGTTTCTATTTCATTCTGGGTCCTGGTCAAGCTGTGTCAGGTCACAACTGAGTATGGTGCCCAACTGTCCATTAGTTATTCTAAGCAAAATGTCTTTAAATTCATTTACGGCAAAGCAAGTGGCTTTGTACAGGTAATTAGTAAGAGCACACAGGTATTCATTCCAAGATCTGTGTAGGGCACAAAAGCTTGTTTAGGAACCCACAGCTTACCCACAGCACTATTAGAGAAAAGAAACCAGCTTTGGAGTTATCACAGGAAATATTTAAATGCATTGGTCTAACTTCCTAAAATGATCTATTAAAGAATTTACTGTGTTCTACAATAGGTCCATAGCTGATATAGCAAAAATCTGTGCATAAAACCTTATACCTGTTTGAGAGTGTGTACTCAGATGAGAACAAGGGGCACTAAAATAAGCATGACAGCGAGGGCTTCTCCAGAACTGCAAGGAGTCAGTGGTGTGGGCATGTGGCTACAGCGAGACCAGGAAGTGCTCATATCATGAAAAGGGCTTGTCCTGGTTTTTGTTTGGTTTTGGTTTTTGTTTTGGTTTTTTGTTTGTTTGTTTTTTAATAGAGTGTTTTATTCAGTGTAAGTTGCAGTGGTTTCTGGAACTAAAACACCCTTCACAGCAAGGTTTTGGATTTTGCCAAGCTGCACTGCCACAGGACCTCCATGAGAAGGGCTGTGGTACAGGACAGTGATGCACACTCCTAGGTGACAGAGCAAAACCTAAATTCAGCCCTGAATTAGGAGACAGGGCTGCTATGTTCTCAATCCTGACACTACATCACTATTTAACCTTGGGCATGTTACTTGATCATGCAGAATTTCAGAGTCTGCATTAGCCTAATGAAGATAATAACAATAATCATGTGTGTCACAGATACAGTTGGGTTTGGTTATTATGTTCCCATGAAGTGCTTGGAAGAGCCCCAGATGAAAGGGAAATTAGGAGAAGGAAGATTAATTATAAGATGTGCATCCCAAATAAAAACCAGACAGGAACATTGTTGTTGCTGTTATTAGTGGAGAGTCTGTCTTATTTAGGCCAGCTTTTATTTCTCTGTTCATAAAGCAGACCCATTTTAATCACTTTCCATGTTCAAATTTTATTTGTAGATGGTGAGTAGGTGATAAAGGCTGCTGAGCCTTTGATTGAAGGTCTGATTTCATAGTAACCATTCTCTGTGATATGACAGGCCTGCCTGTGTTTTTACTGTTGTGAGGCAAAACAAGGAACCAAAAGTTTATTGCCGCTCTGAAGGAAAGACCAGGATTGAAGAAAAGGAAACATTTCCTGTAGCTAAACACACTATAGTGAGCATAGTCATAGTGGGAATCATTACATCAAAATTATATTAACAAGCACTTGGGTATTTAACAAGAACTTGTGCAAATGGGAACATCTTTTCTACAGTGATTTTGTCTCAGGAAGTACCAAGTATCTCATTTAGGTTAGTATCTTTGCCTATTACAACATGGGAAAGGGAAACAGGGAAAGGCACAGGGATACATCCGAGCTCACATCTAACTGAGCAGCACAGCCCAGAAAGAGACCCCAGCACTTCCCAAGCCTTAGCCCGGGCTGCTCTCCCCTGGAGCTGCCTTCCTCCTCTGCCAGAGATCAACTCTTGCTCCTCCTGCAGCATGCTGAGAGCATCCCAGAGATCCCAGAATCACTGAGGATAGAAAAGATGCCCCAGATCATGGAATACAACCTGGGCCTGATTCCCACCTTGTCACCCAGCCCAGAGCACTGAGTGCCACTCCCAGTCATTCCTTGGACACCTTCAGGGATGGAGACTCCATCACGTCCCAGGGAAGCCCCTTCCAATGTCTGATCACCCATTCCATGGGGAAATTCCTCCTGATGTCCTACCTGAGTCTCCCCTGGTACAGCTTGAGGCCGTTCCCTCCCCTCCCATCCCTGTTCCCTGGGAGCAGAGCCCAACCTTCTCCCGGCTGTCCCCTCCTGTCAGGAGTTGTGGAGAGCCAGAAAGGCCCCCCTGAGCCTCCTTTTATCCAGACTGAGCCCCTTTCCAGCTCCCTCAGCCATTCCTCATATGACTGATTCTCCAGATCCTTTCCCATCTCCACCGCCCTTCTCTGGACACACTGCAGCCCCTCAGTGAATGCCAAACTTAAATTCAGCATCATCCAGTGACAAATACAGTTCCCACTCTAACTTCATTGTGATACCAAATTTCCTTAAATATCCCTTGCGGTATTCAGTAATGAATTGCTTAAAAATAGATGAGCACAGGAACCTGGGAAAAAATTAATAATCGCACATTCTTTCCAGGACACACACATTCCTTGCTTTCACCTTGCATAGAAAGTTTTCAGGTTTAAAACAAATAGGGTGGTATTGAACCCTTCATTTTTCAAGAATCAGATTTTTGAAAATTGCTGTCAGCAAGTCACCTACACCTTAATTTCTGGTAATTAACAAAGCAATAGAAGAAATAAAGTACATAGCCTCCACTTGTTTCAGGAGACACTGCAATACAGCTAAAGAAGGAGTTTCACCGCTTAACTATAAAGAGCAAAAGGCTCTGATTTGTTCAGCTTCTGCTCATGAAATGTGCATTAATTCCTTAATGACAGGTGCACCTTGGAGTCAGGACAGCTAATCACTAGATCAGGAGTTAACCACAGTACAGGGCTCAGAGAAGCCCACATCTTTTTCAAAGAAAGCCTTGGCAAGGTCCCACAAGCCAGTTCACAGCAAGTTTATAGCACAAGGTTAGTTCCTAAAAGTAGAACTAATGATCCTTGTTTTTCTATGGCTTTATGCTTGAGACAGCAATCTCCAAGCTTTTTCAGAGATAGTGGATATTTAAAATCTTTTGCCTTTGTGGTTTCTTTCACATCTCATAAACATTAAGCTCATCTTACAGGGACTCCCTCCTTTCCCTGGCTCCAAATGTCTGTGAAATCTCCAGCAGTATTGTATTGTGAAGTCTTCCTTCTAGTGTGGCCAAAATTGCCAATGGATTAAAACAGTTAGGGAGGAGGGGAATAATGAATAATCCAGAGAGAAACCAACTTACAAAATACTCTCTGTTTTAAAAAAACTGCTTTCATTGCAATTCATGTCTCCATTTATTTGAATTGCTGAAGTTCTTTAATTTTCAATTCCCCATTTTCTCCCATAGTGACTTTCCTGTTTCAGAAAAGCCATCTGCATTACCGGTCCAGAGTCAGCCACAGCAGCTCCTCTTCTCCATACAGAAGCAGTATTATTCACAGCATCTATAAACTTGGAAATGTGTGCATTATCCCTTGTCTCTTACAACTCTCTTCTGTTAATCAACACTGTTGGTCATTTAATAAGATAAACACCACATAACTTTGGTGGTGGTTGGTTTTTGGGGTAGTCCCTAACTTCCATTCCTTATCTCAGGATGTTATTTAAGAAGTAGAAAGCTGTTAAATCTTCAGAGATAATCAAGATTAGTCACAGATGCTGCACACAAGGGACTAACACTGAAATAAAGCAAACAGAATCTTTCCCTGCCTACCCACACCCTTCTTTTGCACAGAAACCCCTAAACAGCTCCTAAACAGCTGAAGAGAAGGGGTCAGGAAGAATATGTTTAGCCACCAAATGGAACACAAAAGGCAGAGCTTTGATGAAAAAGCCTGTTGGTGTCCTGTGAACTTCCTTTCTCACTGAGAAAAGAAAAAGAAAAGATCCATTTCAAAAGTAAAAAGTAACTCAGTCCTAAATCTGGACAGTCAGTAATCCACACACTGGTCCTGCATTTCAGTCACTGGTATTAAAGGCACTTATTTCAAGAAACATGTCAATCCTTTTGTTCATTTATTCTTGAGTTAGATATTAAGCAGAAAATGAAGCACCTGAGTTGTATGCCCTTTAGAATGCTGCATAATATATAAAAACAGCGCCAGTCTGAAGGAAAAGGGAAAGCCAGCCTCAGTGCTTTTTGGGTGTTGAAGGCAATGCACACTATAGCAAAATGTTTGTGTGGTCAGTTAATTTAGAGTAAATGAGGATTAAGGAAGTACTGCAAACTCTGAGCACTGAAATTGATATCATCAGATAAAGTGATTGTTGGATATAAGAAACTCTATGTCAAGCATTCTGCTGTGGGTCGTGCATGCTGGAGGTGGAGAGCAGGCTTAAGATCTCACCGAAGCGTGGCAGACTTTATCCTGCTCCTGCCACTGGCTGGAATCATGCCTGGCTCCAAGCCATCACCCTCCTGGTGATGAGGGGTTTGCTGGGCTGCAGAGCACCTGCTGACCACTGCTCACATCAGTCCCCCTGTGGTGAGGAGGTTGCCCTGGAGAGAGGCACAGAACACAGCGTGGTGCAGACACAGGTGCCACTGAACATGTTTGAGTAATGTGGGTGGCAGGTAAACCCAGGAGGACCTGACAAGGTGCACAGGTGAGCTGCCCCAGCACAACAAGCTGTTTTCAAACAGGCCAGAGCCACGCTAGCGAGGGCGCTTTCAAGTCAGTCCAAGAGTCTGCTGTGAGTGCCACCCAAAGCCAGCAGATCCCTGTGCAGGTCTGAACAGGCACCCAGGTGCCCCCAGGAGGGATGCACTCCACCAAGGGCGCTGCAGCATTCCTCACCAGCCTCCGCACTGCAATGGTTTTCAGCCGGGGCCCCAGAAGAAGTTTATTCCTTAAGCTCTTCCCTGCAAGGTATTGGGGATGATGGAAATGAAAACAAGACAAAATTAATCTTTTTATTAATTTATAAAGATGCAATTCATGACGCAGAGCCAGCTTGTATAAATAATGACATTGTTTAAATCTTATTTGTAATTATACTTAAAGCCAGAGACTTTCAAAGCTGCACTGAGAATAAGGCATCCAACTGTCTAATTTATTGTTATTTTAAGCAGGTACTGTATGCCTAAATTCCCTTGGCAGATTATATCTCAGGTTAAGTGTTTTGCTAGAGGTAATTTTCACATGTTCATGACAGCAGCAATGAGAGGAAGGAAATCAAACAAAAGAGAATTCCATCTGTGTCATCCAATTTCTTCCTCTCTCTGGCAAGCCTGGAAGTGCTTTGTGCATGACTGAGCAACTGCACATTCCCTCTGCTCCACCTGGTTTGGCAGGGAAGAGAAAGTGGAAGTGAGGAAGGACCAAATGCAAGTGGTTTGGGAAAGGAAACAAACCAATAGTCTTTATCTTCAATGCAATCTTAGAAAAATGAAAAATGAAAAACTGCTCTTTGTACAGTTTCTCATTCTATGAGGCACCTGTTCATTCATTACAGCAATGGTAATAAGGAACACAAATTCACAAGTAGATCACCTTGAAAGTCTTGTTCATGCTTCTTCAGACTCCTGCAATCCCCAACCACACACTTAAATGTAATAAGGATCAAAAATATGTATTGAAAACTAGAAGTTACCAAGGGGAAAATAATTTGTGCTAATGCATATAATAAACCTGAACAGCAATCTGCCTAAGAAATTAGTGTTATTAACACCTCTCTTGAAATACCCATGGCATGCTCAGAGGGCACCTGCTGATCCTCAAGGAAATTGATGCAATTTTGAGGACCTGTCATATAGCTGGTTGATCTGGAAAAGTTGGCCAGAGAACAAAAATGGTTGGAGAAGTGCCGACCATGTATCTACTGCTTTTAAATACTTATCACAGTGCTGCACTTGTTGCATGCAAAACCAGATGTAGCAAATACATGGAAAATTATCATCCTCCTAATATATATAACTGCTAGTAGCCAGAAGGATCACAGTCACCCATTTATTCAGAACAGAAGTTGGGCTGGGAAAGAGTTACCATCCACCTTTCCTCGAGACACTGTTTTAACCATGAGGAATTTCTACATGTAAGTATAATCAAATCCTAAAATCCCATATTTACTAGGACTGCAGAATATATATTATATATTCAGAAAAATTATACCCTAAATCATTTTAACTGTTTTCTTTCCCTGCTGCTAGGAATCTGGGGTACTCCTCCCAAAATGAAGAAACTTGCCTTTCATGTGAACTCAAACTGCCACGCAATAGATTTCATTTTTGTTTTTTCTCCTGCTCATTTTGCTCTCACCTTGTGATGGAACTGACACTGAGGAATCAGAGCTGGCCCTTGCACACTGAAACTGAAACCAAATAGAGCAGGTTTTCCTTCTGTGTTCAAAAACAGGATCACCAGTTTGATTTTTATATGGCCATTATTTAAAAACACACATATAACCTTTTCCAACCTGGAACTGACTTTTAGTTTCTTTCTTGATTTAGCTGTGTCCCCATCAGTGTCTGCTACAGGTAAGAAAATACAGCTCGATATCTTCAATGGCAGAGACTGAGAAATCTCTTGCAATTAATGCATTTTAAATGGCCTACAATTTCAGAGAACACCTCCTCACATGTGGGGTCACAAACTGCTCTTCCCTCTCTTCTGATATGGCCCTTCTCCTCTAAGGGCCCAGAGGAGGACTGCAGAGATGCAGGGACAATTGACATTACATGTTCAAAATTCAAGTGTTAGAAATGAAAAAGACATTTATCAAATGCAGACACACTCCATCCTACTCCTACCTTCTTTTTTGTATCATTTCCTCCTTTTTATATTGTTATTAATGCCAGTTTTGGGGAGAGAGGAGGAAAAAAATATTCACCTCAAGCACACCACCCTAGCATACATGAAAAGGAAAAGACTGCATAAAACATCTATAGACATAAGGTTCCTGCTGTGTGCTGGAGGCAGAGTCTATCACCATTCAGCTAAATGGTGCAATAGAGAAGTGGAGAAAAACTACAGAAATTGCTTTGAAAACAAAAACAAAAAAAAACTGCTTTCCTGGAGCTATCATCAGGTTTGCTTGTCAGATTGGATGCTTTTTTCCTATGCTCAATTCAAATGCAAAGAAAATGCTTGAGGAAAATTGCTAGTTCTGATATTTACACTCTTCACATATGCAGCTGGAATGAGATTTCTGCTGTAGTGGAGCAACAGCATCAACAAAATAGTCTAAGCCTAATGGCAGTCACACTGCAAGCACTATTTAAACATATGCAAAGGATTTCTTGATTCTCTGTTACATATTTTCTACTAAACTTCATGCTTATATAATTCTTAACTACTTATTTTCGCAGCAAACTTTAGGAAAATGGACCAACTCAGTGTAAGATGAGTTTGCAAGTAGAACTGGAGGAAGGAAGTTAATGAAGGTAGATGGAGTAATCTGTAGATGTGAGACTTGGGGACATGGTGACCTTGGCAGTGCTGGGAATACAGTTAGACCTAAAGGTCTTTTCCAATCTAAACAATTCTATGATTCCCTGAGAAATCTCCCCACTGCAGCAAGGAAAGCAGAAGCTTCATAGAAGTTCCACATAAGGCTTCCCTGAGTCACCAGCAAACATTTGTTGTGTTTTAGTTTCCACCTGACAGCAGCACACGCTCTGCCTCATGCCAGGGCTTTCCAAGGAAGCACGTACAGAATCAAACCAAATTTTTAGAGAAGTAGGATTTAAGAAATGCCATCTTCTATGAGATTTGGCATTCTCAAAACAGCTGTTACTGAATACCATAAGACTAAGCTCTACAAACGCACATGGCTGTACAAAAAAACTTCCAAACAGGAAAAAAACAGCTCCAAATCCAGAATACAACTCTGTCACATCCAAAAGCTATTTATCTCTATGTTTCACAGCAAAATTGAAAGGTCTGCTCATTATAGTGGCCACGGTTGTGGCAATTACTATCTGTGGGGTGTAAATTTCCATCAGACATCAGCACCATATCTTTTCTTTTTTTGCAAACAGAAAAATTATGATTCCTGGCACAAAAATCTTGCTCAGACATAAGAAAACAAGGCCATAGATTAATAGGAACACAAATGAGAGGAGAATACAAGAAAACAATGCATAATTTCTGTCCCTCTGACAGGTATCCAGAGGTTTATGTTGGATACTAGGAAAAATGTCTTTACTGAAAGGGTTGTGCAGCCCTGGCACAGCTGCCCAGGGCAGTGGTGGAGGCACCATCCCTGGAGGGATTTAACAGATGTGAGGATATAGCACCTGGGGACATGGGGCAGTGGTGGCTTTGGCAGTGCTGAGGGAATGTCTGGACTCGATCTTGGAGATCTTTCCCAACCTAAAGGAATCTATGATTCTATGTTGATCAACTCAAGGCCTATTTTTATAATATAACTGCTGCAAAACAAACTCTGCAGCCATAGCGCTACAAGTAAATAAAATCCTCTGCTTTTTGCTTTGTTAACAAAATACTACCATGCCTTAAGGATGTTGTCTGGGATTTTGCCCCCACAAAAAATTAATTGCCTAATCTTTCTTATCCAATCAGCAGTGTCCCAGTACTTTGCTTATCAGCTGCTTATTCCCAGAAACCTGCCCTGCCCTGATCCTCTTACTGCTGCTCCCCAAGTCACCTGCCAAAGCAACTACTTGTGTGGCCATGCCCAAAGTAAAGAGGGAGCAAAATCACCTGGAAGGGAAAGGGAAGGGAAAGGGGGAGGTATGTTATTGCATTACTTTTCTCTCCCTGCAGAAAACAATTACTGATTTGCCTTTAAGACAAAATCAACAATCCTCCTGCCTACAAATATTCCAGAAAGCCTTCAGAAATGACCAAACACATTATTCCAGCTAAAGCATGTCCTAATCCTCACCTCCATTGCTCCAGGTAGACACAGGCTGGTTCCAGAGCATCCTAAAGTGCTCTGAGTTGCATCACTTTCCTCTTCAAGTCCTTTATACCAATTGATATATTCTGAAACACATCCATTTCTGTTACAGTACAGGTATTTAAAAACCCTCTATCAACACATTTTTACTTACAGCCCTTGCCCTCTTTCTCCCTTTCACACAGACACACTCAGAATAAGCAGGGAAAGCTTCCTGTTTTAATGCCTATTTCCATCAATTGCAAACAAGAGGTGTGAAAGGAAATTAGGCATGCAAGTCAGCTCATTCACAAATTAACTGCCTATTCATTTGCAGGAGCACTGGAAGGCCCTGCCAAATAACAGGAGGTGAGCAGCAGTGCTTTTCCAGCAGCCTGGAAACAACTGCAGCAGGTAGATGACAGATACCTCCATTTCTCTGAGAGGCCATTTCAGGATCAATTCCTCCTGGTTGCTGTTCCCAGTTTCCAAGCACAGGGCAGACATCAGCATGATCACCAACACTACAATATTAATGACAAACAACTAACTTACAGGGCCACTGTGAGTACTGATTATCTGGGAGGAGTTTTTATGTGCCAGAGAGCCTTGCTGTGGTAGGTAGGAAAGCAAAGCCAGACAGGCTGTGCTTAGTTATGCCAGGGCATAGAGCAGGTCTGAAGAATGGTCTCCTTGGAAGAAGGGCCACTGTGCATTCCTTGTGTGCCTACTGAAGGACCCTGACATGGCTGAGCCTCCTCTCTCTCCTTTTGCCCTTGCTGTCCTGCTGCCAGCACCACTGCCAGGATGCAGCAGCTGAAGAGCACAGAGACTTCTGCAACAGGATCTGCCCCTGTGGACCTGTGGGCCCTGTGCCAATACCAACAGCAACACTTCATGGCAGTGCCCAAAACCAAGCTTGAGCTTTCTGTCCCTTCATCCATTCATCCTAACACAGGAAAATAAAGTAGTAAAATCTAGATCTCAGTTGTACAATATAAACACTCTGCAACTGTCCTGTATTCACACTAACATGAAGAGACTTGAGCACTGCTACTTTCCTTCCAAACTTGACATTACCCAACTTTGATCAAGATACTCACATCCTTCCCTTTCTGAAACTTTTTGACCCAAAATAAACATTCCTCTTTCACAATTAAATGTCTTTATAGAAACCCACTACTAACATTTCACAGAACATTTGAAAAATAGATGCTTGCAGCCTATTGAGTAAAACATTTTGCTTAAATGACACACTCTTCTTTCATTAAATTCCAGCATGTGGTTTTGCCTTCTCTGCATCGCTGGGCCTGCACAAGAGAACACTGCAGGCCCATAATCTGCTTCATATTAATCAATATAAAACCCCATTAGTGTGTTGAGGAGCAGATAAAGATGGTCAACCTTATCACTGAGGGCTGCTGAGGGCAGAGTTTGAGGTAATAAAAGGCAGTGAAGGAATCCATGCTAGGGCACAGGTGATCTACGTGCTAAGCAGAGCTCCAGACTCCTGACAGTGCCCTTAACAGCAATTCCTGAGTGTAAATGGAAACATTCCATAATTACTGTATAACCAAAGAGCCTTCCCCGGGCATTTCAGGTTCAAGATGCATCCATGACTACTTTAGTAAGCATCAAGACTTCAGTAAATTTTAGAGCTGAGCAGAAAAGTAAAAATACCAAGAGCTGAAAGTGTCTTTGTACTTTGAGACTGACCTCCGTCCCCAGCTTAAGTTACCCCAAAAGCCCCTGAATATCTGAATAATTGGTTATTTGCATTTACTTGCATGTCCTCTTACTTGAGAGATCCATACTAAGGCTATGAGAGTGGTAACAGTCATAACAACAGCAGATGCCAAGAGGATAAAACCGATGCAAAAAACAAACAACAAAGAGTAAGGTTGAATTTCTTTGGACTCCTAAAAAAACCCCAAACCAAACAAAACCAAGATGAAACCCAACTGAAATGATGAAAACCAGATAAAAGTGGAACTTGCATCCATCTCTCCTTTCATCTCAGCATTTAAAGTTCTGAGATAAGCTAAAAAATGATATATTCTTTCAGTTTATGACAAAACAGTTAAACATATGGCATAAAATAAAGAGACTGGGTGCTAGCTGAACCTCAAAGTATGTAGCTAATTATTTCAAACCAGCCAAAGGCTCATAGCAATAGCTTATCCTTCCAGCAGCTGATAGGAATTATAGAGCAGGGCACATTATTTGAAAAATTCTTGGATTTTCTATAACAAATGCCTCAGAATTGTTCCCACAATATCTTGATCTCACATACTGAAGTACTGCAGAAGAGGACAGCCTGTTTCTCCACACACCCTTCTGCTGGATGGTTACACTGCTTTCCAAAGGGTACAAATTTACAGCTAACACACAACCCGGGGGCTGCCTCCACACTCACAGCAGGCACCTCCTGCACCCCTGCTCATCCTCACTGCCTTCCAGGGCTTTCTGTCCCAGCAAACCCAGAGCTGCTCATCCTCCCTGCAAGGCAGGAGCCTCCACCTCCACCAAACAGAGAAAACCATGCTGAAGAGTTTAAAGTGTTCAAAATTCCAGCTCAGAAAGAGAGAGGCCCATGGCCAACATTTCTAACGGCAAAATTACAGCATGCGGGAATTACAGATCTGCAGGCAAACCAGCAATTTGTGAGGAATTCAAGTCACCAGGAGCGACAAATTAGGACCACAATGCTAACAAAATTAGATACAGTCTCCTTTTAACCTCATCCCTATTTTGAGAGCTTTCTTTTTTTTTTTTTTTAAAGAGGGTTTGTATTTATTTTGTTGAAGTTTCCATGAAATTGGGCTGAGACTGTTTAAGAACAATGTTTCTCTATCATTTACTCTCTTTACTTTAGGATGTGTAAAATTATGCCCATGCCTGTACAAGAAGGTTTCTCTCAGCCATTTAACAGTGACAGAGTCACCCAGCAGAGATAAAATTCAGTAGCCACATGAAAACTTCCATCATCTTTGCAAACATGCTGCTTGACTGGAGGCCGTCAGCTCTGGGATTTTTTTGTTTTATTTTAGGTTCCCTTGCATTCTTCAGTCTTCTCTCAACTGGGGACAATACAAGAGTCAAAAGGCAGCTCTTTCCCAATGAGATTCTCACTCATCTACAAGTCAATAGACTGAACTATGGAAAAACAAAACAAGAACCAAGTCAATTTCCACCCGCTCCACTCAATAACAATAAAATCAAACAACAGCATCTTTAAAGCCATGCCTGTTCATATGGATAATTACTCTAACAGCCCACCTAAGCATGGCCTCAGCCCTGTCCCCAATGGAGAGACCAAAACCTGAAGGAGAAGGAGGAAACAGCTCATCTGCTGAACACAATGTTCGGAAATGTGAGGTGAACATTCCTCACCACAGCAAGATAAATGTTCCCACCCTACAAAGAAAGGGTTCATATTTCATATGTTTTCCATTGTTTGAGCTTGCTTGTACATAAGCAACTACATTTAGCAATTACCAATGGGAGAGACTGAGCAGCTAAAAAGATTATCAGGTTTTTAACAATGCAACAGCAGAATCAAGGAGGGAGGCTGCACCCTGTTCAGTTCCACTAATGTTCTCCAATTCCAGCAGAGAGACACCTTTCCATGGGTAATGTAACCTATAACACTCATTCATGGGATGTGCATCATCTGCTGCACAAATGAAAACTATCCATCACATGAGAAGTTATCCTCAGTGGGGGGGGGGGGGCTGCAGCAATGAACTCCAAAGGAAGCCAAACAGCACCAGTTTAGTGTTTAGCCTAAGCAGGGCTCTTATACAGATCCCCTGTGCTCACCCTGTCTCACTGGTGTCTTCAGTGGTAGAAAGGGAGTGGATACACATCTGTATGGAACCAAAGAATTCTGGATTGAAACAAGTCAGTACTTTGAAACATAAAGTATTTCAATGAGATGGCTTCATGACATAAGGAAATACCCTGTAGGTAGTGATGGAGATGGTGGTTTTGGACTGGTTTGACTCCAAGGAGTTCACCAGGCAGTGAAGAGCACAGAGGAAGGACTTGCACAGCCCTGGCAAGTCTCACAGCCTGGTGCCTGTTCCACACTCATGTGCTGCTGCCCAGACAGCAGCTGCTGTGGCTGGCACAGGGTCCTGCACAGGGAAAGGACAGCAGTCTTGTACTCTAGGGAAGGCACAATGCCCAAGGATCTCAATAGAAACAGCAAGAAAAGCTTTCCCAACCTACAGAAGGTTTCAAAGAGAAGTCTGCAGTGGTGCATGAGTGACTGCTCCAGCTCGAATGACACAGCATCCTCACAAAGTTATCACTGCCCAGCAAGTGCTGCCTTTATGTGTTTAACAGAAACCTCCTAATACTGCCTGCTCTAGCTTTCATTATATGCTCTGAAAGCACTCTTCTCCTGGACCCTTACAAAAATAATGCAGAGTGTTTATGGACAAAGACAAGCTTTAGAAGGCTGGCAAGGAATTAAGTGTCCTTAAAACTCTTAGTTGGGATGGAAGGAACAGCGAACGCTTATCAGCACAGGCTGCTGGCACACGAGGGCACAGCAGCAGCCAGACACGGCAGGTGCAAGCGATGAAATCTGTGTGCACATTCTGGAGGGACAGCTTCAAACAGAGCTGCTCTTCTCTGCTGTGGCTGCTGCTTAATTTGATTACACACAAGTGAGAGCCCGGGGGAGGGAGGGAAGGAAAGCAAAGGCAGGAGCAGGACCCTCTGGGCACCCACGCGGAAGGTCCTGGGCGCCCGCAGCTGCGGTCTCAGCTCAGGCTCTGAGCAGGATCTCTGTGAAATTACAGGGGCACCAGACAGCTGACACGGCACGAGCCTCTGGGAGACACAAAATGACTTGCTTTCCCCTCAGCAAACCACATGCAGCATAGCAATTTGGACTGGAAAGATGCTATTCTGGATTTAAAGGGGAAGGAATCTGCTGAGCAGGAGGGTCTGCAGCCGCTGTGTGACACCCCTTGCACACACTGAGACACTTTGTCCCCAGCACTTACAGGTGCCACATTCTTTCAGCTCCCCACCAACCAAGTCTTCTACTACCTGGCTGCCTAAAAACTGCCAAGAGACTCTGTTGTAGTGATAATCTCTAACCTAAAATTATCCAAAGTGTGCTCTTGCTTCCCTCTAGCCCTGAAATCTCACAGAAGCAGCCTGGGACTGTTCCTTTAAAAGACAGAACAATTCAGTCTCTACTGAATTCTGGGTTAAATGTTAAAAAACTCAAAGCAAAAAACCCAGAGTCTAGATTCAAGTCCTTCAGACTAAGCCCAAGAATATTACTAGAGAAGAAAAATTGCTCTTGTTGGGATATTTAGATACAAGATATTTTTAAATCTACCTTAAAATTGTTATGACACTACCTACCAGAGTCTAATTATACTTTCATAATTATATGTATTAATATCTATAGTGTGTAATTACAAAGGAGCCAATATATTTCAGAAACACCATACTTATAAACTTTTTTTTTTTTTTTTTTAAATAGAAACTTCCTGTAAGATCTGTATTTTAGTTCTTCTGTCCTGATGACTCAATACCAGCAGAGGCAACTGGAGTCCACATGTTTGAATGGAAGCTGCAAACAAGGAGTTTCTATATTATGTCAAAGGCACTGATCAAAAAAACCTCCAAAACCTTGCTCCTGGGCAGAATAAAAGAAACACCTGAAAACAGTGGAAAAATAAAATTAAATTTAAAAATAATTAATAATAATAAGTTTTCTTCTTAGCAGCTTCCTTCATTAAAGCAAAAACTTTTTATGCATTTGTTTTAGTCTACAAAGAGAACCGGAGCATTGAAAAATAGATATCTTGTCAGAAAAAAAAAAAAAAAAAAAAAAAGTGATTAATGGAGTTTACAAACATCTTAATTATCAGATCAGTGATACGAATCTACTAAGTAGTGGTGTCCACACCATGGTTGAGGCTGCTTGTTGTTTTCTGGCAGTCTCTGGACAGAGGCCACAGGTGGAACATCTATGACTGCCTGGACAGTCTGAGCTCTCCCACTGCTGGGCTCATGCTGTACACACAAACCTCTTCTGCAGGCAGCAGTGGCCCAGGAAATCTCTCCCACTCAGGACTGAAGTGGTTTGTGCTTCAATTGCACAAGTCTGAGTGAATAAAACCAAACATCATCAGGTTACAAAGCCCAGTAATTTCTAAATGGTGATGAATGTATTTCCCATTCATAGAGAAAATGAGAAGGGATGGTATAATAGAGCTTGACTAAATATTTAAATCAAAAATGTTAAATCCTGATTCAGATTTGATTGCATCTGCTTACAGACAGAAACCTTTCTCCAGCTACTTACATAACTTCTGGTTTTAGTGAAAACATTAGCTCCACTTCTGATTTATTCTTGCTAAGTGGCTTTCAGCAGTGCAGGTGGTTTAAATGCACACTCGAGAGGCAAATGTAAGTGTGCAATAAGGTGCAGTTTGACATTTAAACCATTACATATTTTTGAACATACTATAACTACAGAAACATTACTAATTTGGCCACTTCCAGCCAGAAGTTTAAAAAGCACAATGAAATGCAGACCAAACGTGATTTATCTCTCTTTTCTCCAGCAACTGTTGCAACTCTCTTGATTCACAGTCCAAAACCTTGAAAATTTTGGTAGCTTTGTAGCAACATAAAGTACTCCCGCTGCACCTTAAACAGCTGGAATTGCCAGCATTTAAGAGATGAAAATTTCAACTACTTAAAAATGTTTCAAGAAGGAAATAGCAAGTGACCCTAAACTTCAGCAGATCTGCCAAGACCCTTCTATAATGAAGTAAGTAATGAAGAGAAATGGTTAATTTTATTGCTTTTGCAGCTCTTCTGTACAGCTCAAGGTACACCCCAGAGCCGAAAAGCACACAGCAACAGATGCTGGGGTGAGGTTGCTAACTGCTCCCGAGCATCCAGCCTCTCTATACCTGTAAAAAGGAGATTAAAAGAACACAGAGGTAAAAGAAATAAAGTTATTTCCTCAATGACTAAGAAATGTTGTTGGAGAGAAGGGCAAGGGAGGAGAGCAGGAGATATATTCACTATGTGGAGCACCAGTGGCTCCCAACAACCTCATGTTCTGTCCAGCTACTCAAGGTTTTTCATTAGGGATTGAGTAATTGCTTGTGCAGTCTGTATGTAAGTGCAAATGAGCAAAAGCACCACAATTTCGCTCATTTAGAGGGGAAAAAAAAAATCTTCCTTTGGGAAGATTCCTTTGTGCCTTCCTTTATTCCAGTTGGGAATAAAACATGCAAACTGATAATCAGAAACTCAGGAACCTCAGCACATTGTTCTTACAGTAAAAAATCAATGACTAGAAACCAACACTTGGCATTTTCTGTACCTTGTTATAGGAAAGTCATTATGGAGAGATTAATGTTTGCCCTTCCAAGGACTATTACTCAGGTACTTTGGTACTTCTGAGTTACAAATTCCTGGAAAACTGCAAAGGAAAAAAAAAGTCTCACATCCTAATATTATTACATTAAACAATTTTTTGTCCTCTGTCTTCTCTTCCCCATGAGAAAAGGAACTAACACAGCCAAGATGGAGCTGATCAGGAACTGTCAGTTTTAATCAGAGCACTGTAGCTGTCAGTCACCAGTGGCCCTTGGGTATTTTGTTTCCTGAATATATAAAAGATTGTTATCCTGAAAGTTAGTCAGCATTTCTGGCTGCTAGACGGAAACAACAAGACTATTAGAAATGTTTTAACACTGGTATAACTGCAGCAATATTTGAGTTCTAATACCTCAGCACACCAACACAGGCAATGACCCCCCTTTATGAGCCACACTAGTGCAATAGAAATAATTTCTCCTTATTGCATAGTTTGCACAGTTGGTATTTATTAATAGTGTTGCAATTTTGTATTAATTATTATTTAGCACTGAGAGCACTCCAGAAACTGCACAAAATTAGTGCCTGGCCCAAAGTGCTTAAGCAGATCTGATTCAGCATCCCATAAGCAAGATTTCATCCACCAACCTGCTCAGGGACTGAAGCCTGGACAGCAGTGGCACTTGGTCAGCTGATGTCACATCAAATTATTTACATCCTACAGCCTGGGACAGCCAAGCCCCAGTGGGTCTGGCTGGGGCAAAGTTTACAAGCACCAGTCTGATGGAAAAAAATACCAACACTAAAGGCAATGTGAAAATGAGAATACAGTATCTTGTGCAAATTCTTAGAAAAGAAATCCTGTCACAGTCTCCCATTTTCACATGAAAAGTCTCACTGAAGAGGAACAGAGCAAGAGCACACAGCGATTTGTGAACTTCCCAAACTGCCCACCTGGTAGGAAAGCTGTACTAAAGCAGCTGCCTAAGCCAGGATTAAAAGCAAAACTTCCAAGGTCATCAGCACCAAACAGGCACAAATCATGAAATGCAAATGTGACAGGCAGAGAGAAGTGAAAATCACCGGTCAACAGCATGGCAAGACCCACCCCCCACACCTTTCAGATCCATACTGCTTTGTTGGCAAACCCTCCTGAGGGATCACTTCTCTGAAATGAGAATATGCAGAGAGCACAGACCAGCAAATCCCAGGACAGCCATGGGAATCAGAGTTAACCTTCAGGCAGTTTAATTCAGGCCTTGCAGACTTCACACAGACACCAGTCCTGTTGCCACTGTCAGTTCACCCATTTTTGTTGTTTTCCATGTTGCCAAGAACACAGAGCTGTATTCTAAGACAATAATGACATGTTAGTAATACAAATAGAGAAAATAGGAAGCTATGAAACAAATAATTAACTGTGATCTGTTATTTACATAATTATTGGCAGAAGTCTGAACAAGGAGTAAGATGGATTACTGCAGTTTTGGTTCAGTGGAGCCTTAAAATAAAAAAAATTAAACAAAAAATCATCACATGCCAAGGCTGAAAGGATTTTCATTCCAGCATGGGGTTCTCTCACTCTGCCAGCAAAACTCCAAGCTGCTACTGCAGCTTTTCTCCAGATAAACACTGGTCTTTTCTCCCTGCTCTTCTGTTCGAATACTGCAGTTGTTGGCCACCAGCAGAAGTATAAGAAAAATATATCTCAAAAACCCAAACAAACAAACAAAAAAGAAACAAACAAAAAATCTCTGTAAGAGATAATATTGCTTACCAACAACATAACCCTGGTATGTTTATATTGCTCAAGCGTGAACTTAGGAAAGGCAAGGCATAAAGCCTTGTTTTTATTTTCTCTCCATTCTCTTAAGCTAAAATTGCTTTATGATTTCAGCTGTGGTAGGAGATCAGTTCTGGAGAAGGAGGATTGATACCTATCTCCTCAAAACCAGAAGTACAGAGTAGGTGGGATGTTGTTCTCACAACATGCTCCATTGCTGTCTACAAAGTTCAGCCTGGCAGAAGAATTCCTTTCCTTACTCTGTCATTTTATATAGTGAGAGATAATGTGGTGGTTCCAGTCATGTGCAGAGGCTTCCATGAAACACAGAGCACCATGAAGAGTGGCAAGAGCCACCCCATTCAAGAACCTTCCATAGGAAACCTTCAGCCACTCCTGACTGGTGACAGGGCCAAAGCCATGACCACAAGCAGGAAGGATTCCACATCCCTTCAGTCAGCCAGGATCCCTTCCATTCTCATCCTCCTGATGTTTCATATACTGCTGGAAAACCAGGAGCACGGATATTATTGCTCCCTGCCTTTCACTTCCTTTCCCTGCAACCCTACAGAAATAGCTGGGTTACATCAGACAAAAAACACACACAATGTAACAATGAAAACAGATGTGTCAAGGAAAGAAAAACCATGCCTGAGATGCCTGCTGTGCTCGGCAGTTCAGCAGTTCTAGGTGGGGTCCTCATCCAGTCGAGGAATCGCAGGGTGAGAGGTTTTACAGCGCCAAAGCCAAAGAGGGCATCTAGTAGTAAAGAACTCAGTAGTAATGACTGGGGAATTGTTGTTTGGTTTGGGTTGTTTGTGGGTTTTTTTCTCTTATTTTGCCCCTTATTTTGTCTCAGATCTGCCTCTTGATTTTCAGTACAAGAATTTCAGACCAGTTCACCAAAAATGCAATTTACAGGAGAGGTCCATGCCAAGATGTGTACTCAAAACTTCTCTGGAAACCATGAGGTGTTGTTCACCTCACTTACATCTCTCTGGGCTCTAAGCCCAAGCCCATTTTGCTCAGCTCCCATTAACTTCCCTGGCCCCTTAGGCACCTCACAGGTTCTTTGTAGAACTCATTTTGCACACACATTTTTTTCTAGAACACTCATCACCCTATATCCACAGTGCCAATTTCCACAAAACTCTCTCAGCCAGAAGGGCATCATCCTCCTTTATCCATTTCCAGTAGACATCTTCATCCTTTCTCCCGTGACACTCATCATGTCTGGAAGATGCTGTTTGTAAAGTCTTGTTGAAAGCTGCCCTTTTCTTCCCTCAAATCCCTCCTCACGCCTTGCCTATACTGCCTACCAAAAAGCCACATCTGCTCATCTTCTGGGACCCCTCCCACTGACCAATGCTGTCTCTTGTGTCCCTCTGACTCTCTATCCTTGGCCTACAGCTCTCTGATATATCTTGGAGATATGGAGATAGATGTGGGCCATAAGTACTTTGGGTGCACCACCTTATTCCATAGAAGCTGCACAACAATGTCCTGGTCTATAATACACATCAAGCAATGATGATGGAAACAAGTAACTGAGAAGAATTCTGATCTCTGGACGTCCTAATTTTTATCTGTCAAATAAAATAATGAATTATGGTTTCCCATTGAATCTCCTGAAGAGGTACCAGGAGCTTATTTTTGATAGTTATATGGAACCTCAAGACCTTTACAAACATTATTTGATGTAGGTGATACATTATAACACCTTTCAACCACAAGTTCCTCAGCAATTGAAATACCAAGAAAGAGCTATGGGAATTTGTATTACAGGAAAAGTCAACAGTTTTTAACAATATCTGTTCAAATTTATAACCCATCATGCTACCTCATCAGCAGCTTATTTGCTTCTCATGCACAGTGTACCAGAAAAAATGAAGAGTAAATGTTCTCAGTTAGTCCCATTTATTAGAATTTAACCCTCTTGCAGCTTGGTATGGTATTTGAGAAGTCTGAAGGAATGATTACAGATTTCCCACACTTTTGACCAGAGAAGCTTTATCACAAAGCTTCTGGTGTTGACAGTCACAGAGATCAAGGGACAAATAAGATCATTACATTATTCTTAAGAACACACTCAATATTTATGAGTATATTAACTCCATGTAATAAAGGCCACATTCTCTGGCTGTGATGACTTGGATGCTTTGGGGATAAAATTAATCAACATGCATGAAAGGGGATCTCAGAGTCGAACAGGAAAATCTGCACATAATAACAAAGATAGTTAGTATCTGGCAAACCTACAGCACAAGGAAGAAAAAAATCCTATGATCAAACATAATAAGACTTCACTTGAAATGTAAAATACTCTGGAACAAATCCTGCCAACTCGCATAAGAATCAGCAAACAGGAAGCAGCAGCCTTTGCAATAAAGCCCAACCCACAGGGAAAACAACACTAGAGAACAAGATACTATGGCACAGTCCCTGTCATTCTGCTGCAGAACATTTTCTGTCTCCTGCTTTTGAAGTGCATGAGGTTCAAGTCTAACTTCAGCTCCCAAAGCAGGAGTTGTCGAATTCTGAGTCAGTAACAGGTCCCTGCTGCCCAAGTAAAACACTGTCATCCTTTCACACACTCTCACATGTGTGAGCTGGCAGCACTACTGCCTCAAGTGCATTCTGTCAGTATTATTTTCTAATATTTTCCAGCATTACAGCCCTTCCAGAGCTGTGTCCTGGGTGCTTGCACTGCCTCTTAATACTTCCCTCCCTGAAGCTATGAGCACTTAGTATAGTCTTGTTACAAGAGGAGAAGGGGCTCTTTTTATCCTATTCCATGTGAAATCTCTGGCTACATTCACTAAGAAGCACTCAATGGGGCACTATGTTACTATCAGAAATGTGAGCTCACAAGTAAGAAGAAGCAGTTTTGGCTCACAACCTCTTCAATGTCTTTGCACTTGAGAGTTAGTGCTGAACCTTTCCTAACCCTTCAGCTGGAGTCTGTAGTACATAGTTGTAAACTTGACTTTCAACTTTCAGTAATCATTTGCATGTGTGTATCTTCAAAGAATGGCATTTGATTTGCAACTATGTGTTGTAATGAGAGGCTAATTAACACAAATACAATTATTAGCAAGTTGCAGACACTTAAAGGACAAAACCAGCAGACCAAAGTCTGTGACATACTGTGTGACAGGGATGGAGAACCTCAAGGATGAACAGATACCAACCAAGGCTCTGCCACTAACTCCATTACCACAGGCAAATCACCAGCATTCTGCAACTTGGTTTCCCCTTCTGTAGTGGGATTGTGAGACTCATTTACTTTTCTGGGTAGTTCTGCAGCTTAATTAAATCGTTACCTTTAAATTAAAGCACTACAGAAATGCCAGGAAGTAGCATCTGAATTAGAAGGTGGAGGTGACACCCTAATGAAGCAAGACTATTTTCATCGTCAACAGCAGGCACAGTAAAAGGTCACCCATGGTATAATTGTGAAACCACATTCCAAGCTTCTGAAGGCTTGGAAGGCAAGATGACTTTTCCCAAAACTTCATTAAGGAAGAAGATATGTCCTAGCATCATGGGGTGGCTGAAATCCTACAGTTTGCAGGAAATCTGCAACGGTTTCATTACTTTTGTTTTCCCCTTGTCCTTACTCGTTTGCTATCCTAACAGCAGTGAAATATCACAGCTTTTGAAAGAATGCTTTCTCCACAGGCAACTGTTGTCAGTATGATCAAAGACCTATTAAGAAAATTGCAGAGGATCATTTCCCTTCAAGGGGGTAATGGTCAGCGCTGATTGAGTTTTCAATCTTTTCTTTACAAGAGCCACAGTAGAGGCACTGGCACTTTTTGTCTGGGACAGCTACTCCCAGATATCAGTATATTCCATACTCCACACATGCTGGAAATTTCCAACTCTTTGTAAACATAAGGACCTTATTGAAATACTCACTACTGCTGTACAGACTCTTTATTTTTAAGTACTGGAAGGAACTTATTCAGAAACCTTAAGAAACAGGCCAGTCCTCAGTGGAGGCCCATTTTCATCATGGATTCCCAAAAAAGCAGCAAACTTAGTGTCAGGTGTGAAGCTGTGTATGCCCTGTATCTTGGAAACTGCACTCAAGCTCTGTCCCAGATACCAAAAAGGCATATCCCATCATAAACTCATTTAGTCCATACTGGGAAGTCATTAAACCAAAGCCAGGAAAATAGACAGCTACTTCCTTGTGTGTTGCACTTGAAAAAAAAGACTACCCAAACCCAAATAATTATACACAATGTTTATGTGTCCAGAGTGTAAACACCAATAACACATTTGCTGTTTGCTTTGTAGCAATGCAAAAGATTTTACTTTTAAGAGCAAGATGTGCTATAGGACAGGTCAGCCTAGTTCTTCCTATCACATAAGATGCTCTTACATTGACTGGATACCTGCTATCCACCTTCTGTGAGGCTATGTTAGAAAATAGTGGAAGATACTCAGGAAATTACATCTGGAACTAACTCTGTAAATGATTTTTCCCCCAGTAAATAAATATACTTGCATACACTTGTTTATATATATATATGTATATATATATATGTGTGTGTATACACACTAAATATATACTTGCTTTTTCTTATACTTTTTGACCAACCAAAATGATTGCAACTAAGTTCTCAAGTAAGACAGAAGATGTACTTGGAGTATTGTGCCCATACAGCTGGATACACTGTTTGCCTATGTCTGTCTGTCAGCTGCCTGCTAATTCCTTTTGAGGCACTGACCTGCCTTTGACTAAATTTGACAGCAGGAAGAAATCCCAAAGCTTCCAACACTTTCATTTTTTAAAAATGGTTGGGTAGATGCAAGACTCTTATAAGACAAGAAGAGAAAGGCTAATGACAAAGGTCACCTTATCATTCTCATCAGAGAATCCACAGCAGGGATCACCCTAGAGACAAATCCTCAGGAACCAGTTTCCATTGGTACTGCTGCTCTTCTAACACTTTGTTTCCAATAGAGCTGGAACCAGAAATTAATTCCAGTTCTCACAACCGTCCACTGGCCTTAGGTAAATCATAATTTCTGATGCTACTTCCCCTACCATAACATGGCTGGTGTTAAAATCTCTTATTACATTGCTGCAACAATTCATATTTGAAATGTACTTTGAAGGTCTGGAGAGTTGTATTTACTAATTATTACCTGTCTTGAGACATAAGCTGCATATTCAAAGTGCTAGCTTGATTCATCTGCAAGTGCACATCACATAAGCATGTGGTATGTGCTAAGACTCAAAATACAAAAGTAAAGATTGCTTTTAGGGAAGACTTTATAATCAAGTCCGTTTTGAGCTCAAAACATATAATTTTTATTACCACAACTCTTCTATTACACTGGATTTAAATTATTTCATGTTTTAGATTAGCACTTTATATAACACCAGTTTCAAAAGTAAATACTAATTGACAGAAGACAAAGTCCATGCAAAGTTTGATTCTGTCCCCAAAGGCAAGTCTGATGTCTGAGATCTTAAACCTTTGATATCAAGCTGAATGTTAATAGATAAGTTCCACAGGGCAGTTATTGAGCACAGTAATACCAGAGCTTGTCCTAGAAATACCAGCAATCACAGACTGGGTTTGGCAATGCCACATTACAGTAGGCAGGCATTTTTATCTTCTGCTTGGTCGGGCACTTTCCAGCTTTTCCAGAAAAGCTTTCAGTTCTTGCAGGCAGAAAAATCAGATGGCAAAGGTCTTGGTGGAAGTACTAGAGCAAATAGGTGAACTAGATGGGATTTTTTTTTCTTAAGAATGCATGTTAGTGGAATAGCTTCCTAAAAATGAAGCTGACCATGCACTAAAGGTGCTTTGTAGAAAAATTCCACTTAGAGAGGTCCCTATTTGAGGGCAAGGGAGCACACTACAACTTCCTTCAATAATAACAGCTTAACCTTCTATCTTCCTTCTGTAACAGACTGACTACCAGCAGAGTACTTAATACCCTCCAATACTGGCCTTTACATTTCCTGAAGGAACAAGCCATATCTAAAAAGAAAAACAAAAAATCCACAATGGTGCCAGCTAAATTCTCCTTGCAATCCTCCCCATCACCCTACTCTAGACAAAATAAATACAACCTGGCCAACTAATTCTAACAACAGTGACTTAGATTTATGTCCCTTGCTCTCTATCACTGCCCTACAAACATATATTATTTTAATGTAGTATAAACAAATACTGGATTTGCTTAACACCACATTGAGTCCTAGTGATTAAAACATATATATGCATAGAGAAAAATTTATACATGCACAAACCCCTTTGTAAACTCTGAAGATAAAATTATCAGTATTGCCAAACAGAGAATATGTATTATATTCTAATGACATGAGACAGTTGATTACCAACAAGCCTACTTCATTTCTAATTAGAAAAAGTTCAGTGATGATCTTCTTCCCTGCTGTTATTGCCTGACAAGAATAAACAAGGAGTCCTCTCTAGGGATGGCACAGTAAACATCCAAACAGACATTTGTGTTGGAGCTGAGCTTCACAGTAGTAGTAAGTGCTGAGGAACATAGTGGTTCACACACTACGGCTGGTCACACATCCACCAGCGCATGATTTTAAGCATTTACCTTAAGAAACCCGAGCTTTGCAAAGTGCATTGCAGCTGCCTAGCTGCTCCTGCTGCGGCCGCTCCTGCCAGCTCTGCTGTCACCTGCTCGGGAGTTCTGCAGGGAAAGGACCCTCCTTGGCACAGGGCTGAAGGGCAGCCGGCTGTTCCAGGCTGGACGCGCTCCGCAGAAACAAAGCAAAGGGGATTTGCTTCGCTGCAATTCTCAGCCAGGGACACACCGCGCTCGCACGTCTGGCAGCAGCCCGTGTCTCTCCGGCCGCAGCTGCACCTGCCGCCCGCAGCCTTCACCCCGTGCGGGATCGATAACGCGTCTGCCATCGCCCCAGCCCCGCCGAGCGCCCTCCGCTCCCACCGCCGCTCCCTCCCGAGTCCCACCGGGCACCGATTCCGCCATCGAGCCCACACAAACAAAGGGCGCTCCTCTTATTTTTGATAAAATTCAGACAAACTAGAGAACAATACCGGAGGGGCCGCACAATGGGCACCGGCCGCGCCGCATCCCTCACGCCATCCCTCCTCTCCAGCCCCGCTGACCCGAGCCCGGGACAGCCCCGGGGACGGCGGCGGCTGCACCGTGCCCGGGCAGGGCTGTCCCCGGGCAGCGGGGGATGCTCTCAGAGCCGCGGGGTGCGCTCACCTGCCACGGTGTACCGGTCCAGGTAGTTGAGCACGTTGCCCACACTGAGGATGCCGGCGGCCGCTACCCGGGCCCGGCCGAGGGTCGGCGCCTTGCGGAGGGCGGCGGGGCGGTCGGGGTGCTTGCCGGCCGCCGGGGGGTTCATCCTGCCCGACAGGGTCTGCACCTCGCCCTCGGCACCCCGGCCGCAGCAGCCCCGCTCGCCGTCCTCCTCCTCCTCCTCGTCGCCAGCTCGGAGCCGCCCGCCGCAGACCGGGCTGCTGCCGGAGGAGCCGTCGCTTTCCAGGCACATCATGGGCTGCGGGAGGGAATCTCGGCGTGCGGGAGCCCGGGCGGGGAGACCGATGGACGGACGGACAGACGGACGGACGGAGAAGGCGAGCGGAGCGCGCTCAGCGCCGCATCCCGCGGTCGCCCGAGCCTGCCCGGGACAGGCCGGCTCTGACAGCCCGGGCGGGGCCGGGGCCGGCGAGGCGGGGCCCGGGGAGGTTCCGCCTCTTCCCCGCCCCCTCAGCGGCCGAGCGCGCCCCGCCCCAGCGGCCCGAGGGCTCCGTGCGGCCGCCCGTGAGCCGGCCCGAGCAGGTGCGTCCTCGGCCGTGCTCTACACCGCCCCTCAGCCCGTCCCCTCAGCCCGTCTCGGGCGCCTTCTCATCCCTCCTCAGACCCGCCCCGAGAGGTCCGTCAGCCGCTTCAGGTCGGCGCCTCGTCTGTTTTCAGTGTGGCCCTGAGGGTGTCCCTCCAGCACTCTCCAGTGCCCTGAGGGAAGCCCTCAGCCCAGCCCGGAGCGGCCCTCCCTCAGCCGTGACAGGCGGTACCTCGGAGAGCTCGGCTCGGCCTTGGGCATCCCCCTCAGCTCGGCTGTGAGGGGATTCTCCCTCAGCTCCCCTCAGCACCACGAGCTTCGAACACACGGGTGGGTGGAAGTGTGGAGGTAGCTGGAAGAAAAACCCACCAAACGAAACCAATGGCTCCAGCACTACCGGCGTGTACCCAGCAATGAGTTCCATGTGGGCTGTGCAGGCCCACCCTCAGATGTGGGTTTTAAAAATAAATCTGTCCAAAAGTTCTCCGTGTCTATCCTGAGCACCCAGAGCTGTCTCCTGGGCAGGGAAGGGACAGGCGAGGGCTCTCTGGGATGTGCCACTGACCTCACAACTTCCTGCTTGGCCCCAGATGATTTTCCTACTGCACAAAAGTAGCTTCAGGAACAGCACACATCTTCAAAGGAAGTAAAATTGCTCTGGAGTTCCCCCCACTGCAAACAGTTCCATCCCGCTCCCTATAAAGTTCCACCTTTGAGCTAAGAACGGCCAAGAAACATTTCATTTCAAAAGGAGAATCTTCAAAGAGATAAAAGTGTTCACAAGCAGAGTGGCTCCAGCCTGTCATACCTGTCATAAAACTACAAAAGGTAACTAAAACCAGATAAATAAAAAGACTGCTGGAGAGCCAACACATGTCCAAAACCAGCATGTTGCAATTTCAGATTTCTCTCAGTTTGTTGATGTTACCTAAGAAGATGTGTTGTGATTAAAGCCTTTGTCTCTCGGTATTTAAACAAATCCCCCAGCCTTTCTCTGAGGAGCGCAGAGCTGCTTGCAGCACAGCCCGTGTGTGTGTGCTCAGCATACCTGGCTGTGTCACACCCTGCCCACCAATGACACCAGATTCAGACTATGCCAGAAATCTGGTGAGATACCACCAACGTATCCCTCAGGATGCTACCAGAGAAAAGAGCACGTTTTGGTGAGTCACCTGCAATTCAGGGCTGTTTGTGCAACACCGCTGAGGAAAGCAGCAAACAGCATTTCCGGCGATACCTGACACTCCCAAATAGTGACAGGTGACAATTTAACATTGGGAATGGGTCTGCACAGATGTTCCAGAGTTCATTTCAGTAACAGAAACAACATATCTGGTTTAATGATAATGTTCAGGTTGACTTATTGAAGTCTAGGGGATCATTTTTTGCTCCATAGCAGCATCTGCAGTTCAGATGTATATGGGAATAGTTATATTGACAAAAGTGCTTATTCACGTCGCCACTAATTTCAGAATTCTAGTGGTGTACCTAATTTGGTTAAGTGACAGTGCTCACATGTTATATATCCCAAAAGGAAACACAAAAACAAACCAAACAAACAAAAACCAAACAAACCAAAAGCAACAAAATGGTAAAAAAATAGAAAGAAAAAAAAGAAAAAAGGAAAGGAAGGATATAAGAAAAAGGAAAAAAGAAGTGAAATGGCTTCACAAGGACCATTTGGCTTGCCCAGCAGTGGCAAAACTCATGGGTTTTTTAACATATCAGACATATCAGGCACTAAACACAGCAAACTGCAAGTTCAAGGAGTCCCACAGAGTGTGCAGGAGCCCTCAGATACAAATGGTCTGGCCACAGTCTATTCTACTTTCTGCTATTAGACTCTCACAGTCTATTTTCCCACTGCTTGGTCTACCCCAGGCTCTGCACACAGAAAACAATGTTCAGAAGATGTCAATGAGATTAAAAGGTAGGGTAAAATTAAAGATCTTAGTCTCTCAAGTCAGATGGTTCTCCTGAAAGCAGCTAAGAAAGCACAGTCTTCTTTAGGAACAGGTGTTTAATTTCATTTTTTCGTTTCATTTAACCAGTATCAAGCACAACACACAGCTATCACTGGAGCCATGGTGGCTTAATGCACATTAAAATAACTGCCTAAAAAGACTTCTAGGGAGTGACTTCTCCAAATCTCCTCAATCCAGCAAATCCCCAAGAAAAGAAAAAATCATTCCAAACACCAACTTACTATTAAAGGTTAACATATATGTTCTAGAGACTTCTGATGGCCATTGAAAATACAAGAGCATCCTTTTATCCCTGATGTAGAGAGAAGTTTCAGCTCAGAGACAACCACAGATAGAGCACAAAGACATTGGTTGGGCAGTGAGTTATGTGGACACACAGGGTCTTGCAGCCAACCCTAACCTTCCACTGTATATGGAAAATTCACAAACACAGACAATGCCAGTGCATCCATGTCACGAGATTCATGTAAAGAGAAAGCAGAGGGAACTGGAAAAAGTGTAATAGAATGGTCTTTACTGGCAGGATGAATCAGATAACTGGACTGCTTTTAAGAGGAACAGCATAGATTCTAGCTCAGAACATTGCTGGGTTTGGCAGTCACAGGGTGTTGAGAGGCAGGTTGATTACAGTGTACAAGTTCTAACATCGGGAGAAAAATGCCAGTTTTAAGAGTTCTAATCAAGGGGGGAAAGGCATAGAAGAACCAGAACAATGCTAAGAGCTGGAGTTAGAAAAATTCTAATGAATCATCTGGTTCACATTTGTTACAGAGTGATTATCCTCTGGAACAAAATACTAAAGAAGGAGTGAATTCTCTATTCCTTTCTGTCCTCCGATCCAGGTTTGATTGCCTTTCTAGCAAGTACATGATTGAATTCAAGATGAGCTGTTGCACTCCCTGCAGAGAGAATGGGCTGTAATTTGATGATACAGGAGGTCAGGCTAGGTGGGTTGAAGTCCTAGCCCTGAAGATACCAGTTCTTATTCTGCTTACCAAGCATGCACTTTGTGCACCTACCTCAGTCATTAGATTGATCTGAGAACAGCCCCTAGGAAAGCACATGACAGCCTAGTCTGGAAATGGTGACTGCAGAACAGGAGTGTCCACACAGCCCAGGTGATAAAGATGGACAGCATCCTCCTGGTACTGGGGATACTATGTTTTGTCTAAAAGCTAGGGATCTCCTTCATACTGGGATCACTACCAAGAGGTATGTAGATACATTCTAAAGCAAATCTGAACTCAGCTAGCTCATCTTCCAGCTTCTTCCACATTAGGCATGTCATCTCTGCTCCAGAATGAGCCCTGACCAGTTCCTGCGGAATCAAGTGAGCATTAGGAGACTCGTAGAATGAGCTGCCTTCCTGGTCTCTGAGAGCCCCTCAGCCCCTACCCTGTCACTGTCTGGTCCCAGTGGCCACAAACACAACGCTCTCTGGGTGAGATCAAAGCAAACCAGGCACTAGTCCTGTGCTGAGGGAACTTGCAGGCATCTGGCTGTATATTCAGTGAAGAAAGAACAGACTCACTTGTTAGTAGCCCTCCTCTCTCCCAGGGCAGTCAACAGAGTGTTTCCCTTCAGGGATTATTTTCTTCCTTTCAGTATTTTGTTAGTATCTTAAAAGCTTGAAAATGTTTATTTTAGTTCATCCTAGTCTGCACTTACTGATTTTTCCTCATCTCCAGAGTTCTAGAGAGGGTCGGTATGAGCAGAAATGCTTCTGTTTGGCAACAGAAGTTATCTTTGAGGAAACAAACCCACATTTGCCAGTGCACCAATACTAACTCAAGTGACACAGTCCAGTAGCTGATGCAGGGGTTGTTCCTAGCCTGCAGGAAGCTTATGAGCAGACTCCCACCTTCTCTCCCAAGGGAAGATGTCTGTTTGCAGAGAAGAATGGGGAGCTAGATCACCTGTGGAAGGCAAAACCCAGATGATTGATAACTAGGCTAGCCCTTACCTAGTTTAAGGAGTTACTACAGGCTGAGGAACTGGACCTTCACAAGAACATCACATTGCCCTTTTGGAAATAATGGAAATTAGCCTAGCTTGTTTCAAATCCATTTTTCTTCTTCAGTTAGTAAAAATCTTGGGAAAAAAAACTAAAACAACACTTTTTTGTCTTCAGAAAGTCACAACAATCTCTAAACCAGAACTGTCAAAGGGCTGGAGTCTCCCTAAAGCAATGCTTTGCCAAAATGTACACCAGTGTAGCCACTACCATTATCAAGAGCAGTAACTGCATACGACAGTCTAACATGTTCAACTGTAAATAATTATGACTCAATGCTATTATTGTCCTGATTCAAAATCAGGACTCAAATACAGACACACAGAGACACATAGCTTCTCACTTAAGAAAAATAGAGCTACACAGAATATCACTCTGCAGGATCACAAACCCCAGATTTTGGGTTATCCAGATATAAGCCTTAAATTGATGCAATCCCATGAAAAGTCAGGTGGTCATCGAGGTTGTGAGGGCAAAACACAGCACAATGACACAACTGTCTCTAGCACTATGCATTCTTGGGCTGCAAACAGATTGTAGATCTGCAGAACAAGAATCACAACCCCACAATTACACACCTGCATTCCCATTATGCCCATGGTTATACCATGGCTTCTTTTCTCTTCACAAATTTTTCAGCTGAATTAACCTGTGTTACTGACACCTGATATTACACAGCAGCATTTACAAGCTCATCTAGCTCAGAGGTTTCTTGTGAGATGTTGTACCAGGGAGACATGACAAGGATCAAACAGCTCTCCCAAGGCAGTGAAGGGGGATATAAAGGGGGATATACATTAGCACATATCTCCATGTTTTCCAGCAGTCACTCTCACAGACAGGCTCTGTACTCTAAACTACCTCTGGAGACCACTCTCTGGATCTTGTTATTTAGTGCATTCAATGCTCATTGATGTGAATAAACTTCTGGTCATCATTCAATTCCCTCCACATTCACATATGACATGTCTCAATGAGGAGAGAGAGCTCTGGATACTGACCATGGCACCTCCAGAACAATTTCATTAAGCAAAGAAGATACAAACAGTGCCCCAAGATGCACAGAAATTTGCAAATCTCTCAGAAGCCAAATTAGACTTAATATTGAAAGAGTAGCAGTGTTTTAATTCCTTGAATTCAACAGAAACATGATGGAGACAAAGCCAGCAAAATCAAAAGAAAAATCCATGAACAGAATCTGGCATCCCCAGTCCAGTTCTTTTCTGATCCTCACACAGTTGTACTTGAAAAGATAAATTGGATGTAGAAGAAGCTGTATTTCCATGAAAACATTTAGCTTTTGCAACAATACAAGCAGCTGCTCTCACCCTCCACTACAATCCTCCATAAATGCTGCAATATTTGTTAGTGACATATTCAGTTACAACATTTGTAGAATGTTCCAGGCTGCCTTGCATAGATTAGCTCATGCCAACCAAAACCAAATTAAAGGGAAAAAAAACCCAAAGAAAAACCCCACAAAAAAAACCTCAAAGCACTCCAAACAACCCTGTTCTCTCCACCCCCAGAGACAGTTGGTACAGAAGGTGAACACTGCCAGTGCCCTTTGTGATGTCTTAGTAAATGGCCTTTGATGTTTAGGTTTGTTGAATGCCATGATCCATCTCTAGAAGTCCTTGCCTTCATTATACTCAGAGGAATCTTAATGCTCCAAATAAACAGAGTTTGTGGTGTCACCTCAAGTCCCAGCAGGGACTACAATTACTAGTATGCCACATTTTTGGCAAGTTTTGTTCCATTTGAATGAAGGATGTAGACTCTGAACTTCTGCCTCCGCCCACTGGAGGAGTCGGATTCTGCAGATGATAAGATGCAGAATCTTTGCCTTTAGTCCCACTTCCCAGAACTGCCAAATACTTGAGGTCTGATTAACTAGCATTTAAGAACCCAGTATGGAATGGATAACTACAGAAATAGCATTCTTGCACTACCCCAGCATTTTAGGAAGAGACTGCCAGATCCGTGTGGGAGCAGAGGAATCCTAAAACAATAAGGACAGACCCAGCAGTTACCAATTCATAAACAGCTTCCTGGCATCTTCCAAAAGGGTTCAAGCTATGAGAAGGAGATTCTTGCAAAAACATTAACAGAAATGATCCCACTGCTTTGCTTTGCCCATGTGAGGAGAGATAAAAGATGCAGTCACACAGCGTGGAACAGGCTGGAACTGTACAGCTGTAACTGTGGTTTACTCAATCGAGTTGACTTAACTCATTTCAAGACCAAATTTCCTCAAGCTACTTGGAAAATTCTGGATTAATACTAGCAGCTCTAATTAGGACTGAGCACTCATTGCCCCAGACATTGTCATGAAAATTGCAAGCCCAGCCTCATAGCATCATGTGCTTTATGGTAGTACATCATCAGGGTCACTTGAATTTATAAGGCTCTAAGCAGACTGAAGCATTTTCAGTTAAACAAAATACATCTATATCCCCATTACCCAAAGGGTCAATCTGGGCTTTTTGAAGAGGGGATTATTTTATTTCACACTTAGTAATTTTCATGCCTTTTCAGCATTTTCAGTGAAGCCATTTGGTTTACAATAGGATATTGGGAATGCAGCCTTCTAGACTACCAGCAGTTCCATCCTGGGACTGAATGGTTGGCTACAATTCTGTGGGACAGGATTTGACAACCAGGTAGATAGGATGGAAGGAACCAGCAGCTGTTCCTAGTGGTTCTACACTTAGTTCAACACTTTCAAGCTCTGAAGTCCACTCTGGTGACTGATTCACTTGATCAAACAGAACAGAACATGCAGGGGTTCCTTCACTGGTGTGTTGCCCTGCCCAGCTTGTAAAGAGACCAAGAACATCTGTCAAAGAGCTCTTTGTGTTTCACAGAAAATTCTATACCATGAGCATTAAAATTAAAAAAAAAAAAGAAAAAAAAAAGAAAAAAAAGAAAAGTAAGAACAAGAAAGGCAGTTCTTCTTCAAAGCCAAAGTGTTACTCCAAATTTAGAAAGCTGAGCTAACTTTCTACCCAAGGTAGCAGTGAGGTGCTTTGAAGGGATCACAGTTTGAATGTAGTCAGGATCAGGGAATTTAAGAGCAATTTGAGAAAGAACATCCGAATTATTCTCAGATCATTCATGTCCTAAAAGGAAAGAATGAGGTTCTCAATGCACTGCCTAGGTAAAGTAGCATAGGGTAAGGGGTAGGTACACTTGAACTTACCTCTTAATAGAATGGAGAGATGAAGGAAAGAAAAAATTTAGATAGATACTAAGTAAAGGGATTGTGCTGCCACTTACAAAGTTACCTGTGACTCTGGACATTATTAGCAGTTTCTATTTCTTAATTTCTAATTCTTAATCCAAATAATTCTGGATCCTAGTAAGAAAAGCTTTAAATTAGGCTTCATTTTTGACACCAGAGGGAACTGACCACATAACTAAATGCTGTTTGTGATTCGTGTAGGTGAGCTTTTACTTGGGTCATCTTTCTTGCATTCAATCAGAATATAGCCACTGAGTGCTTGGTGTTTTAACAGGGACTGTTTCACACAGCTGAAACAATCAGGAGTCCAACTGGTCAAGAGAAGGGTTAGAGAACAGTAGCAGTGTAGAAAGCCACCTAGTGAGAAAGAGGCTACAAAAAACATACTACTGCCACAGAAGGGACAAATTTTGATAACTTGCAATATAAAAATAAAACAAGCTGATAACAAAGCAAAAGGACACAGAATATTCTGCAAACTACATTTTTGTTTTCCAGTCTGTTTCAACATAAGAGCAGTGCTGACAGCATACTGGCTCCTCATTAGTTCATGGGTAGAGCTGTCAGCAGTGGGCCAGGCTGCAGGCTGAAGCTAAGAAGGCCTAGACAGAACTTCAGAGGCTGTGGAAAGAGCTGGATGAGGTGCTCTGATCTGCTGACACGTCTAGGAGTCTGGAAGGATGCTCATGTTGTGCCAGTATTTTAAACAGAAATGCTGGCCTGCCAGCCAGGCATCAGTCCTGAGTAAAATAGTGTAAGGGCTGACTTGATTATTAGAAAAACAGGGGGGGTCATATAATTAGTAACAACAAACATGTGTTTATCAGAGGGTAGAACTTGCCAAATGAATTTGATTTCTATTTTAAAGGGATCAAATTTTCCTTGTCTGCTGAAAGGTATCAGTGTCACTGAACTGGACTCTTGCACACTTCACTTGATATTTGTAACATGCTGATCAGGAAATTATGGCAGCTGAGCTTTACCACGACACATTAAATGAATTAAACCTGGCTATACAACAAGTCACACGACAGAAGTGGGCATATTTTACTAAGCATAATTCTGAAGGAGTTCCTCAGGAATTTCAGCTCTGTTTTCTTTAATAAATTGTTAGCAACCAGGGAGAACACCATCAACAACCACGTCCTAATGCTATAGCTTTTAGTAAATGAGGACAGCAGAGTTCCTTGCTGGAATGATGTGGGTTGCTTGGCAAGTTGGAATGTTTTAGTGTCTAAGAACATCAATCTGAATCTTACAGCCAAAGGATCCTGCTTTGGAAAGCACCCTTTGGAAGGGTGACTAGGCTGACAGCAACAAGCCCAAACTCCACAGAGCTGTAGGGAGATGGGCTCTCAGCACTGGAACAGGCAGCCAGTGCTGTCACTGCTCAATTACAGTGTCACATCTACCCCAGACACAGCAAGTGCAGCTTTGTTGACTGCCACTCAGGAAGGCTGTTGATAAACAGAAGAGCACTCAGGAAACAGCTGCAAGAAAGATGAAGGGGCTGGGAATGATGTTTGATAACAACAGATTCAAGAAGCACACATGGGTTTGGATTTTTAGGCCAACAGCTGATTTGCACAGGGTTTTGTGCATGTACGTAGGAAGACTAATTCAATTGTTATAGTTGTGTGACAAAACTGTAAAAAAGCCCTCTCCAGCTGGATACAAACAGCAAACAAGGCATGTTTATTAGTAATGAGGATAATTAGCTGGAGCAATTCACCAGCAATTGTAGCAATTCTACTTTATCAAAAATTATTCAAGTCAAAATTAGATATTTTTCTGAAAACCTGTGTAGTTCAAACAGGAACAAAATTTACAGAAGTCTACAGCTAAAACAGAGGTTATCAGATTAAATAAGCAGAAATGGTCTCATCTACTCTGATAATCTGTTTTTAAATAGAGTCAAATTCAAATATATATATGCATATGTATATATATGTATTTGTACATACGCATACATATATACATATTAAATAAGAATAAATCTTAGGGCCGGTGTTTCTGTTTGTTCAAATGCTTTTTTTCTTTCCGAGCAAGTGCAAAGGTGGAAAAATGGCTTTAACTGCAGTAGCAAGTGGTGCTACTGAAGAGCATAAAATCCAACTCTTCTTATCACTTGTCTATTTCTATGCTCATTGCTTCAAAGCCTAATGAGCTACAATTGATATGTGGTAAGAGGGCAAGGTTTGTAAGCTTTGCTAAATTACAGAGAATTACAAAGTCAGAACAAAGCTAGAGGGCATTGCTTAAATGCTTAATTCTCAAGAATAGAACAAACCTCTCAGGATTGCTGTTTCCAACTAGCTCTTTTTAGCAGCTAATTCTTTTAAGATGTGCATCAGTGTAGCTATTGCTCATTTGAGCTGCTGGAGCAGCTCAAACCTCATCCTGGAATGTAACCTGCAGTAAGACCAGTCACACAACCCTGCAAGCCAGGTAAAAGGAACAAGGTAAACTATATCTGCACGTGTAGCACTGGAAACTCTCACTCTCCTGCTGTTCAGGGACATCTGCCTGAACACCTGCAAGAACCCTCCTTCTCTTCAAAGCACCAGGTCCCAGACACAGCTGAGGTAATGTAGCCTCTGACAGATCAGTTCTTGCCATGTTGCAGTTTACTACTGGGCACTGACTGGCAGACAACTTCCCTGTAAAGAGGCCTGGGCTGTATGTTGGGAAATACCCTCTTTGGCAGGAAGAATATTGTAAAGTTTCCAACCTGCATCATTTCCTAAAATGACTCAAGCAGTAATATCCACACAGATGTATCCTATGGCTTATTTTACAAATTCCACACATTCATCAGTATAGCTGTAAAGAATATTAAAAATAAAACCTTCGCAAGCAAGGTCCATGTCTTGCAATGGAGGATCTGGTTCAATGCAACTGTAGCTCACGTTTTCCTACCATTCATCAACTGCACAAAGTGCCACCAGCAGTTCCTTTAATTGAATTAGAGCCAGGTTGTAGAATCAGGAAACATATTCTCTACTGCAAGGGCATGACGATGTAGGCACGTGTTCTTTAAGAATGCATATGTTCAACACGGGTTCCCAGGCAGGTCTGAAAGCATTGTAGCAAAATGTGTATTGGCCTGAAACTTGTCCTGTTGTCCCAAAAAACAGAGGTGGGTGGCCTTTGGCAAACACTGTGGAGATAACCAGACTCCACCTGAATGTCACTTCTAAAAAAATAGTTCAGTTTCCTGCCACCTAGAACAAAATTATTATCTCCTGATGGCACCTGGTGCTTTTAATGTCAACTTGTTCAGCTGTATCTGCATTATCATTTCCATAAAACATGGGACTGGAAAGGCCTTCCAGACCTCCGTTTTCTAGAATAAGTTTCTTCTCTCCACAGCCGTTGTGGAGTGCTTTAAAACCATTTGGAGACTGTTTTAAAGTCTCCCTGTTCAGAGGCTTATAGGTATTTATCTTGTTTCAAGACCATTTTTATGCCTGGCCCAGTCATACCCTTTTGCTGTTTGACTAATGCTATCCTTTGGTTTAAATATGTTTCTCTTCCTGTTGTTCATTCCTGCAGTGTATTTATAGGTGGTAGACTCTTTCCTTCTCTCATCAAGGGGGTTTCTAGGGTTACTGGGAAATTAATAACCTTTTTCTGAACTTGTTTCAGAGCTAAATACCTGCAAAGCTAGTTAAAACTTCATTCCTGCTTTGTACAGTGCATCAGTAACCCCTCATCCTTCCCTGATTACCAGGACTGTAATTGCATTTTTCCCACCTGACAGGTCAGATCCAGACTTTGGCCCTCCCATCCTTCTCCCCCATCTGATTACACTTACCTGCTATGTACAGCAGAAATCTCTCTTGATCTGTGGACTCATAATCACATGTTTTTTCTTGCTGGAGTGTATCCATTTGAATTCCATTACATTAAAAAATTCTCCATGAAAGTAAACCAATACAAATATTAAAATCACATGTATTGTTAGGAACATCATTACCCTCAACCCTCATCTCGTTTCCATGCAGCCTGGTTTGATTCCTCCACCTGTATGGTTCTATTCTCAGAGGACAAGGCTGGTCAAACCCTTTGTGCTGCTATATTCCAGTTCTTTTGGAATGCTGGAGTGAAAAGCCCTATACTTGGGTAAGATCCTGGTAATAATTGTACAGCAGCTGACAAAGAAATTCCAAATCTTTATCCATATTCAAGTATGTTGGTTTTCCTAATCAGTTCTCCCTTTGAAAGCAGAAAATCTGAGTCATAAACCTACTTTTGTTTATCCTTACAGTTAATTTATATAGAATCAATCTATGATCACCCCAGCTAGCATGTTTTTTAGAAACCTCTTTATCATATCATATCATCCCCTGTTGATTCAGGCATATTTTGATGAGGAAGATCTATTAGATATTATACCCAGGGCTATCTGACCTCACATTGATGAGCATTTCCTTTCCAGTCTATTATCTGGGAGATTTGTCTTTGTGCAATAGTCCCCAGGAGTATATGGCTTTTTAATAACAGCACACAAATTTTACTCAGATACCATTCTGCTAAAAGAGAGAAGCCTTCTAGCACCAACAGGCAGAACATTTTATCAATGCAGTCCTTTATGGGTCCTCACCAGCTGCCTTGTCCCGAGCAAAAGATAGAAAGGCAACCAGTTGTCATGTTTTGAATTTTCTGGATAATACAGATGGATTTCAGAGAAGCAATTTAGACAAAATCAGGGTTACAAGGAAGATTGAGAAGTTTGAAACCTCACCACAGAGCCACCCTTTTATGCTAGAACAAACAAATAGCAGGGCACCTGCCATTAGCTCTGTTTGCACAAGTGTTAGACTGTGCCTCAACCAGACACCAGCCAGAAGGGAATAGCTGGGAAAGCTGATTTTATTACTCATTCATAAAACATTTTCTACCATTATGAAAAACGAGTGTCAGTGATACCCTTGAATCTGAATCTCCAGCTTTTACTTATAAAAGTAAAACCAAGGCCTTGGAAATATTACTGTTGAAAAAAGCTGCCACATCTTTCTCTCTGAAGAAGCCACTGTTTGGTGAGCTGTGGAGTCCTTCACAATACACAAGCCACAGCACTTTTATGACCACAAAGCAGCTGGCCCTTGATACCACATGAATGTGTTGTGGGTTTTCTCTTCCATACAAGTATTTTTAGCATTTAGGTCTTCCCTGATTTTTGGTGGACTGCACTCCCTGAGGAATAAGTGGTGGAATGAAATGAACTTTCTCACAGCTGAGCACCATGGGAACAGCTCTGCCCTCTGCATCCAACCCATGGAGAAGTGTGCCATAAAAACAACATCACTAAGTAACTGACTTAAATTGCAGCTTTCCTCCCAAGCACTTGGAAACATCCTCCCGCTGCACAAACATGGTAGAGCTGATTTACAGCTTGTTTGGGTCTCACAGGTAGGAGCTGATTTAGTTTTGTCAGCTATCAGCAAGAGGGTGAGAAAAACTAGTTTCATAGGAGGGAAAACCCTTGCTGACTCCAGGCCATAAGAATGCTCTGCTCCATCCAACCAGCTCACCGGAGAGGTGTGGTTTTGGCACAGCATTGAGGAAAATTATACCAGGATAAATAAATGCAGTTTTGACAGATTCCATTCCTGTCCCTGGACAAGCTGCTTCCCTTCTTTTGTTCCTCCACTCAACAGGCACCAGGACAAGGTGTCCTCAAAGAGAGCATACTGATCATTTTGTTGGGAATAAGTCAAAAAATGAGGCCAAATGAGTGCAAGGCTTTGCACAGATAAACCCACTGGAAGGCTCTCTTGTTCACAGGAACTTAAAAAATAAATTAGTAGTGTCTCTTTCAAGGTCCAGTCAAACATCTACAGGTCAAAAAAAAACATCTATAGTTTATACCTGTCCAACTTTCTCATGCTGACAATTTCCAGTTTATCTATGAGCATTTCCAATGGGAACTCAATGTCTGTAATCATCTTCAAAGTGATGCAGATGTGCTCAAGCATCCACTCAGTCTGAGGATGAGTCTAGGTGGGCAGTGGGTTGCTCTGCTGGGCTCCAGTGAGTCTGAGCAGCTGGAAAGCAAGTGACTAGAAAAGTTCCCATAAATACTGTGTAATAGCTATGGAGACATCCCAGTGGCATTTTAATTCCTTACATAGGAAATCCAAGGCTGGAGGATAACTTCTTCCAGAATCATCATCTAGGTTTGTAAATGCAGAAAGAAGGGATCCCTTCAGAATGGGAATACCAGCAACCTGACTTGTCCTTCTGGTCCTTGAGAGTGGAGAGCTTCAGGTCAGGTGTTCTGCAACAGGAATGCATCTACTCATCAACCCTCAAACAAACACATACAGCTGCAGTGACATGGTCTGCTCTGTGAGGGGGTAAAACAGTGGGAAGAAATCAAAACATGATATTTCCATGGGACTTGCTGCCAGGGCAAAACATTTTATAGCTACAGATATATATGCAGGAGCAAAGAAACATACAGAGAAGTCATAGTTAAAGTTAGGAGTTAGGAGACTATGACTATAGTCATAGTTAGGAGTTTTAGTTAAAATACTTGAATGCTTCATAAAATAAATTGCAGGAGAGTCAGACAATGTTTTGGATGGAGAAATGATCCATGAGAGTTCCTCCAGGGTCCCAGTGGAGGAGTGCCATCATCCTGGCATGTGGAGGAAGAGGCAAGGTCTTGCCCTGTGAGTGTTTGAGGTAGAACAAGCCCAGGAGCACAAATATTTCTGTCATTGCAGCATTTTTTACCTCACTGAGCAGTCTGGTAGCACTTCCAGATTCTTCAAATTGCCGTGAGGCATCCAACTAATTTTTAATGCTTCTCTCATAACCGAGCTCATACTGCAAGTCTGGAAACAGAGCTAGACTCCACCAGGTCCATGCTGTCAGGGTTAAGTCTTCTCCTCACACCTCTATTCAAGCACAAGAACCTGCTCCCGTTCCCTGGTGGCAGCAGGACTTTAGCATAGCTTGCAAAACACTGCATGTTTCCCATAGCAGGTGCAATAGAAACATTATTTACCACTATATTTTCCTGGCATCTTTCCTAGATCTTCCACGGAGCAGATGGAGAATGAGCAGCACTAACACTGAGCTGTGGGTGCAATCATTCACACATGCCTAATACTCCTCTGAGTAGCAATCGCTGCTCTCAGTACAGAAAAGTGTGCTTACCATCACTACTACAAGAGCCAGAGCCCTTGCTCAGCAATCCAGAAAACACTGTTCACAAGTGCTCCCGGGCCACTTGGAAGGGGCTCCTTGCTGCCACGAGCTCAGAGAGACCAGAGTTACAACACAAGAGCAGTGATGAGGAAAAATATGTGAAGTATTTTCCTGCACCCCCAGGGGAAAGGTCACAGTCCCATTAGCATGAAGCAAGAGAAGGGGGAGAGAAGGCTTTGAGGATTGTAACCACCTCAGAGAACAAAGGAAATGCTCTGTTTCTTGCAGAACAGTGTGAGCAAGCAGATGCATTAGAACTCCCAAATCTCACGTCCCCTTGGATGCTTACTCACCTTCTGTTTCCCAGCTCGCAGGAGGCTGAGAGCACATGCCCTGCACCCGATCCAGGATTGTGTGCTCAGCCTGGGAGGGCAGCAGCAGGTGCAGAGCACACCTTCATGGGGAATGTTCCACTGGGTAGAGCCATGCACTGCCCTCATGGAACACAAGTAAGACTTTCCTGGATCAGCCCCATTTTCTTCTGTCAGAACAAATACAAGGGGAAAAATACAAAAAGAAATTTGAAAGTATTTGTATAGTGAAGCCTATTACACCAGCTCAGTCACAGCAGTTTAAATGCATTTCCTGGTGAATGCTGGCATTCTTTTCCCATGTTTACTGGGTTCCCAGCACTTTCTGGATCCACTGATTTTGTTGTGGCCATCCCAACCAGGCAGGCAAAGAGAATATCAGTCACTTCAATTGGAGCCTCATTGTCCCTAAGTAAAATTGTGGGAACAAACACCTATCTGGCCTTGAGAAAGGGCAATGCAAGACCCGTTCATGTTTTCTTCTTCCCTTCCCTCTTTGCCTCCTTCCAGCCTTTGAAGGCTCAGGTGACAAACCGAGCCATGAGGGGTGGGACAGGGCACAGCCAGGTCCTGCCTTCTCCTATAACCACAGCACCGTGCCTGCTCCTTCTGAGGGCAGGCAGCCCCCTCTCCTGGCGAAGGGTTACCTGCATCTCCAGCTCACCTCTGCACAGAGATTTCCATTTCCTTATGGAAATAAGGACCAAGTTTCCCAATCCCATGCGAGGGATTGGTTTCCCAATCCCATTGTCCCTCTGACAAGCACAAACTGACTCCTCTGCATATAACCAACAAGCTCCAGACAAAAAGCAAAAATAGGAAAAAATTAGAAGACAGCATGTAGTAGATCTTTCATCAAAACCAGATATCCCTCACCCTGCAGTTCAACCAGGCCAGGTTAGTTTTTAAATATTCCTTCTAGGCGAAGGAAATGCTTGGAGATAAAAGAGGTGTTGAGTTATCTGCATTTCAGTCAGCCCTACTGAATGGTGGGGCCTCATTCTTCACACAGACACACACACTAAAAGTGAAAAACTGCCACTGCCACATGTGGCTCTCTGTGGGTTCAGAAAACACAAGGTGCAGTAGGAATCCTCCCATGGCAGATGGGGGCTGTGACACTGAGCAATTAGATGACATCCTAAAGGTGTCACTCTAAGTCTGTAGCACAGCCAAGGACTGGATAAAGATGTCAAATACCAGTGACACTCCTGTGTTTTCTTCGGGGGATTATCTAAAAATCAAGGCTATAAAAATTCACCTGGGTGATACAGGCATGGATGAAAATACTCCCTGGCAAATTCCATCCCTCCTTCCATTTCTCAGAAGCTCTCCCTGTTCATGCCTCCCCTGACCTCTAGTGGCTTAGGCTCTGTTCAAAGAGATTTACTAAGCTGAAGTGACAAGTGACTGTGCTACTTGTGGCCCAGTAAAATGCAGTCTTTCTCTACTGGGAATAAGTGTATAAAAAGGAACTGAATCCTAACCACCTCCAAATGACATGTGGAACTTGTAGAGTTTGAACTAGACAAGCCTGGCTTGTTTTTACTATTTGTAAGCCTGTTCCTGCAGAAAGCAAAGGAGATTTTTCAGAGGAAATATTAACCTTGGCCTAGCCTTTCCTAAGCTCAAGCCTGTGCAGGTTTCTAAGGGATCTGTCTCTTCCTCCTGCAGGTTAAATGTGGGAGGGAAAGAGTAGAGAAGGTGCCTTACAAACCCAGATAACACAGGGACAGGAGAAGCTGGGACAGAGACATGCACCAGCTCAGCCATGGCCAGTTAAAACATTCATGTTCCTGTAAGCCAGATGTGGCTGCCTAGGAAATATTCTTGCACAGGTAAATGGGAAAAAACATGACATACTTTAATTTTGGGCTTTGGGTGAAGGGTGCCATGGACACACAAAGTCCTGTTGGCTTCTGCAGGGGTGTGTAGGACACTTCATAAATCTGGATACTTTATGAAGCACTAAGACTCGAACCAGAACATGCCCAATATCCAGTTTCTTTGCTGAATTAATGCACTGCTTATAAATACAGCTACAAGGTCATTGTGCCTTAGCAATCAAAGCTCCGTGGCACAAATATGGACATGCCAATGTGCGGGAAAAATTACAGAAGAAATTGATTCTGCATTTTCTAACCAGGAATAATTCCAGGTAGTCAATGGCTCATAAGTTGCTATTGACTTAGAAATGGATTTCCCATAATCTCCTTGTACAGAGGACAATAGCAAGAGAAAAGTGGGAAAAGGAATCTGGAAAAGATGTGTTATTGCTCAGTAAAAGACAAAGGAGGTCTTCCCTGTATTTTTAACTCCAAGGACCCGCTCTCCTTCCCAGATTCAAGTCTGGAATTTCAGCCAAAATAGCAGATCCCAGACTACCTTCAGAGCCCTTCCAGGTGATGTCTAAAACATTAAGATATCAGCAGGAGTCCCTGCATGCACTTGTCAGTAATGCTAAGAATAAAACCATTTGCAGGATTGAGATCCGCTTGTGAATGGAAAGAGAACAAAAATTTTCCCCTGAATTTCTTTGCAATCAGTTTTTCAAACTCTCCCTGTTCCTGGCATTACACAGGGTTCCTTGAGGTAAGTAGGAATTATCTTCCACTACAAAATACATTTTCTGATGTCAAAATAAAAGATACATGGGTGGAAGCTGATGCAACAGACCTCCAGTTTGCTTTGAGCAGCACATTAGTCACACACCTGCAGAACATCCAGGTGTCACACAGGACTTGGCAGGTACCACTGAACATCACATATGTAAAAAATAAATCATCCAAGGTGAGGGCAGAGGGTGCATGGAGCAGCACAAAGTATTCCAGCTTTCCTACAGAAATTACAAAAATAGAAGTGTTGGTTAAAACTGTTGGTTTTTCAGCAATGCATTTTATTAGTTTGCCTTTATCCATGAACTTTCCTAGAAGAGATTGTTATTTTCAACTTTTTCTACCCAGACCACTGAGATGGGTGAGAGCCACTATATTCTCCTCAAAGCTAAAGTTTCTTCCTCACCAGTAGATCCTCAGCCCAGGTTTGCAGAGTGGAAGCCAAGCCAGAGCTGTTGAGGCATTTCCAGCTGCTGTTGTTCAGATCTCTTTGTGCTGTAACCATCCCAGACTTTCCTGAGCTCTTGCATTTGTATCTACAGAAATTGGCAGCTCCCATCAGGCCCTGTTTCCCCTCAGAGCTGCCCTGTATCACATGCAGAAATTCTGAGATGCACTTGCCTGTTCCTAAAACTTATCCTGCTCCAGTTTGTTGTTGCAGGGCTGGTTTGGCCCTTTGTGCTTTTTGGAAAGGAAAGGCTTGTATTTGAGACCAAATGGGATTTTGGCATGTGTCCAGTTTATTGCTACTTTTTTTTTTTTTTTTTCCTCAAGACACTGCTTTGAAGCAACTAAAATGATTTGTTTGGGTTAGAGGTGACATCAGTTGATTATATTTCTCTTCAGATACCTGTGATTCTAGTGAGGGATGGATAGGGATGTCACTGAGGGCCACTCCCTGACATAGGGCCCAGCTGCCAGATCCATTCCGTGCTGTATGCACAGTACTCACATCACACACCCTCCAGGGCAGGCCCAAAATGTGACAACAAGGCAGGAGTCCCTGAGAACGCAGAGTCAGGTCACTGCAGGGGCCTTTGGTCACTGAGGAGGCACTGCTGAACAAGCAGTCCTAGGACAGTCCAAGGACATCTTGTGCTGTAGGGGAGACAAGCTTCAATGGTACCAGTTAATGAGAACACTACAATTGGTTTCTAACTTGAAACCGATAATCAGTTTAACCTTGAATATTCCGGATTGATCACCCACACCTACAAGAGTTTAGTGTAACTCACTGCAGTGGCCTTTGCAGGAGATTAAGGGTGTGTCTCTACACATTTAACTAGCAGAAGAGATCTTGATTTCACAAGGAGGATCTACAGAATTAGATCAGTTACTGCTGTCAGTAGGATTTCACCACTACAAATTACTATAGAGACCCTGAGTCTGATACAATTGTCACATCTACAAAAAGACTCCCACTGCTCTCATTCTTTAAAATCAGAGAGGTTCCCTGAGATTTTAGCTAGGGGTTTTCCTCAGTGCTCCCAATGGGAGCATGTCAGTCATTAATGCTTTAGAAAATACCACTTCTCACATGCCATTGCATTTTATTACTAAACCTCAGCCTAATTTTCCCAGTTATTTCCACAGGGTTCACTACCTTTGCCACAGCTCTTGGTGTGATTCTTGAGGCTGGCTTTGCAGGGCCAGGAGTTGGGCTTTGCTGAGCCTTGTGGGGCCCTGCTGCCTCCGAGCATTCTGTGACTCTCCCCAGCTGCTGCCCAGCTCACACTTGGGGATGAACTCCCCCTCACAAGCACCCAGTGACACTGGTGTCCCCAAGCCCCCAGTGACACTGTTTCCCCAAGCACCCAGTGACACTGGTGTCCCCAAGCACCCAGTGACACTGGTGTCCCCAAGCACCCAGTGACACTGGTGTCCCCAAGCACCCAGTGACACTGGTGTCCCCCCATTGCAGCAGTGAGCCCCAAGCCATGTTGGGCACATCTCTGCTGTACTGGGGAGGGACTGAGGTGCTTTGGTAACTTAGAACAGGCTTTAACAGACTCAACACTAGCCCATAAGGAAGGGTGTGGAAGACAGGGTTTCTCCCAGTCCTAGGCAAGTGACTATTTTATTATTTTTCTGCCATAATACCTCAAAAAAAAAAAAAAAAACCAAACCAAACTAAACTAAATGAAAACAAAAACCAAAACCAAACAAAACCCCAAAACAAAACAAAACCCACAAAAACCTCCAAAACCCAAAACAAACAAACAAACAACCACAACAAAACCACAACCCAAAATAAACCCCCAGAAATACTTGGAGGAAAGCCTACTGAGTCTACTGGGGAGTCTTCCAGGAGGAGATTGCTGTCAGCTTGGATGCCATTGTAGGGATACTGCTGTTCTGACACATGTGCAGCTCTCCAGCACAGAAACAGAAGGAGACCAGCACATTGAATTAAGAATGTAGAAATAATTTTCTCCTCACTTGTCTTTCTCCTGGGGGATTCTTGCTTAGATCCATTTTGTCAAGATTGTTTTGGAGTTTAATGCTAGTAAGAATAAATTTAATTGACATCTTGATATTCCCTCTGATATCATAATGGATACATGTAAATAATTTGAAGGAAATAATCCTTTTCCCTGCACTTTCCCATTAAAGAAGCCAATGAAGGAAGAACCATACATACACTGTGTTGATAATTCATGCTCCAGAGAGGTGCTCATTCTATACCAGAACACCCTGGACTAGATTAGACTAGATCAGTAATGTTAATTTACATTTCAGGCTTCCAAAGACTGGATTTGGAATGTCTTCCAGAAAGGAAGAGATTCCCTCTGGTCCCTTTGAAGTGGTGCACAGTGATTATTTTTCTTTCTGTTTTGATAAGATGGGTATGCTGCCAGTTCCCATCCATTTCTCTTTCACCATCTGTTTCTGGTAACTTTTGTGTGTGCCTGACACTTTGGATTTCTGTTACTTATGGTTAATGCATCTGGGAGCCTCTCCTTGCCTATTCTCCCCTTTCTTTCTGTCCTGATCAAGTGGTGCTGGAAAGGGAGAGAAGAATGATGCTGTTATCCACAGGATGCCTTGACTTACCATCACTTAATAGCATCTGCATCATCACCCTGATGTACTCTGGTGTTAATATCTTGTCTTTCAACAAGTTTACCTGTTCATGAAGTACTTTTGATTGTCCCTCAACTTTGCTGCTCACAGTCATAGTCCACAACCTTCCCACAACACAGGAGCTTCTTTGCATTTACAGGGAGATGCATAAAGTAGAATCATCATCATCAACACAGAGGAGACCTAAAGAAATGTTCTCTTTTTACAGTACTCAAGCCAGGATATTTTTGAGACAGAAACCAGCTCCATGCATGATTTTCTGTACTAGGGAAGGATCTCTTTGTGCTAGCTGGAAGAAAGAGGGCCCAGTAAAGCAGGGGCCAAGTCAGGGATACCAGGGATGAACTTAGAAAAATAAAGGCAAGAGAAATACATGAAAAGTTTCTTCCTGTATGTAACCTGACTGCCAGAGTTCCAGAGCAGAGCTTTGGCCCAATGAGTGTCTGCCCTTGAGCTGGCAGCCCATGCACCAAGTTGCTCCACCTGCTCACAGAGTAAAGGAACCACTCCAAGCCAGAGCAAGAAACACCCTCGGATTTAGATCTGATGGAACTTCAGCAAGACCTTGAGATCCCTGCAGAGTTCTAGGTTTTGAAGAAGCTGCTGTTGATGCCACAACAGACATCTTCATCTTTCAGCAAAACTAGCATGCAGACAGCCAGTGGAGCTGTGACATTTAGTAGGAAAAACAAAGTGAAAAGAAACAAATAAAAGGAAAATGTGTGGTGACATTTACTGGGTGAAAACAGCCCATATATCAATTCAATTCCAGATTCTCTTCCCTGGTAGCCTACAAGCACATTTCCACCCCACTAAAGATACACAGAAACGTTGCCATCACAGAGCTTTACTCTGAAAAAAAGTGTGCAGAGAGCTGCTGGTGTGACAGCACATTTCTCCTGGCATTTTGTTTTGATATCTTCTGTGTACTTAGTGACAGATCTGACAGCTCGTCCTCAAGAAGTTTCCACATAACAATGCAAAAAGAAGGAGTAAAATTTACTGCTTATCACTGATTTCTCTTTTGAGGGTTTTTTGATTTTTTTTTCCTGCTGACAGTAAGAAGCTATTTAGCAAAGCCAGTTGCAAGCCATAAAGCCCATGCATTTAACTCCAAAAAACCAGTTAGTATTGCAAGGCTTTTAATTCTTTTGTGGGAAGTCACAGTGAGGACGTATTTACCTTGTATGGGTAACAATAATACCTTACTCTCCACAGTCACAGCATTCCAGACTTCCCTCAGCACTGCCCAGCAACAGGATTCTCTTGACATCAATGCAGTTTTGCTATAAAGTGAAAAGCACAATTTACACAGCAAGAAATATTGATCTTTCTTAGGAAAATCCTTCATGTTTAGTAAATGACATTTAATTAGATGGGCAGAGGGAAGGCAGAAGGAGTAGTCTGCACTGGGAGAAGAGAGCAGAGAATTCCTGCCTGGGACAGGGAATAAGAACAGTATGAGAACAGTTGTTGTCTTTTTGCTGTTCAAATGGAAAGAGGAGGGGGCAGTAGATAAAAATGTAAATGAAGAGGAGCTGCCTAGCAGACAAAAGCTCTAGAGCCTGTGCTAGAGTAATGTGTGGTTCCCTGGTCAGAAGGACTCTGTCCTTCACAGGAGAAGTGAATTAGGAAAAAAGTAGAAAGGGAAACTTGCTCTGAAGGCTAAGGCAGGAATGATCCTCTTTTGCTACAGAAGGAGCAAAGAGGACTATCAAGAGCTCCTCACCCAGGCACAATGCAAAGATTTACAGAAGACATGCTGTGGGAGCTAATCAGGGGTTTGTTAAAATATGTATGTGCACTAAATAAAATATCAAGTGGTATAAATACATCTCTGTCCCAGTTCATTCTGCCCTGTCAGGAAAGCACCACAGTCTATACAGCTTCACAAGAGGTTTGTTCTGCATGGCACTGAACTTCAGTCCTCAGCTCTTTGACTTCTGACAGGCACATGTCAGACATCACTCACATTTTGGTATTTCTTTGCAAAGTCCTACAATTGCTTCTGAGTTTATATTATTTTGTACCTCTTTGCTTTTAAATTCACCATTATGAGCTAAACACACAGACTCTAAGAGTAAAAATCTCTTCAGTTCTGTGGTTTGCATGCAATGGGACTTAGAAAAGCACCATGACACAGCTCTGCAGCAGGGTTCCTTTGGGCTCTTACCAAGTGAAGGTAAATACACATTAAACAACAGCAGGTGTAAATGTCCAGCTGTTCCACTTACCTCTGTCCCAGGCTGATGCCATCACAGTCCCCATGCACACAGGTGGGATTCACCTCTCCTGTCAGTCTGACAAGCAGCTGCTGGAGCCACAGCTGCTGACACATCACATCAGTTCTTTCTGCAGTCCCCACTTGTAAAGAGGGGCCAAAGCAAGGCTAAACCAGCTCTTACAGGTCCCCTTGGGCACAGCTGCCACATGTCCAGCCTTTTATAGTCCCTTCCCCCTTCCCTGGCCTCCTTTCTGTGCCCTGTGTGGGGCAGCTCTCTCTCATTGCCAGGCAGGAAACACAAGTGCTAATAACCCCTTCCTGCAGAAAGCTCTCCTTGTCCTTTCCCCAGGATGGAAGGCATTGTGAGTTAACTGCTCACTTCCACCAGGATCCTTTAGGATTTTTCAAACAGGTTATTTCAGGGTCCTAAAGCAATGATTGTTTAGTTTCTTTTATGCTGTCTGGAAAGATCTGGGCTGAATTGCATCCTCAGCACACACTGTCCTCTTCCTCTGATCCTGTGCCTTCTCTGGCATGCTTGAGATTCCAGCAAAGTCCAGAGATCTCAGTCATGATGTTCTAGCACTGGCCACCATCTATCTCTTAGGGCCAACAGTCTTCCCACCCAGAGTGAAGCTTAGGGATGGCCCTGTGTGCTCAGGCTGGGCCTGTGTCACATTTGCATGAAGCGCAACTTTCTCCAAAGCAGATCATTGCCCTTCACAGCACAGCTGGCACTTGCTGCCCCAGCAATACCTGAATATCTCTTCTAGACTGTGATGCCTCCTCCCTTTGTTCATCTCTCCTGCTAAATAAATTGTGAAGGAAAGAATCTCTTACTTTGATTTCTCTGCAGGTATGATCTGAACTCTTTTTGTTATTGCAATTAAATTCTAGAGCCTTGCAAATTGGTTACCATGCTTTGAAGCATGAAGATGAAACTGTACTGACTTTACTTCCAAATCAATTCCTCTCACCTTTTATTGCTTCTGGCTACATAAAAGTCAGGGTAGAAGCACCCACCCAGACTGACACCTTGGCTCAGCTTTTAACCCCACATCCAAACTCCCTGATGCTGGGCTGCCAGAGGGACTGGAGGGGGTGCAGGGCACTGCAGAGTCCCCCCCGCCAGCCCAGGTTCCTGATGTCAGTTTGCAGGCTGAGCTTGGGACTCTCAAGGCAGCCCAAGTTCAAGGTGGAGGCAGGTTGGGTCTGGGACATGTCCTAGGCCATTCGGAGTTTTTGGAGGTGGCCTCCCCCTCAGGGCCACAGACCCCTGAACACAAACACTGGCCCTTTTGCCTGTGAAACAAAACTTGATATTCCCTCTGATATCGTAATGGATACATGTAAATAATTTGAGGGAATAATCTTTTTCACTGCACTTCCCCATTAAAGAAGCCAATGAAGGAAGAACCATGCATACACTGTGTTGATAATTCATGCTCCAGAGAGGTGCTCAAAACTGACTACCCCAGGTTCCTGATATCAGTTTGTAGGAAGAGCTCAGGACTGTCAAGGCAGCCCAAGTTCGAGGTGTTGGCAGATTGGATCTGGGACACATCCTGCACCGTTCAGAATTTAAGGTGGCAGCCGGCCACTCAGGGCCACAGATCCCTGAACACCAACACCGGCCCTTTTTCTATGGAACAAAAGTCACCAGCCCAGGCTCCTGATGTCAGTTTGCAGGGTGAGCTTGAGACTGTCAAGGCAGCCCAAGTTTGCCATGCCTCTGCCAATTAAGATCCTCCAGATGTGCCAAAATTTAAAGGAACAGTAAGCAGACAAAAAAGCAAAAAGCCTGATTCAAAGATATGTCCCTATGATGGCACAGATGTTTTACTCTTATCCCATTCTGATGCTCTGTTGGAAGTCACAGAACTTCCTCATCACAAGGAAGACAAAGGCCTTGCTCAGGGGCTGGGACACATCTTTCGATGTTCGGATTTTTTGCAGTCAGTCGCCCCCTCAGGGCCTCAGGACCCTGAGCACAAACTCCGGCCCTTTTCCCTGGGAAAGAAAACTCGCCAGCCCAGGTTCCTGATGTCAGTTTGCAGGGTGCACTTGGGACTCTCGGGGCAGCCCAGTGTACACACCTGCACTTTCAGGCTCTGAATTCACCCTGTGCTAACAGCAGAGGACTATTACTGACCTGCCACTACAGCTTTCGGACTGGAGTGGACAGAAATGATGCATTCAGCCTGCAGGACCCACTGGAGGCCTTGTGCCCCAAACTGGCCAGACTGGGGTCAGCTGTCATTGCTGAGCAGCACCTGGGCATGGAGAGCAGAAGAATTTCACTTCAGCTTAGGAAATCCAGCTACCACTGGAATCCGTGGTACCTGTGACTTCCATGGATCTTGATGCCAAGTGTTTTGAGTCGTTACACCCTCCCACCCCATTTACACCACCTTTGTCCCTAAACATCTGAACCCAGAGCCACAACCTGCATTATATGAATGAAAAAGGTGCGTGTGTTCATCAGTACTGGCTCAAGTTGAGTTTTAGGGGAGATTTCAACACCAGCTCAGCACCAGCTGCCCAACTGGAGTCCTCTTCTGAGCTCTGAGGCCTCTGAGGCTAATTTCTGAAACTCCTGAGAGAATTTTACCCAGAATCTATTAGCCATTGTACAGCAGGAGGTACATTACCATGGAACAACAACTCCAAGGAAATAGCTCAGATTTACAGTGCAACTAAACAGAGTGGGAAATTAAGTAGTCCCAGGTGTAGCCTTAGTTAAGTTCCTTGTAACAGGAAGCAAAAAAAACAAACAAACAAACAAACAAAAAAAAAAAACCACCACAACCCAGAGTGAAAACTAAAAAGGAATGGCTCCTGGAATGTGTATGTCTTTCAATCATTTTCCTATTTAATATTAAGAATTGTATACCTTATCCAAAAATTTACCCTAGTCCTATGGGTGTACAACAAATTTAACACACCATATAGATGGATAGAAATATTGTATAATATTACAACCTTCTAAGTGAAAAATTCTTTACCAAAACTTTTATGTGCTGTTGTTTGTAAGCTTTTGCTACTGTGAAATACTACTTAGTCAGGCATACACACAGAAATATCATGTGTGGGTCACAGTCCTGCAGTGTCATGAGGATGTGATGCTAAATGTTTATGAGTGAATTGAATGGTCTGGGTGACAAAAGTCTGGAGAAAAACCAGCAAGGAAAAAAGAGAGGGGAGGAGGGGAGAAAAGCAACTAATTAAGCAACCACATAAAAAACTTAAAAGACACACCCACAAGCTTTAGTGTAGCAGTGAAAAGAAAATAAATATAAAATGGGAACAACATCAAGGACGTACAGCATTGTGAACTAAAGATTACATTACGTGGCTGAGGAAATACTGGGAAATATTGCCAAGAGCTCTTTACCCTTCCTGGGGTGCCATCAGCATCCAGGCAGGAACACACAGAGCCTCTTCATCCAAAATCCTGCTCTGCCATCAGGGAGGAGGGCTCCTCCATGGGAAGATGCAGCTTCAAAGCACGGAGTGGCACAAGCTGAGACACAGCAGCTGTGGGTGACAGTCACAGAGGTCCCAGAAAGGGCTCCCAGTGAATTTGTGGAGATGCCCATCGAGGGATGAGGTGGTATCACACCTGCTTCAGGTCACAGATTTTCTCCCCAGGGTCTCTGCATTTCAAAAGCCAAGTTCTCACTGTTGCTATTACAATATAATTTGCATACAAACCATTAAAAACAAACCCATTGCAAGCTATTTACATACATAATACATGAAATTCCTCTATTGCATCTTCATGATCTTGACTGTTATCTGTCCTGCTTTTCTTAGATAATTTGAATTTGTACAGGAATATTTTTCATCCTCCAACTATTTTGCCCTGCCTCACACTAAAGCACTAATGCATGTGGGGTCTCAATGTGTAGTTGATGTGTGCATTGAAACAAATTTACCTATTGCAGGAACATTCTTCTTTCTTTCAGCATTTTTCTTAGAGGAGCACAGAGGAAAGAGAGAACAATTTCTATTTCTGCTCCTTGTTTTTCCCATGTGGAATGTGTTTGGAGAATTGTTTACCTGGGGTGAGTGCTTGATTGGATTCTGGTGAGGATTGTTTGAGCCTGGTGGCCAATCCAACCCACCTGGGGCTGGACTCTGGAGAGAGGGTCACAAGTTGTGAGGAGTTAGATATGGTAGTTAGAAAAAGTAGGTTTGTAGTTTTAGTATCTCCTTTAAATAGTATATTAATGCATTATAGCATAGTTATAATAAAGAAATCATTCATCCTTCTGGAGTCAGACATCATCATTTCTTCCCACAGGGTTCACCCACATTTACAATATTTACCCAAGGCAAAATCAACATTTTTGATCTTCACATAATATAGAATCTCATCTGCAGTGCCAACTACATGAAGTTAAATACAACAGAGACATTTCTTTTCCAAGCCTGTGCTCCAAACCTCACTGCACTCACTGCTCCAATTCCAGTTCTGTACAAGGCAGCAAGCAAACCCTGCACAACTGTCCTCTGGAAATGAGCTCAGTTGCATTTAGAGCAAGGGAAAGTACCTCTGGGATGAACATCCTTAGCTGGATGGAGGGGCAACGCCTCTGTGTGTTAGTAGTGAGGCTGGTTGTGAGAAGAAGTTTGATTTGTAATGTGATTGAGTTTGTGAAAATGCTCACTGCAAATGCTGCTTATGTGTGCTGACCCCTTAAATGAAATTACTGACTATGATTACAGCTCAGATTGATAATATGTTGTTTTTAGCCTTCAGGGAAATAATCAAGGACAGAAAACTAGATGGAATTGTGTCTTCTTACTGAAGCTGAAAGGCAGTCTGCTTTGGACTGACATAAAATGCTTCTATACATCAACTAACTCACCAAGGGAATTCCGGGTGGCAAAAGACTTAACAGGCATTAAAAAAAAAAACAGTGGCTCTATATAGGCTAAAGTAAATCCCTCCTGAATAATCAGAGCAGTGTCTAAGCCAGACAAACCCACCATAGTTTTCCTTTTTACTGGGGCAAAATCAGATTCTTTGGCAGAATAGCTGAACAAGTCCGTTCACACTGAGGGTTCCCTCAAAGGTGGAGCATTGTTTGGAGCCCAGCATCTGCCCTTGTGCTCCAGCAGGGAGCTCATCCACTCCTGCCAGCAGGCCACAGCAGTCTCTTGGAGAAGCCATCCTCTGGGTGCAGTTCCAGGTGGAACCTGTTCCCTGCCAGCCTGGAACAAGCTGTGGAGGTGCAAACACCATTACACATACAGGGCTGCACCTCACAGCAGCAGTGATGGACATGAACATCCCAGATTTACACCCAGGCACACCCCAGAGAGCCTCTGGCAGAAATCCCCTGTGTTCTACTGAGACTGTTTTGCTTTAAATGTGATCCACTCAAGAGTCTCCTGCCTTGCCTCTGCCAATTGGAATCCTCCAGATGTGCCAAAATTTAAAGGAACAGTAAGCAGACAAGCAAAAAGGCTGATTCAAAGACATGCCCTTATGATAGCACAGGTGTTTTACTCTCATCCCATTCTGATGCTCTGTGGGAAATCACAGGATTTCCTCATCACAAGGAAGACAAAGGCCTTGCTCAGGCTCTGATAAACAACTCCTCACATTGCCAGTACAGTAATGCCATCAGTAAAAGTCTGAACTGGTTCTGTGTCACAACATTTAGCCTGTCAGATTAATGATACACTTAATGCTCTGAAACTCTTAAGAGACAGCAAGGACTAACTTTAAAATAAGCACAATGGGAGTTAATTTCTGCAGCATGAAAATATTGCCTCAAATTGTAGCTCCACACACAATGCAGGTATTCTCAAATGTTTGGGATTGCTCATCCTGGCAAAGGAGCTCCATATGGCAGACAAGAAGCAGCTGAAAGGGAAGAACTTTGCTGCTCATGGGCTTTGCAGGTCAGGGCAGTGGTGCAGAATGAGGATACCTAGATAATGAATTTCCTGTTCACAGTTTGGAGTAGCCCAGTTCCAAAGAACCCCTCCTACAGAGCTGCTGCCAAGAAACCTTGAGTGAATCAGCCTCAGACACATCCTGTCCATATTCTGACAGAAGCTCTAAAATTATTAATGACAGAAAATGAGGCTTTATTGAAGTCTTTTTCCATTGGTCTCTCCTTGTAGGACTTTATCCTGGGTCCCAAGGTGTTTCCTATTAGACAACCATTTAAGCACTGCAAAAATCACCAAGAAAACCCAGAAGGAACTCCTTGGACCACATATTTCAGATGTTTAAAACAGCCTGGTTTAACCTGGAATCCAGTATTCACTATGCCCTAGAAGGATGGATGGAGCCACTCTAAAACATCAATAGTACAGTCTCTCTGTCATTTAAGCAATTACTTCATTTCTCTTGCTACTGTCTGGAAAATAAATCCTTCAGCAAAGATGGACCTGAACTTTGGGCTGTACCAGTCAGGACTTTAATCCTGTTGTTTTCTCACTCAGACTTTACCTTGCTGCTCTGGATATCACAGCCAAGGTTTATCCCAGAGGTCATTGTTTTAATCAACATTTTTAAATCTCTATGAATGGAAAACACTATATCAAGTGCCAGGGCTTTTTTCTCTATTTTTTATAATAAATTGATATTCTGTTTCTTTAATAGTTTTAGTTCTCACTAGTGCTCAATTCTTACTCATTTGTTAAGTCTAATTAGTCAGTATTCAAATGTGCCATGCATAAATTTGGCCACTGCTCAAATCTCACACAGATTTCACAGTAAAATGGATTATTTGAATTTTAAACACAGTCTGTTCCCCCAATTCTGACATATTAAGCAAACTCACAAGCCATTAGGGCCATAAAATGGCAGTTGACCTAACAGCCTGCAACAGTATGGAGTGAAAAGCTATTTTTGTTATTAACTGGTGCTCTGAAGTGAGAGCTACACACTGTAGCTGATTCTGTATCGTTTGATTTCTCCAAGATTTGGGTGAAGCCCAGATGTTTGGCTGAGCCTCAGCACAGAGCTGCTGGCCACAGGCACAGGAGCAGAGCCTCGAGGTTGCCCAGAGCCAGGACTCACTCCAGCCTTGTCAGAAAACAGATCCTCCTGCCTGCTTCACCTGCTTAATAAGGGAACTAAGTCATTTTAGCTAATGGGCTTTAAATACATCTTTTAGGGTAGTCTAGACAACTTCTTAGCATTGTCATCAGGGCAGGCAGGGATCTTCTGTATTTCTGTGCCCATTTGTGTCGGAGAAAAGACAGAGGCTGATCAGAGCTTGAGGCAATCAGTGGAATCAGCCTAAGCCCCCACTCCTCCTCTCACTGGTGGAGTTTACCTGTCCCTGTCAAGTTTACCAAGGGTTTTTCCTTCACTCAGAGCAGTCAAATTCTCCTTTTAGAGGGAGCAGTTGGGCACACCAGCCTTTCCAGGCTCCCCCAGTGCCTCTGGCACACAAATCTGTGGCCATTATCTTGTCTAGACAGGGCTGTTGGGGTGGCAGCTGGGCTGCTGATGTTGGCATAGGAAAAGGAAAGTGCATTTGAACACAAGTCTGCTCTGCCTCTGCTAATGCACTCTGGTGGCACAGCACAGCCGCTGTCCCTTCAGCCAGTCTGGACAAGCCACAGGGACTCTGGGATCTGGGCTGAGCACTCACCTTACATTTCCATTAATTGCAAAATCTTTGTTGTAATTCAGCACGACAGCACTTTCCAAACACAGCAACCTGTGAAATAAATGTTTCAGGGTTCAAATCAGGGTTAGCCTGACTCCTTTGGCAACACATCCTCCTCCAAATAAGTGCAGAAATTACAGGAGGAAAGCAAGTCCACTCAAACCATGGCAACAGTCCAGGACAAGGATGATTAATAAAATCACCTTAAGGTGAGAAAACACAGGACTGCCGAGATCTTTGCAAATAACAAGCTCTGCAATTCCACCACTGAAGCTTCCAGAAGGCAGAAGTGTTCAGAAGTGTGATAGTACCCTCACACTGGGCAACAGCAAATGAAAGGGAACCTTCCTGCTCTGCCTCTCTACACAGGGTCGGAAAAAAACAAAGGACAAGAGCAAAGTGGGGTTGATTGGCTGCTGTAGTTTTTAAGCATCACTGACTTGATAGTTCTTCTCAAAATGAACATGGGACCAGACAGAGAAGGGACTTAGCAAATCATCCACAGAACTTTTCACAACACTGCCCTGGCAATGGGATCCCTTCCATCTATCAGCATGATGTGAAAACTGATGAACTTCAGGTTCTATGGACCCAGAGATGAGCAAATAAAAAATTTCTCTTTTAGTCCAATAGTGAAATTGCACATGCATATGAGAAACTGGGGAGTGGGAGATACAAATTTTCAAAGTGGGGAGGTGTAGAGACAGATTTGTTTGGGGATAAATGAGGTTTTTCAGGTGCTTAGAAAGAGCCTGTAGCTTTTGACTGAAGAGCTTTCCAGCCCAAATGAAGTATTTTACTTTGCCCTTGTATTATGCAAGATTTATATAATTTAAATTTTTTTTTCCCCATTTCAAAATTTATATTTCTTAAGTAAAAGTCAGTTTTTCAACTGGCAGTCTTAGGGCAAAATGCTTTGGTATTTTAAAAGTGCTGTCCTTTATCCTTTTGAGTTAAAATTATTTGCAAACTGCTTCAAAGGCTGGCATAGCTGGTCAGGCATGTAGTGCTGAGCACAGCCACGGTGTTTCTTGTTGCTGTCCCAGTCTCTGGGATTAAGGCACAATGCAGCATGGACACATCCTTTGTATTTGTGTCTGATAACATTTTTTAAGTTGTCAAGGACTTTGAACACTCAATATATAAGGACACCCTTGCAATTTCTGGTTTGGTCTGTTTTAAAACTTCATGTCAGCACAACAGGACTAAGAAGTCTGAATTTAAGAGAAATGACAAAGAATGGCTGAAGCTCCCTGTGTTTGAATGCACCCCATTGTGCCTTTACTGTCCAGGATTTTCCACAGCTGCCTTTCCAGCACAGTCTTTATCTGGATATAATTGGTCTGGTAAGTGGCAAAGAAGAACCTGAAGAGCTCTGTCTGATCTCTGCAGCAGAGATTAAACCAAAGCTCTTGTATCACAGGCCACTGGGTTTTCTTTACTCAGGTGCTGATGCAAACACTTTACTAATGAGTGAAAACCCAACTTCTGTTCACGAGGAGAGAAAACACCGAGGGTTTGGTGGTTCTGTCCAAGAAATGGACAGTGACAAACCAGCAGAGCCATCACTTTGTTGTGCTGCTGTGCCTGACCCAGGTGATGGGAGTGGGAGAGAGTCACTGAGTCCCTGCTCCTTCCTGAGCTCTGTGCTCACTCCTGTGCACAACCCTCAGCCTTCCCCTCAGCACCACTCCCAGCTGCTCCAGGGGCAGTTCCCCCATAAAAAATGCACCTTTCAGGGCAGAAGAGAGACTTGTGAGAAGTCACTGGGAGACTGTGAAATGCACAGAATGCAATGGCTGTGAGCAACTGCTCAGGCAGCACCTACAGCCCTTTTGGACACCTCCACCTCTGCTGCTGCTGCCCACCAACAGCTCAGCAGCATCACACTCACACCGACCTTCAGAAATACCAGCTTTTCCCTTCACTCTCTGACTGGTAGAAGAAAAGATTGTTCTGTTTCCCTTCAGAACAATCCTAGCAGGAGCCTTCTGTCTCCCTCTGAGAGGAATTGGTTTTGTGGGGAGCCACACAGTGCAACAGCCAGAGGCAACAAGCAACACCTCCACAGCTGAGACACTTGCAAGGTTCCATGTGTTCCCAGTGCATCCCCCACCCAGACCCACCTGGGAAGCCTGTGGGGAGCAAAGGCAGACAGTCAATTTGACTGCCACTCACTCAGACCAGTCAGTGCCAAAATGAGTCCAGAGCTTAGATTTCTAAATTTTCTCCATCATCACCAAAACCTACTTTTCAAGCAAGACTTGCCAAGGCTTAGAATCTCAACCAAACAAACCAATCTAAATTATGAAATTGGAAAAAATAGAAACGGAAGAAATCTTATAAAGCACAAAGCTGTTCTACCACACAGGCAGATGAGGCCACAGGCATAGGAAATACACTTTGCTGTCTGAAGTAGAAAAATGATGAGCTATGGGATGAGTTTTTCAGTGGAAGATCAAGTTTCCATTACCCTCGTCATTCATAGGTCAAAGTCATCAAAACTCTACGGCAAAAAGGAAAGAGATGCACCTGTGCTACCATAGAGTGAAGGATGAGGACAAAGATAGAGAATCAGAGACAGAGAGGCCTTTGCCATTCCTCAGGAGAGAAACACTTTTAATGGATTTAAATTAAAACTGTGCAAAGCAAGCACTTTGCTGGTAGGCGAGACCGACGGCTGCCATTAGCATGAACAAGCTTGTCTGACACATTTTGTCTGTGACCCTTTGCTGTGACAGGGAAGGCAGAACCTCGCCAGATTGTTGTGGCTGAAAAATTATAAATCACCAGGAGAGTGGTGAAATGAAAGAATTTAAAACAATATTTTTCAATCCACTTACCATTAAGGATTCAACACCAACATGTATTTCCTTTATAGAAAAGGGGAAATGTTTATTTTTGCCCAGCCTAATGTATTGGGTTTGTGTAGCAAGGTTTTGGTAGCAGGGGTGTGGGATGGCTTCTGTGAGAAGCTGTGAGAATTACTGTGTCTGAGGGAGCCAGCTCCAGCAGGCTCCACGATGGACCCACTGCTGGCCAAGGCTGAGGCAAACAGCCTCACATTCAGCATGGCTTTGACCCAATACATTTGATACCAGCAAAGGGCATCAGATGTCTCTGATCCAGATTGCTTCCACACTGAGCAGCAGAGCAGTGTTGGGTGTAGGCCTGGCCAGGAACAATGACTCCTCTGCATTTTCTATGACCTTCCCACCCGCTGGGCTCTGTGGCAGCTGCTGACTTAGCAGGCCAGCCCCTGCCAGGGTTGAACATTGCCAGGTACCAGAAGGATTTCTGCTCTCAAGATAGCTGCTTCTCTCTTCCCTAACAACAGCAGCATGATCTCCAAAACTGAATTTGCCCAGCAATCCAGGCTGGGTCTAGCACTGTATCCTGTGTGGGACCGTGCACCATTCCACTGCCAAAGCACTCCCTAACCCCTCCAGCATGCTGAATGATGAATAAAGCACTAAATTTCTTCTCAGTAGTTAAACACTTGAGGCAGATACTGTATGACATGAGAGATGAGGGTGCACTGAACTTGCACCAGGCCCCAGCTTTGCCCTGTTTGCATGGCCAGGTGTGTGATAGAGGTGTCCAGCACACACCACATCAGCGTGATTCAATGGAGTTCCCATCACTGTGGTGCAATCCTGGAGCACAGCCTCTCCTGCAGAGAGGAGAGGAGAGACAGGCTCAGATATGCATGTTTCAGAAGGAAACAGGAGTATTTCCACCTAACTTTGTTCTTTCAATGTGTGTGAAGACATAAACACTTGGTGTTCTGGAGGAGGAGGACTGTTACTCCCATGCCACAAGCGGCTGTTCCTTAGGGAGTCAGCAGCTCCCCAGAGCACCTGGTACCTCTCCAGCTTTCAGCCTGCTTCCTGCTCCAGTCTGCTCCATCCAGATCTGATCCTGTTCCCTCTGAAGTGGGGAAACGATGAGCACAAGCACTGGGTACAGGCCCATGTCCCTCAGGCCAGCAGGCACCGTCTGCCAGGAGCAAGGGGCACCCCTGGGGAGGGGCTTGGCTGGACAATGGTCTGACCATCACTGTCCAAGGCTCATCAAACCCCCCAGGACCACAGCCACACACTCTGAAAAAGGCAGAAGTTTAACAGTAATGGGAGAAAAGCTCAGGACTCTGCAGATGTTCCAGCTCTCTGCAAGTCAAAGATCAAAAAAAACCAAACAAAAAACCAATAACTTGCAATGTATTAGAAGTGTTAGTTCAACTGAGTCTTCCATGATACTGAAGTCAATCGTCAGTGTTTGCATGACAATTACCAGCAACTCCAGACTGTTAGCTCTCCTTGAGGTCTCAAATGTCCACGGGTAATGGATAAAAACCCAGATTCACTTAATGCAGGGACTGAGACAAGCTTTCACCCATAAGCTAATCTCAGAAAGCTAAATCAAAAAACTACAGAAAAAAGTCTTGATTAACAGACAAATCCACAAGAATGATGTGCTGAGCTGTGCTGTACAATGACCCCTCCCTTCCCAAGCAGAGCTGTTCAATAACAGTGAAGATTCCTGAAGTCTAATTAATTTAATTATCAAGACGTTGTCCAGGAGATAACATTTAATGCTAATGTCAGACACTGGAGTTGCTTGCATTGCTTCCGAAGCAGCCTCATGCAGCAGAGTTCAGTATTTTGGCAGTCAGCAGTAACAGGTATTACATGAGAGCTCAGAAATCAGTTCTTTCCTGTGATCTCATCCCCCTGATGAACAAACCCTTTAATTAGCCAAGCAATGCAGTTGGATCACTCCTGTAGCAGCACCACTCACTGTGTGAAGAAAAGCTGCTGCAGAGAGGATGAGTCCATTAAAGAAAGAGAACACTGCCCTGCAATCTTTCAGGGAGATTATACAGCTGCATCAAAGTTAAACTGACATTAATCCAATTCTCATTTCACTGTTTGCCAACAAGAGCTTGTGTGTGATGTAGAACAGTCTCTTTACTTTTTAACCAAAGTCTGGAATGAAGATTCAATTTTTATTTTGTCTTTGGTCTAACCTTAGAGGAAGTCTGCAAAAGTCATTCTTTCAGGTTGTAATTCACTGGTGGTCTCCTGAGGCACCAGCCTGGGTCGATGCCCTTCCCTGCCAGGTGCTGGGGTCACTCTAGAAACTGGACGGTGCAATTGCTCTGCTGCCCAGCTTCACCCACACAGAGCCATCAGATTTGTTTCCCATCTGACTGTGAGACCTTCCAGCTCCCTTCCCCAGCCACAGATTTGTGTCAGCAGGGAGATTTTAGCAAGAACCTAAACTGAAGACCCACCACACCTGCAGGGCACTGTCCTGGGCCCGAGCTCCTGGCTCACCTGGCGTGGCTGGTGCTGCTCCCTGGAGCTCAGAGCAGGGCTGGACACTGAGGAGCAGCACTGACAGCTCCATCAGCGTGCCAGGAGCTCAGCCAGGTGGGCACCAGCCCGGATGGAGGTGCCAGAGCAGCCTGTCATGGGGGAATCATTTCAGATCATTTCAGCAGCCATCAGCTCCTGCTTTGCCCCGGTTTTGAATCCAATGCAAATGTGACCAGCAGGGAGTTGTCAAACCTTCAACATTTAATTTGAGGCACTATGATAAGACTCAAAATTAAGCTGGATCCAGGGCAAAGTAATTAAAAACACGACTAGGGAATGGTCCTACTCACATCTGCCTCAGGCACCTGAATCTGTTGCAGGAACACACGTCAGCGTCCTCCCTGCGGGATGGAGAGTGAGAGGGACCCTCCTCAGCAGCATGATTAGGGACTTTGAAGTTTCAAAAGCTACATGAATGCCAGAGGGAATCCTTTTGTTCACCCTGATGGCATTCACTGCAGGGATTATGGCTAGGAACGCAAATGAGGTGAGCATGGGTGCAGTGACAGGTTGTAATCTATTCCTACGGCTTTAAACCAGCTCCCTGCTCGGAACAGCCCTGCTGCCTGCATCCACTGCCTGGTAACAGCAGCAGCTTTCACTCTTCTCTTTTAATCTACACAGTCATTAAAATTCACTTTTCACCTGACATAAATTTTAGGAAAAGTTTGGGGTGTTTTACCCAACCAGCTGTGTTACACTACAACATGAAATAACTCACACACGGATAGTAGATGTAAAAGAGGGAAGAAAAGAACTAAAAGAGAGATTTTATTTTCTGACATAGTAACTCAAAAGTGACAGTGGATTGGAGGGTGAAATTGCCATCTCTCCAACCACACTGGTCAAACAAACAGTCCATCAATTCTCTCCACCTACAAAGAAGAATGCAAAACAATCATTATTTACATGAACAGTGTGAGAAAATTCTGTAGAAATATGTAAAATCAGAAGGCATAGAAAACTTTTAGAAGAACTTGAAAACTCTCAAAAAAACAGGGCAACACAGCTGATTAAAGCTGCAGAGTCAGATCCCCACAGTGCTCTGGGCTTCTGTTGGACTTGGAACAATCTTTCCCTTCAATAGCCTGAGCAATTGTAGAATATTCACATAGGCTGTCCATACAGAATCAAAAGTGAAAATCCATTCCTAGTGATTCTGTCTGGAGAGGATCTGCCTCACACAAGCCATAGGAGACTCTACAGCTGAAGCCCTTTCTACCAAAGCAGTAATCAGATCTCTTTGCAAGCTCTAGACAAGGGCAGTGATTTGAACAGGGAACATTGTCTATCTCCACTAAGCAAGAAAAACAAAATAAACTTGGCAGCCTTTTTTAGAAAAAATCCAGGAATGCTGGATTCTAGCACATTTCCCCAGCCAGCAGCATCTTCCCTCCTGCTGTTCAGTGACAGCACACACAGAGCAGAGTCCATCAGCCAGTGCACAGGAAAATGATTGGGAAAAGCTTTTTCAAGGGCGGTTTCAATCTGAAGTAGAATGCTGTGTAATCTCCAGTTATGTGTTATTATTCCTTATTAGATAAAGAAGAGCCTCTCAGTGATCACTGACACAGTCAGATGTAACAGAACTGACAGGCTGGACTCTCAGTGCAGTCAGCAGAGCCCAGCACATGCACCAGCCCCTTCATGGTGCTCCACAACAGCAAAGCACATCCCAGCTCCTTGGCCAGGTGCACAGGGGACTCAGAGCTGTTGGGACTGGGAAAAGTCCTATCTTCTTTCTATGTTACCCAGTTCATGCCCTGCACACACTTGAAGGACGTTTCTGTCATTCAGAAACGAAAGTATTTTGATGTGTGTGTGCTTCAGTACAGAAAATCATGCTCAGAGCAAGTCTGTGGTAAACCACAGAGAAAAAAAAAATTATCTGCAAGAGAAGAGATTCCCAAAGCACCCCAGCCAGCTCTGCAATTATTCAACAGCTAGTTTGGGGAGAAAACAGAGTTAAACAAAGGCTGCAGCATGTGCAGTGCTCTCACTTACAGCACGACTTAAGCATGTTACAGAAAATGGGCCTGTCAGCCAAACAGGGATTTCAGGCAATATCTTAATTCCCAAAAACAGTCTATTGACAGTGATTTACATGTGACAGGAAGGCTCTCGAGCAGATGGGAAGCTGGCAGGCTGTTAGGATAGCTGCAGTCCAAGGAAGATTGCCACTGAATGCTCCAACAGTTCTATAGAGCAGAGACAAACTAAATGTGCAAACTGCAAATGTAATTAAAAGGAGTGGAGGGAGTGGTTAGGAAGGAGAATGAGAAAGGCTTGAAAGGTATATGTGGAAATATTTAGGCTAACACGTGGGATTTGTATGACAACATTAGGAGGGATGAGTATCAGACAAAGAATAAATTTATGGGGAAATCCACAAGGCTGTTTACTAATGCTCCTGATACACTTAACTAAGATCATTAAAAGCTATAAGATGACATGTCATTTAAGGAAAAAATATTATAGGAAACAGCCTGTCATAAGCAAAGAATAAATTGGTCCAATATACATTTCTTGCGTAAGTCTCACAAAGGTGCACTGCAAACCACAGATCCAATACAGACACACACAGTCCTGCTTTGCCACCCCCACACTTACTTGGGTTCTGCATTTTTAGGTCTTCCAGTTCAGCACTGACATCATAACTTCTCATGGGATATTAGGACTTGTGTCCTTAGAGGCAGCATTTAGTTCTGCCTCTTAGGAGCTCATATTCAAATTTCCAGTGTGCCAGTGGAAGGACTTTGCTGCCTGGCAGCACAGAAACCATTTTAAGGAGAAGGTCCTGTACTAAATGCTCTGTAATAAACACAATGAGTCTCTCAGTTGGAGCTTCTCGGTGACACAGAGAATCTAGAGCTACCACTGCAGCCAGGGAAGGCAGGGGTTAAACCAGGCCTTTGTCACCCAGGTGAGGAATTCTGACCATGGAGAGCCCCAGACAGTCTCACACAGAGATGTTAAAATATCCCTCCCCTTGGCTGGCTGGGAGTGTGCAGCTCTTTCCCTCCCTTACAGCCAGGTCAGTGTCTTTAATAGCAGGTGGATAGATTTGCCTTGTGTCATTTCAAGCCTTTAACCACAGAACAGAGCAAGACTCTTTATTTTTTAAAGCAGGGTGCTGAGTGGCACTGTGCTTGACCAGTCTCCCAGCAGACAAGGGTTGTTTACTCTTGACAGACTCAGACACACTCCAGCACCTGTGGAAAAGGCTTTTCATTCCTGTTTCCACTTAGGTAATTCACTTTCTCCTTCAGATCATTACATGTATTTCTCAAATTAATCAACACATGTCCTTTATTGTGCATTTTATCCTGTAATGCAGAAAATGGGCTTTTTGCCACTGAAGCTGCTCTACAAAATATTCCTAAAGCTGATTTTCACCAGATGAGACTTTTTAGGAGCAGGAGCTCTGCTGGGCCAATAGACCCTTCTCTGTGTTCCCTGGGTCCCTGCTGCTGTCACAGGACAGATGGCCCAGCTGAGCACCACCAAGAAGTAAGAGTTTGCTTTGCTCCAGCTCCAACTGTTTGCAAGCAACAGTCAAGAGTCAGTTCCATCTACCTCCCCCCAACTAATGGAATCAGATTTTTCCAGCTCCTCTACACAGTACCTCTGTCCTGTAGGAATGCTGGCCTTCCCTTCCTCTGAAGAGGCAAAACACTCAGGATGTCTTTAGGCAGCTCCTGAGGATTCTTCAATTAATTTTCCAGTGGTTAAATCCATATTTTTCTTTCATGTGTCAGAGTAATTTAAAGTGAGACTTTGTACATTGTTCAACCAGACCATGACAATATAAGGCAACTCAAAGTTAGTCTCAAACTGTACATCATTGCTGTGTATCAGCAGTTTTTGAAGGTATTAACAAAAAATTATGTTTTCACTGAAATTTTGCAACATCTTCAATCAGGAGAGATGAAGGAGTAGTTTTATCAGATCAGAGAAAAATTAGTCTTTTGCATCCATCAGGGACCAGCTGGAGTTACTTCAGTAAAAAAATGAAAGAAACTGTACAGGGTTTAAATCTACTGCCTAATTTTAGATTAAAACACTTCCCTGAGGATCTTTAAAGTAACTTCCATTCATGTCAGGGATTTTTTTTTTTCTTGCCCACCAAAAACCTTTGGAAATGTTTACTTGCAGTGAACACAGCACTGCTGGGCCGTAGGAAGGTGCCCTGTGGGTACAGCAGGTACAGATGTATTCTACAGCTGTTCCACTGGCTCAAGCCAAGCTGGAGTCCCAGTATCTCCTCAGGACTGTATTTTGTGTGTGTACATGTTAAACATCAGACTGCAATGTTTTCTGTATCCATAAAATTATAATGCAACAGACATTGAACAACATCCTGATTTTATAAACAGACCTAAATTGTCTCCAAACCTCCTACCTCACTTCAAAAAGCAGTGTCCCAGACATCACTTTTTACAACCAAACCCAGCCCGTGGTTATCACAAGGTGTGAAGGAAAGCAGTGTTTGGTAGCAATTACATTCCTCATTGTTACCTGTAAGCATCAGAGGAATACATAAGCCTTTGATCTAAGGAAGAGGCAGTGCAGGATTCCAGGTAGAGTTTAGCATAAATTTATTTCATTAAAAGCTTCATTAACCTGAATTGGTTTACATCTCATTACCTTCAGACCTTCTGGTTTAGCGTATGTTCACCTTCTTCCACTTTTGCACTCCTTCCTCCTCTGTCAGATGGTTCCTGAGCTGCTTCCACCACCACTCCTGGACACTGCTCCAGTAAAACCTGCTGATTCTGGAAATACTTCAGCTGGCACTAAAGCCTTCCAAGGGAAGGCTGAAAGCACATTCCTCTTGGCTACAGAAAATTGATTTTTCTGAAGTTTACATTTACTTGCCATTCTGGAGAGAGTTCCTGTCCACATCCCTCATGACACAGGATCTAGTCAAGAGAAATAGGTGAAACCTCCATGTCCTGCAGTCCCAGAGATCCCACGCTCCAGAGACAGAGGCCACCAAACTTTTGTCCTGGCATCCCTGTGTGAAAGCCAACAGCTTCCCACCTCACTAGAGCATATCTTTTATTCAGACATTGGCAGACCCTTTTCTTCTTTCTGTGGATCCCTCTAATCCAAATTCCACTCCTTTGATTTTTCCATCTTCAGCTTTCTTCTTGTTACAGTCCCAACTTCCTCTGCCATTTCCTACTTTCAGGTTATAGCACTCAAAGCATTTTAAATTCCTGCCAATCAGACCTGCAGAGCAGGGGGCTCTCCTGAGAACACTCACCTGTTTTCTGGTACTTTAGGCTGCAAGAATTGAGTACTTGAAATCTTTTCTTTGGTGTCCAGGAAGGTCTGACTTTGGAGATGGCACAGTCTGGGGCCCCTCACTGACACATCCTTGCACTGGTGGCTGTTACCTCAAGGCCTTTCAGAACAGTCTTGAGGAGATGAAAAAGTGATACTGAAGAAATCTGGAGAAAAGTCAGCACATAAATGCCTTGAAATAGTCAAGGCTCAGGTAGTTCATCTCAGCTCATTGCAGGACACTCCTCTAGTTCTAAAAGGAATAGCAAGAGAATTGAAATCTCACCTGTTCTGGCAACACTATCACTGAATACCATTGGGAATATTTTTAATTAGCATTTTAATTATCAGCATCTACACTGGAACCCTCTTAAAACCTTTCTAAACAGGTCTGTGCAGAGCACCTTAAGAGTACTTGAGGATGCAAGGCTGGATCACAGTTCTATGAGTTCCCCTCCCTACCAGGCATGGGCAGTTTGCTGAATGGCACTAAAACTCCATTGCTCCTCTAATCTTTGTTGGGAAAAGTGCTGGAAATCCAAGGGCACCGCTGCCAGGGACAAGCCTAAGGGACACTGAACCTGTGTGTGGCTGCTGCCACAGCGTGAGCTCTGGACATTCCTCAGAGGAAGCACTGAGCAGGGAACAAACACCCTGAGAGTTCAGCCAGGTTCAAATCCCAGCTCTGCCTGACCTAGACACTTCTCTGGGCTTTACTTCCATTAAAAACAACCCTCCAGATGACACTGTTCCCTCTCAGTACAATACTGCCCAGTTGGGTTTTGGGGTTTTTTTGGGGGGGTTTGTTTTTTTGGGGGGGTTGCTTACAAGTGAATTAAGCACTATACTCTTCCTTCCCTCCTATTTCATTCTTTTTTCAAGTGACATAATTTCAAAAGATGGGAGAATACTGCAATCCTGGTGCCAAAGTCCTCCTGTTGGTCTCTTCAGAAGCTGAGAACTGCTGGCACTAGCCCAGGAAAGGCAACAAAGAACAGGAGGAGTTTGGAGAGCAGCTAGGCTTGCAAACCTCAGAACACTGTGAATAAACCCAAGACAAAACAGAAAGATGATTGGCAGGGATGGGATGACTCTGCTGCTGGAAATGAAAGTGCTATGAATAATCAGGCACCTCTGACCCAGGAAAACATTGACTTCATTTGCAACACAAAACTGATTGCAGATGGTATTTGAGGAGGGGAATCCAGCTATTCACTGTGCTTTCCCCTCACCAGAAAAATTCATTTCCTCTGTACTGTTAAGCAATTAAATGGACCTGATTGGATCTGCTGAGACAGCTGCACATAGAAGGTCTGGAACGAAAAATTAAAGAGTCCATGGGGTTGATGCTAAAGGTAATCCTAATAAAACAGTGGGCTGAGGGGGAAATGCACATATAACTCCTATTTTGATAAAGAATTAAAACAAATCCCTTAAAGGAACAAGTTTATTTGGACATTTCTTTGAAATCCTAATAAGATGGTTGCTGAATTGGATGCTGGATGTCAGTGCACAAACAAGGACATTCCTGCCATTTATTCCTATTACTGCTCACTCCTTCCTGCACTTCCAGCTGCTCCCTGCCTCCCATCTGGCTGCGTGCTGGGCACACCTGCCAGCCCTCTCTGCTCTGGTTCACATGCCCGTGAGTGCTCCTTCCTGTCCCTCTGCAGGACAGGTGACAGCCTCCCCTGGGCCCTCAGCACTCCCTGCCTGCTGGGACACGTTCCTCACAGCCAGGACTCCCAGAGGGAAGGGAGAGCAGCAGCAAAGGGCCATCCTGCCAGGGCTGGTGGCCCTGGCTGCTCCTGTCAAACACCTGGTCCTGTCCATGGCTGAAACCAGAAGAGTAAGGCAGCTCCCACTGGAAAGAAGCCTGAAGCCACAGAATAACATTATCCATCCTCAGCCCTGGGCTCAGCCTTTGGCTAGTGCAGAGCAGGGTGGAGCAAAGCCTGACTGGGCAGCAAAAACCAGCTCAGATTGTCCCTCTGGCAACCTCCATTGCCTTCAGCATGTGCCTGTCTGACATCCACAGGTCCTTGCTGCAGCTCAGGTGTCACAGCCCCTCTGAACAAATGAGTTTTAACACTGGCTTTCCAGGGCCATTAGAAATAAAGTCCAGAGGTGAGGAGGAGCAGGAGGATGCATTCAGAATTTTTTTTCTTGCCCCTCCCCAGCATCACTGGAGGGCAGATGTTTGTCACATCAGGAAATAAAATGGGGGAAGGAGTAGGAAGCTCAGCTTGGGTTTAAGAAGCAACAGGTATTTTGCTGTTGCAACAGAAGCAGGGTATTTTCCTTTCTTTTCCTAAAGAAAATGCCTACAACCAAAATTTCAAATGCATGTGACTAAGATTAGGCTCCTAAACCAATAATTAAATCTTTAAGCAAATGGCCTGATCTTCTTCAGTGTTGATCACACAGTGACTTAACCTATTGTAAATGCAGATGAACCCTGTGTGAAGAAAGATGATGTCTGACTCCAGAAGGCTGAATGATTTCTTTATTTTAACTATACTATAATACATTAATACACTATTTAAAGGAGATACTAAAACTACAAACCTACTTTTTCTAACTACCATATCTAACTGACTCACAACTTGTGACCCTGTTCCTGAGAGCCCAGCCCCAGGTGGGTTGGATTGGCCATCAGGCTCAAACAATCCTCACCAGAATCCAACCAAGCACTCACCCCCAGGTAAACAATTCTCCAAACACATTCCACATGGGAAAAACAAGGAGCAGAAATAGAAATTGTTTTCTCTTTCTTTCTCTCTGTACACCTCAATGAAAAATCCTGAGAGAGAGAGAAATGTGCTGCCACGTTAACCCACCTTCCTTAGGAACTGAGGGATGCAGGGCTTTTGGGAAAACAGGAATGAAAAAAGAAAAAAGTCAGGCCCCTTCCTAGGGTACATGCTGGTAGAATTAAACAGGTAGCTTGAAATCAGCACTTTCAAAATTTATTCCCTCTATCCTTTTACATCAGTTTCAAGCCTACTGCCCAACATATTTGATACTGAAAAGCAAATTACATTAATGCATAAATTTACCTCTGAATTAAATTTAAAACCATTTTTCACAATAATAAAGAAAAAGATTAACTGTAGGAAAAGACCCACCAGAGTGTATGAGCAGATAAAGTCAGAGCTTGGTGCCACAGTGTGAGCTGAGTCCTGGGCAGGCTGGGTTTGTTCATTGCACAGACTCCTGGTTTTAGGGAGACAGGCTGTGTTTCCCAAGCCTGCTCCAGCTCCCTTGGCAGGGTCAGGCCTGCTGGGGTACAGACACATTCCAAACCTGGGCACTTCTAACAGACCACTTTCCTGCAATGGGATTTGACAGCATGTACATTCATCTCTCCAATTAGAGCCATTTGACTCTATTTACACACTAATAACAAAACAGTTGGGAAACATGAAATTACACAAAGTGAGACCCACACAATTTTGATCAGCTACACAGGATCAGGATCAAGACCCTCCTCATGTTAACCTTTCTTTCCCTTATAAGCCAAAAGCTTTCTAAGAACCTTTCCAAAGCTTTATTGGATTACAATGAGGGTAATTATAGCACTGAGATGAATCCAGTGGCTCTCTTGTAATGGAATACAGCCAGTCCCAGCTGCTTGAATGCCAGCCTGACTTGGCAGGGTCCCACAAAGACACTGTTCTTTCATGGGTTTTTGCCTATTCCAAGGGATGAGGTGGCTGCTCCCCAGTCCCAGGCACCCTCACAGGCAGAATGGGAGAACCCAGTGCTCAAAGGAGGCCTGAAGAATGAACAGTGTTTGCAAACCAGCAGAAGGAGCTCTCAAGAAAACTTTTGCCATGAAAGTTTGGGGATAATGGAGGACTTTTAGCTTTCTTAGTTATTTCATAATTTATTTCAACAGACACTGCACATGCATTGTGTTGTGGGAAAAGGAAAGAAAAAGCAGAGGTGATGGATCTACTGCTAAGAAAAACTAAAATCAGCTACAGCATAAATATAGCTGATTGGGCCTTTCTGCACTCCTATAATGCTGTTCTCAGGTGGAGAGTGTCTATCTCCTTTAGCTTACTTTCCATACAGAAATTCTACAGATCCTGAGCCAAGAGGACACGTGTACCTAATGGTAAAGGCACCAGGTGAGCTCCAGTCACTGGGCAGTGCAGGGCTGCAAGGGGAGAAAATACAGGGCAGAGGAAGAAAATAGAATTCAGCCATCTATTCTGAAATATTTTCACTGCTGGAGTACTGACCCAGAGCACCTGTGCAGCTGCTGAATTTTTCAGTGGAAGTTAGGAATGAGTTAGTAAAAGAACAGCCATGAGGATTGGTACAACTCTTAGTGGTCATAACTGACCCAGGCTCAGCACAGGCCCTTCAGAACCATCCCCTGAGCTTTGTTCCCCTCTTTTAACACCCATGGCTACATCAGCAGCGTTATAAAGTTCAAAGCTGTTCTGCAAAATGGTTTGCACATTTCAGCTGCAGAAGTAATGAGGGCAAAGAGGAATAAACCACAAGATGTTCTTAGGAGAGAGCAGCCCAGAAAGGATCTCCAAATCTGTTGCCTGGGAGGCCAAGCTCTGCCATCTGCACCTTCAGCTGTGGCACAGGGAGCTCCTGAGGTGCTGTGAAATCCCTTCCCAGAGCAGAGCACAGGGCTGCTGGTGTGGGAAGGAGAGAAAAAGTTACATGAAACATCCTTGGCAATTAAAATTCTGCTGACAGCAATGTCACACCACATCACCAGTGGAAAAAATGAACCCCCTGGAAAAGTGGTTACACAACCTGGTATTGTGACTTGGACATGTCCTGTCCACTGGACACCTTTACAGGCATTTGGCAGAACTTAGAAATAACCAGAGCTCTGAAGGCAATTTTTATGCAAAGCAGAGCTCTAAAACTTGTTAAAAAAATGTCCACACAAGCAATAAAGGTCACCTGTCCCTGCTTTGGGAATGAGGGAAGGGGAGGAAAAGATCACAAGGATTACCTGAATGGACTTATAAAATCCCACCTTTTGGAGCTGTTTCAAAGTGCCTCTTACTCACTATCTTGACTGGAAAAAGCAAAGAACAAATATTAAGGGTAGGAGGAGAATATACAAACAATTACAGAAAATATATATTTTAACAACTTGTTTGATTATCATTCAGTTGCTGCAAGGGACAGATTTCCTCCAGCAGGAATGCTGCAAAACAATCTCAATAACCAGCAGCAGCTCTTTCCAATGTAGACAGAGCAGCTGATTTAGTAACTATTTAAAGCCCTCCTTTTTTCTCTTACTTGTACTTAATTAGAACTCTAGAAAACAACTGTTATTTCAGTCAAGGCCTGAAAATCTCAGTTCCTCTGCTGGCCATGTGCCAGGACTCAGTGACTTTCCCTAACACAGGTTGCTGGTGGCATGAAAAGACTATAATGTCTGAAATAGCTGCAGTGCAGCACAACCCTCTCCAGCACTAAGGGAACCCCTCCATGCAGAATTTGGTGACACCCACTAAGAAGCAAAATCAAGATACATAGAAAATGTTAAGAAATTCTACTCCTCATACAAATCTTAGTGAGGAAGTTCCATCTTTAATAGTGCCTGTAAATTGAAATTAAAAGAGAGAGGCATTCAAAAAGATGGGATGACTAGTCAGTGTGATCCTGCTCATTTCTAGGCACTGACTTTCACAGAGGAGATGGGAGTAGGAGGAGGGAGGAGTTTGCTATGGGCTGCTTGTACCATTACAGATCAGCATTTGGCATTTCTTGCTCATATGTCAAATACGTGCTTGCACAGTGTGCCAGATGCAGCTCCTGATGAATTTTTTAAAAGAAGAATTTAATGCTGACATAACAAAAGTGATAAATTGCTCAGCTGTTTGTAGGGTAAATCCTGAATGTACTGATAGAGAAGCAAATGGAGCTGCTGAAATCCTGCCATGGCTGAAGCACTTAGGACCTTTGCAAGCATTCATATCCAATAGCAAAAATCCCTTCTTGCATATGGGCTCTCTGGCAGCACAGGGGTTTCCTAAAGGTCAGTGGTATAATAGCCATAGCGAGTTTTTACAGCCAGAAAAAGTTGCTCAATGTTTCAGAATACAAACTTTTATTTTAAAGACAATTATTACACTCACTGAGTATCCCAAAATTTCTCAATTATTTCCCACAATGGTCACATTTCACTCCCTAGGTTTAAGTCAGATTTCAGAACAGATTTTTTAAACATTAGGTAGACAGAGGCAAGAACAAAAAACTGCTGTAGCTGAATTATGCTATTTGCAATGACATTAGACATTCACAGTCATTACAGGAATATTGTGCTTTATGATCCTTATGATTTACTGTGAGAACCATGCAAGATTCACAACATTTTACAATTCACTTGCCAATATCTTCCTCAGGCTTAGGCTTTAAGGTGCTACTGGGAGTTAAACCAGGATAAACAATGGAAGCTGGCCACACTGGTCATGTCTTGTTTGGTACCTGGCATGATATTGTGACAGCAGATTGCACATCCTAAATCTCCTTCACTTTGGAGATAAGAGTTCAAATGGACAGTTATAGTTAAGTGGTTTTACAGGTACTACAGCTCACTCATGAGAGGAGATTCTTACCCAAGGCCTGAGGATACAGTGAAGAGCCTCCAACTATTAGGAAGAGGCATGCCATTAAGATGTTATATATAAAATTATCACAACCCTCCAGCCTTGAATCTGACATGACTTTGATTGTTTTTGCTTCTCTTCCTCATTTTAGACAAATTAAAACACTCTTTTTACTACTTACATTTCCCAAATTCTACAGGCAAATCTCATCCTGCTGAAAACTCACAGGCCTCCCTAATCTCCAGGAGATGTTGTGCCTCAAAAGCTCCTTCCCCGTTGAGGTCAGCAGTGATGCTGGTGACAGCTCTGTAAAACACCCTCTGGAGCTCCCCAGCCCACAGAGGACAAGGGCCTGGTTATGCATGGGGGAGGAGAGTTGCCATATGCCAATGCATGAGCAATCTTTGATTCGCGGTCAAAAGCATCCAAAAATTCAGTATGCAGGATTTTGTGCCATATGGAGGAATTGTGATTTGGCCTTTTCCCCAGCTGTATCTCATTAAGCAAAAAAGGAAAGAAAAAAGGGAGGACATTCTTTTCTTCTGTGCAAATCTCTCCCCAGAGTTCATCTTCCTTTGAGGGACAGTTCATTGCTGGTACCTGGAAAACCAAGTCCGAGCAGAAGGGGGCTGTTAGAATCCAGGTGCTTGAGGACAGGGCTCTGTCCAATTCAAGTTTTTTTCTAAATCTTTTATACTTTGAATATGATTTCTTTTAGGGAAGAGAGATAAGTGCTACAGAGAGACAGGACTGGTTCTACAGGGCTGAGAAAGATCAGAGTAGAGAAAGAACCTCATGTTCCATGAAGTCTGCAGGGGTGCATTACAGTAAAGGATGATATTTCTATGTACTGCAGCATTTTGCATTAACAGCAGTTTTGCTTGTGAGCTCTGTGGTCTGTTTTGCTCAATGTGGAAGGTTTGTTTAACCTGAGACTTCACTGGGATTTTGCCCTTCTCTTTTTTTATAGAGACTGACATGGCATTACCATAAGGCAGACTTTAACATGGTTTAATGTTACAGAGACAATACCATGGCTGGTGTCCAACAGGTCACCACATCTGAGTTTCAAAGTTATAAAGACACCCAGACACCTCAGAGCTTCTGTGCTTCTTTCCGATCTTCCTCGACGTAGAAAGATGTGAGGAGGAAAAAGCCTCCTCCAAAGACCCCCACAAAAGCACAGGTGACAAAGCTGTACTGCATGCTCCGGAAACTCCACTGCAGCGACGGGCTGTTCCTGGCCTGGATAGCATTGGAGATCTGGGGAGGGAACAAGGCTGCCATTAATCCAGAATAACACCTCCATCCTCTCCTGCTTTAAACAGACTCTTTGCAGTGTGGGCCTTGCAAAGAATAAAAGAGGCAGACAGGGATGAGAGGCTGCTCCCGAAGTTTGTCAAACCTGGTACCCAGCACAGCTGTACTGCACTGCTCTCCAGCTTCCAAAGGGTCAATAAATCTCATGTTGCTTTACACCTTCAGTGGCAGTCACAAGGGCAGGAAACATATTTTACCATTTCCTAGCCCATCTCCCGATTGCCAGCACAGGATGGGCATTTGGCAGTGACCTTTGGCATTTCTTGATTCTATTCAGTAACTTTCTGCTTCCCTTATTGGCATCCAGGGTATAGAAACAGGGAGTCAAGCAGCAGTACAGGCACAAGCAACAACACTCATAAGACAGGGAAAAGATGGAAATTAATTTAAGACAAGACTGGGGTCTGCTTTTGAGCCAAAAGGCATTTGAGGAATTACAGAGTGACACTGTGAGTAAGTGGGAGGAAGAAAATACCAGGCAGGTGCTTTTTGCACTGGTGGGAGAATGAGGCTGTAAAGGCTATAAATGTTACATATGAATTCTACTTTTGTAGACAGAAGGAAAATCTGATTTCCAGAAACTCAGTAAGATTCAACACTTAACCCAGGAACCTGAAATCTTTCTTAGCATAAACAAAAAGGTAAATGGTGAAAGCAGTCATTTTTATTCCCACATTTGTTCTTGAATGTTAGAATACACTGTGTGACTTGGAATGCATAAATACAAGACTCTTCAACCTTTTCTGGGTTTCTATGATTATTTATGACAGTTTAGGAAGATAAGAGGAAGATCAACTCTAAATGGGTACCTAGGGACTACAGCAAGCATAATGGCCATGATACAAAGCTAATGCATTTAATTTTAAAATGCTTAGTGGAAAAATCTCTGTAGTGCAGAGGGAAGAAAAAGAGAAATTCCCTGATTCTTCAGCCATATTTTAAGCTAAAGGTTTGGCTGAAGTAGGTTAGGAAACACTATCAGGACATGAAAGAAGAAGATTTGGTGTTTAACTAACAGCAGTCATGGGAAGTGTTGGTGTATGGGATCACAGAACATTACAGAGGACAATGTGGGTGCCCAGTACACAGGAACCCACTTGGACACACAGTAATTTTATTCCTGGGTTTATTGCCTCTGTTCTGAGTGAAGTTACAAGGTTACCTGAGATTAATCTCATCTGGATAAGCATTTTTTGTCTTCACTCTCTCAAGAGCTGCTCTTTAAGGTGACTTCTGCAGGCAGGATGCAGCACAAAGCCTCAGTTCTGCTTGTGTCCCAAAGAGGGCAAAGGACAGAGGGCAAGAGGCATGAACAGTTTAATCTTTCAGGTGCTCACAGGGAGAATGAATAAGACATATTTTAGCTTTTGGGGTACCTCCCATTTTTGCATCCCTTCTGAGCCATTTTCCACAGGGATGTTGGTTGTTGTGCTTCCACACACACAGTCAGATATATGTGAGATCAGGAGTTTCCTAACACCAAGGAGCAAAATGGTTTCTTCATTTGCCAAAAAAAGGAAGTCAGCAGGGGTAATCCCTCAGGGAGAGAGGCTCTCTTCTCTGCCAGACAGATTATACAGTTGAGACCCTGGGTTTGACCCAGCTGAGGACAAGGGGAACCTCCTGTGTGGCTGGGCCAGCAGCAGCTGCACAGGTGTAGCTCACTTGGGCATTGCTGGCCCTGTCTAACCCTGACACTGTTAACAGGGGATGAACTTCTTTAAATAAAGTTTCATAAAAGCTACACTTTAAATCACCAACAAAGACTCAATCTCCCATGTCAAGTAAAGCAGAAAACTTAAAATGGGTGCTTTGTTAGCTACTGTGCTTTAAAATAAATGAAGGAAGGAAGTGAGACTAGCAGATATAGTCCACTGGAACTAAAATTAATGAACTGGACAGAGAAAGCAGTATGAGGCTGATTTGCACAGAAGCACTAAGTACTAAGATCAAGTAAATGTAGGAAGGGCAGAGAAATCAGTTTTCAAAGAATGTGGGAATTCAGGGTTAAGGTGATTTGAGACCAGAGATTTAAAGGTCAAGTAGTATCTAAAGACAACCATTGCACCACTTTTGTTTTGATTTTCAAGACACCATTGACTAATTGCAAGATTTCAAACTTCAAGATTTGAACTAAGTCTTGGGTTTTAACACATTGAATTATGAAACTCCTATGAAACTCCTCACAAACTTAGCAGAAAGTGCTTACATCCTATGACACTCTCTCTGCAAAACATGTATGCCTCTAAAAATATAGGAGTCTGTAAATTTCTACACTCTGCATAGAACTACTCACACCTACAAGCAGTGTCATAGGACCAAGTATTTCATGCAAGTAAAAATGTTTAGAAAAATGTCTCTGTGTCCTAGACTCAGGGCCAGCAATTTGAGTAATTTCTGGTTTTGGAGCATGTAGTGCCTATGATTCTGTGAGTGTCTGCTTATCAGTTTCTAGAAGTTTTACCCTAAGGTAAATTCAATAAGGAAAGAATTCACTTACAACCCCAACGAGGTATGGGCTGCCTGCATCTCCCAGCAAATGGCTCACCAAAATCTGCAGGGCGATGGCTGTGGACTGTCGCCTCGGCGTCACCACGTACTGAAACAAAGCACAGCCCACAGGAGAGGGAACATCAACACACAGAACTTCAGGAGTGCCCAGCTGCTTCCAGAATATCCAGAGACATCAACAGAGCAACTTTGATGTATTTCATATTCAAACATTGTTTACAACTTTGTATGAAAAATTTATAGTTAAATACTGTTTACATCTTTGGAGACAGAAAAGTTATTCTGAGGAAAAGAGTACACTGAGTGTTTTGCTGAGGAAAAAAACATTCAAGAAAGGAAGACACAGGAGAAAATCACAGTAAAGTAGCTAAATCATGACTCCCATGTGTCCATACACAGCTCAGAGCAGCTTGTGCAGATCCATTTGGCCATGCAGCCAATAGAAGCCTCCAGCCAGTATCCCTTGCAGTCACAATGACTTGCTAACAAGGATTCAGCACTGACAGTCTCTCAGAAAAATACCTTATGATCTGTGCCAGCAGGCCTGGTCTAGACTGCTGAGGGAAAGGGGGGCACCTGGAACCTGGAGGAGCTGTAGAACATGTGAGCTGAGGCCTTGCAGACCCCTTGAAGACTGAAGGTGAGGACCCAACCTGCCAGGCCCGAAAGTGTCTGGTGATGTTTTGGTGGTATTGACTGTAACTGGGAAGCACCTGAGACACAAGGCACTGTAGTAACAACAGTATCTCACACTGATTTTGTTTTTCAGTGCACACAGTTTAAATAACAAGTTGGAGAGGGAGATGTGGTGCACATCCAGAACATGGCAAAGCATTATGTAAATGAGAACTATTTTGTCAAATGGAATATAGTAGTTTCAGGGTAATAAGAGCTCTATGCCTGTGCTACTGAAGATCAACTCTGCCTGAAGAAGCGTTTAAATAACACATTTATGCAAAAAACATTCACAGTCAGAATGCTTCAGAAGCAATTTCAAACCTTCATACCTCTGTTTTCCAACCACTTGGTTGTATCAGAAACAAAATGCTTAATATTTTCTCACTCCTCTATTCCACAGTTTGGAGGGTTTTCTTGAAACCCACCTAAATGTCCTTAAGTATGTCTCACACACTAATTCATAGAATGATTGGTGTCTTACCAAGGGACAGACTCAAGGTGTATAATCCATACTGTGGCTCTATCACTGCCTTCAAGGAAACATTAACATGCATGATAAGTTGGGTTTAAAACTAAAAAAGACTCTGCTGTCACATGTAATTTAGAGTTTTGGTCCTGCTTATCACATGCTGCAACCAGTTTCAGTAAAGAACCAGAGAACACTGGCAATGCCCCTTTTAGGCACTTGGCCTCAACCTTGGATACACAAATCACTCTTAAACCAGCATTTCTGCACCCAGCAAGAAAGCTTTGAGCAGCTGGGTTAGAACAGACAACCCCCTTCCTTCCTTTGCACACGTGCAGCTAATGCATAACCTGCTCCATTCTTAGTCCCTCCAAAGCAGGTATTCTAAGCATGGATAGAAGATTTCTTTTTCATTAGGACTATTTAGGTAGAGTCCTTCAACAATAGTAAATATTAAAACCAGGGATGCTTTGGAAATCTCTCCAGAGTTACAGAAAACCACTGTGATGTCATGTTGCCACGACACTGCATCCAGTCCCCAGACAGTGTAAGGGCAGAGTTATGTGACATTGGCTGTTCTGAAATCCTTGTCACCCGTGAGATGAGGGAACAATCCAACAGCTCCTTCTCACAAAGGCCAAAGCACCCTATGGCCTCGACTGAGGGTGTGCAGCCCACCCACTCTTTTTTTCTCTCAGAACCTATCTGGACAATGAGCATGCACACTGTGTGAACAGGCTCTCTTGTACAGAGACAAAAAAAACTACAATAGTAAACTCTGAGCTCGGGAAGCAGACCTGGCTATGACAGACTGTACTAGATTGGAGACTGGCAGCTCTTGGCTCTCCAAGGTTTTCATGTCATCTGTCCTAGACTCAAATTTATTTTATGGATAATGACAGGCTATGTTTGAGAAATGCAAATCAAATATTCTTATGCACTTAATATATCATGGGGATTGAAAGCATGAGAAAAGCTAAAGGTACTTTGGCTCTCCCAGTGCCTTGCACCACTTCCTTACTACCTTTATTTAATATCCCCTATCTGCAACAAGAGATGGAACAAAACTGTAACAAGAAAAATATAAGAGAAGGATGGGGTGTTTCCTATAGTTTCAGAGCTCATACAAACTCTGCCTGTGCTATAACTCAGGTTCTTCTGCACAACAGAAACTATACCCAAGAGCTCAAGGCACTGTGGGATTCACTAGGAAAAGAAGAAACACAACAGAGTCCCACAGGGACTCTAAGGAGCCATGGGTCCTGCCTGGCCACAGTGACTGCCCAGGAGCCCACACCATGGCAGGAGTGGAGGTGACATCCTGCACACTCCTCCTCTGAGGAGATCCAGCCCAGGTGCCTGGATGGAAGTGGGTGCTCCAAACAGGTACAGTTTGCAGATCCCTCGTGCTGCCTCTGGAGGTTTCAGAGACCTCCCTGCAGATTCTGCCACAGAGCTGTCAGCTAAAAAAGCAGATGGAACACACAGGCTGGTGAACACTTCTGTACCTCCCAGGGCACTTCCAAAGACAGGGACACATTGGTAGCCTTCCCAAACCCCTCCAGTCCCAGCATCTCCTACAGTATTAGTTGCCAAAACCCTAAAAGACAGAGTTCCATAACCTCACAGATGGCAAATATGTTTCATAAGGAATACTCCAAATACAGCCTCCTGGTAAACCAGCAAGGCAGCTACAGTACTTCTCCACTTGCACATTAGGGCTGTAGTGGTACAGCAGATACCTTTGTGTTTACACTGAATAGGAGGCACAAAGGTGGCTACATGCAATGCTTCTTGATGCACCAGCCACAAAGGGAGGAAATCTTTATCATTCAGTCAGCATCTTCCTTGTCTTCAGCTCCACAGGTCGCAGGAGAAATGAATTCCTAGCTACATTGTCTGGCTAGTAATGCCATGTAGGAAGAAAGAAAAGTAATTTTCATGGCAAAATAAGAACATGCATTAGCAAATCCAGCTACATTATCAGAAATCCTACCAGTTCACATAGGAAATGAGGCAGAAAGAGAAATTACTGCTGTTATCTGTGGCACCCTTCAGTCAATATAACAGCAGTAATACAATGAACTCATGGGGTTTCAACAGGATGAAACACAACTCCCAAGTAAGATTGTTACTGAATGAGCAAATATCAACAAATTCAGCTCAATTCCATCATTTTTCTGATAAAACAATTATTAGCATTTAGAATTCAAGAGATCCAACCCAAAGCACATTTGTGGTAATGAACTTGATGTCTGTTCCCAGGGAACACAACACCACACAGCTCTGCTATGCCAAATTTTTCACCTCCCCACTTGTTGCCAGTTGATACAATATTGCTGCTAACTAACCCCACAATATTCTAAAAGAAATGAAAGTTAGAGATGTTGGTCACCTGGGAGACAAGAACTTCCTTCTCTTCTAGATTCACATGGATCCAGGGTAAGGCAATGATGCTCCCCACAGATTTCCTGTGTGCTGCAATGTGATGCAGCATTCCCTCAGAAAGCTGAGATTGAAGTGATGGAACTGAACAAAAGCTCTGTTTGGATTCAGGAAGGAATTGAAAGAAAGAGCTGATAGCAACCATCTGTCTCACTCTCCTCACCATGTATCACCATGTATACCTTTACCTAACTCAGTGATGTCACCTTCCTCTTTAACAGTGACAGAGGACAGAATTAAAATGCAGATGTAGGAGTTCAAAGAAAAGTCAATTGAGAGACTTAAAAAAGTTGGTGCCTCAACTAATGTAAAAGAATGGCAATGGTATTTATACTTGCTTCTGTTGCAAAAAAACCCCAATTATTTAAAACTAAACTGAAATAGAAGATAAGTAAAACTGACAGTCTGGACCAGTAATAGTTTTTCTGCGCCTGTTTACTGCTGCAATTATCTCATAGGATGATTCTTTCTGACCATTCTGTGAGAGTCAAATAAGAATCAAAACCCTCCTGGCTGCTGGCTGAGATTTTAAGCAAACAGCCAATTGACTAATGCTGACTGCATTATTTACTATTTTATTAAAATTCCAGAGTGCAGAAAACTGACATGTAGAGAGCAGTACCGTGAAAGAGAACATAATGCAGTTAGTGTCAGCAGGACTTTGCTGAAGACCCATGAAATGTAAGTAGTTCCATTCCTTCATCTCAATCAGAATGTAAAGAGAGATTCTTCAGCTATGAAATACCAAGATAAACAGACTGACATCAAGGCAAGGTCAGGCAGTGGAAGGAGAGTTCTGTAGTGCTTCACAGCTGGTCCATTTGGTCACTAGAGTGCTCAGCATTTGAGCACTTTCTCATCCTTTTACACTGTAATAGGGATACTTTCATCTCTGCTCAGCTTGCCCACTACTTGGGTTTAGTTAGCCAGTAGAGATATCAAGCAATTTGTATGTCTGAGCAACTCAGGCCACAGTGCCAGTGACCTCAGGGGTAAGCTGCCAGCTCCTGTGACAGCAAGGGCCAGTGACCTGTGCTCCACTGGAGCCACAGGCTGCAAGGTTTTTTCCCTGTCCTTCTTGTGAACTGCTATTGTGCATCACTGCATGTTGTGCTACACATGAATGCACTCACTGTGGTTCTTAAATGAAAGATTTACTATGACCATGAAGTTTGCAGCAGCAATCTGCAAATAGATTTCAGCCCCCTTAGAATGAAACACTATTACATAAAATGGGAAACACTCATGTGACTTTTGCTTGGGAAGAACCAGTCAGAGATCTCTGTTCTCTCGTCTCTTAACTTTGTACCTTCTCTTAGTTGCCCTGATGGCTTTACACCATTTCCCCGCTTTCAGTGCCACCTGCAGCAGCATTGTGCCTGTACCACACTTGTCTGAACAGTCCCTGTCTCACAGGGAGCTTCCTGCTTGAAATATTAGGGTTACCATCACATCTACAGTTTCTCAGCACAGAGATCCCAAAGTTGAGTTTGGGTCCCTTGTGTGATCTGGTACTCTACTCCTCAGAGAAAAGGGTAGTGTCAATTTAAATATTTTGTCTTATGCTCATGGGTAGCAACAAAAGAATTGCCAATCATATAAATAACTTTGGTATTTAAATCAGCTTCCTGCAGTCTATCAGATATGAGCATTTCTTTGCTTATTGCACTGATAAACCATATTCAACTTGTTCATATTATGGATTATTAAAAAAAAAAAAAGTCATATAAACTACTTGATAAGACTATAATGATCTGTGTAGTTCATCAATCATAGTATCTGCCCCAGGGTTTACACAGACATCTATTAGTGACTGTGGAGCTACAACCTAAATGAAAGGTTGCCAAACTTTATTTAGAGAAAAAACTCAAGTAAAATTACTAACTCTAAAAACCTTTGAAAGTATAAAAAGAAGCTCATCACAGTCTAGACAAACTGTGCTACAAGATGTGTGCTTTTCACATCACTCCTTTCTAAAGAAATTACTGATACAGAATCCAAATGAAATCATGCACTGATGTTCCCTAGCTTGTGGTATCAGTCCTGGAACTCCCAAGAGCCCTTTAAGCATCACTGCTGGCCTGATGCTCTGGCAGTGAGCACCACTTATGGATTGGGCTTACAAGAGCTGAATTCATCTGCACTGTATCCTGAACTAAGGGAACTTGCTAATATTCAGACTATCAACTTTGCCTCGTTGGGATAATCCTTTCAAACCTCAGGAAAACAAACAGAAAACCTGATTATAGACACAAAATGAGCCTGTTTCTGGTGCAGACCATTATCTAGCAGATATCTGACAACACAGAGCTGTACAGAAGCCCAAAATACTATGGGTATGGGCAGCACTATAGAGTACCACGTGCATGAGTTCCATCCAAATCAGGACATCTTCCTGGGATTGTAATAACTTGTATTACTGCCCCACCACACCCTTATTGCCACTGGCATCCTTGCCCAGCAGTACATTGTGGCAATGATTCCAAGCAAAATGCCAACAAGGGGATTCTCTGTGTGAGTTTGTTCATCTGTCCCCAGAAAGCCACCAAGATGCAGGCTTAGGAACAATATTACATTGTCAAAACCTTGAAATAAGGAAATAGTTTTGTGAGCACTTACCAGCAGTATGTCTGTCACAACAGCCCAATTTACAGACAAAAACAGTTCCCCAAATGCAATAAAAATCTGCAAAACAGAAAAAAGCAGTGACTACACCATACCATACTATACTGTACTACACTATACTATACTATACCCTGCATTGCCCTTCTATATTGTGAAGATGAGGCAAGCTCCCTGACTGTGCTTATCTTTGTAAGACTTGTCCTACATACCCATTACTTCTAAATTAAACACCTCTGTCTATTAAACACCTCTGTCTATGCTTACAAACACTAACTTCATCTTAAAGGTAGGGAAAAAAATAAGAGAAGGTGTTTGGGTCACAAATCCTCAGCAGAAGAGCCAAAATAGGAAACATATACCACTCTCCCAAATTAACTGCTATGAACTAGTGAACTCAAGAAGAGAAAAGCAAGATGCATGGAAGAGAAACATTCAGCACAGGTTTACAAAGTGCACAGGTATGCAAATGAAGCCAAGTGAACACTTCTGAGCCAGCACAAGTACTCTTAAGGGCTCCTTCAAGAGAGAGAATTTCCAAAATGGAATGGACTCCAAGGACAGGGAGTCTCATCTCTTGGTGTCCTGTGGGAAATCCCTAATCCATCACAGATGGAGACCCAGCCATGAGGAAAGGGGTAGGGCACTCGAAGAGTTCTTATAGCTGAGGCCTCAGAAAATATTAACCCTTTCAGCCAGCCCTGGACACAGATTGGAGCAGCCTGCCCAGACTGAGCAAGACTTGAGGAAAGCATTAAAGTTACACCACTGAGGTGGAGCAGCGCTAGAAAGCAGAATCTGTTCAGAAACACAGGCCACAAAGTTACATGGCACCTGGCACAATATTATCTACTAATCAGACTGATGGCACATTGTTACAACAGGTGCCAACACTGTGTTTGGTAAGGTCTTGCTCAAGATGTTGTCCCTGGTTGATGAAAAGTGACAAACGCAGATGTTTTTGGAGGGGTTGCTTGCATTCTCCTAAGGAGATCTAGACGACCTAGTAAACTAAGGATATCTACAGATACCCTGTAAGTAATAGATACAGATAATAGACCCAGGATATCCATACATCCTGTGGTTCTTGTCTGTTCTGTTCATTCGTTTACTTCTCCAAGCCAGTTTGGGGGAAAAGACTCCTTGAAACACTGATATACTTAGTATAGACCATTATCTAGACATCTTTTCCTTCACAATGCTTTAGATTAGATATAAGGAAGGAATTCTTCCCTCTGAGGGTGGTGAGGCCCTGGCACACGGTGTCCAAAGCAGCTGTGGCTGCCCCATCCCTGCAAGTGTTCAAGGCCAGGTTAGACAGGGCTTGGAGCAATCTGGTCTAGTGGAAGGCGACCGTGCCTGTGTCAGGGGAGTGGAACTGGATGAGCTTTTAGGTCCTTTCCAAACCCTAATTCTATGATTCTGTGGTTCTATGATTCTAATGAAAGGTATGTTTTGGTAGTTCCAACCAAATATATTGATCCACTCATCCAACACAGACTGGCAAATTAAACTGTTGTTCTCTGCCTTTAATGACAAAAAAATCCCCCGAGGAACACATTATGAGTGGAGCTATGTGGGACTCTGAGGAGGAGAAAAAGACAATGGCTAATTCTTCTGGGCACTTAGATCCCCACTCCTGGACCCAAAAATAATCTTCACATTTTTCTTCATGTGCACACACTCAGACAGGCCAATCCACTTGTGTTTTCTCTTGGTAAAGGTGTTTTTCCATAGGAATATACATTTCTGAGGAGTCAGAAGGAAAACCTCTTTGAACAAGCATTATTCTTAGAAGTAAAAAAAAAAAACCAAAAACATGCAAAAGTGCCCTTTTGCAGAGAACTGTTGATTACTGTAATTTACTTTACTTTACTTTACATGCTAATCATGGTGATTTTGGCTGTGGAGTCACAGAAAAAATGCACAGGAGTCTTTCCCCAGCTGTTACCAGATTACAGTTGAAATAGGGTTTACATTCAGTTCCCTCTTACAGGGATTTTTTTGTCATTCCTAGTAAGTTTCTGTTTTCCCTTTTACTGAGAATGGAATTTAAGTGATTTATACTTCAGTTTGTATTGCCAAAAGCTTGACTTTGAAGATCAGCTAGTGATCTGGGGCTTTGAAGGTGAAGGCTAAATTATTCTTAGCAAGAACAGTGTGTATTGTACAGTCCCAACTACACCAACCTTTAGGTATTCAGAGATCAAAAATAAATAAGAATACTAAATGAGGCACAAAGCATTAAAAATTAACATAAGATTGAGACTTGCTTTAACTAGATTTTTGCATAAGGGACATGTTCCAACACAGCTAAATGCATAGTTACTATTCTCTTCAGTGTGGGCACTCTGCAGGACCTCAGGCCCAGTTTTTGGGCTCTTCTGCCCAGTGTGGCTCTCACAGGACACACCTCAGCTGTGGGAGCATCAGAGCCCACAGCTTACCTGGGTACCTTTTCACAAGTCACTGAAACCTCTTAATGGTCCAGAAGCCTGCAGAGAATTCTGCAAAAACCCACCCCTCGCTGCCTCCTCCTCCCCCTTCCCATTCTCCCTAGGATACCAAAAGACATTCTGCAAATTGTCACTTACAAAAGTGGAAAGGATATTTGTCTGGGCCACCATCAGAGCTATGTAGAGGCACAGGGCAGAAATGAACATGCTTGAGGCACAGATCAGAGGATCAGCTTTGTTGTTTATCTTCCTTAAACGTCTTGCAGCTTCTGCCCCAGCAATAATACCCACGATTCCTGTCCCAATGGTGATGCCTCCAAATATTAGGCTGGTGACAAAGCAAAGGATTCAGCTGAGCATAGTAAAACTGAACGGTGAAAAAATAAATGGTGTTATCTTGTACCTGTAGTTTCAGAGGAGTCTTTAATAGAGAAGCTGACTTTTATTCCACTTGATGTGACCCTCCCACTCCTTCTAAATGGATGTGAACCCAAGCCACAGCTGAAGCCATGGCCTTGTGATGGTGGCTGTATCCCCTGGAGAAGATATTTTCAGATTTACAGAGCAGGTGTTATGCACCCAGGCTCAGGGAGGGCTCTGCTCAGTACAATCTGGCTTGGACATGCTGTGATTTAGAGGAGACACAGTCATGGTGGTTACCCTGTGAATCAATCTACCCAGTCATCCCTGAAACACAGATGGAGTAACCCTGTATCACAATCTGCTGCCTTGGAAGAGATCCTAGCACGTGGAATGATACACATCTAAATTACAACCCTCTGGTTAGCACAGCTGAGATGAGTCACTTCTCTGACTATGGGAAACACCTACCACTTCCCAGAGAGTTCACAGAATACTGAATAGGTAAGTACTGCCAGGTCCACATAGCATTTTCTGAACACAGAGTTTCCAGTACCATTCAGCTTTGTGTGTCTGCAAATGCAAATGTGTTCTTCAGGAACCACAAGTTCATATTTTAAAAGAACATGTCTGAATAGTTTAGAAGATTCAGCTTCCAAAGGGACTTGCATGTGTGCTTTTGTCTCTGTCCCAGTGAGACCCCCCCACCAAAGAAAAAGCACAAGATCAGCCACTGTATCATAATTCTCTGAAGGCAAGCAGGGACAGGATCAATGTATTCCGAGCACAAGTGTTTCTGAATATTTTAGAGTGCTACACGGTAAGTTCTGCACATTTTCCAGAGCTTTTCCTAACTGCAAAGCAAAGTAACCAGCTGGGACATGATCTGTTCCTTTAAACTACAGAACATCCACTTCTTAATTTCTTTCTGGCTGATTAGGAAGAACTCGATAATTCTACAAGAAAAAAAAAGGTATTGCTATGTAAGATAAACTTTAAGAAAATTTGTACTCTCCCTGAAAGTTTTTCAGGATTCTGAGCTATCACTGACTATAGCTTGATAGTGACATTATAGATTGTCACTTGACAGAATTATCTCAGACATCTGTTCAAGAGAGGCAAGTTCCAAGGTAACATTAGTTGATTGAAGCATTCATGGAATTGTGTTTAGAATATCCATATGTTGTAAACTGTAGCTGAAATAAACCTGCAGCTTAAATAAGAGAATTGCCAAAATTAAATCCAAGCACAGTTCAGTTGACAGGGCGTAGGAAAGTACAGAAGCCTAGTATTGGGGAAAGGCTCCTATGGGATCCTTTAGGGTCTGAGAATGCTCACTTATCTCTCTGATCTGTTTGAAATTGTTGGCACAAAGACCTGAACAAAAACTTCACACTGCCTATTTATCTACCTTGAAAGGATTGAGACTTGAATCAGTTGTGGTGCCATTTGAGTCTGTGTTTTCAAGGAGTCTAAGTGACACAGTCCTGATCCTTAAACAAAGTCTGAAACTGCTGAACAGCCAGAGGGGAAAACATCTTTAAAGTATCCCTGGGCAGGTCTAGTAATGTGCAGCTCAGTTCCTCCAGCACCACCAGGTCTGACATAGAAGTTTATATACTGTTTCTTTACATCCCCTCGGAATAACAGTCCAAAACCAGCCTTATGCTGCTCCTTGGCATAAACCTTATGAGCTTATGCCAAGGTTATATTTAAAGCATCCTATAAGAAGCAGTACATGAGGTTAAACTATCAGATGCTCTGTTTCACTTCCCTGAAGACCACGTCTGCTCTAACAACACTACTGTGGAATAATAATTCAGAAATGGATTAGAAAACAAACTAGAGGTCAACACCTTCAACTTAACAAAAGAAGTACTTAAACTGCATCTGTGAATAGATACAGCCAAACATCTTAAGCTGTTCAGCTTCCCTCATCTGCCTACCCTGAGCCAGACTCCTGTGTTTCACCCCCTTCCCAGTACTGTTCTTTGATAAGTAATGTGCCACTGGTGGCATCCATGGAAGCACAATTCATTTCCCATTGAAGGATTTTGGGATGACTCTTCAATCCATCTGGTTTTGCTACAATTCAGAAATCACTTCTGAGTTACCTCAGTTATTCCATTGCATAAAACCAGAAAAATCCCACCAGCAGAGGATACATCCAAGGTGTGATTATTGCTTTTCCCTTTAATTGTCTTTACCTGGAAAGGCCATGCAGTAAGCACTTAGTTCTTTGAAATCCATTACAAAAGCAGAAACTGAAACAAGACTTTGGATATCTCTGGGAGAAAGGGATACTTGTATGGAGGCCACTGCCAGGAGTCAGTCACTGTTACTGAGAGAAGCTGTGAGGACTCAAGAGGAACACTGAATACATATTGGTGTTCTGGAAAACACACTGTGAAAAAAAACTTCTCTTCCTCAATGGGTAAAAAGGATCCACAAAAAGGTGTGTTATGATTACTTCAAAGTGTTCTGCTAGTGTAAATTCCCCTTCTTGTACAATATTTGATATTGTTCATGAATCTTCATTGGCCTGGACATGCTCTGTAAGCAGAGCTCTGCTGGCAGCTATTCACAATTTCCTGTGATGATATGATACTACATCAAAATCATCAAGCTTACTTCAAACTGGGAGCCACAATGAACTCACCAACATGGCACAGATTATAAAAACAGAATAAGAAGAAGATAATATGCAAGTTACTAAAACACAGGATTTAAATATACTTAAATGGGTATTTAAATAACTTGGGGTGCACAGTCATTTGTTAACTAAAAACTCCTTGCTAAAGCTACTCCTTTTCCCCCACAACTGTTACTATTACTGCTTCTTCCCACTTTACTTAAATAGGGCTGGCAGCATCTTTCCAGTTAACTGAGTGATTATAAACAAACAAACAAACAAAGGGGAGTGTCCCAGATACCTGGGAGGCAATTAAACATTCACACCCGATTCACAAGAAGTGCTGGGTCACATCCTCCCCTCCCCTTTGGAACCCATCTGGGATTGAGCACCGTGCAGTGTTTCCAGGTGTGCTCCCACAGGCACAGCTCACCTGTTAGAGGAATTGCACGAGTCTTGGAGGCATGGTGGGACAAGGCCCTGGACAACCTGAGCTCTGTACAGAAACAGTGGCATCCACATTCCCAGGGCTCCAGTGACAAAGGCCATGGCAGTCAGACCCAGTGAGGAACAGACAAAACTACAGCTGAAAGTAAAAAAAAAAAAAAAAAAAAAAAAACAACTGAGAGATATTAGAAAGAATGGTGTGTGAGGAAAAAGGGAAAACCTACCTGCAACACCCAGGATTTCAAGCAATAACAAAATAACCAAACAATACAAGACATCTTGTAATCAAAATCCACTCCCTTGAATATCTGAACTCTGATCAGACTTTATTATGAAATTAAACAATAAAGTACTAATTAGAGCAAAGGGTATGACCTACTGATTTAATGTTAAATCCAGGTCTCTTGCAGATTTCATGCCAACTTCTGCCAAAACAATTGCTGTGAGTTTTTTGATAGCAGAAGTATAACAATAGAGAGTGAGCAAGAATTTAATGGCTTAGTACATAAAGGAAAGGTTTCAATGTTCAAGTCTAAATGCCTCAGGTTTTAAGCTGTTTCTGTAACCAGTATGAGAGCAATGGCTGGGTCTGGGCTGGGCTGAAGCACTCCTTAACTCTACCTGAGTGAGTAAAATAGACTCAATCTCCACAGCAAGTTTAAGACAAAAGGAGAAGCATTTCTGAAAACTGTCCAAACATTGTCTCCTTCCTGCCCTATTCTAGGAGAAAATTAATTTTTTGCTGGACTCTTTGTCATTAATAGTTCAGGAGAAAGCCCCCTTTGAGGTCAATAGGGATGTATGAATTCTAAAGACTGCTGCAAATGATCAGGTGACCACCAAACTAGAGGATTTGTTATGAACCTAATTCTCCATTTCCTAAAGATAAAGTGCTCTTGGACTTCATTAAAGGTGGAACCACATAGGTTTTTTTGGTGGTATGTCTTTATGCTTTGGAAAACAAGGAAAAGAAAATGGGAATCAATTACTAAAGGAAAAGAAAATTAAAATATGTTTTTTTTTGCACTGGAACATCTCTGTACGAAAGCAACTTTGGAGATAGTCTAGTTGTTGAAATGTCAGAAAGATTAATTTTTGATTCAGGAAGATTTAGTTTTTTATTCACTTCAGGATGTAGTGCCAACAAGTTGTGATCCTAGAAAACCGATCTCTACTGTACCTGCTGCTCAGGATGTAAAGAGGATGCAGGTTTAGCGGGCAGTTAGAAAAGTGGATCGTCTAGAAGAGCACTCCAAAGACAAACGACGTCCCAGGAAAGCAAGGCTCTGAACACAAGCGCTGGGTCGGGCAAGCAGCGTGCGGGCAGCGGCGGCAGCGCGGAGCGGGTCTGGCGCAGCTGCACAGCGGCACCTGCTGTTCCCAAAGCTGCTCCAGCCCCGATCTTACTCCGCCCTGCACGTCAGCTGCATCTTTACGTTTTGTGTGGTTAAAAGGAAGATGTCATCTGCCAGCCACAGCTCAGCCCATCAAAACACATGGATAATACTTTATAAACCATATGGGGGTCCCACAAACTCTGACCTCATGCACAGCATCCTCCCAAATACCTGAGACATGCTAATCCAACCTTCCTCAGGTGCTAAGAATTATATATAAATTTACACCAGAAAATGATGCACTTTTACCAATCTAGTTTCTGTAGGGAAGGGAAAAAATAGTATAAAGTAGAGCTTTGGATTCAAAAAGGAGCAAACTGCCATCATAACTTTGCCCCCTTACCCCTCCTCAAAATGAGAGGATAGAAGAAGCAAAGAAATTTTTTATCTCTTTTGCAGCATTCCTGTAAAAAAAAGTGGAAGAACGATTTTTACTAATGGTGTTTCCATCCTCTTGCATACAGCATGTGGCTCAAAGGAGCAAAATGGGACTCAATGGACATATTTCTTATAATGGAATGGTGACTCCTCAACAGAGGGAGCCTTTGTAGCTCAAACCACTTACTTCTTGACAAGTGATCCCACATCTTGACACCAAGTAGTCTTGGTGGTTCTGTGCACATCTGGCTTCTCATCTGCTCTTCCTCTCATGCCAGAGATGCTCAGTGCTCTGTGTGCTGCTGTCCTTCTCTGGATCTTGTGAGGGACCAGTAGAATCAGGAGAAGCAGTGCCAGTCCTCCCATGCAAGGAGTTACCTGTAGACACAGGTTGGTTAGATCAAAGATACCTGTTTTCTTATAGTGGGAACTCCACAGCAATTCCAATTGCATTAGAATCACTATCAGAAAATTGCAGATATGTTCAGAAATAGATGTGTGCTGGTTTAGGCCATATTTGTAAAGAAAAAGAGTGACTTTGGTGACTTTGAAAAAAGATAATAGATCCTCCCTCCCCATCATACAGATACCTGATCGCTCCTCCCTCTGATAAAAAAAAAAAAAAAAAAAAAAAAGTGAAGAAAGAAAACTATACTGTAGTATTCTAGCCACAAACACAAGAATCACTGATGCAGTCACCAATAACATCAGTGTTACTCCAGTAAATATTCTGCCTCACTCACCTGCTTATTATGTATATAAAGAAGTTGTTCCCAACAGCATTCCAGAAAACTGGTGCTACCAGTATAATGAGCATTTTACCTTCAAATTCCTCTGTTTGAGGAGGTCTTGGTGCAGTGACAACCATTCCAAATGTGCCTTCAGGTAAGAGGAACATCAGCACCTGCCCTGGCTGCTGTACAATTTCACCCACACCTATTAGAGCTAGGCAGCAATCTGCTATTTGACCTGCAGGAAAACTTCTCCTAAACACCATGTTTCTGACCTGTCAGAGGGTAGGAATTCCTCCCACTGCTCACTTTAACACAATGAACATAAAGAATCCAAACCCGAGTGATGATTTTGATGTTATGGTGAATGAAAGTGAGTGACTCACCCTGAATGCCCAGTGCCAGTCACCTGTGCTTTTTGCCATGCCAGCTGCCAGCATATAACCACAGCCACTGCAAAACCAGAAAAGAATGGTCAGTAAGCACCAATGAATTTTGGATGGCTGAAATGACATGTCTTGCCAGCCAAGGAGAACACATAGAAGTGTTCTGTCATAGTTTTCCAAAGGGATAAACAGAAATGACCCTCGTGGCCTGTGCTAGTCTGCTTGCCAGCCAGTATTAAAAAGAAACTAACCTCCTCAGAGCAGACTTGAGATGATGACAGTGATGTCCCAGATTCCCCTTAGTAAACATATTCTGTAGGATGACACTGCAAACCCGGATCAAAGAGCCCATAAAACATTTTATTACCTACTCTCTTCTGTGCTAGCCAAAGGAATTACGCCCTGCAGGAATATCTTGAGTTCTAATCTGCCTTCTGGACCCAGCCTTGGCTGCCTGCTCTGATACAGAGTATGACTCTAAATTATTTGAAAAGTCCTTCTCCACCTTTTCTTCAGACACAATGTCAATTTAACTAAAAGAGGAGAGGGAAGTACTAGTTCTTCCTTGGGAGACATTTAATGGAGGGTTCTTGGAAAATCTGTCTAATAAACTAATATCTTAAAGCTTTTGTCTTCTAAAACACAGAAATAAATTACATATTCTCATGCACTTTCATGCATTCTCATATTTATTTTAGAATTGATTCAATATTTTATTCAAAGCCAGGTTTTCCAGAGTCTAGACTCTCCCTAAAAATGTTTGGGGGAAAAAGTGAATTTTTCCCAAGGTAAGTAGAGAAATACACCTAATCAGCTCTATTCAAACTTGCCAAGGAAGTGACAAATCCCTTTCTAAGAGCCAAGAAGAAATACATCAAAATAAATCTGATTAGGGCTCAAGGGATATTGAATTGCAGGTGTGGTCAGACAGAATTTCCAAAGGCCACTGCAAGAAAGCCAACCTTCCCACTGGAATGAAGATGTAGAAGATAGATAAAGCTGTGGTCCTTCTTCCTTCCTCAAACAGGTCTGCAATGATGGTAGGTGCTATAGTGGAGTAACTGGCAGAGCCAATGCCAACCAATCCTCGTGAAAGAACAAATATCCTGTAATGCTGCAGAGAAAAGACATATTATAATCAAAAAAAGTCCATGCAAGAAAGAAAGCTTACTGTTAAGGAGGGGCATTTTAGTAGATGAAATCTACCAGAGGAAATCAGAATTCCACTGCCTTTTGCCTGTGTCTGTATTCCCACACCTGTTCCCCTCACATCTCAGTGCTTGGCTTTCTCCTTCTTCACAGCAGTGACTTCTCAGAGTGACACCCAGAGGGAATTTCAGGACAGGGTGGATAGAGCACATGTATCCAACAAGCTGAGACACTGTAAGGTCATAAACAAAAAACATTCTGGACAAAAATAAAACCCCATCTATCCCAACAATAATGTGTGGGTTCTCTATTGCCTAGGCTGGACTTCAGAGTCCTATAAGGCATTCCTGCATGGAGGATATTTAGGCCTGGCTTAAGGCTCGGGAAATGAGTGGTCACTGATGCTTTTCCAAATGTGATTAGAAAAGGACTCTATCAAGTCCTGCAAGATGGATGCAGGTTATTTTCATAGCACCCTCTAAAAAAGCAACCTACCGACTCAGTGATGAATGAGCTCCCCAAGGTCACACCAGACCAGAAGAAAATACCAGCTCCAAGGATGATCTTCCTGTTGTAGCGATCTCCGAGGTATCCAAAGATGGGGGCAGCCAGCATGTAACACAAGGTGAAGACTGAAAATCCAACAATGAACAAAGACAATATTTATCTAATTATTTCTGTCATATGTACTGCTCAGCCCTCAGATAAACTCAGGTCATTTTTAGGGGAGGGCTTTAAGGCAGGCTGAGTTTCTAGGACTAGGAGGAGGATTGATATTTAGAAAAAGACAAATGCGTACTCAAAATACCTATACAACATAAAATGTATGGGAATTGAATTGATGTGAATTGAATTAAACAATGTGAATGTATGTGAATAACTCAACTTCTGTATTTCTTGAGAAACCCTTCATCTTTTGTGATTCACATACTGTGGGATTTTTGAAGGACTTTCAGTTTTGCATTATAGTCAGCCTGCCCACAAGTGGAAGTGAGCAATACCACATACAAGGAGGAACTAGAAGAGCTAAGCAACTGGACTCTATTTTAGGAGCAGACCATCGAGGGGCAAGACAAAGTCAGCTCTCTGAACTGAGGAGATTTTATTACCTGTCTGCAGTAGACCTGTCTTCCCATCGCTGAGCCCGAAGTATTTTTGTATATCCAACAGGATCCCTGCAACAGAGGCAGACATTGAATGTTATCAAAGCACCCTACTCAATCCTTGTAACTGCCAACCCAAAAACAGGGCTTGCAACAACTGCAGCACATTTAGATTTTCGTTTAGATGTAAGCCATTACTCTCCCACAAGCACAAGATGCACAGAGAATTGAAAATTCTTATCACTATAGATAAAATTAATGATCTTCCACTATAAGGGTCATAGGAGAGTCAGTTTAACCACTGTTTCAACCACTCATGTTCTGCTTCTTTGGCACCTAAGAACAGGAAAAATTTAGAGATCAACGTTTAATGGACACAATGTAGAACAAAACAGTGGATGTTCAGACAAAAAGGTCGTTTTCTTCTCTATACCATGCCAGACCTGCAGAACTTCTATCTCACCTATCTTGTATTTCCGATTTACACCGCTGAAAACCTACTGAAAATAGAAGATAGTGCTTTGAAAAAGCATACCTGTACTCCAGTTTTGAAAGATATCAATTAAAAAAGACATTCACTCCTCATGCCACTTCAATTTTGTCAAAATAGATAGTCATAACATTGTTAAGAGGATGAAACCACCACCACTTAAGAGAACAAGTTCTGTGTAATTTGCCTGCTGTGCTCACAGGAGCTCATCTTCAGCTAAAGGGAGTGGGTGAGGTCAGCAAGAGGCACCCCTTCTCCCACACAGTGTTTTACATGTGCCATGCACTACACTGCTCCAGCCACTTAAAAGCACTGTGGGACCAACTAATTTAAAGCTAAATCCATGTTCTCCCACAGTCCCCGTGGCTGCAGCATCAGTCCACTCACTATTTACTGACATCACTTCAAGTCACTGTAGACCAAAACTCAGCCAAACAACAGCTCCAGTGGTTTACAGATATTTCTCAGTGACTCTTGAACATATTTTACATTTGGGTGTTTCCTAATGGTTTAAAAAGTTTGAACAAGAGATATAATTCAAATATTTTGCATCATTAAAACAGGACAATCAAGTATATCCTTCCTTTCTGGCAGCCAGTGATCAATGCACAGAAATGCTGTATTAGAGGAATTCAGGTTTGGTCTCGTGGAGTATTTAGAACAAATCACAGCTAACAAGACTTGAACAGAACCACAACTTCATCTCAAACTAACATTCACACTGAGCACCATTCAAATGTCATCCCCTCCACATAACTAAAATAACCGACCCTGCCAGTTCCTGGCAAATTAAAAAGCATTGATTTGAACAGTTTGGTGCACAGAAAAGAGGGGAAAGGTCTGTATGGTCACTAGTTTCAACAAACTCAAGTCAGTAGACAATTAAGGGGAAGAGCTTGTTTTCTGTGATACGAACACTGTCAAAGGCTGAGAGCAAAACTATCCGGAAACCACAACTTTGTAACTGCTGCCAGTTTACTTCTGAGCAGATACACACACCTCCCCTTCCTCCCTTTCCTGTCAGCTGATAGCTAACAACGTGGTCGTACACTTGGACAGCCAAACTCAAACGCACTGTTGCAAGAATTCTGCAGTGGCACTGAATTCCAGCAGGTGAACAGTCAGTATATTGCTGTGGCATAAACTGCAGCTTACAGACTCCCCCATGGCCCAGGAGCCATAGAACCAAGTAAAAAGTGGTTTAGTCATAGTGTAATTAAAGGAAGTGTTTCAAAGGCATGGGCACTATCCCCACCTCTGCTCTTGAATTCTTGCATGTCCCTGAAGGTTCCTCACTCACAAGAGCAAGTTGGGAGAATTTTAAGCTCTTAACTGCTTCAGATGCACCTGAATAGTTCAAATCCTGGAATGAGCCAAATGGCTTCTTAATCTTAACCCTCCAAGGGGATACCCTTCTAACATCCAAGTTCTTTCTTGAAGATATCTTCATCCTCTTCTGTCCTGTGCCCTTCTCCAAGGAAAGTTACTTGACAACAGAACAGTTACACACAAGGTTTTCACTCATAGCCTTGCATGCACTCCTACTGCACTCCTATTTTGCTTCCTTCCCTCTTGTGTTGTTAAAAAGTACTCAAAAAAACCAAGCTCAAACTCTTTAACCCACTACACTCTCCATTTTTAAAGATACTGACTGAATGTCTCAAATTTTTGAATGGTCGAAGTAGCAAAATAATTATTTTGTGTACTGTAACTAGGTATAAATTCCAAATTCAATAATCCATCCTTTGGGTTTTTTCAAGGTTTGAAACATTTCTGTTTCCCAGGCCACTCAGAAGTAAAATATAGCAAGCTAACAACAAGTGTTTCCCCTATTTTCTAAATCAGATTCCTGGAAGCATGGGAGATGCTTAAGAGTAGTACTAAATAGAAGAATTTACACAGACCACAGTTTCTATGGGAGAAAACCCCCATTGTTTCCCTCCAGGTTACTAAAAGCAACTCTTGGTTGTTTTCAGCTAGGGAAAAAAAAGAATTCATAAATATTTTGGAGGAGGGATATTATTTATTAGACAAGAACTCATAACTTGGGTGAGGGAAGGCTGAAGGAAGTGGGTCTCTATTCTTTTTCCACAATCATGTTCAACTCTCAATTGCAGAAATCACACGACTGCCAGCAGCCCACAAAGAAGTTAAGCCTCCCCTAAGCAAACTAACATGGATAACAAAGTTATCACAGAGATCACATAGTTTTTGAACTTGTAATGGAGGGAATAGCATCAGTATTCTTCAGATAAAGGAATAATATATAGAATCTACTAGATGCAAAGGAGTTCTTGTAAATTGCTGCATACAGAAAAGAGAACTCCTTAGCCACACCTTGGTAGAATTCAACCGCAAAAATAGACCAGTTGCCCTGTATGCTAAAGTCTGTTTATAAGACACCTAGATTTTAAACTATTATCTTATTTTTAAAAGCATTCTACTAAGTATTAATATCTAATAAATTCCTCCTAGATATTTCCAGATTTATAATCGGAAGTTTCATTAAGACTATGCTCAACAAGGTAAAGCAGATAAATGAGAAAAAGCAAAAAGACATAAAGCATATCCTTACTTTAGAAACATTTGTAGAGCTGTTAAGAACTTAAATTTCTTTTTCTTTAGAAGAGGAAAATGGGTTCTCACCTGGCACAATGAACCAATCAATGAAATTCACTAAATTCCCAAAGCACAGCACGGCAACTACCAGGCAATCCCTCTTTGCTGGATTGTTCCTTGGCACAGACACTGATGGACATTGTGTCCCATCTGCTGCAGCAGCTCCATAATCCTCTCCCTCAAACAGTGGCTGGAGCAGCAAGCTTGTGTCTTCATGTTCACAGGGGGTTTGCATGTTTCCAGTGCAGACACTCAGCAGGGGTGATGAAGCATTTCCTCACACAAAATTGTTGTGTTGGGGCTATGAGGAACTTCAATCACTACGGTCATTTCCGGACTGAAGCACAGCCACTAAGAACTGAAATGTTCCTTGCAGTCAGAAGAACTTAAAAAGAAAAAAGCTGCAGGGCTGTGTTTTGCAAAAGTGCTGAAGACCATGGCCTTGAAGACAAGGCAAAGTAAATGTAAACAAAAGCAAAGAAATCCATTGTGCACCCAAGAAATAAAACAACTCCACAGTGATCACACAGAAACCACAAATGCAAAAATAACAGTATTCTTTGTTGTCAGCGAATTGTCAGAGCTAAAAATAATATTTCTGCAGAAGAAAGGGAAAGGGAAAGGGAAAGGGAAAGGAAAAGGAAAAGGAAAAGGAAAAGGAAAAGGAAAAGGAAAAGGAAAAGGAAAAGGAAAAGACACAATCAACCTTTAAAACAGGGCTGTGTTTTCCTCTTTCTCCCCCAAAAAATAGGTCCAAAAGGGGAGGAGGAGAGGGCACAGGAAGGCATTCTTGCTTTTTTGGTGCATGTAGACACCTTTGTCTGCCTTCCTTCTTCTGTCTGTTCACATTTTTAGAAGTATTCAGTCACATGTCTTTTGAGCAACTTTATGGATTACTAACTTCAGAAGTTAATTTATTTTTTGTACCTTGATAAGAAAATTTAAAGTGAATATTACCAGAAAACTCTAAGAGTTTAAGAGTGATAAGGATAAGGGCTGCTATGGTTTATGACTCATGCATGAAGACACAGGTCTGTGGTTGGGCTTTTTAAAGAACTGGGTATTTCACACTTTAAACAAACTGAAAAACAAAATAGCACCTTTTGCAAAATGCAGATTCCTTTGCTTCCACGTGCTCAACACGAGTATTTCATTCTATCTTCTGTTTATTTTATCACTCCTTTTCTCCGCTATAGATCACAGGATGATCTCTGAGCAACGTCACCTTATCCGTACTATCCCAGTGCTTAACTAACCCAGCGAAGTCACGAGTTCCTTGGAAGTTCTCGGAAGCACTAAAGAATCCACACGATTTTGCAGCAAGTAAGAGTTTTATCTCCGAGCCCAGCCGCGGCCAAAGGGAAATCAGGAACAATTATTTGATTGCCAACGAGGCCCGCGGCGGGCCGGAGCGGGCTGCGGCAGTGCCGCGCTGCGCCGCTGGGTGGCGCCCCAAGGCCGCCGCCCCGCCGCTCCCGCCCGGCCTCCGAATCCTTTCCCGGGAATATTTTCCATTTTTGATGCCCAGGCACAGCTCGGACCTTGTAAGGAAGGGTCTCACGGGGCAGCTCATCAGGGTTTAACTCTCACTTTGGGTAGTTTAAATGTCTCTTGATCCAAGCGTCGTCGGAGTATCCAGGGCATATCCTGTATTGCTCTCAGCTGAGATTTACTGCTAGAGCTGATGTTTTGAGATTTCTAACTATAACTGCTGTGGCAAGAACATGATTCTGCTTTTATAGAACAGAATTTTCAAATTCCAAATTTTCCAAAGACAGAGTCAGATTAAACAAAATGTTCCTCACAAACACAAAACCATCAGTTCTAAACACTTCTTTTGATCCCCCTTTTTGCCCTTCATTAAAGTTTCCAGCTATCACTTCATGCTTTTTGTTGCTGTACTATCTGCCCACTGGTGCCATCACCTCTGTCTACACATCCCCCTTCTCCTTTCCCTAAATGTCACAAGTCACCTCCTTCCACCACTCTGAGTTTCACTGCTGGGTACAAATCCGCAGTGGTTTTTAGAAGGGTCCCTGTGACTTCACCTTCCTCAGGCCCTATTGCCATCATTCCTTGGTAGCCACCATGGCTTAACTGCATGCTTGTCCTGTTCTCCAACCACAATTTTCATGTTTGCCCGGACCACACTGCACCAAAAACTTCCACTAATGGTTTGTGACAATCCCCATTGTGGGCATATAAAAATGCCACTATACAATACAAGTCAACTTTTGTCAGGCAATATCACAGCTCACTTCATTATAGCCAATTAAAATTTTTCCTTATTTGTTCTGTCAGTCAGGCAGTTCCTTTCTTGGAACAAAGTGCAGTCTTTGCCTCCACGGCTTACCCTGTCGGTGCCAGGTGCCCATGCAATATAAAAAGCAGCTTTTTATGCTGTCATACTCTTCAGAATCTCTGTTCTCTTGGTGGTTCATTTGAGCACGAGATGTCATAGCTGTGCCATGCAGTTAAACCCTCCCAAGGGAGCAGCAAGTCAGAACTTCGTTATTCTCATGTTTGGCACTAGTCCTGCCACACAGCAACATATTTTCTTACACCATTTGGAATCTGGCTGTGGCACCAAAAGTTGTTTTGATGACTGAACCTGACAGAGGCAACTGAGACCCTCCCCCAGATGAACAGAGATATTTGGTGATAGTTAAAGTGGTTGGCTGATCCTCAGCAGGCCAAAAAATGTGCCCTGCCTGAATCCCACTAGGGCTGCTTACACTCAACTGACCTGAGACCTTCCAGCTTTCACTGAAAGGATTTCCATGTATTTACTACAAAATGCCTTTGAATGTATTTATTTATAAAAATATAACAGTGGATGCTACCACATCCATGAACAGCTTGGGAGGTTTGCCAGAGCATTCCCAGAAAGCTGCATCAGAAGGGGCATTAATAATGAACCAAGATGTCAGAAAGATATGCATTGAAAATATTTTGTTATCCTGATTCACTCCAAACCATTTCCATACATGTAAACAAAAGAAGCTTATTAAGCCACTGAATAGCAAACAGCAACAAAATCTGTGAAAAACTAAATATGAAAATAATATTCATTGTCGACTAGAGCTAACAATACTGATTTTAGGAAGAAAGAAATAAGCTGCTTTTGGTATCTCTCATGCATTACCCAGACAGAGAACATAAAGTAACCAAAAGAAAATACATACTTGTGTGTATTTGCAAGTATATATTTAATTGCTGCAATATAGTTAGAACCAACAAGCATGCATTTAATGCAGAACATAAAAGACTGGTCTACATTGTATTTAGGCATTTTGTGATGGAAACAGATTCATAACTAATGAGCTTCTGCAAATAATTGACATTTGGATTGGTGAACAACTTAATCATTTTAGTGTCTGACAAGATCTGGTAGACAGACAGCTCTATAAATGCATGTCCAGACCCACCTGAAATATTCCACTGCAAGGAGATTTAAAGACAATTCTAGTGACTGCAGAAGAGCTGCAGAGTGAGACATTCAGATAAGAGACTGTGGGGGTTTAAGGTTTGTCACTACTTGTACAAAGGCTGCACAGTAACTCACTTTGGTTTTGAACCCAGTCTGCAGTGCTAAAACATAAAGACAGACTTGGAGTGAGCCATGAACACCTGGGCTGCATGTCTGGAGGGGCAGCAGTTTGACAGCTCAAACCAAGCAGTGACCAGCCTGACAGGAGGGCAGGTGACTCAAGAAATGTAATCATGTATAAAAGTAGCATAATTTTCAGTTACAGATTTATTACAGAATCAACACTTGATCCTGTTCTCATAAAAATCTATATTACAAAACTCCAGAGATGACTCATCTACTAATGTGTATATTTTTCTTGCCTTTCAGCCCTCCAGACTGATGCACATTTGCCAAGCTGTTATTGCCTTGGAATACAGAGCTGAGGGAGGGAGCTTGAGCACCCTCCTTCCAAGGGAAGTTTGAGAAATTCTGCACCTGTACTTGGTTGAATGTGCTCTATCCCTTTGTGGTGCTTACAGCTACATTAGCCATGATTAACACTCAGGTAGCAACTGCTAATAATGTCAAAAGCTGTTAGAAAATATTTAGTATTTTAGCATGAAATTTAGTACCTGAAATTCCAAACTAGATTGCCAACAGTTTTTCTTCACCTTTGCAGGCAGAACTACTTGTGTGAGCCATTATTTAATTTGAGTCTGTCTATATCTTCCAGACTAACCATCTTTATAGTAATCCACTACTACCAAAAACTTAAGTAAACCACCTGATCCACTATACACTTAATTGGAAAACATCTGCTAGGAAGATTCCCATTCTGTGAGTTTCAATAAATGCTGGGTTTAGTCACCACATCCTTTTTACCTCCTCGCCTTGAATTTCCATCTAAAAAGCTTTCTCTTTTGTTTCCTGAGTAATAGCACAAAAGTCAGGGTGGATTAACTGGAACATATTCTAGTGTTGTGATTGCACCAAATAAAATTTATACACACTAAAGTATAAAACCTACTATTTCATTATTATTGACAAATAATGGAATCCTGGAATGCAGATGATGCTTTTGGTTGGGCAGGGAAGCTAGTTCAGACTCTTCTCCTTCATCTTTTAAATTAGGAAACAAACTGCACCTTTACAAAAAAAGTTATTGGGGTGCTTACCTAGATAATTTACCTCACAGGTGACATTCTCCTTGGTTGTATTCCTATAGTTCTGTCCCAAATGTATAGCAGAAGAAATTACAGTTCCGGCACATAATCACAGAGTAGCAAAAGATGAACACAATTCTATTAACTGCTCCCTTCTTCTTCTCTGGGAAAACAAAAAGAAAAGCAAAGAGCTCCTTTGCAAATGAGAACATTTTGCACTAATATCAGCCAAAGGAGAAAGCTGCACATTGCTGGAACAGAGCTGCCTCTTCTAGCTGAGATTTAGTCAAGCACAGAGCAGTTCATGGAGGTCAAGAGAAGTGAGGAATTATAGTAACTGTGCACCAAAGATATTATTTCACCAACCAGTTTATCTGCTTTGGCCTTTACCATTTTTTTTAGCTCAAGCTTATCTTTATTGGTCTAGCTGATAAGTGAATTTCTTGCCTTTTGGGATTCTGGGTGCTTCTGACACAATTATAGCAGAAAAGGGCTGTGACATCTGCTTGGACTCTGGAAGAAAACAGTGGAATTAAATGTCTATTTAACCTATGTTTTGACCTTTCTACCACAGTGAAGCGTTCATCCCCAGAAGAGTCATTAGTTGACCACTGCAGCCTTCACTGTGATACACCAGGGTCCTCTTCGTTAAGACAAGAGCAAAGGACATAGGAGCCATTTATTATGAGAAATGACAAACAGACAAGCACTGACAGAACGAAAATGGAGACCTTTCCCTACGAGGCCCCTCTCTTTCCAGCCTCACTACCTCCAGACTGAAAGGGAAAAGCTGCAGTGAACACAGTATTTTAATCACTACAGAGACTGTTAAGGTCAGGGTTAACTAAAAATTTGAATAAACATTGATTTAAATTAAAAATAGTCTAATTAAAGTATTTAAAATGTCTCTATTTCCCAGAAGTAAATCCTGCACAAAGAGATTTACTGTCACTCTCAGTGCTTCCAGCAAGGCAAAGTGAGGCTGTAGTCACCCTTTTGGGAAGGGTAGGTACATGAATTCACAACAGCCATGCTTCAGTGACAGCACTGTGAAACAAATTCTGCCAGCAACAAAAGAAAACTTGGTCATTTTTAAGCACTAACCCCAGGATGCTGATTTTTATGACAGTTATGCAAATATTTGGAAGTTCTTAAAGTTATAATGCAATTTAGATGGGGATTTGGGATTAAAATACATCTATACTATCACTGATAGGTAGCCACTGCAGGCAGAGGGCAGCTCCCAGTTCAACAAGAGAAAAAATGGAGAAAGTAGCTAGAGTCACTTTTTTCCTGGGCATCTTCTGTTTGATTTTAATCCAGCAGAGATAAAAAAAGTCTGTGAAAATCTTTACCAGTCGAACAACTACTTTTAATGAAAAAAAAAAATTTTAAAAAAGTGTGAGAAGGATTGCCTACCAGTTATATTGGTAACCTGAGAGAAAAGAGTTGGGAAAACTCCTTTCTCTGCTACTAACTTCCTTTGCTAAAGCAAAGGGGCCTCAAGCCTGCAGTCCTAAAGCAAATGGTCCCATAAATAATTTAAAAGGAGAAATAAAACAATAAACATTTAAACTTTTAAACACTTGCACAGTTCTACTTAACATCTGATTCATGTTAACTAATGGACAAGTTGTTTTCAGGCTTCAGCACTTGCTTCTTAAAGCTCTGGTTTGAATACAATGTTCTTTACAAAATTTAAAACCACAGTAATAAAATTACTATATGAATCATTTATTAATTACTTAGCAATATTAAAGTAAAAAGATAGCAATTAAACTTGTTTCTATTAATTTCATTCACAATCTCCTTTCATTCACTCTTTATACTAAAAATTTTACCTGCTCTGAAGGTGGTCTCAGGATGTCTCACATGTAAAATTATAAGGTATATGAATAAATTCTGGCCTTTCTTTCTTTCCTGGAGTCATGTTGGCATTTGCACACATTACACATTTTTTATAAAGTACAAGAACACAGAATCTCAGGCTGCTAATAAAAGAATTTTATTCTCATAATTTTAGAAGCTACTTTTGCTTAAGACAAGTTCAGTACCAGTGGAAGAACTATTATCTCTTTATTCCTATGAGCCAGCAAGAAGCAATGTCTTCTTTCCATACTTCAAAGTAGCTTTTTGGATACTGTTCATAATAGGGCATTAATATCAACTTCAGCTGATACATTTGCTTAAAAAAAAAAAAAAAGTGTTATGAGATTTGTTACTGTAAATCCTGAAATTAAATTAAGCTAAGAAGAAGCTTTGTTTCAAAGTCCAGAATGGTTGCAGAATTAACCAGCAGTCATGGAAAAACAGCCATAACTCAATTTTACAAACTATCAAAAAAAAAAAAAAATCTTTACCTTCCAAAAAGCCTTATGTCAATAGAATATGTTCTGACTTAGTTCATTAAAATGCTTCCTTAAGAAATTATTTAAAAGTACAGAATAAGGACAGTGTAAATCAACAAAGTGATTAATCTGTTCAAAAAGCCAAATATAACTGAAGCCACCTGTGTTTTCACTGCCTCCATTCCCCCTCCCCCTTTTCTCCTCCTCCAGCAAGTTCTTAGTCCTGACAGAAAACCAAAGCAGTCCTACACAGCCCCACACTGAGCTCACCAGACTCCACAGGTCCGAGCTGTTCATCCCTTTTTTCCTCCCACCTGTTTCCACAAGAGACCTGCTTGATGCTCCCAAGTCCAGCCTTTCCCCTGGGCTTCAGGGAAATTCAATTCGGTTCCAGAGTTCCCATGTATAAAAATTGTGCTTGTATATTTTCTAGTAGAGGCAAATATTGTATTATATGATAACATTATAGCCCACTGATGGCTGGACTCACACTATCTTAACCTATTTTGCTTCCTTGAGGGGACTAATCCTCACGTAACATCTCTAAGTTCATCCACATTAAGGGATTTGGCCCTTGAGCTGAGCAGTGCAGGTTGTGTTGCTCATGCTCTCATGGAGCCCTTGTGCATTTATTACATTTGTAATACATTTGTATGTTACATTTGTACATTTGTATTCACTGCTCCCTTCATCTCTGGGCAGTTTCTATCCAATACCTCCCAGGCTGCAGACATATTTCCTTCCCTTTTGTGCTCTGCACTAATTTTGTACTTGCAAAGGCACCAGAATGTGCCAGGTACAAATATGAGCATATCTCAAAGAACTGCAACTTTACTGCTCCAGGAAAAAATTAACTTTCTTACCAAGCCCTTTATATATCTCATAATCAACATTATATGTATCATAATCAACAATTTCCAGCTACAATTTGAGGTAAGAGGCATCAACTGGGATATAGTTTGCAAAATGAATTTTTTGGGATGTATTTTGTAAAATGTGAGCAAAAGTAAAGAATTTAGCAGATTAAAAGGAAAAGCAACTTTTAAAATGTAATTATTTTAAACCAAGTATGTATGTTCTTTTAAAAACAGCCCTATCTAAAATAAAATGTGAAATAAGGGCAGCCCACACGCCTTGAAATCCAGCATCACAAAGTACAGAATATACCAGTAGTTCAGGCTTGCTGCAGAAATTTCAGAGAAAGTCAAAACACTGAACTGGTGGGTGTAACTGAGTAAGTGGCTGGAAATAGCATGTGGAGTGCTGAACCAGCTCCTCACAGCAGAGCTGCATCTGCAGGTGCAGAAAGAAATTTCTTCATCTGAGTTTATTCAACAAGTTCATTTTGATGCCTGGTTCATTAAGACATGGAAACCAAACATGGATTTGGAAAAAGAAGCCAGTTTGATATTTCCTTTTCCAAACTTTGTGCAAAATCAAGGTGTGGGATGCTTAGCTCTAACTTGTGGGAGGATGAGATCTGATGGTATGAATATCTTGGAAGTGGGGGGAGTTAAAAGCAAATTTTCATTTCTCATTTTTAATGATTCCTTTGTGCATTTTAACTGAATCCCATCAAAGGTAACTTAACAGAAAGGATCAGTTAAAAGCTCACAGCATCTAATAAGCAAATAGTACTTGATGGATTAAAGAACAAAATTAGAAGTTTGAAAAGATATATGTTCACATATCTTAAATCAATGACTCCGGTCCTGCTGACTGTCAAAAAGTAATATCATGCCAAGCACATGGAATCTGCTATTTAAGAACGTAATTAAGAATTATAAATATAAAATAAATTATGTAAATTTGTATTTCCAGCTTGCCATTTTAAATCACGAATCAAGTGTTTAACTCTTGTTTAAGCCAATAATAAAAAAAGGAAGTATTGAAAACAGTATTTTAACTTCTGGCATCAAATTTACATACAAATAACCATTCTCGAGTATATAGCCTTGTTTCTTCAAGAAAGAATTTTGATGTTTATTTTCTTCCAGCAACATACTAGCATTTCAGAAAAGGCAAATTAATTATGACCTGCTTCATATTTAAATCCTTGTGTTTGTTCCAAGGACTGAACACTGACACAGCAGTGGATCTCATGACTGCTTTCCATCAGGTATATTAAACTGATTGTCAATTAGGTCAGGCTTTCAAGTTGCAGAACAAAGCTTTCTTACACTCAATTCTTTAGAAATATCAGTTAGAAAATTGCAACTTTCATTTTAGTTTGACCTTCCCCATAACTATGTTGGATTTAGTCTTTCATCATTAATTTCTTCTGCTTTTGTTTGCAGATTTATTTTGATGTTGTTTTTTACTAATAATAAGGAAAGAAATCTAGTTCTGAGAAAATTATGTCCATGTTGTGTAAAGTGAACACCTCTCAGGGGTCATTTTACCCTCTCCTACCACTAATGACTAAGCATGTCTGTTTCCCAGCTGAGAACACTATCAGTTTAAGTAATAGTTTAAGCTTATACAAATAAAGTTCAGAACAAGGTCATTCTGGTTTACCCAGCTCTTAAACAGCACATTTCTGCCAAAAGCCTGAACCAACAGCACCATAAGAATCCATCAGGATTTCCTGCAGTTCCAGAGACTGTCTTACCACAACCATTCCTGTCAAGCCTGATTCATACCAGAAAACTTACCCAAAGTCAGGTCAAAACACTTTGTTAAGGTGTCACCCTTCAGGGAACAACTCTGATCTACATCTGCTCTCCTTGGCTCAAGCTATCATTGTCCATGCTTCATGCCACAACTAAAGCCTTTAGCTGTGGTCAGTGACCTAGAGGGAATACTGCTGGATTTATTAAGAAATGACAGACACATGGTGAGGTTTGAACATTAGGGTCATTGTGGTTTCATTTATCAGGGAATGTATGTCAGGACTAGCTCCTATTTCTGGCTCCAGGGCTTGCTGTGGTATCTTGGGCAAGAAAATTTAGCACCATGGACTGCCATGCATGTTTATCCTGACTATTTGGACTGGTAGGGAAGAATGGAGATTCTTACCTCCACTACAGGAGATCATCAAGGATTGGTGTTAATGCAGCAGGACCCTGATCTGAGCTGGAGAAGCTGAGCACTACTACCATACAAGTCAATGTCAATATTGTCATCATGCCCTGAACAGAGGAAAGTTCTGAGGAGATGCATTACAGCACCTGCAGCAATTCCTGTACCAGGCTTCTCTCTGTTTGCCATACTACTGATTCACTGGTCCATATTTTTCTAGGAAATCACACTTCACACACACACACCTACTTCCAGTGAAACGTGAGCCCAGCAACATTTGGGTAACAGTTAAACTTTTGAACCTGTTCTGTAGGAGTAGCCTTGAACTCAGCACAAATACTTGAGCCCAGACCGATGTGTTCAGTCCAAGTTTAGTCCCCACTTTATTTATAGGTCACACTGGAGTGGAAACAAAACAGCTTTTAGTCTTTGTTATGCTCTTATTCAAGCCAGCAAGGAGCTATGAATCAAACAAAAATTGCAATGAATTGCTAACTCCTTTTTCCCAATTTCTCCCTTCACAAGGAGTTTTCAGAGCATTTTTCTTTATGATGCATATCCATGGTAATGGCCAACCTCTACATACAATATATGAAGAAATAACTTAGATTTTACTGCTCACAAGTAAACTCAGTCAAAGCTTATTCAAAAAAGAGATTCCTTAGAGAAAACTACTTATGTACCAATAAAAGCACAGCAAAACCAAGTGCTAGGGGGTAGACAGGAGCGCAGAACAAACAAACACATCAGCAAACTGATATTATTTCCTGGTGACAACTTGGATCTGAAACATAAACCTTTAAAACACTTAGCCTTTACTGTTTGCTAGATATAAACTGCAAGAAACCCAAGCCTGCAAATGTTAAAAAGGACAATAAATAGTCCCTTTTTGCCTAACAGGGACTGTTTTTAAGCCTAAAACCTGATACTTCACAATGCTACCATTTAAAATGTCTCTTCACTGGCTCTAGCTTGTAAAATTAGAGGAGCCTTACAGAACATGTTACAGGGAGATGTGTCTATCTTACCATCAGCTTTTTGAGTTTGCCAAGAAGCTGAAGGGGAGCTGAAGGGAGATGATGTTAACAGTGTGAATCCACCTGGAAGACTACAGAACAGAAACTATCTACTAGTGTAATCTGTGATTTGTGTTGTGAAGGAGGAACTGGAGAGAAAGTCAAACAAATGACATCTCATACAAGAAAAGTAAGATGCTGAATGTGAAGCTTTGATCTTTTTTAAGGTGACAGAAAAAGTGCCAGGATTTCCTATTCTGATCATGAGATGAATTATTATGATAATATACCCTTGCCAAGAGAAAGATTAATGCAGTAAGGACCTCAGCAAATGGCTGTCAGAGCTGAACAGTCATTATAACAGAAATGGTCCCAGAAAAGAGAAAGTAATCTAAATTCTTATTGCCCTTCCACTCAATGCAGAGATGGGAGAAATGGCTGCAGAGAGGCTGCATGCCAGGGACAGCAAAACAAATTAAAAAAAAACAATCTCACCTATCCTGAGATTTTTTCCTCAAATGTGGTGCATGTTGCCTCAACAAACAGTAGAACAAGATGTTTGTGCATAGTCAGTACAGAAAGTAGATATTAACAGAATAAAAGATCACTTCATCTAGCAGAGAAAGGCTTCTCCCTCTTTTCAAACAGCCTGGTGTGTTTAAGGACAGGCAACATGAGATGCAAGCCAACAGAGCTCCCCTCTGCCGTGGCATGACAGCTCCGTTTCCATGATGGGATTCCACAGAGTCTTTACTGCTGCAAGGAAACACTAAACTAGTTTATGCCTCAGTCACACACCTGCCCTCACCACTGTGGCCATGGTGGACATTTTGCAGCTGCACACAAGGTGATTTCACAGAGCACTGTTAGAGCACTTCAAACTGACAGTGTTTCCCATAATGACACATACTACTTTTATAAACCAGGGTTGAGTTTGTTGCCAGAATAAAGGAACCCAGATCATTTGTGCCAGCATAAACCAAATCCTTTTCTTTTCCAACCTGTGGTCTCCTATGTTCTTTATAAGGAAAATCATATACAAAGTATAGGAGACCACAGAAAACTCCCTTTCTTAAGTCAGGTAATTGCCACCAAGTGACCTAATGGTGAACAATCCAGAATGATTTTGATTAACAGAATGTAATAGATATAGAGTTGTTTCATATAACCTTTCAGTGCTGTAGTTAGGTGCTCTATTAATAGAACTGTCAGAAAGTGTGCTCATGCCTGAACTGACATCAGGTACAGAAAGTTGAGTGAGTGAATCTAGTGCTGGCTTAACTGACATTGTGAACAAAGCCTACTTTTTATTCCTGAAAGAGAAATACCATCCACAATAGTGTCACTTCCCATCAACACGCCTGAATTCCAATCTGGGTAACTGTCTCTTAGCATAATAAGTTTACAAAATGCACTTGCACATGATAGCCTCCTGTGGAAAGATTGTTTTTTAAGATTGAATGTACCTGACTGAAGCAATACAAAACACAAATACAAAATACATTTAGGAATTAGAGTCAACCTACAAAGAAGAGGCTTTCACAAATACTTTCCTTTTGGCTAAGGACACCCTTATGAGATGAATTTCAGTAATGGTATAATACACTATGGGATGTCCTCTGTCATCCCAGTTTAATAATTGAAAAGGACACAGATTTAATCAGAACTGCAAGACTATCTGGGAATAGTATACTGATTAATTGTACTAGCACAGTAATGAAACTCTCAGACTATACTGGGCCTTCCAAACTGGAGCACAGGAAATGATGTTACCATTGCTCATTCTCTTTCCTTTTGTTGCAAGCAATTTTGGTGTTCACAAAAATAAAGCCCTTGTAGTAGAAAAATAAATGTTAAAATTTCCTTTTTAGAAAGGATTTAAACATTTTGGCAATCTGATACAAGATAAATCCCTTTGTAGCAATTCCTTTCTGCAATAGAGCAGGGAGTTTCCTGCTTTCTAGCACTGCTAATGTTTCATCCAGTTAGCCAGAAACTGCACATACTTGAGAACTGAAATGTAAAATTAGGGAGCCTAATTAAATTCTTAAAGCCAGAGAAGCAGAGCAATCCATATGTTTTATTTTAGAATTGCACACACCTATTTATCACACTATCTTTTTCACCGTCAACATGTGAGCCTACAGACAATTTGTATTTTTGTCAGGCTTCTCCTGGCAATGTACTTAGTTCCTTGGGATAAACTATCTTAATTTTTAGCTCTTTCCCACTGCAGTGCCTGTCCTCAGACTTGCAGTCATCCTTCAAAAGCTTTTTTTCTAAAGGTTTGTGCTGGACATCCAAATCCAAGCCTAGGCTGCCCTTCAGGAATACACTAATACAGGAAACTCCTTTGCTTCATAAGTGTAAGGGTTGATTTAGGCTTTTTAACTCTATTTTTCTTCCCTGGGCACATCCGCAGTGGCACAGGGCTTCAAGAATCCCCATCACACGCACAGTCAAAAACGTACATTTTGCAGCAATCCCGAGTGACAACTTTTACCTGGCAGCTGGTAACCCTGTTAACCTGTTCTGTTTTGCTGCACCTCAAAACCTCCTGTAATTAGTGTGTTGGAAGCGGCAGCAGCCTGAGGGCCAGCAGGGCTCAGCACAGACCCTGCTGTTCCTTACTCCTGTATCTGACAGTCCTGTGCAGCTGGTGATGAGGGCAGCTGTGTCTCAGGGGCTGTTGTACCTCAGCAGAATCTCGTTCCACACCCTGCTATGGACAGGGACACCTTTCACTATCCTGTCCAGCTTGGCCTTGGACACTTTCAGGGATCCAGGGGGAGCCACATCTTCTCCAGGCAACTTGTGGCAGGGCAGCACCACCTTCAAAAGGAAGCATTCCTTCCTAATAATGGCCTTCATGAGGGCCTTTGCAGATCCCAGAATCGATAGGGTTGGAAGGGCTCTCTGGAGATCTCCCAGTCTAGCGCCTTGCCAAGGCAGGGTCACCTGGAGCAGGCGACACAGGAAGGTCTAGGTGAGTTTGGCATTTCTCCAGAGAGGAGACTCCACATCCTCCCTGGACAAGTCTGTCCCAGTGCTCTACCACGCTCATAGAAAGAAGTTCTTCCTCAAGTTGAGGTGGAACTTGCTGTGCTTTAGTTTATGTCCCTAAATGTCCTTCTTGAGGAGATTCCCCTCACGGAGCGCTCCCCCTCCTCAGGGAGGGCAGGCAGGACCTTCCCAACATGGCGGCCGAGCGCGGCTCCCCGCCCCTCGGCCGCTCTCAAGATGGCGGCGCGGAAGCCCGGCGGCCGGCCCGGGTGCGCCTGCGCGGACCCGAGTGCGGTGAAATTCCTGGCGGGGGGAGCGGGAGGTGGCGGCGCTGAGGGCTCGGAGCAGGAGGCGGAGGGCGGCTCGGAGCCACGGCCGCGCTGCCCTGCCCGGGACCCTGCGTGCTGTGGCGGCCGGCGCCGAGCCAGACCCCCGGCGGGCGCGGAGCGGACGGGCTGAGGGACGCTCGCCGCCACCTCTCGCAGCGCCAGGAGCCGCGCCGTCCCCGCCGCCGCTGGGACTCCCTCCCCGGGCAGAGCGGGGGAGAATGACGGAGCTCCAGTCCGCCTTGCTACTGCGGAGACAACTAGCAGGTACCTGGGCCGGCGGCGGAGGAAGGAAGGGAGAGCGGCGGGTGATCCGCCGCGGGGGAGCAGCGGCCGGGCGGCCTCGGAGGGGCCGCGGCCCGCAGCGGGGGAAGGAAGGGGCGCCGGCTCGGGGAGGGGGCGGGCGGGAGTGCGTGTGTGTGTGAGGGGGAAGGGGAGATTACGGCCCCCCCTCACGGTGCTGTGCCCAGCCGGGAGCCGAGGGAACTAGGCCGAGCGGGGGAGGGGGAGCCCGACCGGCGACTGCTGCCAGGGGAGCCGGGGGAGGGGAGCGGGGCCGGCACGGTGGGGGAGCGTCCCCTCGGCTGTCCCCGTCCCGCCGGGGCAGCACGGGGTGGCAGCGGCCGCGCTTGTCGGCACCCCCCAGCCCCCCGGTACCAAGCCTGGAGGACTCCTCGTCCCCTCCCCTTGCGGTCCCGTCTGCCTGGGGCGGGGGGAGAGCCGAGCCAGAGCTCGTCCCGCAGCGCGGGGGATGTGTGCGGGCTGATGTTTGGGGGTGTTTCTGAGGGGCCGGAAAGAAGCGGAGGAAGGAGGATTGTTCCCCCACCCCCGGAACGAGGCGCTCCGGGCCCAGACTCCCCGCACTCGCACCCCTTCCCGCGGGGACCTCCGGTACCCGCGTCCCGCCTCCCCTCGCCGGCTCCCCCTCACCTCCCGTGCCCGGGAGGGGGAGGCCGCTGGCCCCTTTGTTGTCAGGAGAAGCGGCGGGGGCTCCGCAGGCACCGGCGGGGGGGACATGACCGGGCAGCAGCGGCTGCGGGCGGGGGAGCGGGTGGGACCGCTGCGGGGGGACCAGCGGGGAGAGGGATGGGGGGTCCGCCGGGGGCGAGAGGGCGGGACGGGCGCGGGGGAGGAGGAGTTGGGCACCGGGCTGGGGGATGGACTCGGCCTGGCTGCCGCGGCCGGGCCGGCGGCGGAGGGGAGCGGGGTGTCATCGGGGTGTCAGACGGGCTCGGTGTCGCCGCGCCCCCTCCCTTTGTCCCCGGGCGGGCGGCCGAGCTGGCCCGGCCCGGCCCCGCCGAGGGGCCCCGCATGCGCGGGGCCGCACAATGCGGCTCCATGTGTGCGCTGCCACATTTAAAGGGAAACGAGCCGGCAGCGCTCCCTTCCTCCCTCCCCCACTTGCACATGTTCGCCGCATCCTCTGCCTGCTGGGCCGGGATACGGCGATCCACTCGAGGAAGCGCACGGGTCTGCACGGTACCTTGGGAGAATGGGGTCGCCTTTTTCGTCTCTTACGTAAAAATTGCTTCGTACCCAGTTAAGGAAATGTGTGCCAAGTGTACCTAAACTCGAGCAATTGCAAAGCTGGCTGGAGTTGGCCGAGTAGCCATACAAAGGGACAGGGTCACTGGGTGGCACAGGAATTCCCGGAGGAGAATTTTGGCCCGAAACTTCAGTTAATGTCGTTGGAAGCCTAAGGGTGGAAAGCAGCATTGTTAGCAGTAAGGACATGAGGTTGCATAACCGAGTATAGCGAGCTGGATGATGTGTTTGTACATCTCCAGCACTGTTTTCTGGCCTCGGTTGATGATCAGTTTGAGAAACTTCAATATCGTTAACTACTAGCGCAGAACCTTTTACCCCTTTAACGTGAAGGTCTTAAAAAAAAAAAAAAAATCTTGTACTGTGGCTAGTATCGCATACTGTGGCCTTGGTCCTGAACATCAGCATTCACCTGTTAATGCCCTGGTAACTGCTGAAGTTATTAGTGACACTCAGTGAGGTGTCTGCACGTTCAGATAAGCTAATAATGCCTCGGTATGGGCTTACTGCAGGAGCTCCAGACTGGATCTGATGTGAAGCTTCTCTCTCCTATATATGATCCCTAAAGGGAAACCGTGTAGAATAGTTGCTTTCTAACTTGATAAAAAAAAAGCATTTGGTAACCTAGAATAGTTGTTCAGCTGTCTGGAATTTCTCTTTTAATTCAGTAATTGTGCTCCACAAAAGAAAGTTGGACATTTGGTTGAAGTATCTTGACAGTAAGCATTCAGCTGCTGTGGTATTGTTTTTGTTTATTTGTTTGGATTTTTTTGTCTTGTGAGATCTTAAGGCCTTGTGTAAGCACAGACTGGATATGTAAGTACATTCATAGACTACTAGATCTAGGGGTTAACTTCTGTTTAATTTTCTGCTCACTCTAATCTGAAGGCTTTATGTGTATTGGTAAAAACTGGGGAACTTTTCTAGTTGCCCCTATTACTGATTCAGCTGTACTGACTGCAGCCGTTTTCTTGCATCATACAGCTATTCTGGGGTTCTTAGGTTTTAAGTAATATCAATACCTTTGGTATCCCTTTACATGTACTAAAAGAAATTGAAACCAGATTAAAAGTGACTTTGGGTGTGCATGAAGTATGGTGAGCATTGAAGAAGAGTCTTGAACTCTTCAAAAGTCTTACGTTGAATAACTGACCTGAGAAAGTTACCATGTATGGAAGAAACTATTTTCTATGTGACATCTGAACTGAGCTGGCAATGGACTGACACTGGTTTTTGTGGTGTCAGGCTCCTTGAATTCTTAGTGTGTAGAGGCTGAGCTTCATGATTTTCCTTCCCTACTGCTCACTGTCTTCCAAGTCTCGCCTGCTCCACGCATCCCTTTGTTACTACCCACATTGTTTCTTCTACCTCAAACCAAAAGCCACCACTCTGGTGGCATTTGCCCTGATGGGACTGATATTCAGTCTCTCTGCTCCATGCAGCTTTTGCCTACATCAATTGTGGTGAGTCATGGAGTTGTACCTGGTGGTTGGGTTTTGGAGAACAGTAAATAGTTGATATGAGTTATGTGCTCTAAGCTAGTTTAAATTGCTCTAGGTCATTCAATAATGACATATTTGAAGACATCCAGAAATGAAGGGAGGTTGAAGTGAGGATCTGAAACCTATACAGTGGTGGAGTAGTAGAATACAGTGGTGGAGTAGTAGAGGAATATATAATTTTTTTAATGGTGAGACCCTGGATATCTCTTTTCAATGCCCAGAAGAAAAAACAATGTGAGGAGGAGAGAGGAATGTTAAACAGTAGTTCTCAGAGTGGCTACCTGTTGGTCCTCCCTATGCTTTGGTTCTTAATTATGGGGAAAGAAGGTGTCTGGCATAGAGCACTTTAATGAGCTGTTTTAACTCCTGAGTACTTTGTCAAAGTATAGGTCAACTAATGAGGCTGCTGGCTGTCAGTGAGATGTAAAACAATGGGCCTTACCAAACAGAGCAAAACTTGACGAGACAACCTGAAGTTGCTCCAGTGAGTGTATGAAGACAGACTTCTATTTATTTTATTTGGTTTTTTTTTTTTTTTTTGAAAGTGAGCTGGCTTGTAACTTGAGCAGGGAGCTGGTACCACAGCACCATGTACAACACGCTTGTGTGCTTCAGTGGCATGTTCTGGATGCTGATAATGCTCAGAGAGAAGGGACATTCAATGACAGTCACAAAATATAACTTCAAGTTACATGTGGGTTATTTTTTAATCTCCCAAATTCTATGTGGCTTCACAGTGCCTTTGCTAATGAAATACTGAGCTGGATCCCCAGGGACTAAGTGTAGTAACTGTTTTTATATTGACATGTGCTCACCCCCATTTAGGCACAAGAACAATTCAAAGTAGTAAGAACTTCTGGTAGTTTTTATGGGCTTGGGCTCTTGGGGTTTTTTAAGTCTTAAGGAAGTGATGAATTGGGATCTCTTAATATCAAAGCCATTTAAAAAGGGTGGTCTAACTAGAGCTGGAGGATCAGATATCTATGGATATCTGTCAAATTAAATGCAGTTCCCCCCCAAATCAACTTAATTGTAAGCAGTAGCAGCTTATGGAAATAGCTTAAAATTCTTACATTTTTGGTTGGTGGGATTTGGTGGGGTTTTTTTTGGGTTTTGGATTTTTTTGTTTTGAAATAGAAGCTGTGATCTGTCCATTTCTTCCGGGCAGAGCGCAGGAAAAACTACAAGAAAAAAAAGTGCCCCTGAACTTAAAAAAAAAAAAGTCTCCGGCAAGTATGTAGATTAGTGTAGCACTGGGTTAGCAGAGTTCACCCCTCAGGGGAGCTGGTGGAGGATAAACTGTTCTTTTTACAGCCCCAAAACTTTATGTTCTTTAAAAAGAGATGCAGACAACAGGGTGTAAGGCTTCTCTTCCAGTCTCCAGAGCCGTCGAGCCCAAAGGTTTTACAGACTGAGGTATGTCTCTGAATACTTTTATTTCATCTTTCTGCCAAATTCTTGCTGACACAGAGACTAGAGTAGGCAGACTTGTCTAGTTCAACCAGCAAAATCACATAGGGAGGACGCAGTTAAATCAGTAGCTCACGGTGGAACTAGAAGTGCGAGTTCTCCGTAACATAAACATGGAGCACTGGAAATGGGAATAACCATGCCTTTGTTGGCTGAAGTTGAGCTGGTTTGTAAATAATCTCCAACTTAGGATACAGAAAAAGCCACTCTAATGCTTTTCTTAAGCATGAGAAACATGGCATTATTTCAGTTTAAAGTATATACAGCTTCTATTTCAAAGCAGAAATGTCTAATTAAAAACTAGCAAATTAGAAAACTGTATTAAATACTTAATGATACAGTTGAACAATTTTTACTTCTGTGGAAGAATCTTACTGGGTAATGTTGAGGTAGTTGAATTTTTGACAATTAGGAAGGACTTTTAAAAAAATCTATTTGAGTAGTGAATGGAGAGGGAATTGCAGAATGAAAACCGCTTCATACGTCAAAGCTGAGATGCATGTTTCTGGGGTGGCTGGTGTATAAGACATCTTTGTTTACAGTTAAGCACTGGCTTACAGTAAGTTTGTCTGTAAGATAATCATCTGAGTGGCACTGATGTGAAGTATTACTTTGGTACTGGATTGCCTGTTATCTCCTTTGTGAAGGTCTGTTCATATGGACAGTAATACTCTGTATTATCCCAAATAATTAGGACTCCAAGATCCTGCACATGTAAAATTTAGCATTTTAATTGTCCTGAAATTATAAGCACTGCTGCATATTGTTTTTAGAAGAAGCTTCCATGTTTTTAGATAACCATCAAGTTTTTTGGTCTGACGCTTTTTGGGGTACTTAGGTACAGCATATGTGGCAGTCACCTTATCCCCCTGACAGAGTAGGGCCCTGTTGCAGCAGATGAGATAATCCTGATTCTGTGAGGTTGTACTGACAGAATTATCAAAGCTGCCTTTCTCAAGCTGACTTTATAGACAGTATCATTGCCAAAACACAGGCCTTGCTCAGACTTCAATCACTACAACAGCACAAGCAGCCTGAATTTCAGTTGCACTGTAAATAACATGATAAATGTGACTAATGGTGAACTTTGCCTGCTACGTGTTAGTTTTCCAAATGGTTCTCTTGTAGAAATAATCTGAACTTTGCATCTTCAGAGGAAAGAATATTTATAATAGCACCACCAGCAAAATTTCAAGGGTGCTGGCAGTTTTGGAAAGTGAGGTTTAGCTAAACTAAGAATGGAAGGGCTTGATGACTCAACCACTTGCTTAAACAGGATGAAGCAATAACCTGCCTCATCAAGGAGTCACTGCCTCTGCTCTGCCTAGGTCAGTTACTAGTCTTTCAGGGAAAGAGCCAAACTTACCACGAGCTCCGAGTTCTTTGCTTCTCTGCTCCCCCCAAACAAGGTATTGTAAGTTACACCACAGTAAGGGCATATCTGGATCTGGCAGTAGAGTTATTTATCCTGTTTTGTTTGGGAATAGTGGAAGGGGAGAACATTGCCAGAGATCCTGTGAAGTAAAGAATAAAATTAATACCATTTGAGAAAATACTTTCATCAGAAGTTCTGCTTTGTTGGTAAGAGCTTCACTTGGAGATGTTAAATCATGCAAAACCAACTAAAATGTCTTGACTTGTATGACTGATACTGATTCCAACTTCAGTATTGTTATTTGCTGCAGGACTGTAAACTAAGGATTTGTCTATTTGCTATATATATGTATTTGTTTAAGAGAAACTGGTAAGGATAAAACTAAGGAGTGAATGGTCTTCAGATTAAACCACATGTAATTATAGGTGATTCTGCCTTGACTTTTCTGTTTAATGTTGACACTTTTTTTAGTGCAAAACAGAACAATATGTGCATGTTCAACTAATGTAGGATTACTTGGTCCCTTCTGTAGTTGGTACAAATTGGTTTTTAGTTCCCCCAAAGCCCTATGTTAAACAGTTTGAAAATAAGTGACCTTTGTAGGTGATACTTGCTTGCCTCAAGTAGGCATTCTGCTAGATTTTCTTCCTGTAGTGTGTTTAATCAACTTCTGTTTTGATGTAAAATACAACAGTTTGTTCTTAGCATAGAGGTAGGGTTCTAATGAAGTGGAACTGATCTGAAGGGTGGCTGCTATTCTGAAAGCAAGAACTAACCAAATACTGGAATGAGTGTGCAGACTTGGGTGCCTGGAGAAAGGAGAGCAGGTGGCTTGTCTGAGGAAGAAGGCATGTGACTCCTGAAACTCTTCCTGTACACTTTTTGTTCCAGTGTATGGGAGCAGAATCAGGGCAGCACTTCACGTGCAGGCCTTTGCTGTCACCCAGCTGCACCTGCTCTGTGCTTCAGTTTTCAGTGGTGTGTGCCCATCTTTCAGTCTTGATGAGATCTTTCACTCAGTAAAGTCTCTACTAGGCTTGAGCTTTAGGCCACCCTGCAAGTGTAAATGTTCATACTTGCTTTTCTTTCCTACTCTCTAGTCCAAGGCATATCAGCTGGAGCAGAGATCAGATATCCAGACCTTGTAAGAGCACTAAGTATAGCAATCTAATGGAAATGGGGTTCCATAAAAAATATCTGCTCTCCTGGACACACATGTTAGCAGTTTTTGCACAGGTTTAGAGTAATAATAAAGATGTTTTGACAGAAACCCTCTGTAAATGTTTTCACATACAGTCACTCTGTGGATTGTTAAGGGAAATGTATTTCTGTGCTGTCATCATATACCTCATAGGTCAAGCTGGCTGTTTTTTTAGCTGGCTGGCATTTGGTGGCGATCTAGAAGGTGGTGCTGTCAGGAGTCATTTAAAGGAATGTCTTAAAACAATTCTAAATAACAATGTGGCTCAAGTTAGGATATGCAAGCCTGTTATTCATATTATAAGCACGAGAGAAAACAAGTTGGAAAATTGTCCTTGACTTGCACAACAACTTAGATGTTAACATCTCCTTCAGATGTTAATATCTCCCTGTGGCATAGACATGGTATAGAGCCTTTTCAGTGGATTTCTAATGTTCTGGTTTTGTCTATGAACCCTACACATCTTAGAACCCTTGGCTCTGTGCAGTAGTGATGTTTCATTATTAATGTGTATGTGACTACTCAGAAGATATTTGCATGGATTTTTTTTTCTTAGCTTTAGTCTAGTGGTAATTAGCTTTTAAGAAGTTTATCAACTTCTCCTGTCCGTGGTAAATTCAGCTGCATTAATGGCACCTAGGATAACACCTGTCTTTCCAGATTCCAGCAGTTGTGTACAGTAGGCATCTGAAACTTGAAGTCTCTTTGCAGTGAGAGAAATAAGTGTGTGTAGAGTGTGATTCGTCTGACCTGTTTTTGACACCTGCTTCAGGATGAGATAATCATGGTGTCTCAAACTACTTACCCTGATAAGATCTCTTCAATGCTGCTGAGGGTGACCGTCTCAAATGCAGACAGATGCAGGTACCCACTGAATACTTGTCTGTCCTCCATGCTTGATGCCTGTTTCCACTCTTAAGAGGTAAAGTGGAGGTGGCATTTCTGTTACACTGAGTGTGACAGATGAATGTGGATCTGTGCTGCAGTTTGCTGTACAGGCAAAGCACTGAATATTCCTTGATGACATAATTGCTTCCTTTTACATGTGGGTTTCTGAATCAGGTCCTTCCAATTCTTTTTACTATCCTTGTTTTTCCCTTCCTCGTAACACTTCCCCTCAAAATTCAGAACTTACTGGGAATGGTTTTGCTGTGGTCTTTTAACAGACCTTACTCAGCCTCCATTTTAACCTGGGTAGTGTAACTGCTGGTTTCTGGTCTGATGTGATACACAGCATTCTTCTAGCAGTCTAGTCAAAGAAGGCTGTTCAGGAAACCCTTTACCTTGATTTCTACCAAAATGACACGGCTGATGGTAATTTGAACATATATTCTGGACTTACTGCTGAGAACCTTAATTCTGGAAGCATAACTCAAAACTTGAAACAGCACTATGGCATTCAAAGGTTTTCATTAGATGAGTGTGTTTTGTATTTCCAGTGATTTGGACAGGAAAGTAATTTGTTTTGAAAGAAAAGATTTGTGGTTCAGTAGGCGAAATGTGGTCCACAGTAATTTAAGTTTAGATACTTGCTTAATGGCAAATGCATTGAGGGAGGGGAAACAGTCCTTCCTTCTGTAGGGTGGGATGTTGGAAAAGGACTGGTTTGAGTGTGTGTACACAGAAGGGTCCGTGTGTGGAGAGTGCAGAAAGGAAATGCCTCAAAATAGGTTGTGACTGTTCTTGCCTGTCTTTAGGATTCTCAGGTGAAATGGTGCATGGGAACAGACCATGGGCTGGGTAAACTGGGTTGCCAGGTTAGATCACTTGCTGGGTATCTGTGTTCTAGTTGAGGCTGTCAAAGAGCTGGTTTTGAGACCTGTGAGAGAGAAATCTAAAGGACCATTGACAGTGTCTACTGATGTCCACCTCCATGGGCTTAAGGGATTATGGGGAGCTCCTTAAGAACCAAGGCACTACCAAAGACCTGCAAGCTCCTAGTTGGTGTGTTAAGACTCATTTTTCCACTAAATAACTAATCTGAACTTCCAATTCTCTGTCTCCAGGCATGCCATGACTCCTATGACTGTGGAGCTACAGAATATACAGAATCAATCAACTCAATTTTTAGCTTAATTATAGAATAATGGGATACCTTACTCATAAAGTAATTCCAATCTCTATTTACTCAAGTTTCTCTGGTACCTTAATCCTCATACCTGTGGTGGTAGTTTTAGGAACTTTGGGCTAGTGCTGCTCTCCATTTGTTTGTAAAGCTGAACTATGGCCATGGCTAGGAATTTGACTGGGAATAAAACCAAAAATCAAACAAACCTCCAGCCTTGTCCTCTGTCCTTTTAAAATCTGCTTTCCTGTGCAAATCTAAGGAAGACTTCACAGGTATAGCTGAGGAGATGTAAGTGAAGCAGTACACAAAGGTGCGTAGCACTGCACTGAGATGCAGCTTGCCTGTTGTTGTGCAATCCTTCTTACAAATTTTCTGAGCTCAGAATTTGATTTGTAGAAGTCTGAAATGCTGCCCTTATTAAGGAGTCATGTGTGGAGCACTGGAAATTAATTAGTTGCCAGGCTAAAGTCAATCGTAAAGCTTCTACTGAAATGATTGGTAGACTCTCTGCTAAAGACAGGTTTCTTTTTACTACTTTAGTCTCCTTTCAAAATAATTTCTATGTCCTTCAGGGACTTAATCTGTTCCGTTTTAAGTGTTGTCTAGTTGTCACTCCCACAGTGGCTATCAGGAGTGTGTGCATATTTGGTGCTACATTTGGTCTGAACTTCTTGGGGGAGCTTGTGGAGCTGGACAGAACACGAGGAAAGCAGAATAAATGGAGAGCCTGGGGAGTACATCTCCACACAGAGATCATGTTACTTTATCATAATCTCAGCCCTGGTTCTCTAGAATCCGTGATGTACAGCTGTGTCTTACAGGGAGGAAAGTTTTGGAACTTGTAACTGACCTCAGTGAAGCAATAGGTCTATATGGAAGTCACAGTGTGAGGTACAGAGAAGAGTCTATAATGAGGATTTTCAGTGTGAACAGTTGTTAGGAGCTCCTGGACTGGTGCTGAGACAACACAAGTCTAAGGTGCAGCAGATATTAAGTGCTGCTATGGCCTGCTTGCTGTGAGAGCTGTGTAAATCAGCTGGATGGTTTATCCAGAAGCCTTAGCCAGGACTTGGGCTCCCTAGTCCGGTTTTGTGTTCTATTCTATTCACTGGCTGCACAAAACTCAAACACTGTGTAATTTACTAAAGAGGCTGCTATTAAAAAGTATAGGAGCTCATATTTTTGAAAGCTTTGTACTGTAATGTAGCTTAAAATACTGAAAGAGTTCATATGCAGTGGCTGTGCGGGTGAGACGTCAGGCTGAAAAGTTTGGATGCCGTACATAGCTGTTCTAGGGAGCTGTGGGCCTCCTTCTGCTTAGTCATTTCTGTTGATGCTGTTTTGCTCTGGGATTGGTGAAGCCTCTTGGCTTATATAAAGGCAGTTTCAGTGAGTGTGGGAACATCAGTAGCTTGATGTAAACTAAACACTGAAACTGGAAGTGCAGCCCATGGTACTGCGTTGGCTCAAGTTTAAGGCAATGGGAACTAAATTCTGCTTCAGTCAGAGCTAAAGGGACAGGCAGTGTGTTGTGTGGCAGATCATGCAGAAAGGGAGCCATAGGGCTTTAAAATCTGTTCTGGATTTAAACATTCTGTTGGATTACGGGCCTTTAGGCTTCCTCACCTCCCAAATCAGGTATTGGATTTAATCCCAGGTTCAAGACTGGGATTAAAGGAACTGAATGTCTAATTTATAAGCAGACACTGGATTCTGTTCCAAGTATGTTGCTGCTTGGCAGTTGTCCAGGTGTGTGCTGCTTTGGCTGTCAGCTGCTGCTTGGTCTGCAAAGGGCTCTACCTGAAACTGCTTCTAGACTGGGTGCGAGTATGTTTTGGACTTTTGTTCTCTTTTGCTTTGTAGAAAAATGCCTATTATATTAAATAATCGGAAATTCAAAAAATACTGTCAGAAATGCTAAACCACAGACTGTAATATATAGTAGTTGCAAGTAAATGGCATTTAATTAGGCATGGACATGATGGAAATATGGTAATGTACTCATTTATGTTTAAAAAGTACAGCATATCTTTAGCTGAACAAGAAATCTCAAAGTAAAGCTGTTGGAAAAATAACGTAGAAGGATCCAATTCTTCATAGGTGTCTGGCTTCTCTGCTTTTCCAGGACTTCTAGGGCAGTTCTTCAGCAGGGCTTTGTAGTGGGCCTGCACTGAGCTTGTTCCCCTCTCCCTGCCTGGACAAGGGAGCGGAATCCTTTGTTTTACCCCCATGTTTCTGTAGGGAAGCTGCTGTTCAGGCTGCAAGCAGTTAATGCTGTGGCTGGTGGGGACTGGCAGGCACAGGGAGCAGGTGTCTGTCCCCTGCCCTGGGTGCAGTGTCGGTGTCACTTGCTCGGTGGGCAGTGACACCGGCCTGGCAGCAGCCCTCTGTCACTGAGCCCCGTGTGTGTGGTCCTTTTGTGCCTGCCTGCATTGCTGTTCCTTTGGGGTTTAGGTCCATGGATTTCACTACTCTGTGAGGCTCAGCTAGTGAAGGGAGAGGGAAGAGGCAGGTGGTACTACTGGTTCACTTTTCTGGTACACAACACTCACTATATCCAGGGGAAAAAACAAAGCCAAACAAACCTTGGGCCCTTGTTTGCAGGTTTTAATGAGTAGCAGCTACTGGCTGTCCATGGTAAAGCAGCCAAGGATGATGCTTTTCATGTCTCAGTGCAGAACTTTCCTGAGAATTCCTTTTTTGTCTGCCTGCCAGCCATGTTGTTTAGTTTAACATAAATAATCTGGATGGAAAAGCTCATTTTAAAATTGCTGTTGGTAATTCTGCATACCTCTCGTGGAGAAGGTGTATGAACTTATATTAATTGTTTTTCCGAGAGTGTTTCTGCAATCAGCAGCTGTTTGAGCTGTGCTTCAATACTGCTGTCATGGAAGGAAAATAACCTTTTCACAAGCTGAGACTGATGGCACCTCCTGTAAAAGGAAGTGATATGCTCATTTGCTTTATGGGCAACATCCACCAAGCAGTCTTCTTTAATGGCTTTAACTGAAGATTTTTGTTAATGATTGTCCCTTTCATACAGTTTGCAGATGTTCTGCATTAAAGGAGTTGGCATCCAGGAATCTTACTCCTTCTCCCAAGTTCTCTTGCAATATAGTGCTACATGGTCCTAGGTGAGAGTCGGTGTAAGAGCTGTCTCTCTTTGGGAATAAATACACAAAAAATGTTTTGAACTTCTCAGGGACAAAGTTGTTTGAGGCTGAGACAGATGTCGAAAGAAATTGAAACAGCACACATTAAGAAATAGAGAAGAAAATGTGTGTATTGGCTTTGGAAATAATGTGGCATATTTAAATAGAGAGAAACATTTTGAAGTTTTTCAGTCTTAATTTCTGGCAGTCTTTAAAGTCTTATCAGTGAGCAGTGATAACTTGCAAACAATAAAGAAGCTAAATGTGAGCAGTTTGAGTTACAGCAGTTCATACATAACTCTGCACAAATCCTTTTTTCTCTGTGGAAATGCAGAAATGATGGGACTTGTGTTTCACAGGCTTAAATTCAAGTTTGAAAGTCTTAGGTGAGATAGTAGAACCTGTTCTTTGAATTCTGACTTCTGTAGCTACTACAGTGGGTATTCTGTATTACAGTATTAATAATATCTGAAAGGATGATGTAAATGTCCTGAGCAGAGATGGCTTTTTTCCCAAGCAATAGGCAACTTTTAAAATTAGATCTTTCCTGAAAAGGCAGGTTATATTCAACTGCTGAGGTGGTGGAACTTTTAATAGACCACGCTGAAGAAATGTTTGTATTAAGGAGGTAGTAAGAGACTGATGCAACTCTTTTAATGTGAGATGCTCACCTAGACTATCTGCCTTTTCAGCTAAGATTAAATACTTAAGCTTGTGCAGCTGCTTCCACAAAGTTTTATAGATGCCAGAGTCTGAAAACTTATTTGCTTAGGGGAGGCATGGCCATGCTGTAGCTTTTGGGTTTGAGGTTTGCATCTTGGTTAGGGAGCCTGTGATGTTGCCTTTTCTTACAGGCCTTGTCTGGAAAAAACATGATTGGGCTCAGTACCCAAATTTTTGCCTTGCACCTTGGGGGCTGGATGGCTGACCTTACCTCCTGATTACACCCTTCTGAGTAGCTCCTGGGAAAACCCATTTCAATATGTTCCTTAGGGTTTTAGAATTGAGTCATCTTTGTGGATAAGTTTGACTAAATTAGTAAGGACCCTGCTGTCTCCCTCTTCAGGGCCTTGGTGTCCTTCGCATGAGCTGAGCACTTTGTTTTCCCCGTGTGGACTTAGACTCCTCTGTGTAGGACTTGAATTTATTCTTCTTGCCTTTTTCAGCCACACTTGAAATAGTTCAGAACTTAACTGGCCACCAGTGAGTGCAATCTTATGGGCAAATCGGTTTGGACTTAATGGCAGCTTTTTGTCCAGAACGGTACAAGGTTCTCACTTGAAGTTCCTCTGCATGTGCCTGAGGGCATTATAGGGCCCCCTGAACTTAAGTCTTATGGCTTTTAGTTTTACAAAATGGGAATATGTAGACTGTGCTGTGGAGCAGAATAAGGAGGACTGCATAGAGTCTGACAGGTTATAAAATTAGTATGGTTGGTGGTTTTTGCGTGTTTTTGGTTTTTTTTTTTCCCACAATAACTACCATTCTTAATTTCATCTGGAAGTTACTGACCAGCTGAAGGAATAACTTCCCCCTTCCTGAGTACCCAATACCTGTATGTACTATTGGAAATGCTGGATGAAGAACTTGGTATAAATATGGCATTTAATGTAATTTCTGACCTGAAGCTGTCAGTTAATAGATGTTCTCACCTTCCTACCCCCACCACTGGATTATAGGCAAAACTTACTTGAAGTGTTTAATTCCAGATTTTACAGGGTTTTTTTTTTTTTTTTTTTTTTTTTTTTTTTTTTTTTTTCCTGGAGCAGGCTGAAAACACAAGTTCAGTGGAGTTTAGACCTAGCTGTGACTTACTTGTGTGTAGCTATTTCCAGAGAAGCCTCTGTCTGGCAGAAACTGTATGAAGTAGCTTATACACTTAGAATGCTCTATGGCTTGTCCCTCACTGATGGAAAAAACTGTGAAGCAAAAAGAAGAAATAAAAACACAGCTCCATATCTGAACAGCATAGCAGCTTATCTTCTGTGTTCTTTTCTACTAGTTCAAAATATAGTAAATCATTATCTCCAAAATTCACTGGCACAGTTCTCAAATGCTTTGAGTCTGAAAGAAAAATCATTTAAACCAAGTAGAATGTTGCTTTTAAATAAAAACGTAATGTGACTTTGGTCTTCTGTTAACATTTTCTAGAGTTAAAGACAGACTTGAGTTAAGCTGGCTCCTTGGAGCTCTTGTAAAGCTCTTGTATTACTAGCCTGTTTCCTGACTTAAACACTGATTGGTATCTAGTTTAGGAGACCGTGTCCCATAGTTGTGCGTTGTTCTGGCCCTTCTGCTCATATTACACTCAGAGTTTTAGGGTCAGACACGGTCCCAGCTCTGGCAGAAGTGTTTGTGGTGGGGGAGCTGAGGGCACTCACTCAGGCCATGAGAAAGCGTCATGGGGTTTTTTGGTCATGTGTGGACACAGGAGCAAAACCAGCAAATGTGTATTACAGACACCTAAAGTTCTCTTAAATTCTTTTTCCTACACAGAGCTCAACAAAAATCCAGTGGAAGGCTTTTCAGCGGGCTTAATAGATGACAATGATCTTTATCGATGGGAAGTCCTTATTATTGGTCCTCCAGATACACTATAGTAAGTACTGATACTTCTACAGAAACTTGAATGAACTCGGATTTACTAGTTCTAGTTTGCTCCTAGTGAATAGAAGCTAACCAAAACCTTGTGCTAAATCAGGTAATGGTCGTCCCTTGCTAGCAGAATACCTGTAAATAGCTGGATTTGCTGTGTAGAAGTTCTAAACTGATTTGCTCCCCTGGGAAAAAGCAACACTGATCTCTTTGTACTTTATGGAAATGAAAGACAATAGGTGCACTTAGAGGCAGCTTCTGTTTTCTTTCACATGTAAGAAAGGCAGATAAAATCCTGCTGTTGCTGCTGGGGGGGCTGTTGTTCAGCTGATGTTAAACCATTACAAATTCATATGCGTGATGGTAGTAAAATACTCAATTCAAGTGAGATGTAGTTGGAGGAAATCACAGTAGTCCACAGAATTAGCTTCAAACCCTGTCAGGTTGAGATGGGAGAACTTCCAGGTGTGACCTGAAGTACTTTGGGATGATCATCTACTCCAGTTTCTGGGAAAAGGTTCTCTGCCCAGGAGAGGTCAGTTTAAAGTGTACTCCTGAAGATGACCTCTGTTCTCTTCATTAAGCTGTTGCAGTGGTAAACTACTGATACAAAAAGCCTTGTGACATTTACTTGGGCTCAGTTTTGGTTGCAGCATGAAGTCTGTCAGCAGACTTCAAATAGGTGTTTAAACTCAGTAATCAAATTGCTTGGCTTTTCCTCAACCTCACTGCACTGTGGTTCTCATGTCTTGCATGAGATGGTTTCTCCAACTTCTTTTGACCTTTTCTGAACAGTCCTGTGGTTCTGTTACATTCTCATGGCTATTTTATAAATACTCTCAATAAAGAAATGCTGCTTCTAATTGATTGTCATCTTAGGTGTTAAAAGTTGCAATAGTGGTTTTTTAATTCCACTTTTATTGGGTCCTGAACTTTTTTGAGGCTTTTAGGTAAGAAATTCTCTTCTATTCCAGTCCTTGGTTACTGTTTTTCAGGGTTGTATTACACTGCACCCTTCTTCCCTGGGCTGTTTGATAAGGATGGTCATATATAATAGTTTAACTTAATTAATTAACTTAATTTTCAAACATCCGTCTCATTCCTGATCCCACTTCATTTATTCTTAGTGCATTACTCTACTGACAGAAACTCTTCTATCAGGAATATTGCTAAAAATGGCATTGATTTCCCTTTATTGACAGCTGTATTTCATTAACTGATATCTAATGTATATCCACTTTAAAACCTGTATTTATATGCAGTTGATATGGGGCAACCAGGGATGCCCTAGAGCCTAGTAGCTTTAGGATCTACTTCTTTTAAAAAAAGAAAGGACTTTTTCAGTTTGAAAGAAAGGGTTTGACTGGTTTGCAGCTATCAACAAATGCGATCTAGCTCTCCTTTGTCTTGACATTATGGGTGTTAAAATAGTGTTTCTGGAATTCTTATCTCTGTTGGGATGAAGGATTCTTTGGAAACTGCCTGCTGTTTTTAAAACTTGTGAAAAATAAATGCTGTGGGTTCAGATCCTCTCAGCTGCTTCAAAGAGCCAAGTTACTTAAAGGCAGTCCTTTTTGGGGTTGTTATTTTGTTTGTTTCTTTGGGTTGGTTTTGCTTTTGTTTGGTTTTTTTTTTTGAGACACTTGCTGGAACTGCACCCCTTTGGTAAATGGTGGTAAAACATGTTATTTTTCTCAGTAGCCAGTGCACTTTAGTAACTCCTACTCTTACAAATACAGGAAAAAAATTGCACTGAACAGTTTTCTTCACCAGTTGTTTTGTCTGTGTGCCTGCTGAGGAGTTGCTTGTCACAGCGTGCATCTCATGCCGTCTTCTTTGGAGGTTTATATTCCACTTTGTTCTGCCTTTCCAAATTTTGTTACAGCCTTCAGTTAGAAGAAATGACAGTAATAGGACAAATATTATTGACATTAGCAAAGTATTCCATCTGTAAACCTTTCCATCTAATACAGGCCTTCACATTTTTCAAAAGGGATTATTCCTGGCCTGTAACTCTACATAAAACCTGGATGTCTCTTGTTTATTATTGTTTTCCAGTTGAGCGGGTAACTAATGCAGAATACCTCACTGTCATGCCTGAGTCACTTTAGCTTAGTGTTGAAAAGGTGGCATTGGGAGTCTTTTTACATTTAATGCTCTACACACAGCCAGAGCTCTCTGCAGTTTTTCCCTGGGGCTCACTGCTGCAGACTGAGACCACAAAATTAGGATTGAGGCCTCTTAGCAGAGGAAAATGGGTGTCTGTTGGACTGGACTTGAGAAAGGCAGTTATTGGCAATACCTTTTTTTTCCCTGTTAATAAATGTACTGGGAGGAAAAAACGTAAGTTGTGATTCCAGATGGTAAATTCCTTGGCAGTTTTTTGATTTTTTTTTTTTTTAATATATATTTCCCCCACCCCCATGGTTTTTCCCCTCTGGAACATCTTCCTAGTTCTAAAAAAGATCATGTTGGGGAGCTGGCAGTATCTTATAAAAGGATCTTCTGAATGTAGAAACTCTTTACATTGCATATGGAACTGTTGATACTGTTAATTACCAACATGATGTTAAATTGTGTAAAGTGTAAACTTAGAATATCAGTAAGTTCCGATCTTCGCCTTAAGCTTACAAGAAACTCTACTAAGATATTTTTGATTCCCCAGTGAAGGTGGTGTTTTCAAGGCTCATCTTACTTTTCCAAAAGACTACCCACTGAGGCCGCCAAAAATGAAATTCATCACAGAAATCTGGCATCCGAATGGTAAGAAATGTCAAAGTTTCAATTTCTTTTCATAGTTCAGAACTAAAATGCAGAAAGTGAAGACAAATAGATACATTTCTGTTCATGTTAGAAATATGAAACCCTGCTTTTACTTTGCCATCCTCACTTAATAGAGAAGTAATAACAATGGCAGAGTTTTTATTAGTGCTACTCTGACAGCATAAAATACTCTTTAAGTATTTTCAGAAGCTATTCTGAGTAGGTTCTTGCATTCTTGGTAATTGTTCAGGGATCTTTTTCTTAATTTTTTTTCCGAAGTGCAAAACTCTAGTCTGAGGAAAAACTTGACTTTTATAGCTGCCTTTTGTTATACCTTCAATTATTTCATCTTCCTGTTACTGACTTGGCAGTTCAATGTAGAAAGCCCAAGGTTGTCCTCATCTAGTGAAGCATGAAAAGAAATCTCTTAGTCTCTCTAAAGGAGACTTCTCCTAATGTCTCATTTACTTATGGACTGATGGAGACTAGATGGGAAGGTAAAATAAAACAGGAGATGGTTTTACTGGAAAAGAGAAATGTTCTTCAACTTCAGAAACTGTAGATGTTGAGAGGTGGGAGGAGACAGTGCTCCCATCAAAAGGACAAGGGAGTATTTTAATGCTGTGTCAGTTTTAGCTCTGGAAATACCAGAGTACTTGTCAGGCACTTTCTAATTCCAGCAGTTTAAATCATATTTCAATATGTTCTGGTAATATCCAGCTGATGCTGTTGCTGTGGAAAAAAGTCACTCGAGTTTGCTGAACTTACAGAAAAGGCTGTAGTGGAAGCCTGTTTAAATAAATATTCTTGAGAGTTGCAGCATGATGTCAGACTGAGTCCTTCCTCCCCATGTGCCCTCTCTGTCAGGAGTCCAGGCACATTCAGACTTCCACCAAGCCCTGTTTATTACAGCTTAAGTTCTGCAATAGTTAATTACTTTCCCTCTTTATGAAGTGTCTTCACTAACGTGTTTCAGACTAGCTGGAATAAACAGTTCATGACTGTCCTGAAGAAATGCCAGCATGTTGTTCATGACTGAAATATGCCTTGTTCTATTTTGTAGTTGACAAGAACGGCGATGTCTGCATTTCAATTCTTCATGAGCCTGGAGAAGACAAATATGGCTATGAAAAACCTGAGGAACGCTGGCTTCCCATTCACACAGTGGAAACTATAATGATTAGTGTTATTTCTATGCTGGCAGATCCCAATGGTGATTCTCCTGCTAATGTTGATGCAGCGGTAAGGCTTTCCTTGGTCTGCCAATTGTCTTCAATGTAGATACCTTGTAATGGAGTTCTGCTTCTGGTTTAGCAAACAGCAACTTTGGGAAGAACCTTTTCTATCACAGGCTAAGGCTACCATTGTGTTGGGAAAAACAGTGATGTCAGACAAAACTACTAATTAGCCTTGGGAAGTTTCTTTTCACTTCTCTAGAGCAGTCTTCCTGTCCAACGGATTAGAGCAGTGGGTTTGACTGTGTAGGTCTGTGCTTTGAGAAGGTACTCAAAGGCTTTACTGGGCATCTGACCTTCACCTCGCCAGGGAGGGTTGTCCCAGACTAGACTGGAGTGAGGAAAATTATCTGATTTGCAACCAAAGACCAGGGTGAATCTGCAGGTGTGAGATGTAAGTGTTTGATGCAGCACGGTGTTCTGGACCATGGCATGTGCTCAGTGTGTGTATAAACACATCTATCAGCTCTCTAGAAGAGCTGTGTTTAGAGCAGAATATAAGAGTGAGGCTGAGAAATGTTTGTAGTGGGGAGAGGAAAAAGTCTCAGTTCTGGTAAGGCACAGGGGGACAGACTCCAGGCCCTGCTCATCTGACATAACACTGACATGCTCCTGAATTGCAGTTCAGCAGTGAGTGTTGCCTTCTCACAAAAGAGAAGTTCTAGCTCTTTTAACTGTGGGGGTGAGGAAGGAGATGGAAATTGTGAGATAAGAGTTTTGTAAAGGAATGTTAACGTGTTCTGTCAGCCAAGCTATATCTTCCCAAAGTGGGTGGGAGTTTAGGAGTTTCCTGGAGCCTTTGATCTGCTGTGTTGTATTGTCAAAGGTGGTTGAGCTCCCTGAAAAATCATAATGGGAACAGACTCATGTGGAACATATTTAATGGGAAGAAAACAGAAAACAAACAAAAAGTTGCAGTGAACAATTTCCTCATTTAACCTTTTTAAATGTTAGACCTCCCCTTTTTGTGTCATGTGTCTGGTGGAAACAGACACCCAGGAAATATGGACATTTCCTGCTGAGAGCACTGGGAGGAGCAAGTTATTAATAAAATGCTAATAGTGCAGTTAGAATTCCTCAGTTCACAAACTCATATGTTGAATGTAGCTGGCCTAACCCTGGAGAAAGCACATGCTTTTAGCGATGCTTGGCACTTTCCTGACATCAGACTTTCTGTGTTGTGCCCCACTCTGATAACTACTTCAGGAGTAAGTTTTTATTTTTGGGGGGATTTTTTTCCTTAGGAAAGTTAGACACAAAATTAATTTTGCCTTAGGGTAAAGGTCAAAAATAAAACCAGCTTTTTGTAGCCCAGCATGAAAGAACAAAAAAAATCCAGATTTGACTATGAAGGTAGTAGTGAGGCATCACTTTGAATGCTAGAAACTATTTTGGACTGTGGCATTGCATGTTTCAAGGAACTTCTGAAGTGCTGCTGGAGCAGTTGGCTTCTCCTGCTGGACTGTAGCTCTCTTCATACTAGCAAGAAACATACTCAGTGTAATGAAGAATCAGCAGCTCCTGTGTTAACCACAGCAATAAAATTTGGCAGTTACTGTAAGATACTTTTTGTCTGCTGTCAGTAGTTTCTGCTTTTAAGTGAGTGAATAAGGTGTTACAGGCAATTCACAAGATTATAGGAGCAGGGGATATACTTGCCTTCAGGAAAAATGAATTATATATGTTGGAGTACTGTCTCTTGTAGTGGGAGAAAAATAAGGATCAGGAACCTGAATAGATATTTTGAAAAGCAAATAGAACAGTTCATGACCTAAAATTACATTTTTGGAGATTCAGCTGTCAGATTGGAAACTTTGCTTGCTATTCAAATCTGAACAATTCATAGAACTACAAATAGAAAAAGTAGAAACAAAAATGAAGGTTCTAAAGCTCAGAGGGCACAAATTCAAGGCTTTTCTTGGCTTTAAGCCATCTTGTGTAAGCTGTCCTATGTCCCAGTCCAAGGAACCAAATGTTTGCTGCATGAATTGCTGAAAAAGAACAAACTAATTAGTAGCCTTATTTGTGCTTTAATAGGAAAGTTAAGACATGCTGGGCTCTCCAATGTGCTGATTGTTTAAGTGAGCTCGAGGTGATGAATGTTGGGGTATGCCATTTATCACTCCAATGTACTACAACCTTCAGTCCAAGTGGGGGTGAAAAGGTGTTGTGTGCTAGATTGCATCAGGTGAAACAATGTGGGTGTTTTTAACCCCTTCCCTCACCCCTGCAGTAAGAATATATTGCTTTTATCAGAAACTAAGAACTGTGGAACTTCATGAAATAAGGGGTTCTTTATATTTCCCCCACCACTTCTGGCTGGAAGGCAGTACCCAGTACGTCAATCTTAACCACACCTGATGCTCCTGTGCTTTCATCTGAGCTCCTTGTGAGCCTGACACAAAAAAAACCCTGGCTGCACTTTCTCATGTAGGTTTTTGTGATACCTTGATGTGTGCATTTCTGGGTTCAGACTTCCCTCTTACCTATCTTCCTGCTCATCTTTATCTTGGCTCTTCATCTCTGCAGTTCTGAAATCAGATCCCTGTCACAGGGAGCAGCCCTGTAGGTGAGCTGAGTATTCTCCTAAGGTCTTTCTCACAGAGCCAGTATCTTACAGCCATATCTAAGCAGGAGGTGTTTGCTTTCCAAGGACACTGCTGTGCCTCTTCTAGATACTGTGACTTCTGTATTTCTGTCCTGGAGTGTCCTGGCTAGATTGAAGGAACTGAAACTGTCCTAACAAAAATCTCAGACTAACTGCTGGCTCCACAGTACCTGTGTACCTTTTTCACCACTGCAGTTAAAGATACTATCTCTAACACATAACAGCTTGTGGCTACAGGTTGAGTTTGCTGCTACTTTGCAGGCTGAAGCAAGTAGATTTTAGCACAGACAGTGTGAAATACTGGTAAGCCACTAGGTTAGTCTTGAGTGTGCCTAAAATCCAAGGGGAAAATTACATCCTCACTGTCTTGTAAGCAGCTGGCACAGAAACCCAGAGCAAACTTTCAAAAGTCCTGAATATCACAGGTTTTCAGTGAGGAGCTCAATGATTATAAGCAAATTTAGGTGTTGACTAGATGGCTAATGTCTGAAAACATAAACAAGAGTCTTCCTAGAGCTTGTACAACTCCTTGTTGTAGGACTGACATCTGAAAGCTGTCTATTCAATTACAGAAAGAATGGAGAGAAGACAGAAATGGAGAATTTAAAAGAAAAGTTGCCCGCTGTGTAAGAAAAAGCCAAGAAACTGCTTTTGAGTGACACTTATTCAGCAGCTAGTAGCTTCACTTTTTTCAGGGTAAGTATCCTTCTCAAGACAAGACAGTTACCTGAGTTGAGGATTTCCTGCTTAAGTGTTGCTGAACTATTTTTCTCCCCCTCAAAAGCAAAAAGAAACCCCCAAACCTTTCTTCTCAGCTGCATGTTCTCAGTGGAACTCTTTGCCTGTATGCAGTACTAAAGACTAAAAGAACTTAAGTGCACTTGACAGCCCGTTCTGCCAAAATTGGGGAACTTCTCTTGTATTCTTGTGTTTTCTGCTGTTCAGAAGTTGAACTTCTCTTTATCAGAATTCATCCTGCTTTATTAATGGCACTTAGAGGTTACTGGAGCTGTAATAGAAGGGGGTGACAATTCCTTGATATTCATTATTGTGAAGAGCACTTATTAGGATCTTAAAAGCATCTTGAAAGTCTTACTATCTCAGGAGTTTTGGATTATCTTGCAGATGTTGGTGGCATGTTGCACACAGGAGTTAAGTGAGACTTCAGTGAGGTTGTCAGGAGCCACTGAGAAGGGTTTGTTTCAGGTGTCTATGGGTGTTTTAACAGAAAGTCTCCTGGCATAGCAGAAAGCATCAAATTGAGATATTACTAGTCAGTAATATCAAGAAAGGTGGTGTTCTCTTCAGCAGCCCAAAAAACATCTTTAGTGAGGAAGGCTTGGGAACAACTTCATGAAAACAGCTGTGTTCTGCTTGGAAACTGAACTGTGGCATATCTGAGAGCTTGGACAAGTTTTGACCTGAGAGTAGCTGACGTGACATTTGCATTTTTTGCCACCCTGTTAAAGAGCTTCTGACTCAAGATACTCTAATTTACACAATCCCATCTCGGTTTTAATGGGACTTTTTTTTTTTTAATAACCTCTCATAGAAAGCTCTGTATTAAGGCATGGCCCTTAAATCCCTGGCCTTTGGTCACTTTATCTTGGGTATGCCAAGGAAAAACTTCCTCCATGAGCTAATAATTTCCCACTCTTGCTTTTCAAAGCAAAACAGAACTTCATGTTGAAGCTGCTTTTTCTTAATGGTTGGTTTGGCAAATAAACTGCTCTGACCCATTTGGCTGGCAAACCCCAAATCCATATTTACTGGTTACCTATAACATACATAATTCACAGGTACAGAAATACGGCACTGTATGTAGTTCAGACTGAACCAGAGCAGCTTACTACATTCTTTAGCTGGGTAGGTTTTTTTCATCACAGTTGTACAGGATAGAGTTCCTTTCTTACCCTTTTGTAAACACGGGGGGTTTGAGGGAATGCTCCATCTGTGACAAATTAGTTCTGCAGTCCCTCTTTGCAAAAATGCTTGGATTGAAAGGAACTCTGTCCAGTATGGATTAAGCATGAAAAATGCTTAATATTGATCAAAAGACTAAGCAAAGGAACAGAAAGTCTTGTACAACTGCCTGTAACTGGAGTTCAAGAATTGTTAATGCTGCTGACTTTTTTTTTCCCTGTCTTGGAGAAAGGGAATAACTGTGAGTAACACTCCAGAGTATCCTTAACTAACCTCAGCTCTGTTGCCATGTTCAACTTAGCTATAGTGAAACAATGCTCTTGACAAATATTTTAAGTAATTGGCTGTGTTGCTTTTCTGGAAGACAAAGGCTTTTCTAAGTCTGGTGACTCCTCCCAAGCGAGTGATGGGCAGGGAATTGGATGAGAAGGGGCCACAGCTGGTTTCAAACCAGCCCAGCGTGAAAGGGGGCTGTGGTGTTAGTGCTTGCAGAGCACTGCTGTGCCATTTGTACCCACCTTTCCCAGTAAGTGATACACAGCCTTTTCAGTGATAAATCTGCCATGTTTAGCCCTGTGTGTGAATAATTAAAGCTTTACACGCTGCGCACTCGACAAGCAACACGAGTTACAGGAGCCAGAAAGTCTGATAATTGATCTTGGATACAAAGTGTGCTGAACTAACTCCAGTCTTTCTCAGGTGATGAGTTTGGATTTATCCATCTTCTGTTCAGAGGTACGTGAAGCTCTTGAACAAGTAATAGTTATCTTCTTGAGCTTGAAAAACTAATTAACATCTTGAAAATAATTGAGGGTGAGGAGGGGGTTTATTTTAATACCTGTGATTTCTTTGCAGGTCTCCAATTGAGAAACATGGCACTGTTTTTTTCCTGCACTCTACCCACCTATTGCTGGACTTCTGTTGTTACAAGTTGGCAAACACTGGCTGGAACTGGGCTGCAATAAAACATGCCAGTTATCAATGCTGACAAGAGCCTAACAAGTGCCAACACAAGATGATTACGCATTTTGAAATCTAATGAACTGCTTTAACCTTCAGGAAGAATTGTAAAGATGTGTACATAGCACAACATGATCCGGATAATATATATACTGTTCATGTACATCCACAAATACACATTGTACCAAATAATGCTGTCTGTAGTTAGGGATAGAATTGTGTAAATTCTAAAGATTTTAGCAGGTTTTTTCTCTCCCTATTCATTGTTTCCTGAGTTAAAAAAAACAGCAACTTGTGAAGCATGTCAAAACAAATTAGGATACTAAGTTGGTTTTTTTGGTTTTGGTTTTTTGTTCCTCCCACTTTAATTTTCCTTTGACCCACCGAGGCTTAATTAAAATTTCTTGCTTATTAAAGTTTAGTATCTCTTTTTTTTTTTTTTTTTTTTTTTTGGGTTTTTGGAAATGTGGTCCCCGTTTATTTCCTCCATCAGAACTTAACAATTTTCCTAATTAAACCCTGAAAGGATTTGCTATCAGTTACTTGTGTCTTCTTTTATGATGACCTTTGTAATCTCAAAGGTGCTTTTTTTCTTCCCACCCATTTTTTAAACTCAATTACTCATCCTTCTTGAATTTGGTATAGCAATAAAACTGGCCATGGAGCACCCTTGAGCAGCCTGATGGATTTTTAACTTCCAAGGACTTGAATGCTTTCACTTGGAAGTTTGGTTGACTAAGTTAGACCAAGATAGGAATGAGCTGCTTTTTATGGGTGAAATTTTTGGTTTGCCTTTTTCATTGCCTGTTTGTGGGGTGGGGTGTGTGGGGGGGAGGCTTGTTTTTTCTCAAGGTTGAGTTCAAGCATGCACATCTGTAGGCTTTCAAATGACTAACTTCTGGGTTTGGTATCAAAAATAGTTTCCCTCCTTTACTCTTTTCTGTGGCCCTTCATCTGCTTTGCCTTCTATCTACTTCAGAGTTTTCCTCACCTAATGTACAAAGAAAATGGCGATGTATATTTTCATGTAATTTGATTTTTGGAATTCTGTCACCTTCTGTAGTGAGTTCTTCCAAAATATAATTTTTTCCAATAATGATGTGTCAAACTGGCTGTCTTGAGTATCACAATAGGAAGGGTACAGTTGTAGCTGGAGCACAACTTACCTGAACATCTTCAACAACACTAGCAAACACTTGAGCAATTGGACATGCTGTGCTTCATCTTGAATAATGAAAGAGCAAACAAAACACATATCTTTATCCCTCTTGTAACCATCTTTGGCCCTCTAGTGAGCAAATACTAATCTTAGAGTATCTACTCGTAGTCAAGCCTTTGACTAAAGAAACTATAGAAGACCTTGAAACTACTCAACTCTTTTCTTTCCACAGCATAGCATAAACCACTAATAAATCAAGAGTTCCAGTGTCAGAGTCAGCTTTTAAGAAGCCTTCAGTCTTAATTTGCTGGCTGGACTTCATTTTATGTTGCTGTGCAACATGCATATAGTGAAAGGCACATATTGCAGGTGTTGTGAGGGGGGCTGGGGTGGAAGGAGGTGACAGTTGTTAGAGGCAAGGCAGCCCTTGGGGACAAAAAGGCATTTAGTGTAAGAAGACTTACAGGGAAAGGTCCTACTTCCTCCTATGGGTGCTTTAGATAAACAGGTATGTTTGATATCTGTATTTACGTATTTGGGAATGATTTTTTGTGTGAAATCATTAGTTAAATTTGCTTTAAGTGGCTAGCTGCTACTGCAGCCAGGCAGGTGCAGTACTTAATGCCCCAGACACCACAGCTGATTTGAGTTCCTGTTAGAGCACTTGTCTGAAAGGTCTTCAGAGCAGGTTTCTTTCCCACCAGCTGACTACCCTTTTCCACTTAAAGTTGGGACTCTGCAGAACTTCAGCGGCATGGTGTCATTCTTTCCACGAAAAAGAAAGACTGGAAAGAAAGCTGATCTTATTAAACCTACCAATGGACTTGCTCCCCTGCAGGCTGACCTTCCTTTTCAATTTCCACAGTGTGTCTAGTACTGAGGCATCCAGGTATTTGCTGCTTTCATCAAGGTCTCTGTTTTGTTTTTCAAAGTACCACACACAGTTCACCACAGACTCACCTGTAAATCCACAAAATGGTTCAAAACTTGATGTCTGTGTTCTCCAGAACTGCTGCTTCTTTGTTCTTTAGGGGGTAGGCCTGGAAATGTTTTCTTGCTTCAATTGTATGGAAGAACTGAATTCCACAGCACTGCTCATTCCCCTCTTTGTAAATTCAAACATGTATTTGGCTTACCCAGATGGTTTGTGATCCCACCTGACCCAGATTCTCCCCAGGGAGGATCATTACTGTGGGATACTGCTAAGATCTACAAGCTGCAGGTATGGCTAATGCCCAGTGACTGAGTGAAAGAGGCAGCTCAGGGTCTGGTGCCAAGTGTCCAGGTTGTAGGAAGCCTCTGGCAGGCAAAGAAATGGCCTATTTCACTCTTCTGTGATCACAGTTGGCTCTTTGTTCCTGCCCCACACTCAAAGGGGCGCTGGTGGAAAGCTGTTAGTGATAAAATCAGATGGGAACAGCACTGAGGAGCTGCAGGATTGACATGTAGTATGAGGATTCTTGGTGAACAAGGAAGTGAAGCAGCATTCCTCAGTTTTTCTTGTAGCAAGACTTTATATCTGGTTGGTTCCTGCAGGCTGCTCAGTTATCACCATAGGTTCTCCAGGGGTTTGTTATCCTGGCTGGAGGTTTGAGCTGATTTTTGCCCCAACACAGGGCATTTGCCCTGCATTCCAGATATCACTGCATCACTGGGGGAAAAGGGAAAGCATCAAATACTAATGAATGTCTTAACTAGTGTGGCCATCTTAATTCCTTTCTTCTATTTCTCCATGCTGCACCTGAGAAAACTCAGGACGGTCAACTATCACTCTAAAATTCCTTCTGCACCAATGCCTAAAAACACTTACTGGAACTGAATGATCAATAAGCAGAGCACATGAAATCTGAACTGATTAGAAATGTATTTTGGGCTTTGGAAGGCCAATGTGGGGTGGACTCCACTGTGTCTGTACCATCTGGTGCACTGCTCTTGGTGCAGTGCCATCACTGCTGAGTCCCTTCAGAAGCAGCATGAGCAAATCAGAAGCTGTTTGGGGTTTAGAAACACTGTCATACTACAGCTTCCTTCCCAGGCAAATCCCCAGAGGAGATTACAATTCCCATGATGCAAAACACAGCAGTGGTTTGAAATCTGATCTCTGTTATTACTGTGAAATTAAACTAAATCTGATCAGGGAGCAATAACTTGCTTCCTCACAGTTCCTCAAAAGGATCAATAGTAACACCATGAGCAGTGGGGTAATTTGCTATACACAGCTGTCATCAAGCTGTGCAAAATGAGACAAGTTGTTTCATGGTATGTCTAGAAAACAGTCTGTGGCCCTCCTGGGCCCAGCTCTGGATTTGCTGTTTTATGCAACACCAAAATAAATATGATGTAGAGCAACTTTTCAAAGGTCACTTCGTGCTGGAGTCCAGAAAAAATTACACCTGTAAAACAATACTGTGCATGAAGTTTTCAAACATTTAACTGAAAGATGCTCCTCAAAGCAAGCAACAAATTTGCTGCTGGACCAGCATCGAGTATTTGGCCTTTCAGTTGCATCTGAGCAGGAGCGATGACGAACAACAACAGCCGAGCTATGCTGTACACGTGGCTGGGAAAATGATCCTGTTATTGGTACTTGGTCACTGCCTGTCTGCTTGCAACCATTCACCCACCGGGCACCAATCCAGTGTGCAGGGGACACGCATTCAGTGCCCAGGACTGCTGGATCGGAAGGAGAAGCAGGAGCTGAAGTGGGGAGGAGCCCCCGTGCCCCGCTCGCTGTGCGAGCACTGGCGGGGCAGAAGGCGCTGCCCGGGCTCGGGACGGCGCTCCCGGGGCAGCTGAGCTCCGCAGCGAGGCACGGCTGCGTTTCTCCCGGTGCTGGCCGGTTTTTCCAGCGTTCTCCAGCCGTGCCAGCCCAGCGCTCCGGCCGGGATCACCGGGCGCTTCCTCCCCTTGGGGAGCGCGTCCCGGGGCGGCTCCGCCCGCCGCGCACCGCCTCCCGCCGCGGCTGCCGTGCGCGAACCGGCTGCCGGTGCCGGAGCACGGGCGGGGAGGAGAGCGGGATAACGCGGGAGGAGAGCGGGATAACGCGGAGAAGGCGGGATAGCTCGGGAGAAGGCGGGATAACGCAGAGAAGGCGGGATAACTCTGGAGAAAGGCGGGATAACTCTGGAGAAGGCGGGATAACTAACTCTGGAGAAGGCGGGATAACTCGAGAGAAGGCGGGATAACTCGGGAGAAAGGCGGGATAACTCTGGAGAAAGGCGGGATAACGCGGAGAAAGGCGGGATAACGCGGAGAAAGGCGGGATAACTCAGGAGAAGGCGGGATAACGCGGAGAAGGCGGGATAACTCGGGAGAAAGGCGGGATAACTCGGGAGAAAGGCGGGATAACGCGGAGCGAGCGGCTCCGCCCCAGAGGCGCGGCTGTTGCGCTGCTCTCGCGAGAGCCGCCGCCCGCCGCAACACCAGAGCACGGCGGTCTCGCGAGAGCTGCGGCGCCGGAGCCAACATGGCGGAAGGTGAGGGGGGGAGCCCCGGTGAGGGGCCGGGCGGGGCCGGGGACCGCGGGGCTGCCGGGGGCTCCCGCCGCTCCCGGGGCACCGCAGTGTGAGGCTCCCGCCGTTCTGCCGTGCGGGACGCGCTCGGCCCCGCCCGCGGCGGGTGGGGCGGGGTGAGCGGGAGATGGCGGGGCCGCGGGCGGACACCCCCGGGCGGGGCCGGCCCGGCGCGGGCGGCTTCGCCCCTCAGGAGGGCGCTCGGGGTGGCCGCGGGCGGTGGGAGCCGGCCAGGGCGTCCCGCCGACCCCATCCCGCGGGCGGGGGGTGAGGCGGGGCCGCAGGACGCTCCTGCCCCGCTCGTGGGGCTCATCCCGGCGCCGTCCGGGCTCTGATCCCGCCGTGCCCTGCCCGGGGCTCTCCCCCAGCAATTGATCCTGTAAGATCAATTACTGCCTGTGCTGCTGCAGCCGCACGGTCACCTGTGCCGGACTCCTTTTGTCAGGCTCAGGTGAGGTTTGCAGAGCTCCTGGAGTGCTGCTGTTTTGCTTGAAGACTGGCAATCGCACCATTCAAATTAATTTAAGCTAAGGGGATTTGGGAAAAAAAAAAAAAAGGCTTGGATTTTTTACAGTTCTACTCGTTTCTGCAAGTCAAGCTTCCTCTTTTTCTTGGAGGAAACGGAGTATGCAAACGGAGCTAAAATGCTCCAAGTTACAAAGGAAATGAAGTTAGAGTCGTGAAAGCAGAGCCTTCAACTCTTGAAGTGCAGCTCTTGGATAGTGCTGAAGTTTTAGAACACTTGCAGAATGCTAAGATGGAGCAGATGCTGCTGGACTGGCATGCATCAGCTGAGAGGATGCTGTAGTCAAGCTGGTTTGATAAGTCCTTAGAGGAATGCCTAACTTCTTGTGCGCTGAAATTCCACTGCTCGTTTTTAGCTGACCAGCCTCTTGTGCTTGCTTTTAAGCCTTGGTGACCCAGTTCTGGAGGGCTTTAGATGTCCAAGTTGGCTTCAGGTAGTGAAACTTTCCCCAAAGAGATCCTCAAGGATGTGAAGCTCTGGCTCAGGGTCCTCCTTTGCAGAATTAACCTGCAGCTGATACAATCAATCCCTGTTTCAGACAATCTGTACTTCTCAGAGATTCTTCCCTGCTTAAGTAATTCTCTGATCTTTTGGCTGAAAAAAGCACATGACCAATGAATGATCCTGTGTGAACTGGAATACCAAGCTGGAGTTGTCACCCATTTCATTCCTTAGGTTGTGTTGGAAGAGGGGCTTGTGTTGTCCCTGCAGCCACACTTCTAGTTAAGAGCTACAGTTGAGTCAGCTGAAAAGTGAAAGCCTGTTAAGGAAGGGAGCTTGTCAAATTGTGGTTATTAGCTCAGCCAAGTGCTTTTTCTCATAAGGAAGTGTTGCCTCTCTCCAGAAAAATCCTGCATCAGATTTATTGCAATTGCTACCTGCAGATTGAACATTCTATACTGCTAATACCAGAGGTTTACATGCAGCCATGGCTAAGAATTGTTGGATTAATGCTTGAGTGTAAAGAAGCAATAGCTGTAGAACTTTGGGGTGGCAAAGATCAAAAGTATGCAAAAGTGAGGAGGAACAAGAAAGCAGTGACTTGTACATCCTTGGGGAGATAAAGGTCAGAGTGTGGAGCAGTGGAGGGGGTAAGGAAATAATTTGGTTTTCTGAAATATTTCACTCAGGTCCACTTCGTAAGGAAACAAAGTTTGTATGGCTTCTGGGACTGCTTTTGATGAGTGGAATGGGCTGTGTGATGGGTTCCACTAGAGCCTCCCTCTAATTTTTGATATGTGCTATCTGTCTCCTTATTGCCTTTTGCCTCCCTGCTTGATTCAGCTGTCTATTTGCTCCCTAGAACTTCTGTGCATTCTCCTATTAAAAAAATGACAGTGGTTTTCCTGAAATTCTCTTCAAAGTATTTCATATGGAATATAAACTTCTGCCAGCTCATGAGTTGCTGATCAGTCTGCCAGAAAGCTGTTAACAAAAGCTGTGCTTTTTTACCTGGACTGTGGCTCAGAAGAAGAGGCATTTGTGTTTTCCACTCTGCTGAACTGGGCATCCTCCTCACTGAGACATTGGGATTGCTGTTCAGCCAGAGGCTTACTGGTATCTGACTAAGCCTGTCCTCTCAGTGTCTTGAGGCAAGGACCATCATTAAGGGTGTGTGTGCCTGCAGTAATTGTGCTTTTTATTTTTTCACTCTTTAAGTGAGCGATTTATAGAGAAAACTAAGCCTTTGCTCTTGTGCTGTAAATGTTGATTAACTGGACATTGAGAACTCTCTTGAATTTGCATTTGAAATGTCCTGTAAGATCAATTACTGTCTTCAAGTGTAGCTACTACACAACAGGTGTGCAGGTTGTCATGTAGAATAAGAGAAACTCTTTATTTTACAATTCTTGTAAGTGGTACAGTGAGCAAATACCTTTCAGCCCTTCCCAGTGAGTTAGCAGGAAGCATATGGTGTCAGTCTGAAAACAAGAGTTCTCAAAGCTTTGGCTCTTTGAGGTACTTTCGCTGCTGGTAGGGATTGTCTGGGATTGCCCTGAAATCAGCAGTAACAAGCTGGATTATTGGTCATGCACAAAGCTTCAGCTACGGCTGTTTGGGAGTTTAAGGTAGTTCTGCATTGTATCCTAGTGATTTCAGGCTAATTTGGAGCTAGTGAGCTGACTTTGGTAAAATGACAGTATTTAGGATGGTACAGATTCTTTATTCCCAGCTTTGCACTCCCATGGTTTGACTGGAAGATGCAGTATTTCTATAAGGTGGTGCATGCAATGAGCTTCACTAGGCAGCTTCTTATTCCTAGCATTTGAATTTGTATGCCATCTAAAAATCTTACTGGATAAACAGTGGTGCTGTTCATACACTAAGCTTTGGTGCAGTCCTCAGTGTCTTTTACTCTGGGCTCCTGTCAGACTCCTGCCCTCTCTGCTCTAACAGTAGGACTTGCTTTACCACCCTTATGGAGAAATGAGGAAGGAGTAGTTGCTCAAGGGACATGTCCTTCTAGTTCTGGGAACGCCAAAACTGCATTCATCTTCACATAGGAAGACTGACCACAGCAGGATTTCAAACCCTCCTTGAGGCTTGGTGTGGTGCTGATGGCACAGTTCTGAAATCAGAGTATATTTCAGTAGAAAGAGAAAGTTATCCCAAAGGAGATGGTATCTCTGAAATTTTGAAGGGTGAAGCTAACGAAAAGGCTGTTGAAGGAAGTACCTGCCAAACCTGCTTATGTAGTATTAACTGAACAATAAAATGGGATATGTTGCCTTTTGTTTATCCATTACAATAGTTGTTAAATGAAGAGAGTTATGAAGAAGCATTTGCTGCAGGGTCTGTAGAGGACAGGATAAACAAGGTGTTCTGTCTGCAGCAGAGCCAGAATCTGATGCTCTGCCCTGGGGACCTGTGTCAGAGCAAGGCCAAGGTCAGCTGGCTGTTGAACTTTTCTACAGGAGGAAGAAGAAAACACTTGTCAACAGAGCTCAGTTTCTCATTGTTTGTACTAGTGATGTTTAGTAAATATTTTGGGAAAGTCATTGAAATATAAATTCCTGGCTAGCAGGGAGTAATCTTGTAGGAACATTCCCACCTAAAATCACTGGTTAGCATCCAAATGTATCATCCCTGCCCCCTCTTGTGTTTGGACTGGTTTGGGATTTGGCCTTACTTGAAAAATAACTTAATGATAGGGGGAAGATAATGAAGCACTGTGATTAATAGCAAACATACAGTTTTTGCAACTAATCCATAAATAAGCACTCATAAGTTGGATTGATTTTAAATACCTGTACAGCAGTGAAGTGTAGAGGTTTTTCATAGAGGTGGCATGGGTTAATTTACCCCAGCATGTTTTGGAGTGACCAGTTAAGTGTGCTGGAAAAGTGGCTTCTGGAATGGGATGAAAAGTCCTGTTCAAGGATCTGATTCCCATGTGCTGTTGCTTTGCTGATCCTGAACTGAAATAGCCAATATGGACTTGACTCTGTTTGTGATGCCTTACCAGTGGAGGAGTGTAGCCAGCAGGAAGTAGTTTTATATACTTCTGACTGGCCTTTAGCACGTAGATTCTGGGGATAATCTGTTTTCCACTCTGGCCATTTTTGGGGAGTTTCTTAGCTGACAGGTTGAGGAGTTCTAAACAGGTCAGTTAAATACTCTGAGGTAGATATGGTGCATTAACATCTGTTCTAATGCTCACTTGTGGTTTAAGCATCAGCTGAAAAGTCAAACAGCATCTTAACTAGGCTGAAAAAAATGGGTAAGAACCAAAGACTTAGTCCTCTGCCCCACCATAATTCCCACAGAAATGGACTGCCATGGCTTAAGGAACTTTACAGCATTCCTGACCAAACAGAATTCAGAACTTTCTTTCTAAGTGGCTTTATCACTGTGTTATGATTTCTCAATGTGTTTATGAAAATGATAAGAAATAGAAGGTTTAATTCTGGGGGTGAGATGCTCAGGTATTTGGAAAAGGAGAGTCTCCTTGGAGTGTTGTAATTAAAGAACGTGTGCAATCTGAGGGTGAAGTTACCTTCAGATGTCAAACAGAGGTGTGCATATCTCAACCTTGTAGTAACACTGTGTGCCTTGCAGAGGAGGTGGCCAAGCTGGAAAAGCACCTGATGCTCCTCCGCCAGGAGTATGTGAAGCTGCAGAAGAAACTTGTGGATACAGAAAGGAGGTGCAACCTTCTGGCTGTGGAGGCCAACCAGAACAATGCCAGCGACACCTTCATCAGTCGGCTTCTCGCCATTGTAGCTGAACTCTACCAGCAGGAGCAGTACAGGTAAGGAATCCCCTTCTGGGAATGGGGAATTACAGGAACCTTTGGTTTTATTGACTGCACTAGGTCCTGATCTTAGACAAGGAAAATTCTTTGCTGCCAGTTGTGAATAGAGTCCTGAGTTGCAGTTGTAGATGGAAGAGCATGCTAAGGTCGTGGCATACTGAATCCGATTCTTGAACTGAGAGCTCTAAGCAGAAGTTTGTCTCTCAGACAAGTTCAGAGAAAACTAACCATGATCACTGTCAGCAGCAAAGCTCACTTTGAAGAGAAGGAGTTTTGAACTGAACCATGCTTAGTTAATAGATTAATTGCACAGTGTGTGTGGAAAAACTGTTCCTTTCTTGAAAGGCTTAGTTCTAAAACATTTTCAATTCTGTATTCCTGTTGTGTGTGAAGATGCCTGAATAATTTCGCTTGTCTGGTTGTATTAGTGATATATGTGACTTAGTGATACACTGTATTTTTGAATCTCAGCACGAAATTATGGTTAATAGTTTCTTTTCCGTAGGCACACTAAGGATCCCTTCCATAGTCTAGCTGATTAAGTTCTGAGACTACTATGATATTTATCAATTTCTTTGCTGTCACTGAAAGCAATGCCAGTATAGTAAAGGAGTTTGTCATGTAAGGGAAAATCTATTGTAGTTAAAATTTCCTTGCACCAGCATCTCTTTGTGAGCCTCCCTGAGAAAAGGCTCTGTGCCTGCAAGAACTTACTGTAGCCTGCTGGGTAAAAGATTTGTCAGGTAGTGTATGTCAGAAGAGTTGGAGCACTTAATTTCTGTTCAGTTTCTTAGCTTTAAAGACATTGAATAGTTGTCTAAAAGGGCCTTCATATCACAGAATGAGAAAGGTAGCAGATCCCAGTGCAGGTTTCATTAAGTAACATCTCTGTGCTGTCCTGTAGTTTATAGCAGTGCTTTACTTTGGAAAATAGTCTGGAAAGCACACCTACACAGAACATTTGCAAGCCATGGGATTTCAAAATGAGCAGGGCAAGTGGATAACCTGGTATAAAGGGTCAGGATGAAATGGGTATTCTTGACAGCTGGTCTCCTGGGAACTGGGGATTCTGCCTTGCACTCAGACTACTGTCAAACAGCATTGTTCTCTTGCTGGTCTTGCCTGAAAGCATTGGTACTCAGCTGACAGTATTAGTATGGACACTGTGACATAAATATTTAACTTCAAGATCATTGGCTTTTCCTAACTTCTACAATAATTCTCTTGCTGTTTGTTCTGAAATGGTTTTAAAAAGCAAACCCAACCAAGCACTTGAAATATGAATGACTCATTGCAGTTCTCCCTAGAAAAATATGAATTGTCATTTGCCAACATGTTCTACTTAACCAATTTTGTTTTAATGTCTCAAACAACTTGAACCTGAATGTGGATACCCAGACATAGATACTGTGGAGATGCTGAATCTATATATACCTACGTGCAGGAGAAGTCTGCATAATACATGTTTGTGTTTTTTTCTCCTCTCAGTGACCTGAAGATAAAGGTTGGGGACAAGCACATCTGTGCTCACAAATTTGTCTTGGCGGCACGCAGCGATACGTGGAGTCTTGCCAACCTTGCCTCAACTGAGGAGCTGGATCTGTCAGGTCGGTCACTGCTGAGTAATGTGATGCCTCAGTTGTCTTTAGGGTGTCTTGTGAAAGGGCCTGTTGGGAGAAGGTTACTTAAGTGCCTTTCAGTCTCCTGCTGTCCACTAAAAGTGGTGCTTAATCTGTTGATTACCGAGCTCTCTCTCTGAAGAGTGGTAGTGAGCTTGTGAACTGGGTGCTAATGGTAGTTAAATCAATAACCTGCCTTCTTTCTCTTTAACAAACAGGGGTTGAGATTGGTGGCCTGTTTGTCTTTTCTAGAGTCAACTAAACATAATGAAAAACAAATCTATATGGAGGAGCTTGACTTCTTCCTTTTTGAGGAAGGACAGGGCTTTTTGAGGTAGTGTGCATAATTTCTCTGAAGCGTGTCATGGAAATACCTTGCTGCTTGTTAACATAGTGTGTGTGGGAAGTGAATGCAAGTACTGATGTATTATTGAAATTGTTTGCTTTGGCACTTTAATACCTTTGTAAAACAGGTGAGGAAGACAAGTTTTCTAACAGACCATCTTCTACATGAGCGTTTAGTTCTGTTGTAGCTGTTTCTTGCATGTACTTACACTGGGCAGTGCTTCTGCAGGTTGAACCTCTCAAAAGGCTTTTCTGTACTTAACAGTGTAGGAGAGCCTTATACAATTAATTTGTGAGCAATAAAACCAGGTATGAAGTTAAGCAGGCTTGCTGACTGGCATGTTGAATATTAAGCATTGGCTTCACGTTCTGCACTTAATCTTATAGTGAATTCTAAGTGCAGACAATCTGGAAAGTAGCAAGTCACAGCAAGCTGGTTTTATGGGACAGCATGGGCTTCCTTGCAAGATTGGTGGATCTTTCTACAGCCACAAGAAAACAGATGCCAAGGAGTTTTGAAACTGAGTGCTGTGCTAACAAAAAGTATTACTAAAAAGCTCTTATGTTAATTGTAATGTTGTTACAAGTGGCAGTCCAAAGCATTTTTAGCTCCACATCTAAGCTAGTCTGAGAATCTCAAATGTAACTGCAGTCTTACATGTTTAACAATGCAAACATTGCTTAAATACATGCTAGTAAATGATACTTCCCACTGTAAAATTGCATTATTGATTTTTTAAAAAAATTGATAAATGACACAAGGATTAGCTTATGAAGTAGCTGGAGCAAGATACAAGCTGTTCCCTGCAGTTTGTTTTCTTAAGGGGTTCTCTTAAGAATTTGCAAGCTAAGATTGCCTGAATCTTATCTTGAGAAAGCAGGCAGCATTTGAGATTGAGCACTTTTAGAGTTATTGTAATCTGTAGAATTTTCTAACCTTTAAAAGAGTAGAAAGAGATGACCTCATATTCTCTTATTGAGGGGGAGAAAATGCTCTCTTACTTCTGCCAAGGCAGAGCTGATAGTACATCTCAAGTAGGCTTTCTGATTGCTTTGAGTTTGGCTTGTCTTACTAAAACCTTGAGATTCCTTAGAGGCAGTTTGCATGCCAAGTACTTCTACTACTCTGCAGATAATCTGGGCCAAGCCTTCATCTAAAGGAGGTAGTTTAGGATGGATATTTTGGTGTCTTTAAGGTTTTTAATTCAAAATGTTTTTTTAAAGAACAAAACAACTCAAAGTAAGGTTAATTTTTTAAATGTAGTTGATCTGATCTTCTGAAGTTTTTCTTATCCACATCCTTGTAAGATGGATTGTCATTTTAATTGTGAATGAGTGACAAAGGTCCTTGGCCACTGGGCTTGTGTAGTGTCCCATGGTGTGATTTCCTGTTTTTTTTCCCACTGTGTAAAAACATCAGTTTGTGATAGTCTTGTAAAGACCTGAAATCTAACCAGCTTCTTAAACTGGCTTTTTTTGCACTTCTAGAAATGGCTACCAGCAATTTGAAGTGCTTTGTAATTATTACCAAAGCATAACAAGGTGTAAGTACCTTTGTTAGAATGCAGCAGTTCGTAACATGTGGCTGTTAAATTAAAAAGGGGCTTTGTTCTTTTCAGGTGTGGATGTGCATTATGCCATATGTGAGGGACCAAGGACTTTATCAGGGCCCCTAAATATGCAACACTGGTGTAGCAGATAGATGTTACAGAGCTCCCTGCATTCTGCACAGTGTAAGAAGGTTTTCATGCTTGGTGCCAGCACTGTTATTCCTTTCAACTTATCACCAATTTTGCCAGTTTTGACATTTTGAACTAAGTACAGTTTCAAAACAAAACTATATTTTTCTTTTTATAACTGTGACTTTAAGAAGTCAAAGAAATAGCAATTACTAGGATAGGTGATTGTTTTTAAGTATTTTATTAATCCTGTTGCTCCCTGTACCAGATGCTGACCCAGAGGTAACCATGGCAATGCTGCGCTGGATCTACACAGATGAACTTGAGCTAAGAGAAGATGATATCTTCCTGACAGAGCTCATGAAATTAGCTAATAAATTTCAGCTCCAGCTGCTTAGGGAAAGGTGAGTCTTGGTAAATATACTTGAACTCTTAAACCTTGTTTGGACAGAAAGAAGATGATAGTTGCTGGCAATAGGATAAAATTATGCTTTTTCAAAGTCTTGAGCTTTTAATAATACAGCATGTAATTTAGTTTATCAGGGGAGATGAAGCATTGCTCTAGACTTAAACTGTAGCAGACTTCTCATAGGTTTTGTGTTTACTTTTCAGTTCTTCTCCCTGAAGAAGAAGCCAAACTAATAACCCTAATCTGGTGTGGAGAGGAGATCAGTAGGATGGTATTAGGTTCAGGAGAGTTGCAAGAAAGGAATTGTTAGAGAATGCTAGGAAGGATCCATGGCAGTTAATTTGCAGTATTAAAGTGGCACAGGTGAAATGTTTGTAACTTCTGTGTATCTTGTGCAACCTTTCTTCAGACATAAGGTTAATGTAACAGTAGGATGCTGTCCCATTCTGAGACTATGATTACAGTGTGTCACTAAGGGTTAGATTGTTACCTTGAACTCTTTAGAGTCTTCTAAACCATTTAGAGTTAGTGAGAAGCCTGAATGTACGAATTGAAATCCCATCAAGTTTTGTACAACTTCAAAGCCTTCAATTTAGTCAAAGTACCCTTTGATAGAACAATCCTTTGCCCAAGGGATGTCTGTAGCAGTACATGACATTGATAAGCTGTGATTTGTATGGCTTCAATGTGAAGTAACTAAATTGCTTTCAAGTGTTCTGACCAGAGAAGTTGAAATCTGTAAGGCCAAAGCTAAAACTGCTTCAAGCCTTGTACCAGCCTGAAAGCTGCCCTAATGTTGTACTGTGAACTTAGCAGTTGTCTGGTCGCAGTAGTCCAGTGACAGGTCCATGTGTAGGATGCCATTCATAATTTTGAGATGTTTTTGTAGGTATAGAATCATTGAGTAAAATAGAATTGTTTAGGCTAGAGAAGATCACTAAGATAGAGTGGCCAACAGCCCAGCACTGCCAAGTCCATCATTAGCTGTATCCCCAGGTGCCTCCTCTACACATCTGCTAATTCCCTGCAGGGATGGTGACCCCACCCCTGCCCCAGGCAGCCTGTGCCAGTGCCTGTCTACCCTTCAATGGGGACATTTTTCCTAATATCCAACCTCAGCAACCCCTACTTGTGATCACTGTAGTGCATCTTCCCTACTTCATAGCAGTGAATGAACTGCAGTTTGTGCCCTTGGGAGAGCTGGGATGGATCTCTACATGCAAACTCCTGCAGTGTGGTGTTATCATGGAACCTTGGCTAGGTGGATTCTGGTAAGTCTGCTCTTAGGGTTGGTGTCTTCTAGTGCTGCTGATGGAAGTATGTTTATACAGTTCAGCCTTTAGTGAAGCAAGTCCATGCCATATTCTACCAGCATCTATGAAAGAGTGTTAGGACTCTGTGCAGCATGGGAGAGTGATTAAGTAAAGCTTTTTGCTTACTGACCACTGGCTCTCCTGTTTTGACAGATGTGAAAAAGGAGTGATGTCACTCGTTAATGTCAGGAACTGCATCCGTTTCTATCAGACTGCCGAGGAGCTCAGTGCCAGCACGCTCCTCAACTACTGTGCTGAGATTATTGCAAGCCACTGGGTGAGTCCTGGCACGAGGAAGCAAGATGAGAAATGTTTGCACATTGTAGAAACTCAGTGGTAGAATTTTGCTTACCTTCCCACACTGTCTAACCTCTGTTAATTGGTCAGTTGTCTTGAGAATGTCTTGGTGGGAGGGGAGTCACTTCTTCCCAAAAACGTGTTCTATTCATTGGAAATACTTCACTGTACAAAGTGTCTTAGTTTCCTAAACATGAGGAAGATAGAAGGGACTGTCTCCTAATAAACAAGAGGGTTATTTGTCAGATCTGAGCTCCAAAGTGTTTAGATGTTCATCCATAGTTGGTCTCTGTCTATACAGGTCACAAATCCCAGGCCTGCTTTTACTTCTAAAAATAGTTCATGGAAGCCAGGGCAGTTTATCTTCTGTAATGGAGAGAGAGGCAGCCAGTCTTGCAACCAGCTTGGAAGTTTGACTTGCTCTGATCTCTTATTTTGAAAAATGTTTGATTAACTGAGTAATGAATTAGCCTTTAAATTAAGACTTGTCAACAGTAGACTTGAGGGGGGCTTTAGGTTATTCTAAATCTAAAATGCATACTCTAGATGTGGAAGTTTCTTTCCTTGGCTAATTCTAAGGCAGAGGGAAGTGTTTTGGTATGTTAATACATAAAAAAGATTATATGTGAACCTGTGGGTCAGCAGTTTTAACTCTTAACTTTTGATGCTTACCTCTACCTGGAAATGAAGTTGCTTCTGTTTAGTCAAATGAGCACTAATTCAGACCTAAGATATTTTTATTTCTAAGCTTCTGTTTACTTTTATTCATAATTTTATGAATCAGTCTTCAATTGTTGTAGGACTTTTTCAGTGTTAAGAATAAGTTATTAGAGGATTATTTTAAAGCCTAGATGTTAATCCACCATAGTAGCATTAAAATGCTACTTTTCCATGTCTGTAGACAAAAAGGAATAAAAATTTCACTAACTGATCTTGAAACTGAAATGAAAGATTTAAAACTTCCTGGTTGTTTCTTCCTAATCTTAAAAGACTCTCTGGGATTGTTCTTGCCAAAATGTTATAAAATTGAACTTTTAACTGAACTTGTTTTGTGAACTTCAGAATTACATTGTGCAATGCCTTGTCCATAAATAAAACAGGAGTGTTGCTTACCCTTCTCTTTCTTAATTGCTCCTAGGATGACTTGCGAAAAGAAGATTTCAGCAGCATGAGTGCTCAGCTATTGTATAAAATGTTCAAGTCAAAGACTGAATATCCCTTGCATAAGGCCATTAAAGTTGAGAGAGAAGATGTAGTCTTTTTGTATCTTATTGAAATGGATTCTCAGGTATAGTGAGATTGACTTGATCTATCTAGAATTTGATGTTTCAAATAATTAGTTCTTAAGTACCATTTTGAACCTTGTTAGTGAATTTTGTCACTAATTCTTACTTGCATGTTTAGCATTGCCACAGCTACTTCTGTGTCTGTAATGGAGATCAATCTAGCAATAGCTACACGAGGACATAATTTAGAAGTGATTCATAATGCTTAAAACATCTTGCATGCAACAGAATATATCTAATAAAATCCATTACCTGATACTGCTATGCCCATTTAAAGCTGGGTAGATATAATAGACAACTTTCCTGCTTCATGATAGTTCTGTAAAAATAATTTCCTTGAACACCTTTTCTGTTGAAAGCTGAAGTAACAGATGTTTGTTCTGCTTGGATGAAAACTCCACAAACAAGTAGCAAATAAATTGTCCCCCAACAAAGGTGAGGAAATAATTATTCAAATACTTTTAATGTCACTTGGCTGTGTTTGTGTTGTAGCTTCCTGGGAAGCTCAATGAATTGGATCACAATGGAGATCTTGCTCTGGATCTAGCCCTGGCCCAAAGATTGGAGAGTATTGCAACTACACTGGTCAACTACAAGGCTGACGTAGACAGGGCAGACAAGAGAGGCTGGAGTCTGCTCCATAAAGCCATCCAGAGAGGTAAGTAGATGGGATATGAAGCTTTGTTAACTTCCAGTTGTTCCCAGTGTGGAATACGTATTTCAAGGTCTATTCCTGTGTCACGTTGTAGTTGACATTGCAGTTAGAAAATTATAGTGAAGTATGAACTTTGTCCTGTTTTCTTTTTTTTTTTTTTTTTTTTTTTCTTTTTTAAACATAAAAGCAAACAGACTATTATTTGAGATCTGAGAGTCAATCTGCTGGCTGGGGAAATTTATGCTGTGTGATATCCAGGTGCAGTCTAGTATAATGTTTCCTGCTAAAAGAAGAAATACAGGGAGACACTGGGAATATTCTAATTTGACAGTATTCTTTCTGACAAATAGTTGAATTGAACAACACAACATAAGGGTCACAAAGATGAAGTCTTTTCCTAGACTTGAGTTGAAGGCAGCATATGCTTCTTTGAGATATGGTTAACAGTAAGGGTCCTCTCTTCTGCACAGCAGATTCAGAAGAGGAAAATCTGACTGAAAGATGAATAGCAAGTGGAGGTGCCTCTGTCCAGCCTAAATATTTTCAAAGCTCCAGTGCAGTTATCAGAGTGGAGTCTGAGTACAACTACATGATTATATTGAGCTGTTCTCCACCTTAGAGTGGAAAATGCATCTTATGAGAATTGGAGCACAGCAGGTTCTGGTTGCCATGGCCACAGTACTCTGAAGGTTTTGGATCAGCAGCATCTTGGCCTGTGGTCAAAGTGTGGTAAAGATCTGCAGCAAACACCTTGTGCTGCTTGTTATTTTATGCAATGTCTTTGGCAGCTCTGTTCCAGAAAGTTTATTTCTAGCACCAAACTGTCTCGGACCTCTAGAAGTAAAGGAAGAAGTTGGGAGCTGTATTTTAAGCTCACAAAATTTGAATTAATCTCCTGCATGTCTAAACAGGGTAATACTGGCGTCTGATCCTGTGCGTGAGACTTCAGCTGCAGGAGTAGGAGGCATTGTAGGCATAGGTCAGTGTGTGATGGCTGCAGCCCTATAAAACACTGGATTTTCAGCAGGCTGCTCTTCATTCTTAATGCTGGCATTTGTCTTTAGTTCTAATGTCTGCTTTCAGGCTGAGCTAGAGCTCTGAGAATGAATGCTTGCTTTCCAGTAACCAGAGCTTCAGTGAATTAATCACAGTTAACAATCACATGTTCTGGAAATGGAGCTAAAGCAAATTGTCTGCACTTGCCACATGATCCTTACTACTTATCACTGAAAAGTGGGGGAATGTCTGATATGGAAATCAGAAAATGGGATTTCTGTTTTTGTTGGCAGAGATAATCCAGCAATATAGATTGAAACACTGTTCTTTGTTCTCTAGTCTTGCAAAATGAAAAATGTGAATATGTCTCTGCAAAGTAGCTTTGAAGTTAGAAGGGCAGCTGGTATTTTCCCGAAGTTATTCTTTGCATTGGTGTTTCAAGTTCAAGGTTTCATGTGTCGAAGTGGGTCTAAGTTTGGACTCCTGAGAAGCTCTCAAGAAGGAGTTCTTGGGAATGTTGTGCATGGTGGGTCTGCACTGCTGAAGCCCTTACCCTGTATATATATACAAGGGCCTGAATTTCCAAGAGCAAAGGCAGTGTTATTAGTTGTTTATGTAGTAATATTCAACAGACTGACTTGAACTGGAAACTTTTGACTAGTGCCTTGGAACAGTACCTTTTGTTCAAAAAATAGTTGTATGTTTAGTATCACAATTTGTCCAATGTTTTATTAAAGCAACAATGGATTTATCTTGATAGAGGAATGAGCAAAGTCAGTGTCTCTATAACAATAAGCTGGTGTGAGAAATCGAGTCACAGGTAACCTGTGGGCAAAACAGCTTTCCAGGGGCTTGTTGTGAAATATTTTCATCCTGACTTTGCTGTGAAGGACAGTTGAAGTTGCCTCTTGCTGAGGCATTCTAGGAGCAGATACTTGTGTTGGAATGAATGTATGGTATGGAGTGAAGTCATGTGTACCCATTTCCTGGAGTATAAAATATATAGGCTACATATATCTGTCAATAACTTTGTTTTGTTTCACCAAAGGAGATAAATTTGCTGCAAACTTTCTCATTAAAAATGGTGCCCGCGTGAATGCTGCTACGCTGGGGGAGCAGGAGACTCCTCTGCACCTCGTGGCATCCTACAGCCCCAAGAAGCACTCGCCAGATGTCATGGCAGAGATGGCACAGATTGCACAGTCCCTCCTGCAGGCAGGAGCCAATCCAAACATGCAAGACAGCAAAGGCAGGTAAATACTGGGGGAAGTAAAGTGCTGCCAGTGTAACAGACAATGCTGTGGTGATCGGATGCAACCTCCTAAGAACCTGTTCAGGTCTTTCAGCAAAATGCAGCTGATGCTGGAAGCAGGAATTCATTTACCAAATTTGAGACCTGTTGGTAGCACTCAAAGTAGAAAGTTGTGCAGGCTGAATGGTACCGTGTCATGGGCAATTAAACATAGCCCAGCTACAGAAAGCTGGGGTGAGTTGAGTGTTAGAACACATGGCACACAGTTAAATTGCCTTTATTGAATCACTGAATGGTAAAAGCTAACTAAGATGACAAATAGTATACCTGAAGCTGTTAGGGAAACCAAAATGTTCTCAAAAAATGCCAGTTTCTGCTGTGTGTTTATCTGAAGTGTACGGCCTGTAAGCTTTTTTACAGGCTAGGTTAGGCTGGCAAGCAAGTTCATAAAACAATATAGAAGACATGGAATGTATCAGCTGCACAGTTCTGACAGGTGAAGCTATTGTGGTTCTTCCTTCAAAGTTACTTCTTACATTAATGAATTCCTTACTACCAAATTAATTGGAGTCAAGTTCACTAAAAGTTTAGATTTCTCTTTCTTTTAAGAAGTGCTTGTGCCCTTCTCCTTTAAGGGGAGATGAAAGCCTGTAGTTCTCTGGGGGCATGTTGGTGACTGGGGCCAAAGTCTGAAGTGTCTCACTTATTCCTGCTGTAACTGTTCTTACTCCAATTACAGGACCCCCTTACATGTGTCCATTGTGGTCAGGAATGAGCCTGTGTTCAGTCAGCTCCTGCAGTGCAAGCAGTAAGTCTCACATTAATGTAAAATGCACTAAGGTTACCTTGTACAGTGAAGATGTGAAAACTGGTTTAACAACTGTTCTGTGCCTTTTTGCCTTTCAATAAGACTAGTAATAACTTGGGATGCAAAAGTGTAAAGGCTTTGCATTAGTGAAGATGCTAAAACCATATCAGAAGCCATGTAAGTTTTTGCCCTGCTGTAAAGAAGCAGCGAACTGCATCTCTGTTTTTCAAAGAGGTTGAAATAATTCCAGAGGTGAAGGTTGATTTGTAGTGGAGCTAAAAGGATAATAATGCTCTTGAAATATCTCAATATATTCTTGAGTCCAACTTGGGTTCTGCTTAGAGGTGACCTCTTAGGGTGGTGAAGCAGAAGACTTCATTTGACTCAGATTCATTGCAGCTGGATTTGCAGTTCTTCTACACGGCTTACTCAAGGGAATTTACTCTTTGTTACACTTAGTGGGAGCCCAAATCTACCAGGGATTCTACACTTCCCTAGGAGCAATGAGCTTGAATTTAGTAGTCACTAAAAGATGGTGTGCTTGTTGCTTGTTTCAGAGTATTCACAAATGCTCTGAAATAACTGGAGCTACATTAGGCTTCTTGGCAAGCAAAAGTTGTCAGAGAGGTATGAGATGAACTAGTACAGTAGCTGTTCTGACATTTGGAACTTCAGCTGAGTTGGGGAACCACTTTTTAAGGTATAAATTGGGGGACACTAATTTTTATTTTTAGACTAGACTTGGAGCTGAAGGATCATGAAGGAAGCACAGCTCTGTGGCTTGCAGTCCAGTACATCACTGTATCGTCTGATCAGTCTGTGAACCCTTTTGAGGATGCCCCTGTTGTGAATGGAACCTCATTTGATGAGAACAGTTTTGCAGCAAGGTTGATCCAGCGAGGCAGCAATACAGATGCTCCAGACACAGTAACAGGTAAGTCAGAGGTTTGTATTTCATTGGAGGCAGAAGGCTTGTGTGTTAATTGCTTAATGCTGACTGCACTTGGAGGAGCTGCATGAGGTTTCAGCAGCAATTGCTCCATAATAAATGCTAGGTGGTAGTTGCTTTACCCAGAACTGGTGCACTGACAAGCTGAGATGGACTTGCAGGAAGTGACAGAAAATCTGGACTCAGTGCCAGGTTCTAATACCCTCTTTACAGTAAAATTTCAAGATCTGTAATCACTAAATGGAAGTGATGTGACAGTTGGAAGGGGGCTACTAGTAACCCCTGTAACAAGGGTTTCCCTTGCTGACTTCAAAGTGTAATGTAAAGTAATGGGGAAGGTGTTAGCACACTTGTTACTATCAACGTGTGGTTGGAATAACAGTGTTCTTGGTTTTTCTTTAGGAAACTGCTTGCTTCAGAGAGCAGCTGGTGCAGGAAATGAGGCAGCTTCTCTCTTCCTAGCAACTCATGGAGCAAAAGTCAACCACCAAAACAAATGGGTAAAAGCAGAAACTTAGTCTGAAAGTTCCTTTGCTTCTCTTCAAAAATAAGATAGCAGAGATCTCTTATAGCTAAACCATAGCTTAAAGCAAGTTAGAGCACTTGATGAACCTTTGCATATGTTCAGGTATTTACTAGTGACCACTTGCATTCTTGTGGCACTGTTCTTGCAGAATCACCAGTTGCTAACATTCTTTTAGCACTTACCTCAGTAGCTGGTGTAATAAAATCCTTAGTGAAAGCTAACTCATGTAGTTTGGAACTCCTGAGGAGCTTCAGCTACTAGGACTGAAACTCTTCACACTAGCTCTTGTAGTTTTAATAGTTTAAAAGCTGCTTCTCTTCATGTCTCAAGCTGTTAACCCAGCACCTTGTTTATTAAAGGGAGAAACCCCACTGCACACAGCCTGCAGGCATGGCCTAGCAAACCTGACAGCAGAACTCCTGCAGCAAGGAGCCAATCCCAACATCCAGACAGCAGAAGCAGTGCTTGGGCAGAAGGATGCACCTGCTCCTCCATCAGCAGAGAACGTTCATCTGCAAACTCCCCTGCACATGGCTATTGCTTACAATCACCCAGATGTGGTGTCAGTCATCCTAGAACAAAAAGGTAGGTGTCCAGACTGTTGATGCTGCAGTGAATTGCTGTTTTGACAAATTACTAAGAAAGCATATCTTCCTGTAAACAGTGTTTAAGAATAAAAATTATTAAAACTGGCTAACTAGTCTTAAATCATCTGCTTGTTAAAACAAGAAAAATATTTTGGCTGTTTGTAAATTCTCCACTGTAGATAATGGGCTTGAACAGTTAGTCTTGGGTTCTGTTACAACTGAGATAGCTTCAAAGCATTTGCTTCAGGTGAATGCTGGAATCAATTTTAGGTAAAGGCATTTTTCTGCAGTGAGACTTCTGCCTCCCTCAACTCCTTAGTAAGAGGACTTCATACAGAGCAATGCTGGTATTATAGTAGAGTTGAGACTTGAGTGCTCAAATACCAGCAGATGAGTTCATTAAATGCTGCTAGTCAGCTTCTTTCTAGCAGCAGGAAGGGAATTTGACAGCAGAAGCAGGGCCAATTTTGTCTTCTACCATAAGTGGGATTTAGAAGGAAGTAGGTAAACTGGGGTAAATATTGCCCATCCTAGGTAAATATTGCCCATCCCAATGGGTGAACTGGGGTAAATATGAACCATCCCAGGCTCCACCATACTGTGGAGCTTCCGCTCTTTGTTCTCAGAGTTTTGTATATGCCACCCTATTTGGAGTTGCAGCTAGAAAGGAACGGGTTAAGCCACTTAGCTAGAAATTGACTTTTTTTCTTGGTATATGTATTAAGATCAGTCAGTATGGGCAATATGGTCTGAATCCTAGGCAGTGTCACATCAGGGAAGCTGAAGGTACTTTGCTCAGATCTTACAAACTGACTGCTAAAGGAACAGCCTAGCACAGAATGTGACATTGCTGCTGCAGCTTTCAGTGTGTGACTGCAGGTCAAGTACAAGAATGCCCTAATTCCTTATGCTTTCTTGTAGCTAATGCTCTTCATGCTACCAACAACTTGCAAATTATTCCCGACTTTAGTCTAAAGGACTCGAGAGACCAGACTGTGCTGGGATTGGCTCTTTGGACAGGTATGTGCCTTCAGGATGTGAAACTATGATGTGAACAAGATTTTCTTAAAGATAAAACAGCTGGTGTGTTTTCGTGTTCTGGCTTGTGCTGCTGGGGAGGAGTTGTCAAGGAGAGCTTTAGATGGTTCTTCATATTTTAAAATTAGTGTTCACATGTGACTTAGTGAAAGATTTCTAGTCCTACGGCTTCTGCCCAGAACTGTACTTGCACTTTAGTGGAATTCTTCCTGTGTGAACTCCCTGGTAGTTTTCATATCAGATGAAAACTATTAATCATATTGTCTGTGCACGTTAACTTTGTTCTATTAGTCTCAGTGTGTCTGTTTTGTAGAACTGAAGGTAAAATACTAATGAGCTTGGTTTGTTCAGGCATGCACACAATAGCAGCTCAGCTGCTTGGATCTGGGGCATCCATCAATGACACCATGTCAGATGGACAGACACTCCTACACATGGCAATCCAGAGACAGGACAGTAAGAGTGCCCTCTTCCTGCTGGAACATCAGGCAGATATAAATGTCAGGTAAGATCCTAACTGATACAACTCTCAGCTGTATATGTATCTAGGAGCAGGTGCTGACTGCCTTTGTAAAATGGCTTGAGATTTGTTTCAGATTGTGGTTTATACCTAGTTATGTGTCTGGAAATGTTTTGTGGCACTGTTTATGGCTGAGGGATTACATGTGTTAACTTGGACCCAGGTATAGCTCCATTCATCAGTACCTCCTCTTGTGGCTGCCGAAGGAGGTGCTGCTTAATTCTAGGTAAAACAGCTTCCTCTGTAGCAGACTGAAGTCCTAGAGGCACTGAACTTCTATTGTCTCATCCATTTGCCAGCTTGTTAGAACTGCATGTTTGCTGCCATCCAAAACAGTTAGATACAGATCCAGCAACAGGGGTCTGATAAACTTGCCTCCTCAGTATCTCCTAGATAACTTACATTAGACTTAACAGAACATTTGTCTGCTTACATGACTGACAGGCTATCTGTTAAATTTGGGAAGCTGTACTGTAATGAATGTCATGAGTACAAACTGCCTAATGCTGCTGTTTAATTCTAACTTCAAGTTTTTAACAGTTGGTATTTGACTGTTGCTTGAATTGTTGCCATGTTGGAGACAAAGCTGTTTGCTTCTGTGGCACCAGGCTGGCTCAGAAGGAACTCTGTTCAAATAATGGCTGCACTGAAGGAATTGAATGTTTCTGAGCTAAGAACACTAACTTGATTTTCCAACTGTAGAAATCAATCACTTGGTAAAAGTGAAGGGAAGAAGAAAGGTAGACTAGAGAGCTGTGATGAAATACATTTGTGATGGTCTTACCACAGCAAAAATACATACGAGAGGAGTTAATTCTTGGCTTTGCCAATAAAGTGCTGTCACTGAACTTTATAATGCATCTGTAACACTTGGAAGTGTCCCTGCTGCAGGACCCAGGACGGACAGACAGCCCTACAGCTGGCTATCCAAAACCAGCTCCCACTCGTGGTGGATGCCATTTGTACCAGGGGAGCAGACATGTCTGTGCCGGATGAGAAAGGAAATCCTCCCTTATGGCTCGCCCTGGAAAACAACCTGGAAGACATTGCATCAACTCTGGTAGGACTGTCACTTGGCTTTAGTCTCAGTTTCGTTCATCTTCCTATAGCAGCAAAAGGCTTCATTAGCAAAAGCAAACTCAATGCGTGAAAAGACTAGTCCAATAGGACTAATTTCTGGAGGTCATTTCTTCACCAGAAATTTTTCTTTACTGCAGGAATCTTAAAAATACTATAGTCTGCATAACCAAATATCTTGTAGGTACTTTAATAAAAATATATATTCTATATGTATTCTACTGTCTGGATTCTTGATTTGGGAGAAGTAAGGATCTGCTTAGACCAGTCTATAGCACACATAACTTGTGTAATGATCAGCTTTCTGAATAAAACTGAATACTCATTTTATGCTTTAGTGTATGTGCTGCTTTTTATTGCATCTTAAAACTGAGCCAAGAAGGCCTTTAAAGGCTTATATTTACTTTAAAGACTGTTTACTTTCAGGCATGGGTGATACAGCAGGAGATTTCCTAGGAGACACAAGTAGACCTCCTTGTGTCTTTTTCCTAAGGAAGTTACTTAAAAGCTTTGTCCAGTTGTCTGCTTGAGACAGCTATTTAAAAACACTGCTAGTGACATGAGAAATACATTTTGTAAATGTTCTTGACTGTTCTTGTAAATGTTCTTGACTGTTCACTCTTAACTACTCATCTTTAAACCTTGTCAATAGTTTGTCAAGTGGAGTAGAACAAGTCTTAAGTGCCACATTGCTCAAGTATGTAGCTCTCTAGTTGAAGAATACAAATATTAGCAATACCATTCCTGGAAAAAAGCTCTCTGTTTAGCTGAATGTCTTAAGAAAGCAGGTAACTGGGCCAGACCTTCAAAGGCAATGTCTGCTGATGCTGCTTGATTTACTGTAGGTGCTTGGCATTGCTGAAAGTGAGGTAACTAGTCCAACCTGCTTTAGATCTATCTATCAAAGTATATGGACAAATATTTGAATTGTTAATAAATACCACCTAATTAAGGATTATACAGTAAACTAATAAAGTATTGGTCTGGAAGACTTTAGAGTAGCTTCCAAAATTCAGGGACTGTCACAAGAATAGACAAGGAAGGCATCTCAAGTTTTACCTCCAGGGGATAATGTTCCAGAAACATTAGTCAGGAAGTATAGTAGGAGCCTGTTGAAAAAAACCCCCTCATTGTGTCATTGGGCTTCTCTTTCCAGGTTAGGCATGGCTGTGATGCAACGTGCTGGGGGTCAGGACCAAGTGGCTGCTCACAAACCCTTCTCCACAGAGCTATTGATGAGAACAGTGAACAGATTGCTTGCTTCCTGATCCGCAGGTCAGACCCCTTCCAAAATACAAACTTTCTAACATGTATGTAGGGCTGTCCCTGGTATAAATTAATTGAATGCTCTCTTAAATCAGTAATTATGTGCTTCCTTATACTTTTGCTGGGTGGGTGACACTTAGGGAATTCTGACCAATCCTAAAGACACATTCTGTTATCTATAATAGCATCATGTTTTTGATGACAAGAGTCAAACCAAAACCAAGAACTTGTGCTTTTGTAGAATGTGTCAGCAGTTGCTGTGTCAGCTCTTGTCATCTTTTCTGTGACCTTTATTGAAGCAGTTTAAATCTGGATTAAACATAATAAATTGACTGCACTGTGTTTGTTGTAGTGGGTGTGATGTGAATAGTCCCAGAAAGCCAGGCCCGAATGGAGAAGGAGAAGAGGAAGCCCATGATGGACAGACTCCCCTACACTTGGCAGCCTGCTGGGGACTGGAGGAGGTGATCCAGTGCCTTCTGGAGTTTGGTGCCAATGTCAATGCTCAGGTATGTGGACAAGTCATGCCCAGTTTTTAAAAGTAGATTCTTTTCCTCCAACGTACTGAAAACAAACTTTCACCTGTGTATTTTGTATGATAGAGAAAAGAAAATCTTTCTCTTAGAGCTGAGCCAGTGCAGTGACTGGATGCAGCTCTGCTTTCTCTCCTGTCCCTTTTTCCACCACTGGTGCTTCTCTGCCCCTATGGTGGTTAACTCAGGAAGCTGTGCTGAAGGAAAATGATACAGAAAACTTACTGCATTGTTAGTTTTCTCAGGTACAGTGGGATACAGTGTATCCTGTCCCTGGTGGGGAATTAAAGACAGGAGCACAGCTGAAGTAATCATTAAACCGGCTACAGCTTAAAACTCCAGAATACTCTGCTCTGTTAGTATGTTTGGGAAATATCTTCTGTTATTGAGTAAACTGGGGTGATGTAAGTATGAGTTACACTTCATTTCTGATTACACAGTAATCCTTAAACAGAAGCTTTATAAATAACAACAAAAGAAACAAATGGATAACATTTTTGTTCTGATGACATTTTGGTCCTGATGCTGTTGAAAGTGACTTTAAAATTAATCACAGAACACAGTCACGAAGCAGCCTTGGCTGTAAACTGCTGCTTGATGCAAACAAATGTTTAAACACATCAGCTGACTTTGCTATTAAATTTGAATGCTAATCTCTGCCCCCAAAATGACTGACTAAATGGGAGATGTTGTGGTGAGCTATTTAAAAGGCTGTATAGCACAGGATTGAAGTCAGCCCATTGGGAGAAACAAATCTCAATTTGCTTTTTTTACACTGTGGGTTTGAGCTTGCCCTGCAGCTGTTTGGTGTCCATGCTGAAGGAAGCTGGGTAGGTCACAGGATTAAACTACTAAATTTCCTTGACCCTCCAGATTTAGAGAAGGATTTAAGTACTACAGAGTCTATATTTGACAAACTTTCTGATTTCCTTCTAGGATGCAGAAGGAAGAACTCCAATCCATGTTGCCATTAGCAACCAACATAGTGTTATCATTCAGCTGATGATTTCACATCCAGATATTAAACTGAATGTACGTGACAGGCAAGGAATGACTCCCTTTGCTTGTGCCATGACATATAAAAACAATAAAGCAGCTGAAGCAATTTTGAAGAGGGAACCAGGAGCTGCAGAACAGGTAAGCTGGGAGAGTTCAAACCATGCTGGTTTTGTTACTGCACTAGTTTGTGGTAACAGCTGTTCCACAAGCCAGTTCTGTTTTATTCTTTTGTGGCTTTACATGCAATCCATTTGCCAGTTCTCTTAAGCAGGATTTATTAGGAAACTGTAGGTGTGTATGTGATATGTGTGAGTAAGAACATTAAGAGTTAGTGTCTTGTCAATACTAAACTGAGAAACAGACATATGTGTGTATAAGGAGAAAATTCTAATTCCACTCTTGACTTGTGCTGGACTAGTACAGAAATAGTCTATTACCCAGCTCTCCTAAAGCTGTCCACAACAGAAAACCTGACCTAAAATAACTGAATAATAGATGCTATGCTGCCCTGCTGAACTATGAAACCTCCAACTGTATCTTCAGGCTTTTGGTGTGACACTTCAGGCAGCTGTTCAGGAGATTCTTCCTATCCTGTGCAAGTTTAATTACTAGTCAAATATTTGAGTGCTTAGCAAGCTCTTGTTTTATATCTAAAACATGGTTACAAATACAGCCAGTTTAAATATGCTTTAACATCAGCTGCAAGGCAAAGTTGAACAACATGTACTTGGTATTAAGCCAAAAAAACGAGTTCTCAGGTTGCCCAGAGCAGCTGTGGGTGCCCCATCCCTGGAAGTGTCCAAGGCCACATTGGATGGGGCTTGGAGTAACCTGGGGTAGTGGGAGGTGTCCCTGTCCATGGCAGGGAGCGGACTGGATCACTTTAGTGAATGTAAAGTGAATGCACTTTACATCATTGTGGCAGGATCCCATGTTGCTTCCTTCTCCTGGATTAATTGCCAGATAGACTCAAGCTTGTTTCATTTAACTGAGTTTATCATTAACTGCTGCTCAGTACTTAACCACAACAGCTGTTAACTTTTTGTCTGTCTAAAAATACTATCCAGTGTGTGGTCAAGGAAGGACAAGGTTATAAAATAGAAATAAAGTAGTGTGAGGCAGACTGGACTGAGCAGCAGATAATTTCTCAGTTCAGTTATTCGATAGTCACATCTATCAGGTAAGTCTCTCATGTCAGCCAGCGAATGGAACAAGATTCTACAGTTCAAACAGAGGAAGCAAGTGTCTCTTAGTGAAAACATGTCCTACTACATAAACCACCTTGTTCTACAGGAATAACAAGCTAATTGCACGTGCCCTTTCTGCCCCAGGTTGATAATAAAGGCCGGAATTTCCTCCACGTGGCTGTTCAGAACTCGGACATCGAGAGCGTGCTGTTCCTGATCAGCGTGCAGGCCAACGTCAACTCCCGGGTGCAGGACGCCTCCAAACTGACCCCCCTGCACCTGGCAGTGCAGGCTGGCTCCGAGATCATCGTGCGCAATCTGGTGTGTGCTGAGCACTCACCGTTCCTCTGCTCCAAAATGTGCACTCTGCTTACTGCACAGGGCCTGCCTGTGATCCATCACATCCAAGTGACGCCACTTTTCTGAGACACAAAGTCCCCTTAGCTCGTGCTGTCAGCTGAGCTGCTGCAGCAGCCTTCACATGAGCATGCTGGGTTTGCAGCAATCGTTGGGTTTGGTTCTTTTTAATGAATCTTTCCTTGCTCTTTCTGCACATTTGAACACAAACACAAGTTTTGTATCTCACTAATTATACCATTTTATACACTCTGGAGTCCTAGAAGTATTTCTGTACTGTAGAGTCTTGTGTGCTTCATTCACAGAAATAAACTGTTGGCTAAAATAGCCCTGAAACCATCTTTGAACATATTCCTTCTTGCATCCTGACAGCTGCTTGCAGGTGCCCAGGTGAACGAACTGACCAAGCACCGTCAGACTGCTCTTCACTTAGCAGCCCAGCAAGACCTGCCCACCATTTGTTCAGTCCTTCTGGAGAATGGAGTAGACTTTGCAGCTGTAGATGAAAATGGAAATAATGGTAAACTTCAAGTTACACAAGTAAATGCAAACACTTCAGTGGGTCTGTTAATGATGTTTCCTAGTGGTGAGAGCTCACTGTGAATGGGTTTGCACTGTACTGCAAAGGTTAAAGAATGAAAGTCCAGGAAATCAAAGCAGTTGTTTGAGATGGGGGGTTGGGAAAGTGGAAGAAGGGTGTTTCATTTCGTTATTAGGCTGTAATTATTGCTTGAACCTTCTTTTCCTGTTTTTCTTTGGTGTTTCTTTACTGTTCAGCTCTGCATCTGGCAGTGATGCACGGCCGTCTGAACAACATCCGGGTCCTCCTCACAGAGTGCAATGTAGATGCAGAAGCCTTTAATATCAGGTAGTTATTTATATTATAATAATATCAGGTAACAGACTAAAAGAATCACTTTGTATTTTAAAATATGTGCTGATATGCTGCTTAAAAATATATATTTGGCTTGTATTTTATTATTTATACACAAATTTGGACGTGTGTAGATGATGCTGTGTCTAAATTCTGTGTAAATTATATGTATACACCAAGGAAGGAAAGTTAAGTAGGGAGTTGTGTGTGAGTGACTGAGATGTAGCATTGTTCAAGTCTGAAAGCAAGAAGAGTTGGATGAGTAGCTGCAGTAGCAAGCAGACTTTGATCAGAATAACTGTTTTCCCCAGAGGCCAGTCACCAATGCATATTTTGGGACAGTATGGGAAAGATAATGCAGCAGCCATCTGTGACCTCTTCTTGGAGTGTATGCCAGAATACCCTCTAGACAAACCTGATGCTGAAGGAAACACAGGTAGGTGGGACTCAACAACTATTAAACTTGAAAGTCACTTGAGTTGTATTCATGGTATGTCACTTTTAAAGCTGGAATAATTGGCAGTAGTATGTTAAATACAGTAAGAGGCACACAATATATGGGAACTTAAAAACTAAAGATCCTGTGTGGACTGAATGTAACACAATCTACCACTCAGTTAACTGGCTTTTATTTTTCAGTGCTTCTCTTGGCTTACATGAAGGGAAATGCTAACTTGTGTCGTGCAATAGTGAGAGCTGGGGCTCGCCTGGGAGTTAATAATAACCAAGGAGTCAATATCTTCAACTATCAAGTTGCTACAAAACAGCTTCTCTTTAGATTGCTGGGTAAGTACCACTTGCTATAGTGGGAAAGTATTTCTGGCTTATTCTTCAAGGATACTTTGGAGGAAAAAACTCTGGACTTTTGACTTAGATGACAGTAGTTCCAGAGAGGTAAAACTCGTGAATTTTATACTAGTAACAGTGCAGAGTAGAAATACTAGTTTTTCTGGTGATTAGCTGAAAAATTTACAACAAAAGTTGTACAACAGACTGTTAGATACTACTTTTTCTGGGAGGATAGACATGGGAACTCTTGGCTGGTTGTGTAGTCCAATGTAGCTTAAAACACAGACACTGCTTTTTAACTGGTGTTCAGTTGTTGTGGACAATGTGATGGGAAACAACTATAGATTATCTACAAACGAGACTCCAGCTCCTGCAAGAGTAGTTAAATCCACTATATTGGAATGCAGCCTAGAACTGGAAAAAGCCTTTAGGTTTAGCGTACTCAGAAGGTGTCTGAGCCCCTTTTTGCCTTCACATTTCTATCTCTTAACAGATATGCTGACAAAAGAACCTCCCTGGTGTGATGGCTCCAACTGCTATGAATGTGCTGCCAAATTTGGAGTCACGACAAGGAAGCATCACTGGTAATATGAGCCCCCTTGCTGTGCTTGCAAGGAAATGGATTCCTCCCCAAATGTAGCTAGGCTTGCTCCTTCTAGTAGCTTAGGAAATCTCCATGTTAACATAGGTGTATAACCACTAATCCAGCTGAAACATTCCATCCTGTCTTAGATCAGAAATGTGTAGTCTGACTGAAACAATGTTTTAAGCAGCTTGTGCATTTAATATTCTGATTTGCTGTAAATGAGAAATTATGTTCCAGTAGTGAAACAAGATTTAAATACCCAGTTGTCAGAGAAAGAGTGTGATGCACTTCACTCCACAGAGGAGAATCAATTCATTTTATTAAGAGTGAGTTAATAGAAGTTCAATGGTAACTGTGGTAGTGGTTTAGCAGGACTTGATTATTTCCTGCATAGAGGTGGATCAGGGAGAGCCTCCTGTGGGGGCATATGGTTCAGAAAGAACAGCCACTGGAGCTCTGGCTTACACAGGAAAGACAGCAGGGAGCACACCAGGACCACAGTGGTAGTATGACCTCCTCCAAAAAAGGTGGCAGATTAGGATGGGTGTTGACAGCTTAGGTTTGGGATTCTGCTTGCAGTGTGGAAATGGCTAAAGATGAGCATGAGCTGCTATTGTGTAGATAGGAGTTCCCTTTTTAAAACAGTCTGAACTTGTACAGAACATGCTGGGTTGGAAGGGTGTTAAGCTCAGATTTTTCTTAGCTGAGTATGCTAGAGAAACCACACGTGCGTCAGTTGAAGCAGCACCATGTGACTCACTAGTACAGAACCAGCACATGCTGTTGGCATTAGTCAATTACTCCATGACAGATACCAGAAGATAAAAGAAGAATCATAGCTTTTCAACTGCTAATGTGTATTTAATGATGCTATCACTGATAAAGAATGTCAAACAGTAACATCCTGGTGTTCACTAGAAGGGAATTCACTTTTCTCCCACCCCTCTTCTATCAACAGCCGACACTGTGGACGCCTGCTCTGCCATAAGTGCTCAACAAAGGAGATTCCTATCATAAAATTTGATCTGAACAAGCCAGTTCGAGTTTGCAACATCTGCTTTGATGTCCTGACTCTGGGAGGAGTCTCCTAGTATGCTGTGGAAGTAAAGGGATTCCCAGTCAGTGCTCCTGACAGCAGCTCTGCTTACAAGCCCTCTGGATAGGGAAGAGGAGGCTTACACATGTCTTCTGCAATAGACTGAACTAATTAAGGACCCTGTTATGATATACTCCGGTATAAATGATTTTGTATGACTGTAAATGTATTGGGCTGCGATAGACTTCACTAGGAATCAGAGTGGATTGTTGAAACCAAGTGACAAAAGAATTTAGACCCTCTTCTAGTTGCAGTGGGGTATGGAAGCTGAAATTTATACTGATTGAATCGGCATAAAACAGGTCTGTCCTCAACATGGTGCTTTGCACTGAGCAACTCTGTTAAGTCCTGTGGCTTTCAGGCTGATTAGTAGAGATGGTATTAAGTTTCAGGGTAACCAGGTATCTTTCTTTGCTTTGTCTTAAACGTTCCCCTTCTCTAGAGAAGACTTTTTGTGAAGCTAAACTGAGCTGTTGCAACCACTGTTCAAGAAACTCTTCAGACCTGGGGGTAGTTCTAAGTATAGCTTAAGAATTGTGGCCTTACAACAGAAAGCTTTACAACATCTGATGCAAAGCAGTCAGAATTGCAGATCCACATCTTGATACCTCCTCAGCAAATGACTCGTTAGCTTTAGCATGTTCAAGAGAAGTGCAAGATTGTTTTAGGAAAATGCTCTTGCTCATCATTCCTGCTGGAACTGTCAGTCTTTGTTGCACTTTCATATTTATGTTGGTCCTTCCAGTCCATGGCACTTGTATCAATGACCATGAGTTTGCTGAAAGGCCTGAGCATGTGCTAAAGGAGAAACACTAAATGTGGTGAAGTCTAACTCACAGTACAGCAATAAATGCTGAAGTGCATTAGGAATCCCAGGAGGGAGAGAAACACTTTCCTGGGGCTTAGGGGGCCTGGTAACTGCTGTGGGAGCGTCAGTAACCCTACCCAGTGTAGAATGTGCTGCACCTCTAGACACTAAACGTGGGTCCATTTTCAGCAGGATTGCTGGTGAGTGGGAGTGTACGTGGAGGCTTCCTATCAGGAGTAAGCTGCAGTATTTTAATTTAGGCTGGCTGTACTTTCTTAAACATGCTGAATCTGTGGAAACCTACCACCACATTGTTTAGGTAAACAGGAAAGTATTTGACTGGTAGACCAGCTTGTGATTTGGTGGGCAGAGGCTTCAGTTAGAAAAAATGGGTACTTAAGCAAAACTACATGCCATGTTAAGGCTGCTTTTATTTCAAGAGATAAAGCTAGTATAGAGTCAATTCAGCATTCCTCATCTTTACTCCATGAGTTGGTGTGCATTTTTTTATGACTGTTATCTCCAGTGAACATTATGGACAGGTGATGATGTGTTGCCCTGTTTGGAGCAGTGACTTGTTGCTCTTAAAGAGTAAGATGAGATGATGAACCAGGCTGCTCCTGTTATGGGAAACTTGCTCAGTTTTTCTCAAGCTTGTACAAGGAGAGGATAGAAGAGGGTGTAAGTGCTGACATTTGTATGATTATTTCACATCAAGTCTCACTTGATCTGCACTTTGATCTTCCAATATGCCTATATTGTAACTGGAATCACCCCTGTACCACTAGGGAAGAACAATGGATGACAATACAAACTTGCCTCACTCTTTGATGTCTGCTACTGACATGTTTCAACAAAATGCCCTGGGTAACACGGCTGGTCTCTAACAGTTACTAGTGCAACTCTGGCATAATATTGTAGGTGAATGAGGGAAAATACTGGTGTCAGTTAATGTTAGCTACAATAATTGTTGGTGTCGGTTAACTACAATCTGCAGTTTGGGGTTTTTTGAGTGGAAGAGGTGATGGAAAACGTACTTCTGATCTTTCAGGGTGTCTCTGGTTGCAGATCTCTGGCAGTGAAAGAGTGATGGAGAGAAAGTGCATTTGTTGAAAGAAGTCTTGAGTGTAATCCCATGATAATGTTGTTTTCCTTCTTGGTTTGGAGCTGAAGTGATGTGGAGGGGTAAGAGTGTGCTCAGAATGCTGAAAGACAGTGCAGAGGAGAGGTTTTCCAAGGCCACAGCCTGTAGGCTTCAGCCTGTTTGGAAAACTGCACAGCATGTAATTGCCAAAGCATTTAAACACCACTTTTTCAGTGGCTTCTCTGATGTAAGGGCAAGGGAACAGGGAAGCAAACTTTTTAATGATGGAAAATGTGGATCTGGTGAAAATTCAGCTTAACTGAATGGCAAATTAAGGCTGGGTAGTTGCTCTTTTAAAAAAATAGGATATTGATTATAACTGTAAAACTGTGGCAAGATCTGGGAAACCACCTGTAGTGCTCCTGGTTTGCTGTTTACAGCCAGAACTGTCCCAGACTTACTGAAGTCTGAAAGGAAGGTTAAGGTTATTGTTAAATATACATCCTGAGGTGTTGGTCTAATTTAAAGCAACTAAATTCAGCAAATTTGATCCTTTTAAAGTGCCTTTGAGATAGTTTCCTTCCAGCCAACTCTAAATAGCTTTCTGCCAGAGCTAAAGAGGGAAAGCTCACAACTTGAACCAAAACCCATTAGTTCTTTTCTAGTTCAGCTGAGGGTTGATCCCACCAGACAACTAGTGGGGCTCAGTCCCTCACCCACTCTGCCTAGTGTTGGTCTGAGCTCTCAGACCACTGAGATTTTTTGGGAGTTTTGCTGGCAATGCTCCACTACAGGGTACAAATGTGAATAAGGCACTTGGTAATGTAGTGGTGGTCAACACATTTCTAACTCTAAACAACTGCTCTTCCCTTTTTGTAGCATAATACAGTTGTTACCAAACCCCCCCACCCCTCTTACCCCTGCTTTTAGTGGTGTATATTAACTCAAGTCTGCCAAGCATTGAACAAAAGGTTAGATGGAAAATCAGTTTGTGTCCCTGGAAGTGCAGCTGTCACACGAGGCTTCAGGCACTTCAGCAGGGTTGCATGGGAAGTCGGGTGGTTCATGCTGTAGCTCTTTGTTCTGAGACTGGATTCCTTTTGATTGCAGTCATGCAGCACTCTTACACAAGCAAATACCATGGTCTAGCACTCTTACACAAGCACAAACCATGGTCTGGCTGAAATCCTTTGTCTGTAAAAGGTGCAGTCACTGTTTCACACCACTGAGTGGAGTGAGAATGTTGCTGTTGAAGGCACTAACAGAGCAGAGTAAGTTGCTGGCTGAAAGCTGACAGATGCCTTAATGACTTCCCATGCTGGAGATAACAGCTTGTCCAACTGCTCGTGTAGTGCTTATAAACTAACTTTTAACAGTATGGGAGGCCAGGGCTGGATGGTTTTGTAGATCAAATGTTAAGAGCAAGTCCTCTTTTTTCTGTAACCAGCAGAGGTGGTCACTGCAGCAAACTCGTCTCTAGAAAAATCAAGCTTGTATGAATGACAGAAATAACTGAACCTTCTAATACCCTCTGTGAAATAGAAAAGGAAATCTTAGAACAATGGCATTTTATCTGCAATGTTTGTCTGGAGTTGTAAAAATGTATTTTTCCAATATGCATTACTTTGTTGTGTAATGATTCTACTTGTAATAAAATGCAGAATTAGATGATGCATTGTGAGGTGAAACCTTGCTAAGGAAGTATCTGCTCCTGTAGAGACAGCTGCCCCTCTACAAGCTTGTCCTTACAAACCACAAAGCAAACTAGGGATACAACATCTAATTGGGCACAACAACTTTATTCTTTGTTCTGAAATTAGTCCAGGTATTCATTTTCATGTTGTGGAACTGCTACAACCGTTCTTTTGGCTGTCAGGGTCTGGTGTTCTAGTTTGTACCATGTAGTCATCTTGAATGCCTTATACTAGACTTACCTATAACCAGTCTTGTGAAACAAATCTGAGCTTCCCACGGGCCAGAGCTGCTTCATGGAGTTCATCAGTTTGAGTTCCTAACACTGGATGCACTCAGCTGTGTTCTGGAGGAGCTCAGCCCCCTGGGAGAGCAGAGAGCTGCTGCAGCTTCACTTCAGGAAAAGGAAAACTCCAGTGCAATAGCAAACCCAGCCAAGACTTCTGGGTGAGATTGTGATGCATTAGTCTTTTATTAATAAAACTTACTGAAGTACAGATGAATGGTGAGCTTTATTAGAGCACTGTCTGTGGTGACTTGAGCCCTCTGTAACTATCACTGTTTTCTTCCTACCCTTTTCCACCATGGGAGAATCCAGCTGAGCTGCTCAATTGGAGTTACAAGCATGATAGTCTTGGAGCACTTCAGGTCAGTGAGAGTGTCTCCTTGTTTGCTTTAATAGATGACTTATTCCTAGTGCAAGGCAAAGCCTCCCCAGTGTTTCCAAACCCTAAACTGAGGAAACTAACACCTTCCTGCCCTGCCTTTTTGCAGCAGTTTATTTGATTTTTGTGTGGCTCTTGCAATCAAAACCATCTCCTCAGCACTATTTGCATAGTAATTGAGTGTTACAGCAAAATGAAACTTGCTTAGAAGGTCAAGCTGGTCCATCTTCATTGGGACTGGTTTGCCCTCACTTCTTACTGCAATAAGAATTGTCTGGAATTTGCTGTAACTTTTAAATAGCTTTATAAAGCTCTTTTAAAGGCACTTACCAATCATTTGGGGGGATGGTTTCACTACTTTAAATGCAATTTCTTTTTAAATGGGTGGTGGGGTCTTTTTCAATGTGGCAAAGGCCAAAGTTGTGGAGGCAGTGATGCAGCTCTTTCCTGCACCTTTTCCAAAGCTTGACCCTCAGCACTGTGTGAAATGAGTTGCTCACTCCACCCCCAGAGATGGCTCAAGCTCAGGCCTGAGGTTTGGTTCTGCCACACATCCTGCTCCCCCCTGAGTGGCACAAGCTGGCACAGCAGGGCAATGCCTGCAAGAGCTTCTCTTCAGGTAAAAAAACCCAAAATAAAACCACAACCCCCATGTCCCCCCACTGTTACAAGCATGTGCATGTTTAAGTTTGTGCAGCTCCATCCGTGGCAGCTGTAGCATCTCTGAGCTGTTACCAGTGAGAAGTGCTGTAATGTGTCCTGCTGCAAAGGAGTGAATGGTGCCTCCTGTAAACTTTCTAATTTACTAATTATCATTTAGATTTTGGGCCTCTCTTTAGAGGTGGTGATAGCTAAAAATCAGTTTATAAGCACTTTGCAGCTGCTTACACATAGGTGGCAGCTGCCTTAAGGAGAAGAACTGACTCAGCAGGGACCTGTGCCACCACTGGACCCTGACCTGGGTGTCTCTCTCAAAGCTCAGCTCCAGCAAAACTGATTTTAACAGCTGATTCCATTAAAATCAGCAACTGCTTCCCAGCAGCTTGAGGTTTGTAGTGCAGGTATTCACTCCTCCCTTTTAGCCTCACCCAGAGAGGATAATGGCCTGCCCTGCATTTCTGGGAGTCACACTGCTGAATTCTGCCAGCTGTGACACACTAAGTTTAGAGTTTTAGAGTGCTGGGTCTTGTAAGGGCACATCTACCTCAGGTTATAGTGTGACAGGCACAGACCAGATGGGAGGAAGTCTTGTACCAGAATGGAAATGGGAGGCAGATTACAGTAGGATGGTTCTGTTGCCAGCCAGGCAACAAAAAGAAAGCTATTTAAAACTACTCCTTCCTGATCAGAACAGTTTGAAAGTGGTGAATCACAGACCAGGACAGTGAGGTTAATATCAAGCAACAATCCTCACAGGTGCCTTCAATATCTGGGTACAGTATCTAATGCAAACACTGAGTGAGGAAATACAGCTTTGGCCTTTGCCCTCTCTCCTCCCAGAATTTGAAAAGCTTGAGTGTAACTGAACTGTGCAAGTTCCTGATACTGTGGACCTTAATTGCAGAAGAAATTCAGGGCTCTCCCTGCTACCTTTAAACTCTTGGGAGTGAGTCAGGTGCCTGGGAGGGAGCATCAGCACTGCCTGCAGCAGGACCTGAGGGCTGCATGAACTGTGGGCAGTGATGCTGCAGCAGCTCCAGTGCTCACTGACCTCGCTGCCTTAAACCACAGCACACTGTCCCTCCAATGTGCACACAAGCATCCAGTTCCTGACTGCACAAGAAGCAGCTCTAAAATACAATTCAGGCTGTGCATCCAACAGTTTGTTCCCAGGTGCAGAAATATTTCCCACAGAAATAAAGAAAGCATCCTGTTACTTGATTTTTTAGCCACTAACGTGGCTGAAGTGTTTCCTCCATCTCTGTATGTTAAAAAGCATGACAAATAACGTGAAATTGTTACTGCTCCCTTTGCATGGACAGGTGGGAGGGATGGAGCTGGAGCTGCCCACCACGTGCAGGGTCAGCCCGTGAGGAGGACGCACTGCTCGGCCAGGGGATGGCAGCCCTCGTACTGCCGCAGGTGGGGGTTATCCAGGTCGCCTCTGTCGCTGTGCCGGGAGGAGCGCGGCTGGCCCCAGGGCGGCCCGGAGCTCCGCACGCACACGCACCGAGCGCCCTGCGAGCCGGGCCGGTGCAGCTGCCGCGGGACCCCGGCCCAGGCCCGCCGCACTCCCCCGCTAGGAACGGAAAGTGAAAGTCGATTACAATTCAAACCCATCAAAATGCTTCCAGTCAACAGAGAACCCTTAGCAAAAATCCTGAGATCATCTGGGGAAACTAGAGCTAACACTGAGGTAAGCTTTGCTTCCACAGAATTCACAGAATGACCGGGTTGGAAGGGACCTCAAAGATCATCGAGTCCAAGCCAGCCCCAACACCTCAACTAAACCCTGGCACCCAGTGCCACATCCAGGCTTTGTTTAAACAGCCACCATCCCACAGCCTTTATCTTTTTATTGGCTGTGCTTCAGAAACCTGTGGCCTGGAGCTGGTTTCATCACTGCTGCTGCAGGCCCTACCCTTCTGAGAGTGACCAACTCCTGCATTCCATGCTTCCATTGCTAGAGGAATCACAGCCTTCTGGAGCACAGCAAAATACATAAATGTTCACAAGTCACCACACACCTTCACAGAATCACAGTGGCTTGGGTTGGAAGGGACCTCAAAGGATGCCATAGGCAGGGCCACCTTCCAATAGAGCAGGCTCTTGTAGGCCTTCTGTGCCTTGACTAAACAGTGATTTTGAGAACTGGGGCAGAAGAAAAAGTACTTTCCCAGCTAACTCATCATGTCTCTTTTTGTCCAAGTGTCTCTATGGGCCAAGTCCTGCCTGTTCCCCAATCACTGCAGCTTTTAAGCCTCTTACACAAGTCACTGCCACATCACACGTGGCCCCAAGGCTGTCCACAAGCTCAGGCACACACAGAAGCAGATCCCTGGGGCACACAGTGCTGCTGCTGGGCTGACATGAAGCACACGCGTTTTGCAGCGTGGCCTGTGAAATGATCTTCAGACAAAGTAGTCCCTAAGCTGAGAGATAGCTACTAACAGGAATGTGGGTAATTATTATTCAAAGCTTAACCTCATTTTTATGTGGCTTAAGTGAAAATGTTGTGGTGTCAGCCTGTGAGTCAGGCTGTGAAACTGTCTGAAAAGCACAAGTTAATGCTTGTATTCCTGATAGGTGACAGAACCGGTTTGAATCCCAGTCCTACTGAGATTTCTCTCCTGTTTTGCTGAGAACAGGCGATCACATGCATGTGTGGTAAATTCTTTGATTCCAGTGTGACAGGAGAAGCTCAGCCTGGAGAAAAGGGGGCTCAGGGGGGACCTTCTCACTCTCTACAATCCCCTGACAGGAAGGTGCAGCCAGGTGAAGGTCAGGCTCTGCTTCCCAGGAACAAGGACAGGGTAAGAAGAAACAGCTTCAAACTGTGCCAGGGGATGTTTAGGTTGGATACTGGGGAAAATTTCTTCATGGAAGGGCTTTGCCAGGCATTGGCACAGCTGCCCAGGGCAGTGGTGGAGGTCTCATCCCTGCAGGGATTTAAAAGCTGTGTGGATGTGACACCTGGGGCCACAGGTTAGTGCTGGGGGAATGGCTGGGCTCGACAGTCTCACAGGGCTTTTCCCACCTGAACAACCCTGGGAATTCAGGCAGGGACAGAGTCCATGCCTGGCTTATTCCAGCCCTGGCAGCACCACTGCACACACAACCTGTGCCAGGTCCCAGAGCTCACCTGCCCATGGAGTGTGGTGGCTGCAGGACATCTTCCCACACCCTTCCTGCCAGGAGAGGCAGGAACAAAGCACAGGGCACCCAAAAAAAGCCTCTGCTCCAGAGGGGACAAGCTTACCTCTCCCTGGAGCACCAGAACCGGGTGCCTTTAGCAGAGCTCCATTCCGAGTTGCAGGGTGGGAACTGCTGCTTTTTCTGATCACTTTGCTCTTGCAATTTGAGAGCTTCCTCAATGGCAGCCTCCACCTCCCTCAGGGCTTCTGTCGGTGCCCCATTTTCATCGTAGAATCTGCCCACCAGCTTCCCTGGGAGAAGAGATCAATTAAGACCACAGACCTGTTTCCAGACCACAAACCTGTTTCCAGACCACAGACCTGCTTCCAGGCAAGGAAAATGCATAGTTCTGGTGGGGTTTTATTTTTAATTTTCTATTTAAAGACAAAAATAAAAGGAGATGTCACTATGGCCCAATTGTTAGAACCGAACTGAGCTTGCGTCCCTTCAACCCTTGGATCACGCAGCAATTTACCCATATTAATAACTCCATGCAGGATAAGCTTAGGCCCAGACTCATTACAGAGCTGAAAACCAAAGCCAGTTTCAGCTGCACAACCCAGAAGCCATTCCCCAGAACAGCTTCCCTGTGCTGCTACCCCTACATTCTCCTGAATCCTGGTGATTTCACGCTGGCTCCATGCTTTGTGCTGAGACAGAGACAATCCAAGCAGGACAACAGCCAGGTGGGAAAATGATTCAACTTTCCCTTAGAGGGAAGCAGATCTCAGAGACCTGGCTTGGCTGCAGCTCCAGCTGGTCCCTCGAAGGGATCACACCTGCGCATCCATCCCTTGTGTGAGCCCACACACCCACCCACACCCACCCACACCTACCCACACCCACCCACACCTACCCACACCTACCCACGGGCTCGTAGTTGTCGCTGTAGAAGCTCAGCCAGCTGTGGATGGAGAGCAGCTCCGCAGGTGACAGCCCCGACACGGTGTCCACCAGCCCCGCTGGGGTGAAGTCGCCGCTGGCAAACGCTCTGGTGGCATCTCTGCCTGCAGGACAGGGACAGTGAGACCCCGGCAGGGAGAGACTCCCAGACACAGAGTGAACCCCCCAGCCATGGAGTGAACCCCTCAGACACAGAGTGAACCCCTCAGACACAGAGTGAACGCCCCAGCCACAGAGTGAATCCCTCGGCCACAGAGTGAACCCCTCAGACTCAGAGTGAACCCCTCGGCCACGGAGTGAACCCCTCGGCCACGGAGTGAATCCTTCAGCTACGGAGTGAATCCCTCAGCCATGGAGTGAATCCCTCAGACACAGAGTGAACCCCTCAGCCATGGAGTGAATCCCCCAGCCATGGAGTGAATCCCCCAGCCATGGAGTGAATTCCTCAGACACAGAGTGAACCCCTCAGCCACAGAGTGAACCCCTCAGCCACAGAGTGAACCCCTCCATGGCTGACATGGAGTGAATCCCTCAGTCACACAGTGAACCCCCCAGCCTCGGAACACAGCCCAGCCATGGAGTGTGCTCCCCGAACAGGGGCTGAGCCGGGCTGAATGAACGGCCCCCGGCCAGCGGGGACAGCGGGGACAGCCGGTGCCACACACGCACCGCCACCCCTCCCCTCCCCAGCCAGACCCACACCCACCGCACGAGGTACCTGCGAACCCGCTGTAGGCGCCGCCGGGCCCATAGTGCTTGCGGCCCCGCTGCACATCGAAAACCCGTCCCAGCAGGGCGAGGTAGAGCCCGGGCTCGCCCGGCGCCCCGCGGTAGCGGCGCAGCTCGGCGGCGCTGAGCAGGCGGGCGCGGGGCTCGAACCCGCGGCGCAGGAGGCAGGCGGCGGCCAGGCCCAGCAGCGCCGCGGCCGCGCCCCGCCACATCGCGCCGCGACACCGCGCCGCTCGCACGACAGCTTCCTCGCCGCACGGCAGCGTGCAGACGGGCGGAGGGCGCGCTTTACGGCAGCGTGGCGGCGGGGCTCGGAGCCGTGGGGCGGCGTAAAAATCATCTCCTGCCGCCCCTGCCGGGCAGCGGCACCTTCCGCTGCCACCGGCTGCTGCAGCCCAGCCCGGCCGCCAACACTGCCGGAGATGGGCGGCCACCGCTTCTCTGGGCACCCCGTGTCAGCGCCCCGCCACCCTGCTCCTAATGGCGTTGTTCACAGGGACAGTCACAGAACCTCTTGCTGTTCGTGCCCTCTGGAGATCGCCCAGAGCAGCCCCTGCCAAGGCAGGGCCACCTGCAGCAGGTGACGCAGCAGGGTCCCGTGAGTTTGGCGTTTCTCCAGAGAGGGAGACTGCACACCCTCCCTGACAAGTCTGTCCCAATGCCCAAGTTGTTAATATGAAAAATGTTCATCCCCTTCGTCATCTGTAGCTGATATCCTTGTAAACACTAATAACAATTTTAAGGGCTCAGGGAACTTTTCTCGTGTTGAGGTGAAATCTGTCGTGCTTTTGGTCACGGCCGTTACTGGGTGCCACTGAAGAGAGTCTGGCACCGCCGTGCTGACACCTCTTGGAGATAGTTCTCCGAATTAATGAGGCCGCCGGCTTAGTGTTCTCCACAGGACCGGGCGCAGGTGCCAGTGTCACCCGCGGAGGGAGCTGCCCGAGCCGCGCTGTGGCCCCGGATCCGCTCCGGTGTTCCCGGGTCCGCTCCGGTGGTCCCGGATCCGCTCCGGTGGGCCCGGATCCGCTCCGGTGGCGCCGGATCCGCTCCGGTGGTCCCGGGTCCGCTCGGTGGCCCCGGATCCGCTCCGGTGGTCCCGGATCCGCTCGGTGGTCCCGGATCCGCTCCGGTGGTCCCGGATCCGCTCCGGTGTTCCCGGGTCCGCTCCGGTGGCCCCGGATCCGCTCCGGTGCCCCGCCGCCGCGCGGGCTTTGCAGCGTTTTGCGGCAGCGCGGCGCTTGGCGGCGGCGTGGCGCGGCGGCGCTTTGCGGCGGCGCGGCGCCCCGCGCTGACAGGTGCGGCGGGCGGGAAGTTGCTGACTAAGGCGGGCCGGGCCGGGCCGGGCCGGGCCGAGCCGGGCGGGGAGCGGCGGCGGCTGCGAGCGGCTCATGGGGACGGCGGCGAGCCACAGCAGCGAGGAGGAGGAGGAGGGCGCCGAAGAGGGCATGGAGGGGGCGGCGGGCGCGCCCCAAGCCGCGCCGCTGCTGCCGCCGGCCGAGGTGCTGCTGGAGCAGGCCCGGCTGCGGGAGGCCACGGCGCGGCTGCGGGAGGCGGCCCTGCCCGAGCCGCTGGTGTCGCGGCACCACAGCGCGCTGGTGCGATGGCTGGAGGAGCGGCTGAGCCGCGGAGACGAGGCCGTGAGCCTGGAGCAGTTCTGCGAGGTGCTGGAGAGCGTGTCCCGGCTGGCGGCCGGCTCCCGCGGGGAGAGCGAGGAGGTGAGAGCCGGCGGGGAGGAACCGGGGAGAACGTGTCGTGCCAGCCCCTGCCACGGGCAGGGACTCCTTCCAGTACACCGGGCTGCTCAGAGCGCCGTCCGGCCCGGGCACTCCCGGGGTGGGGGTCCCCTGTCCGGGCATCGGGGGAACCTCCGGGGTGCCGCTGGGGGTCGGTGTCACCGGGCCCGGGGCCATCCACACCACCCGGGAGAGCCCGGACACGCGTCCTGGTGGGTGGGGAGAGGCTGGGCCAGAGGGTTCTGCAGGGTTGGAAAAGCGGCTGCTGCTGTTGATACGCCGCCTGGCAGCTTCCAGATATAATTAAAAAAAAATAAAAATTATGTCAGTTATCAGTGATCATGCTCAGCAGCCACTTAAGAAGAAAATGGGTGTTTACAGGAATATTTCTGCTTTTGCTACTGCTGGTGCAGCTGAGAGTACAGGTGTGGTCAGAACATAGGTAGGAAATCCTGCCTGAGTAATTCCTCTTGATACTTACTAGCATTATCAGCAAGCCAAAGTTTACCACTCTGGATTTTATTGTAGCTTTTTAAAACCAGCAGTGAAATTGTCAAGCGTTTCTTTTATTGTAAAGTAGGACTTTTGGAAAGCTTGTAAGGAAGTAGTGTAAGAGAGATCCCCCTCCACAGCCAGAAGGTGGTATGGGCAGCTTTTAATGGCTTAAAGAAAGTAGTTTCCTTTTGGCTGGGATTTCCAGTTTTCCCTTTCTGTGGGAAAGGATATGGAGAATTTAATGTCTAGAGCACTTAAGCTTTAGCTTTGCTCTCTAGAAATCTAAAATGCAGCAGAACACCCTGTTGGGAATTCCACACTCACTTGAGAAAGTGGCTGTGTCTGAATTCCTTAGTGCAGGCAGTTCCTGAGGCTCAGCAGTCACTTCCTGCTGTCTTTGTTTTGCTCCCGAGTAGCAGAACAACTGTGTAAACTGTTCAATCACACACACACGCCTCAAATCAGTGCTGACAGGTGAACAAAGCTCCTGGAAACTGGAAGGAGATGCACTTTCATGCCCAGATAGGTGTGTTTTTACCAGACTGGTTTAAGTAGCTTGGTGAAATGCTGCCTCCACTTCCAGTTCCTTCACAAGAAGAGCCAGTAACAAGCACATCTTCATTTGTAACAGCAGCAAGGGTGAGATGAGTCCATTGGGGTTCTTCCTGCTGGCACAAACAGCTGAACTTTGTGGGCTGCAGAAATATTTTGAGGATTATCTGTATTTCATATCCTCCTCTGCATGAGGAATCTATTTGTTTTGGTTTCATTTCCTGCTCCAGGGCGGGGGGAAAAATCTTGTCACAGGATTTAGCGTGGCGCGGATGTGTGGTCACATCTGGTCTGCCCTGCAGAGTCGAGATGTTGAGAGTTCTGTGGAAAACCTTGATGTCATCATTTCTGGCACTAACCCACGAGCTGTGGTGTTTGAGCTTTCCTTGTACACTGAGGAGAAGTTAGTTTAGGGGTGGCAGGTCAGTAGGTTTCACTTTTTAATGTCTGTAGAGTCCTGTGTGGCACAGCCCAGGTTTGATCTGCCCTTCCAGTTTCTCTGTTCTCAGTGCAGGGCTTTGAGCACAGACTTGAGATGTTTTATGAACAATGTTTAAATGCAAAATCTGTTTTCTATATAAACTGAACCTCTGAATCTTTTTTATTACTGGTTCAGCAGTTGTCATGTCATGTATCAGCTTTGGCTGGCAGCAGTTATGTTGCAGTTCTACTGAGAGCAGAGGGTGAAGTAGGAAGTTCTCCCAGGTCACCTTTCAGATACCTTGTGCCATGCAGCTCCTGAGCTGTGAGATAAGGGGCTGATTTTTCCATGTGCCATATTTCCAAGCAACCCTCTCACCCATAATTTCCTATGAAAGATGTTTCTCACATGCTTCTTCATGTTCAGGGTGGAACTGTGTGGAGTTACTGCATTTATTTATTTAGGAGTAGGATGGTCTGGGTTGTGTAAGGCTGCTGTTCAATTGTATCATGTCCCAGTCCTGCACTCAGCTCAAAAATTCTTTGAGTATAGGTTGACACTCATTTTTTTCCCCCACTTTTTTCCCCCATTACACAGGACAGCAGTGGAAATGACGTATGGTTTTTGTCAAATACGGAGTTTAAGTTATACTGAGCAGTCAAAAAATAATTCTAGAGTTCTAGGTTTGGTGTAACCTCCTGAGATCAGAGGAAGAGTTTAAAAATAAAATAACAAAATACTACATTAAGATGTCAGGACAAGTATATATGTAGTAATCCCTCCTTGTGTGAGAATATAAAAAATTTGTTTAAAGTAGGTGTCAGCAGATTCAGCCTTGTTGCCTTGTGTTTTATTGTCACCAGTTACATCACAAAACTTGTTCAATTTGTCGTTTAGTAATTGTGCAGTTTCACTTCAGGTATGAGGCAAAATGGTGAGAATTGTGTGAAACTGTACATTGAATTGTTTTGGCAACTGAGTTATGTCTGTTAGAATTAATCCCTCTGGCTTGTTGTCCTCAAGCAAAGGTGTTGGGTTTTTGTTTTGGGATCTGCCCAGTGCCTGGGCTGGACTGGCCCTGGTGTCTGCTGGATGCTCAGCACCAGCTTTGCTGCTCAAAATAATTTTTTAAAGGTGATCATTATTAGCTTGGGTTCAGCTGTGTGTGTAATAAGACACTGTAAAGTTTCCAAGCTCAAATCCAGCTCTGTGCCACAGGAGTGCCATGAGAACTTCAGTCAGCTAAAAGACTTGTGTTTCAATTCTGTTATCTTCTGAGGACTTTGCTCTCATTTTACTGGTGTAATTATGTCATGGTTAATTGGCAGGTTATTTTGAGCTAATCATTTCGGGTTGCTGCTCTCTAGGATAGTACTGTTAATGGTACATCAAGTCTGATAATCAGGTAGCAAGCCCAGAGGGTGAAGCAGGAGTTTCCTCCTGAGCAGCAGTGATCCCTTGACTCAGACACCTGTGAGATCATCTGTTGTCAGAGACCAGATTTGCTCAGCTTGGAATAAAAGTTCAGGGCAGTGAGACTCCAGTCTTGCTTGTAAAGAAATCTCTTTTGTAAGTGCATTCCCAATTTATATGAAAAATGTGAATGCTCCTGAAACACTGCATTTCTCTTTTGGAACAAGTTCCATTTTTAGTAATTAAACAGAAATTTGTTTCGAAATTAAATCGGATTGTGAAAATATAGCCAGATTTTTAGTGTGTCACTGAATCATGAGTTCTCTGAAATAGCTAAAGTAAGTTACATATATGAGCTTAGTTCTGGTTTATAGGCTCAGCTGAATAACAATACATTTGTTAGTTCAAAGGTGTGAAATGCTGTGCAAGTTACTTTTTGTACATGCTCAACATGACTTTTTATATTAAATTTTTTATTAAGGTCAAAGTTAATAAAGCTGCCAGTCATTCTCTTCAATAAAAAAAAATCCCAACTCTTTTCTAACTCTCTCTACTGTTTTCAAAAATACGTAGACAAACTCTATTAAACTGATTTTTGGTGTAGGAGGACAGTTTATGGAATGAAACATCAAATAAAAGCATTACTTTTCTTAGGACAATTTCTTAAATAAAGACGAGATGTAAACCCTGAAGGAGTTTTGAGTGGATGCAGTGAGAGAGGGGATGCAGCAGTGATGAGTAATTGAAGGTGTGGCTTTTGGAACCAAACCACCCTTCAGCTGAGGAGCTTTTTGCTACTTCCTTACAGTCCCAGCTCGCCATGGATGGATCCTGCTGATTCACTGGTGATATGATGGGCTGACTCCACCTAACATGACTCCATTGACTTTTATAGAAGGCAGTGCAAATACTTCAAACTTGCTAAACACTGCAGATTTCCAGCCAGCCTGCTTCCTGTTACCATGAATTCAGTACTTTGGGGAATTAATTCTTTTGATTTTATTGTAATAGTGTTACAACATTTGTTGCTATGGTTTTTATGAAATACCTTGCTTTAAGGAAATATGCTGAAATAAATTTTTTTTGTTACCCTTCAGGCCTTTGCACAATTTGATGCTGAAGGAGATGGCACTGTAGATGTGGAGAATATGCTGGAGGCTCTCAAGAATTCTAGTGGAGCAAATCTTCAGGGGGAGCTGAGCCATGTAATCAGGCAACTGCAAGCTTGTTCCCTGGTGCCAGGTATGAGAGCAGTGTTGGAAGAAAGGATTTCCCAAGCCCTGCCCCATAGAAGAGAAGCTGCTTCAATAAATTGATTTAATAGCATTGCTTGTCCTAATCTTATCAAAACCATTCTCCAGAAGGTTCTTGGTTCTTTAGTGTTAATCAAGTGGAGTTGTTGTAAATTAAACATTTCCCAGAACTGCATGCAGAACTTCCTTTCACAAATAACCACTGTTTCCTTCTCTGTGTGACTGAGAAGTGTCTTATTCCTGTTTGGTTTATGTCACAGACAGAACATGTACCTTGCAGAATTTTGGTGAGTGCCCAGCTAATAAAGTCTTGTACTTGGTAACTGGAGCAATAAATCCTCCATGGAGTCTGTTCCAGGGGATGAGTCACATATTTTATTATTATTATTATATTGTTATTCAGCATTTGAAATCCTGATAAAACATAATTCAGGTTTTATGGTTTATAGTTCAGAAAGTATCAGTTTCCAGGATCTTATTTCTGGGATAAGTGTCAGTTACTGGCTTTCCTTCCAAGCATTTGATAAGTGGCTAAAGGGGATTTGCCTTAAAGGATCAGACAAGGAACACTAGAATTTGCTGCAGAGAATTTAGAGGAGAGGACTTAGAGAGTACTGTTCTATGCAGCTATATGCACTGGGATTCAGGTATCAATGCTAAGGAACTCGCATTTCTGACCAAGCTGGTGGAAAGCATTAGGAATGATCCACAGTTCCAAAGAAAAAAGCTCAGTGTAGCTCAGGGTGAGTGATTGTTAACCAAGTAGCAGCTGCTTCACTTAGATTTTGAAGGTAAGGGTTTGGGGAAGCAAAATAAACATAAGATTTTTGATAATTGTTTTGAACTCCTTCAGGCATTTCAAGTCACTGGCAAAAACATTTTCCTGCACTCTTCCTTGCTGTATTTCCCACTTTCCACATTTCTCCTGCTGTAGAGATTGCAGACTTGAGCTCCATCCTCTGATAGTTTTGCATCCTTCTTGCATTGTGGTGCCTAAGGAAAGGATGTCTCCTTCCAGGGTTTATTGACATATTTTCTGAGTCAAAAGAGCGCCTGGGCCTTCACGCCTCGATGATCCTGAGATTCTTGCACCGGAACCGCATCTCCAGCACTGCCATCCCTTACCCAGTGCTGGAGTACTTCAACAACATCTGCACCATGCGCTCCTCCGTGCTGAAGGATTCTTTGGATCGACTTCTCCTCAAAGAGAGAGGTGTGCAATGTCTTCCCTTATTTTTTAGGATGATTGTGTGACCATGGCTTTGAAAAAGAGACTACAGATAAAACAAAAAGCTTTCTTTACTATGTCACCTCTAACAGGCTTCATGTTTTATGAAGTTGATCTGCATGCTTCTGTGGATTTTTGTTGGTTTTTGAAGCACATCAATTAATTTCTGAACTACCCAGCAATATGAGTAACGCTCCGGAATGTTCTTATCTTTCTCTGGGCTTGTTTCAGAATTAATGGTTACTCATTTGTGATATTCTGTATTCAGTGAAATATCTTCTCTAGTTGCTAGAAACTTAGTTTCCCTGTGAAGGTGGATGTTTTGTGAAGTTGACTCTTCAGCATTAAAATATACTTTATTATTTTGGACTGGAGGTGATGAATCTTACACTGTATCTCTGATTGGACTGGCCTGGTCCCTACAGGGAGGGCTCCTTTTCTTTACAGCTTGACTAGATAATTTTCAGATTTCTGCACTTCTATTGAAATAGATCAAGTTACATGGGAAAGAGAGTGCTTTGTCCTTTCCCTAAAATACATGAATTGAAGTTTTCCTCATTGTAATTTACTTTTGCCTTTCATCTGTTTGTATTTGGGCATAAAAATAATAAAGCGCTGTTGAGGCCAGTAATGAAAGGGGTAGATAAAGGCTATTGAACTCTAGGGAATGGAGGTGTTTTCATACTGAGAGTGGTAGATGGAGATTATTGCAATTTCTTCTGAAATGAAACTTTGCTGTCTTCTAGTTTCTATCAGAAACAGTCCTTCAGGGGCTGTGTTCTGTGCCAGGGAGTTAAATTGTGTGAGATAATTCTTACAAGGGTATAACAATACTCCAAACAGGCCGAAGAAAAAATATTCTGAGTGTTTTTTTTTTTTTTTTTTTGCAGAATACCCCAGTGATCTGAATGGTAATCAGGAGTCAGACAAGCTGAAATCTGTCATGAAGTGCTACACACACATCGAAACCTCCTCCAATTCCGCCGATATCGACAAGATGACAAACGGAGAAACGTCCTCCTTCTGGCAGTCGGATGGGAGCGCTCGATCCCACTGGATACGGTGAGCTCGGGGCTGGGGCTCCGAGTGCTGACAGCCACGGGGGCTTGTGCTGGATTGATCCTGCCTGGATGCCAGCTGCCCCCAAGGCTGCTCCATGACTCCCCTCCTCAGTGGGCAAGGGAGAGAAAATGTAACAAAAGGCTCCTGGGCCAAGGGCAGGGAGAGCTCTCTCACCCGCTGCCATCACAGACAGAGCAGACTTGATTCAGGGAATTTAGTTCAGTTTTTAAATTAGGGTGGGGTTAGGAGAAACAAAACCAAATCTTCCCCCTCTCCTTCCCAGGCTTAGAAAAAAAGGAAGAGAAATTATCTCCTCCCCTCCAGAGGCATGGACGGATGGGGAGTGTGGGCTGCACTCAGTTCATCACATGCTGGCTCTACCACTCCTCCCTCCTCAGGGATAGGACTCCTCACATGCTTCCCTGCACCAGTGTAGGGTCCCTTCCATGATGCTCCCTCAAAGTGCTCCAGTGTGGGTCCTTCCCATGGGGTGCAGGTACAGAACCACAGATAATTGACTTGGAAAGAACCCCCAAGAATCATCAAGTCCAGGTCTTAAGTGAATGGCCCCTTTGGGAACCAGTCCTTCAGGAAGAGGCTGCTGCAGCACGGGTCCCCCATGGGATCACAAATCCTGCCAGCAAACCTCTCCAGTGCACACTGCTCTCCCCATGGAGACAAAGGTCCAGCCTCCAGCAGCTTCCCTGTAGCCTCCCACTGCTGAAACCTTGTCACACAAACCCAATACAGATGTAATTGAAAACAGCTGGAATTAATGAGTGACAGGTGAATACAGATAAAACCAGACATCAATTATCTGCATAAAATTTAAAAGCCTGACTGCCAAATAAAAGGTCACCTGTAAAATGCCTGCATCTGCTGTGGTGACAAAAAGCCTTGTTGTATAGTGAAGCTTTCCAAGCTGTAACACAGATGCAGTGGTTGGTGGTTGAATGGAAACACTTTGCCACTGTCCAGGATGTTCCATGAAACAGAAATGCTCAATGAAACAGAAATGTTTAATGGTTTTTTTCAGTGGTAGATCTAAGAATGTGTGCTTCAAAGGAAAAAACATCTCATTCTAATCATTATTAACATTGCATTTTTATTCTTGAGGAATGAATTCTCAGTTAAAAATATAAATAGAAAATTCAGTCTCTCAGATGCAACTGTTTTCTAAATCAAAATTTTTTAACTTGTTCACCATGGTGAGGTTAGAAACACGTGTGAAGCATTAGGTAAATTTCAGACGATTTATTTGTGTTTGTAGAGGAGGAAATGAGTAATAAGGAAGAAAATATAATAATGAGGAAAATATATAAAAATAATGAGGAAAACTAATAACTATAATATCTATTATATAGACACATGTATAATAATATGATATATAATAATAAAAGCACGGTGCTTGACTTACCTTCTGTTTGCAAGAACTGTTTTCTCTTCCTTGCCTTGCAGTTTAAAGATGAAACCAGATGTGGTTTTGAGACACCTGTCCATTGCAGTGGCAGCTAATGACCAGAGTTACATGCCACAGCAAGTCACAGTGGCAGTGGGAAGGAATGCCAGCAATCTCCAGGAGGTCCGAGATGTTCACATTCCGAGCAATATCACTGGCTACGTAACACTGTTGGAAAACGCTAACATTAGTCAGATGTGTGAGTCAATAAAGATACCATTGGGATACTGCTATGGTGCTTTTTGCAAGGTGAAAGTTTGGGGAGATCATGGAGAGATGTGTTGAAGTGTCAGTCACCAGGGGTGGCACTTTGGGCCGTGTCCTTCGGTCAGAGGAATTGTTTTAATTCTAGTTTAATTTCTGGCCTGTAAGAGAGTCTTCTGAGCCTTTCTTGTGGCCTCTGCAACTTGAATTAAGGGTTGAAGAGAAAAATGACTAAAGATGTAGTTTTAGCCTTTCAATGTAAAGACATGCGGCAGTTTCAAAATATCCTTGCTTGCAGAGTGAAAGCATATGTTGGCTGATAGTATCGAGCAAAAAATCTGTTCTTTTTTGGTACTGAAACTCTGAAGTTGGTCCAATGTAAGGCAGGTTTTATGCTTTTAAATAGTGTTATTTTTTATTCTGGTAGCTCTGTGGGTGCTATATTGGAATCAATCAAGAAAAGCTGCTCCTTCCTAAGATGATTTCTGCAGCTTCAGGAATTTTGTCCCTTCAGTCCCAAAAGATGCTTTTCCCTGAGAGGAGCTTTCACTGCCACAAAAGTGGGCAGCAAGGATGTTTTTCCTCAAAAGTAATCAGGACAATGCCATCTGTGCAAAATGGTCAAGAACTTAAGTGAAAATTTTTATGTTACTTTAAACTTTGCCTTTATCCCTATTATCTCCACAACCATTTGCTTCCAAGACACTTCCTATGTATGTCGGTAGGAAGGTGTTGGTGAAATAATCTACAATCTATTTTCCACTTTGAGGATATTTTATTGCAATTTTTTCTAGTTTCTAGCCATAGCATCTGTAATGGATGCACAGGCTATTGATGCAAGGCTAAATTTTCCAGATCAGAGGGTGCACAGTGTGTGTGACTGTCCGCATCAGGCAGTGCTGTTCCATATCTGCCATTACTTTTCCAAGAGATCCCACACTAATTGAATATTTGGAATAGCTGGATTCTTCTAACTCTAATCTAGCAGAAGAAATGGGACAAAAATTCTAACTTGTGTTTTGACAGATGTACAGATAAACATCAAGCGTTGCCTTAGTGATGGGTGTGACACCAGGATCCACGGGCTGCGGGCCGTGGGCTACCAGCGAGTGAAGAAGGTGGGAGTGTCCGTGTGCGATGCCTCGGCCATCTGGTACTGGTCCCTGCTGACCTCTCTGGTGACAGCTTCCATGGAAACCAACCCAGCATTTGTTCACACCATTTTACAGAATACTCAGTGAGTACCAAACTTACACAGGGTGTGATTTTTATCTACTTAGGTTTTTTAAAAAATTCTTCTGGCTCTAGGAAGCAATCTGTTGTATGTGACTGGTATGTTCCCCCCATTAAGGTGTTTAAACATCTTTTTCTGTCTCATTTTTCAGATTTTTGATGTTTTTCTTTTATCTATTTGCATGTACTAGAACAAGTGTAATTCTCCTGTCTGTTTCATCTAGTTGTTAAACCATGGACACTGAAAAAAAGATTTTTCATTTACTTGTAATGACTTTGAGCAACCTAAAATTAATTAATTTTTCTTGTCCTGTATTAATAATCAATAAAATTAACATAGTCCCCTTAGGACTGAAGCCCAATTTAGCTTACTTTTCAGCAGATTTCTACTTGGGTAATGCCTTGTCATGCATTTTATGGGGATATAGTTGAGTATATGCACCATCTCCATGCAAATGTTTGCTCGTGGTGATTGACCATTTTCTGTGTAACGTTTCCTTGTTAGATTACCAAGCACTTCTGCTGGATGACTTGAAGGATTGGAATCCTAATAAAACCTCTCCACACCCACATGAGCTTTTACAGAGCTCAGTTAGCACGATGTCACCATGCTGAAGAGCAGGGCTGTCATTAGGTTAATGAATCCTGCAGGCTAAAGTCCACTAAGCCTATCTTTTATGTCATCTGTGAAATCTCTTCAAAGTTAAGATAACTCCATACATGCTGACGCCTTAGGCTCATAGTTGCAGGCTTTGCTGAAACTGAGGGCCTTCAGTTTTGGTGAAGTTTAGATATTTTTAAGAAATGTAACATGAAGACTGAGCTAATAAAGCATTGAAAAATTATAATGGGGAAATCCTGATGAAAATCATGCTTTCAGGAATTAGATTCACTGATTAAAATTATAAAGCAAAACCCCCAAACTTTAGAATTGGGAGGAATAACTAATACTGAAAACTTCAGTATTGGATAGAATAACGTTGGTGAAACTGCTTTAAAATTCCTGATTTCGGGGATTATCATAATATCTTTGGGAATTTGGAAAAAATCTGATTTGAGCTAACAAGTATCTTTCTTAGTTTCTCTTATTCTTCTGAGGAATTTCAAATAAATTGTCACTTTATTCACAGGCTCTTGCTCAATTCTAGACCAATTTAAAATAAAGCAGTGCTTGGACACTAACCTATTTGTAATGCTATCACAGATTTAATTTAAAACTCCTTGATGTGTTTGTCTCATTAAAGCTGAGATTGAGACTAGGTTCAAGACCACCCGGCAGTCATTGAACTTGCCCTGCCTAGAATGCAATACTGTTGTTCCCTTTCAAAGAGAACCTCTGTGTAAATAGATTTTGTGCACTCAGAGGCAATTTGCAGAGATCAGCCTGCTCAAAACATGAATATTCAAGCCTCTAATTCACATTAGGAGGCTCTTTTCTCCAATTCTGCCTGTTTCCTGACACTATGTTTCACTTTTTCCTAGGAAAGCACTGCAGCATATGCCACCTCTATCCCTAACACCAGGCTCCACAGAGTTTTCAAGCTTCTTATCACCAAATGTTTTGGAAGAAGTAGATAGCTTCCTTATCAGAATAACAAGGTGAGTGTTATTCACTCTTGTGTGGTTGATGCAGTGGGAAGTGGTTTGGAAGAGTCTACAAATAAAATTTTTACATCTTTACTCACATGCTCTTTTTTAAGTATCTTGAAAAATACAAATACATCGAGAAACAGGCACCTGAGAGATTCTGTGTCAGCTTGTCTTTATTGAAAACCAGAATGTCCCAGATTTTCTTTTCACATTGTTGTTGTTTTCCCTCACAGTTGTTGTACTACTCCAGAGGTGGAGCTGACACTCCTGGCCTTTGCCTTAGCCCGGGGGAGTGTTGCCAAAGTGCTGAGTTCCCTCTGTGCCATCACTGATCATCTGGACACTCCATACAAGGCTTCCTCCCTTATCTCTTCCATGGCAGCAGTCAGACAGAACCTGCTCTATAAATATGGTAATGGAGCAATCCTGGATCCTTAACTCTGCAGGCTTAAGGAAATACACAGCTTTGAGTTGTTCCACTTGGTGGGTTTTAAAATTATCCAAATCTTCTTAATTAAAAACTCACTGAAATCACAACCTAGCGGCTGAACTGCCCAAAAAGTTGGTGCTTGATCAGCTTTTTGTGATTGAAGAGTTAAACCAAGTAGGATCTTCTCTAGAGAGAAAACATGAACTTTCTAGATCATGGGCCCTGTATCAGGATGGTGATGATGGTGTTTGTGTTGCTTAAAAGGCAAATGGCAGGAAGTATATTTCTTCTTCTAGTAAGACATTTGTTTGAGTGAGGGAGCCTCTGTGAATGCTCTCTCCTGCAGGCATGTACAATTTTAAGATGCATTTTAAATGTAATGCCATTAGCATCCCTTTATGGTTCTTTTTTTTTTTTTCACTTTTGTAAGATGAGTCAAAATTAAGTTTTTATAATCTGAGTATATCATGAGTGTACAGCTGTTCATGGTCTGGCATCAGGTGGTGATTTTGCTATATTTGCTGTACTTGTTTGATAAATCTGTTGTTTTCTCAGGTATCAACTTCTGAGATTCTTATTGGTCTCTCATGAAGAATTCTACCCTTTATTTGCCTTTTAATATGTTTTTTCAGTACTTCTTGTCTTGTGCCAAAGAACACATGGATTATTTTATAATATGTAATATGTATTATTTATCAATGTTTACTTTTGAAAATTTTGAAAATTGGTTCATTTTCCCCAGAGTAGCTAATGCCTTTTGTAAAACAAGGGGTATTTAAGTGATTGTGAATTCCAAAGTGTGGTAACAGTGGAAGGAACACTAGTTGTCATGAATTCCACTGTCTTTCTATCTGTATCTAAAACACTAACTCCCTTAGATTAATGTATCTATCATAGTCCAGTTTTCCTCCCCTGTTTTGGATCTGACAGTGGTAAAAATCTCATAGTATTGTAATTTTTTCCGTTTTTTTTTTCTGAATTAAGAATTATGGAAAATATGTTCTACCAGTTTAAATGAATTTGATAAACCTGTTGATTTTTTTGACTTAGGAAAGCCTTTACGACTCACTCTGCAAGCATGTGATGTAAAGGGAAAAGAAGATAAATCAGGGCCTGAAAACCTCCTTGTAGAGCCATGGACTGGGGATGGTAAGAGCCTGAATTTAAAATCCAAAACATTAAAATCATTTAATTTAGATGATTCCACCAAACTTCATGATTGTTAACAATGCTGTGTTGGAGTTCCATATTTACTTACATATATTTGAGATATATATATATATATCTTTATAGCTTTATGCTATGGAAGATTTGTAATTAAAAAAAAGGTAAACTAACAAACAAAAACCCAAATGAAAACAATATATAAATTCAATTTTGCAGCACTGTGGCATTCTCATAAACCGGTGTATTGTCAAAACAAACCAACCAAACAAAAACATTGGATTTTGGAGAGAGTTATTAATATTCTACGTTGAAGTCAGCAGTGAGCTGCCACAGGGAATATTCTCCTAGAGCACACTTTGTGGGCTGAAGTCATGAATCTCTCTTAGTTTCCCAAATATTGATGGGAGAGTTTGTAGAAATCAGTGAAATTCTCACTGCACATACCTATTAATTCTCTCTTAAAGCCTCTCTTTGTTAATGCAATGCTTTTATGTACTGGATACAACCTAAACAAAGAGATTTGTGTTTCTTGACCTCCTTTTTAAGTGAAATGCCACCTAATCTTCTTTTTTTTTTAATAGTGTATTGTCTTTTGCAGTGCTACTGGTAAATGAAAGCCATTGTGACAGAAAATCAGGCACTTTCTAAATGCTTATTTTATATCTCTGTTAGTTCATGTGCATTATTTGAGTTCATTCTTTAGTAATTTTGTGGCTTGTCTACTGTTGTTTTGTGGGTCACAGTTTGGGGGATATCACTGAGTTCAGTGAATAGAGCCATGAGCCAAAGTAATATTTGGGAATTATTAATAAACTTTAATAAGGAAATATTCTTGAAACTACTGCAGATATTGCAGTGCCCAGAGAGATACTGCCTGGAGAGTTCTGTGTAAAATACAATTTTTAAAGTAGTCCCATTTATTTGGAAACATTTGCTAATGAACATTTCACTGGAAAAGCTTTATGATTTTGTTTCCCCCTTCAGCTCATTCACTCATTCAGACTCATTCTGTTCCACTGCTGCTTTAGGTTTTCTTACTGAAACTGGGAAAACCAGAGCAAGTATCATTCTTTCTACTGGAACTGAATCTTCATTTCAAGTGACACAAATTAGATTAAAGGTATGTAATTCTTGTGAGCTTTTGGCTTAGAAGACTTACTTTTTTCCCCTAGTGGTGGAATTTAATTTGGATGTTTTTTATATGAACTGAAATTTAAATTCATTATGAAATACTGCTATTTTAAAGATTTTCTTCAGTGTAAGTCAGGGAACTTCAGGAAAAGAAGGTCTTAAATTGTTACAGGGAGCCAAACACATGTAGTCAAGACATTTATTTTATATTGATTTTATCTGTATCTTGCAATATCTTTTTCAAGCCAGAGACTCTTTAGTTTATGGTTTCTCTCTGAACTGTGTGGATTTATATGCAAGGTCTTTTATGTTTAAAATAACTTTTTGACTCTGTGAATAGCAGGTATCAATATACAAAGCATGTGAGTTCATATTAAATGAAGTTATTTCAAATTCTGGTTAGAGACACCAGTGTAATTTGAATTTGGTGTGACTGTTACCTGGTTTCAAAGGAAGGTCTTGTGATTAAATCTCATGGCCAAGACAAAACTTCAGTGAGGTTTCTGCAGCTGAATTGACTTATTTACTTAAGGCAAAGCAGTAGTATTATGTAATTCCCAGAGCAAGAATGCATATTTTTATGTCAAAGAGATTTAACATGAATGGACTTCTGGCAAGTAAATTTTAACTGGAGCTGGAGAGGCAGCTGAGTTGTTTTGCAGTGTAATGATATTAATAGGAAACATAATTTTAGTTTGTTTGTTTTTTTTTTATGTAAAAGGAAAACAAAAAGGGAATTAATATGTGGAACTATAGTATATCTAATTAATATGTGGAATTCTAGTTAATGTAAGGGTGGTGGCAGGGTGATAAATAGACTAAATAATAACCATGTACATGATCTCAATTCAGTGGGTTACAGAAGTTTTCATAACATTTCTCTAAATGTGTTTCATCTTCCTGTGCAATTCCAGAGACCAGGATTGTCAGGATTTGGTTGCTTTCCATCAGTTCTTTATTTTCCTTCCTGCATTGTGTGTCTTTGCCCTTCAGGTGCGGCGAGGCGCCATTGGAGCGCAGTGCGGGCTGGTGTTTGCGTACAACAGTGCCTCAGAAAAGTTCCATGCTGAGGAGCACTTCAAAAGGTTTGAGAGCTATGACAAATGGAAGCTGAGGGAATTCAAGCAGTTTTTAAAAACCAGGTATAAATGGATTTTTGCAATGCATACATGGGAAGGGAATGTTGTATTTGATTGTTTTGCAATTCCGCTCGAACTACTGAGTGTTGTTCCAAGTGACTTAAAAATGGAGCATCATTTAATTGTTGTTTGATTTTTAATGAGCCTCAATTTGGTGTGTTGAACAAAATATGTATATGTTACATATACCCCTTGATTTAAAGGCCTATTATAAAAGGGATATTATCAAACAAACCTACTTGGGGTGCAGATCAATGATAACAGAAATTTTTAAATTAAGTTTTATTAAATCAGTTTTCAGAACTGTTGATTCGGAGTAAGGGGAGGTTAAGGGGCAATGACGGAAAGGATTTTCTTTATTTCTTTTTTTTTAACCTTGACTGTGATAGAGTTTTGGGTTTGTGAAACTTTCTGCTGTCTTTCTTCATCTCTATAGCCATAACATGCTCTTAAGTATTTTGGTAGAGTATCAACAGCTTTGCAATGTGTCTGAACTTTTTCTTTACAAAGTGTGTTACATTCTTTTATACACAGAAGCAGTTGCTCGTGTGATGATTTGGGAGATGATGATCCTATTGGCTGGTTTGAAGTAGAAGAAGAATGGGATGAAGTTGATGTCAGAATGCAGCAATGCAGAGTTTCCCAGGTAAGAACCCACAAAAAGCCCTTGGCCCAGTCACAACAAGCAGGGGCTCTTTTCTATGTCAACTGAAATAAACCTAATTCTGTTTTGTGAGGGAGAACTCTACTAAATGGAGAAAAAAAATTAATAGGCTTCTAGTTAAATGCATAATTCAACTTTTGTCCTCTGAATTTTATTATTTTTCTCTGTATGCACATATATATATATATATATCTGTAGTTAAGTGGTGCTTCATGATCAAATTTAGTGCAAAGTTATGTGATAATGTGCAAATTAACTGGTTTTAATATGATTGTTACTTTATTCTAGTATCTAGACCATTTAACTCCTGTGCAGTCATAGCATTTATTCTTTCAGAGCCAGGTTCTTCAATCCTTGTTTCAGTGGGCAAACAATTATGAAGATTTCCATCAGTTAGGCTGCTGTCCTTGGGGAATGGAGACTTTCATTTTGAGAATGGCAGAAGATGGTTTTGATTTCAAGTGCTTGGTGCATTTATAGGGAACGTTGCATTTCTGATCATGGTTTTGGAATCAGCTGTTGTAGTTGTGTCAACTGGGATTTTTTCTGAATCTCTTGCTGCTTGCTAAGTCACTGCTGCTGCAGAGTAACCAGTCCATGTGGATGGCAGGACTTTCTGTTCTGCACCTCACTGAGAACAGACTGATCAAAGTATGTTCTAAATATTACAAATTGATCCTCTGCTTGCTTTTAAAAGCAGCTAATAATTCTTTAACCTGCAAGAATACTGCAGGTTAGGAGCAGTGTGTGCAGAATGAATGAGCTGATAATGAATTAACAAACTTTGCAGAGGTCATAGAACCATCCCTGTGACTTTTTGGAAGCAGGGAGAGATCAAATTTAGCCTGAATCTGAGGCTCAGTATTTTAATCCTCTGGAGGTGATAGACAAGGGACTAAAGCTTCCCCCCTCAATCCTCACCTAGGTGCAGTCATGCCTTTTAAAACCCTAGCTTTTAAACCCAAACCTTATGCTATTTTTATACCCATCTAGTACTTGATGATAAAGTTCTTGTGCACAAGACAAGAGTCAGCAGAACGGCTCGGGGTCCAAGGGCTGAGCGTTCTGGGCTACCTGCGGCCCCTGCGGGATGAGCCCTGCAGCACCATGAGCTGCCTGCAGTGCAGGAAAACTGAGGAGGACACAGTCTGTGGCACAACCCTGCTCCTGAAGACACTTCACTTCATCCAGCAGCTGGCGCAGGACCTGGTATTTTTACTTCTTTAGAGTTTTTTTAAGCTTCTTTTTGCCAGGCTAAAAGGAATAAGGTTGTGCAAACAGCAGTTGTGAATGGGCAAAGTAAAGTTGGGGTACTCTTAACCAAGGTTAAAAAGCATGTTGTGGAAAAAAATTATTTATGAAAAATAAAATTCTATGTGTGTTTGCTGAAGGCTTTTTACTTCCAGTTAAATTAGATGGAGAGATAGAAGTTATAAAATGTTCTGGTGGTGGAGAAAGGGGATGGGATACTAGAAATCCAGAAAGAAGGGAGGATTCTGTGAATAAGAAGGTTTCAGCCTGAGCTGTCACGTTTAGGCACCAGAATGTCCATGAAAAAACTTAAACTGGAATTCATGTTAACTGCAAATATATAGGAAGGATGGCTGTACTTTCCTTTAAGCCCAGTGCTCAGAGATTTGTGTTTTATAAGTGTGTTCTGTATAGATATAACTTTCCAATCCTGCATTTTCTTTGCCTTTTTAAGGTTCAGCAGAAGGAGAGTGGATTAAAATACAAGTCATTTTTAGATTTCACAGGCCTTGATTTGCAGCTGTTCTGGAATTTTTACAATAAACTGCACCAAAAGTAAGTTTCTTCTTTTAGTGTCTGCTGAAGTTCTAATCAGTGTGTGTGTGTATAAATAAAATATGTTTTGTTTAGTTACTGCAGTTTGTTCTTCCTAAACGACGTAATTTACATAAATAACATTTCCCTGCTGCTGCCATATGGACTTCTAACTATGAAGTTATATAGAAGCTCAAGCTGTAGATCAGTTGAGCTGGTAGCTCCACTTCCTTTGGCTATGTCTCTCCACTCAGTGGTTTTTATCTATCTGAAATGGTGACTTTCACAGCAACACTTATTTGGTGCAAAAGAGCTGCTTTTCCAGTTTTTGATTCTATTTGTTATGTGTCTTCTTACAGCCCAAGGGAAGAATGTATCTTTGCTCAAACACTGCTGTTGCAGCTTCTCCAGAGCTGCTTCTCTGTACTTACTGGAGATAATAAAACTGCTAAACCTCAAGAAACTCCTCAGAGCAAAATAGCTGGTCACATAGAAGCTGCAGAAGAGCTTTATAGACATTTGTGTGAAGGTAATTTTTATTCAATATATATTGACTGTTTTGTCTATTAATTTTTGGGAAAAGATACTCATTCCTAGAGGCCAAGTCAGCTCCTGTTCCTTTGTTTCTCCTTCAGGTCAGTGTTTGCTAATTAGTCTATCACTAGAAGCTTTCCTTGGCCCAGAGAAATGGTTTTGTAGACTTTCTGACAGCGTGGTCTGGAAACAGCTACAATAGAAAACTCCTTTTGAATGTATCACCTGCTTGTACCACCAGGGAATGTGGCCCTTTGACTATGACATTACTGGGGTTTATTTATTTCTGATATTGCATATCAGTATGAATGAGCTCATGAGTAGACTGTGAGGTTTACAGGAACACAGGGAAGATTCTAGAGCCTGTGAAGAGAATGGGAATTGCACATTATATTTCACTGGAGTAGGGTGGCACACTCTCTATTCAAGTGTAATTTGAAGAGTCTCCTGCAGAGGCGAGCTAGAGGGAAAACACTTTATATAGAATCTGTCACATCTTGAAAATTGTATTAGCTTTGACGAGTGTCAAGTTATAATCTTGCTAGAATTAATTTACTTGGTGAATAAATACATTCTTTCTTAATATAAATCCTTCTTGCTGTAAGTTAAAAAGTTTCCCTTCCTTTTCTGTGTGTATAATGGGATTGCAAGGGCTTGAAGTTGTGTAGACTAACATTTAATTCAGTTATGCCTCTAACATATTAGATGAGGTATTAATTAGAACTTGTAATTTTGTTTCCTTTTTGTATGAGCAGTAGTGGATATGGGGGACAGTAACTTCATGCCAATGAAAATGCTGAAAGAGGAAGTTAAGAACACCTTACTCAGTGGAGCAGCAGTTTTTTTCCCAGATAGACAGACCAGGCGACACCAGCTCTTCACCATGATGGTAAACATTGAATGAGAAATTGTTTGTTTAGTGCCTGCTTTCTTTATGCAGAAAAGAGCACAAATCTGACTTGTTATTCTCAAATAATACATACTTTGTCCCATTCTAGTAAAAACCTTTTATTTTTTTTGTCTTTGCCTCTTTTTACCCTTCCCCTTTTCTCTCTGCAGCTTATCCAAAGAAAGAGGAGCTAACCCTGACTTTCTTACAAAAATGAATAATAGAACACAGAAATTAGAATTCTTTGTCACAGAGGAGGAAAACAGAATGTATCATAAATATAAATCTTTTTTCCTTTTCTAGAAAAACATCACAGAGCAAGAACATAAGCAATCTGTACATCTTGCCTTCAGATCATTGTGTACCCACTTCAGGTAAGGGGTCCTGAAATTGAGCATATTTGTGTGATACCCCACATTTGTTTATAAGTTTGTATTCATTCCTTTTTAGAAATGTTACTCCCCTGAACAATAGTTCTCTGAAGTAATCAACTAATGTTGTTTAGAAAGGGCGTGCTACTACTCAATATATTTATTAACTGAATAGCTCTGTAGAACACTGGCCAAGATTGGTGCTGAAATCACAGTGTACTGTTCTTTAGGCTTCTCCTAGGCTGTCTTCCAATTTTTAAAGTAATTGTTTGTCAGTGCTGATGGTTGGTATTGATTTAATTAGTCTGGAGTCATCAAAACAAAATCTTTTGACTTTCATTGTAATTACACAGTAGGATCTCTTCAGATTTGACACAAAAAATACTAAATATCTGGTTTGGAACTGTTTAGAACTCCTTGTTGTTGGTTAGTAAGAATATCTTTGTTTTGTAGTGATCAAGATCCAGGTGGACTCTTATTATTACCAGAGAAAGGAGTTTCTGCAAATTTTGACATAAGTGAAATATTATCAGTCATGGACACCCTTCTGCTTGTGGCAGCAAGAGAGGTAACTGGCTTTGCTCCTGCTTCTTTGTCATGAGCTTTGCAGGCACTCAAGCACAAGCTGCTTCCATGGATACTCAGAAACAGCTTCCCTGTCCTGGATACCACTGTTCATGGCTGTGCAAGTCAGTAGGATTAGCTTTTCCAGTCTGTTAAGTATTTTCCTTTAAGCACTGACATTTCATAATAGTAGAGTAGGAAATGAATAATATTTTTCCAGTATGAAATATGTAAGATGTGGTGTTTTTCCATAGCATTTAAAAGACTCCATGGAGAGACACTGGGATACTGAAGGAACCATTCCATTTTGAGAGGCTAGGATTGAGCATGTCACCAAGGGAGGTAGAAATGAAGGAGGGTTATTTACATATGCAGAAAAACTGTGCTGAGAACATCAAGTGACTCATATGTAGCTGTTCCTATTTAAAGTTGTGATATATCAAAACAAAGCCCATCACTTGCTACAGGGTGTTACATGCTGCTTGTCATTTGCATTTCATCTTTTTCTGGGGTGAGTGGGATGATTGTGTCCATCCCAGTTTACTTGGTGCATACTGTGTGTCATGCTGCAGCAGAGGAGGCTCCATTACATTCATGAATGTTTCTTGTTTTTCAGTGTGAAATGATGATGCTGGATGTTGCACAGCAAGAGAGTGGCACAGTCTTGTCTTCCTTATTCTGGTCTGTTCAGGGCAGTCTCCTCTCCTGGTGCTATCTGCAGCTTAAAGGCACTGATAATTCAGCCAAGGATCTTGCAGTAGAAATACTTAAAAATTGTAAGTGCTGGGATTAATACAGAATTAATATTGGGGCAATATTGAATACAGAATTAAATATGGAGCAATGCAGAACTTTAAAATGTGATTTTGCAAATTGCAGTATAATTAGGGATCACCAAAGGTTGCCTGAGGCATACTCAGAACTGTCATAGCATTTTTAATCTCTCTAGGAAATAATTAATAGGCATATTTAGCAACTTGGGAGTTTTATCTGTATTGATAATCCTGCGTTGAGAGAATCTTCAGAAAGCATTTCAGTAAGTTTTGGGGGCCAAATACTGAAAAAAACCCAAACAACAAATAGTTACAGGCTTTCATTTGAACATTTTAATTTCATAGCGTCCCATATTTTGGTAAACTCCTGGGTGGTGATATGTGCTTTCTTGGATGTTTGTAATAGCAAGAAGTTGGTTAAGAAGCTGGGTACATCTAAGGGGTTTTATTTGTTTATTTCTGTGGGGGGATTGTTAGATTTTTATAATACAGCAGCTCAGTGTTGGGTTAACTGGGCCAAATACTTAACGAAGGTGTAATTTTATGTAAAATTACACAATGTTTATGTTATTTGTATATAAATAAATTTGCTGTGCTCCTGTATTACATTTAAAAATGGAATAAGGATGTAGTTAAAAATTCCTACTCTCATTTTTACTTCAGCTGCATTTCTTAGCAGTGTTTGGAGACTACTGGATGCATGGAGCTTGTTGAAACAATCTTGGGGAATTAGTCATCCCTTATTTTTTCAGTGATATTATTGAGAAGCATGACTTGTTTCCACAATAAAAATATCACAGAAAACTTCTCTGAAGTGTTGGATGTTGCAGCCTTGGGGCAGCAGATTCTTTCCTGCTGTATTTGTCCTTGTGCACATCACCATGCACCTAATATTTGATAAAGTGAATTGTGGGAGCAAATCCTGAAGGTAGCCATAAAAAGTTCTTTTTTTTTTTTTTCCCTCTTTAGATGTGGGCCAATTCCTGTCAAATATCAGAACAATTTTGCAGTCACTCTTATCTCAATATAGTGGCAAAACAATAGTTGAAAAAATAAGTAGTTCTGTCTTTGCTATGGCAACTCGTCAGCTGGTAAGTGACCTGTGGGGTTTTGTCCTGTTCCTGGGAGGCATGGCTGTGGCTCTGGCGTTTTCCTGACACCTGTGTTTGCTCCTAGGTCATCTTCTTGTTGGATTTTTGCACTTTAGACATTCCGTACTGTACTCTGCTACAGGGATTCAGCACTTTGATAGAACCACTGAAAAGCCTTTGTAGTGAACCTCATAAGGTAACTAAGAACACAGGCACTGTTAAACATTCTGAAACAAAAGCAAAACTGCAAGAAAGACAGAAAACTGAGGTGATTCTGTTGGTTTAAAAGCATTGGAAAAGAGCTAGAAATCTTATGAAAGTGTAGGATGTGTAATGAAATGTTGAGTGAAGAATGACAAACATATCTGCTGATAAGGGAAAGTGGTCAGAAAGTGCAACTGGAATGAGCAGCCTGGAAGGTGGATAGGAAAGAGGGGATTCTGTGGGTGAAGAGAAAAACAAAAATAGTATATGCTTAACATTTTTAGCTTCACTGCTTGTGGTGATGCAAATGAAATCTATATGTCTGTAGCATAGATGTTTAAATCTGCTTTAGTCATCCGGTGTCTCTTTGTCGTGACTGGAGGCTTGTAGTCACTTTTGGGTGAGACAGTCTCCTCCTCCAGTGCACTGGGAGGGTTTTGCTTTAGAAGTGCTTCCTTATTATGATTACCAAGGATGTCTTCAGAGCTAATTTCTGTGTAAATCAATGCTGTAGTCTTTTAAATGCCATTTGTATGCGCATCTGGCAACTTGAAAGTACAGACACAAAAATCTAGTGTGGTAATTTATTTCTTTCTTACCTTTGTATCTAAGAATGCATTTTTGTTGTACAGACAGACATGGAAAGCTGGCAGCAGGAGCAGCCTGTAGTATTGAGAACCTGGACAATGGAATCACCTCATAACTATGAAAATAATTGCCATGAGGTCTCAGTCTTCCTGTGTCATGGGGCAACTTACTTTGAGGTGGAATTTGATGAAAAATGTGAAACTGAAAGGAGGTAATTTAATCTTGTGCTGTGTTAAATTCCAGTGTCCGTTTACAGAGGGGACAATTCATGTTTCAATGTGCTCTCCATGCGTGCCATTTAAATTTCTTCATTGTCCAGAGCAGTACACAGTTTATATTTTTGAATGACCTTGTGCTGAAACAACCTCTCCTGGCAGATTTACAGACATACTGTTCATATGAGTTTTGCTTCCTTTAGCCTTGAGGTGTTTGATAATAATGCTGTGACCACCACAGTGTGTGCTTGTGGTATTTTTTTTGCCCTCTTTCTCTTGGTAGCACATCAGGCTACTGCTTAGTTAAAGCATTTGCCAGATGTTAGATAGGCATCCATTACCAATTCCAAAGTCCTGCAGGATGGCAGATCTGTGTTTGCTGGGACTTCTGCATTGAAACATGAAATAAATTCCTTAGCAGTCACATGAAGGTGTGGCTCAGAAAGAAGTGACAGTGTGCGCTTAGATTCAGCACTTGTGAAAATCCAGAAGCAAAACCATTCTCCCCCAAAACTTAAAAAGTAAATTTGGAAGTAATGAATTGCAATTTTCACAGGTATGATTACCTGGAGTTTACTGATGCCAGAGGGGCAAAAACTCGTTACGATACAAAGGTTGGCACTGAGAAATGGCCTAAGGTGAGCACCTTTAAAATTATGAAGCAAATTATTTATCCAGTCTTAGGAAGTCCTTATGATTCCTGTGGAATCCTGTTACGTTAAAGGGTGTGTGCTTTTCTGCATGGGTGTGTTTATTAGATTTCTTTGGTGGGGGGCAGGAGATGGGGAAGTCTGAAATGCTGCAAATAAAAGGAGTGAATGAGTAAAGAATCCCTCTTTGCTCCTGTTATCAAAAGAACAATCAGTTAAAGTGAAAAGGAATAATCATGTTTAACTGCCAGTAATACATGGGTAAAATTTGCTCTGCCCTTGCAAGATTTTATATCATAAGACAAGTGTGGCCCTTCATGAGTCTGTGCTCTGTCCTCAAATGGGATGCTGCTCTTCTGTTTGTGTGGCTCTGACTTTTAAAACTCAATCATATATAATATTGCTCATTAAGTTCTTGAATAGAAATTTTACCTGCTTAGCACTGTGGGTTTCTCATTGAGATGGTGGGGGAAATTAGATCTATTATAGCCAGAACATAATACTGAAACCCCAGAGTTGCTGAAGGGAATTCATTACCCTGAAACGTTTTCCTGTCATGTACATTTGGCAAAATGACTGTTTTGTTGCTCTGTAGAAAGTGACCTTTAAGGCTGGCCCACGGCTGCAGTTTCTCTTTCACTCTGACAGCAGTAATAATGAGTGGGGCTACAAGTTTTCCGTCACTGCTTACGGCCTCCCAGACGTTGCCGTGTCTTGGGGCTTGGATTTACAGCTGCTTGTCTCCCGGCTGATGGGGCGCTTGGCTTCCCGGAGCATGGCCCTCAAATCCCTGCGAGGTGAGTGCCTCCCACAGCTCCCTCCCTGCACAGAGGAGCTGCAGGGGCTCCTTGGTGCTGGGAATCCCCTGTGCAGTTGGAGTTCCTTGTGTACTTCCCTCACGTGAATGTGGAAGACTTGCTCTGTTGCAAGTCCATGGAAGACTTGCTCTGTTGCAAGTCCATGGAAGACTTGCTCTGTTGCAAATCCATGATATACTTGCTGTGTTGCAAATCCATGGAAGACTTGTTGTATTCCAAATCCATGGAAGACTTGCTCTCTTCCAATCCGTGGAAGACTTGCTGTGCTCCAAATCCATGGAAGACTTGTTGTGTTGCAAGTCCATGGAAGATGTGGACACATGGAAACAATCCTACTAAGCTAAATTACATTTATGAAGTAGTATGTTCTTTTTTTTTTTTTTCCCATTTAAAATTGTTCCCCGCTGCTGTCATCCACCCCATGTTGGGAGTGTGAATATAGAGCCAACAAACTGAAAAAATTACAGGGCTTAGGACACAAAGGATTCTAAGTTTCACATGAGCATTTGGTACTGAATGAAATTTGAAGTCACAAATTAAGTTTGATTAATTACAGTAGTTAAGTACAGTTAGGATTTTGACCTTGAAGATAAGTACATTACATTTTAATAAATAATTTTTTTAAAACTGTTTATTAATTTCAAAGCAAGAACACTTGTCTCTAGCTTCCTAAATCTGAATCCATCCACCACTTAGAAGAAATTAAGTAAGTCTAAAAGTTCTTGCTCCAATCAGATGGGTCAAATTTACGTTGGAAAATTAGACAGCTATTTACATGTGAATTCAGGGAACTAATTGAAGTGTTTGAGAATATTTTCTTCTTTTTTTAATATAAGCATGCTTGCATGTAACAAATTAGGTACTTAGTAGGAGTGATAGCTTTTAAACTCTTTTAAATCAGAAAATTGCTGTAGTTATAATACAGTGAAAATGTTTGATTTAAAGTCCTTCCATATTGTAACACTGTCACTATAAAGTAAGATATTGATGCTGCCATTAATGAAAGAGTACATCAGTTTTCTGTACCATGTTAGAAAAATAGAGAACATTGTTAAATTACTTGTTCAGTCTATTTGCATTAACGTTTTGTTGTGAGTTTGTTGTCAGGTTTTTTTTCCTGACTGGATGTTTAAAGTTTATTATTTTCAATAATCTGTAAAAATGAAGAAAATTACTTAGTAACTGAAGGATCTGTTCTGAATTTCTTGCAGAATTAGGTAGTGAAGCAGACTTGCCTCCTTTGAAAGTAACCTCGGTTCTTAATTCTCCTCTGTGGAAACCTGTCTTCAGGCATCAGCTGTGTCCTGAGGCGCTCCCGGGAGCCAGGCAAACCAGTGCCAAGCACCAAGACAAAAACGAGGTACTCACCCACTGCTTGTGTTCCCTTGGCATGAAATCCCTGTGGATCACACAGGGATTGGCTTTATGGAGTTGGGATGCCCTTAAGCTCATGTTGCTGCGCTAAACTAAACATTTGTGCTGCTGGATTCAAATACCAAAGAGGAAAGAAACTGTTGTTCTGTGCCCTTTATTAGTTTCCATTTTCATGGAATCATCAAATGGTTTGGAGAGACCTTCAAAGATCATCTAATTCACTCCTCACCTTGTGCAGGGATGTCTTTTGTTGATCAGCTTGCTCAGCTGCAGTGGACAAACTGCAAGTTGACTTTGCAGGTCACTGTTTTCTCTCAGCCAGTGTTGATGTGTTGTCCCTTCTCTGCAGGCTCGGAGCTCTCCCCACGACGTCTGCCGTAACTTTCTTATCGACTTTGCAAAATCAGATCCTGCCCAGGACTTCAGTGGGCAAAAATCTGAACTTTTCAAAGGACTTATACAGGCATGTAAAAAACAGACCCCAAAGACAGATATAGTTGCTGGTCCTACTGTTGATCAAGCTGTGAACTCAACATTTGCTGCTTTGGTGTATCTCACTCCAGATTTATTTGAGAAGCTTCAAAAATATGGTAACTCTAATATTATTAGATTATCTTAATAATGAAGACTTACAGTTTGTAAAAGGCTCTCTTACAGCTGAGTTTATAACATTTAAAAATTAGTTTAGTGGGGCAATTTAAAGAAGATGTTCTCTAGAAAGGTGTAATTTAGGCAGACTAGGTAAGCTTTCTCTCTAGAGTGTCTATTTTTTATTAACATATATTTTTGTCTTCAGGGCACTGGTAAAATAATAATCATCAGAAGCTCTTATTCTGTAAAGCTATACCTAAAGAGTGTAGAGATGTCCTCTGGGGCTTTAATTCAGAACAGTGTGGCTCCAGTTATTAGAGGTTCTTGGATCATTTTCTATATTGTACCTTTTCTAAAAAGCCAGCAGCAACTTCTGTTATTAACTGTTGGGGTTGGAGGAGGTATGAATTATCTCCAAAATATCATTCTGTGGAAATCAGCCCTGCCATCCTCAGAATTTTTTTTTCCCCAATAGAAGATAATATTTTGCTTTTAACTTACTGGCCATTGTATTATAATTCATGTATTTTTCAGTAGGTAAAAATTAACAACTTTTTAACTTACAGCATCTTTCCATTGATATATTTGATATATTTGAAGTATTGGATAATAAGATGTTACTTGGTTTTGAAGGATTTCATTTTTGTCATAATTTTGACACCAAACATTTTACATTTGACACTAAGCATTTTATGTATTTTTTGAGCTGTGAAGTTATGAGTAAAAATGATTGATGGAAAGACTGATGCAATGACTAATGTGGTTGCTGCCTTTAGTCATTTTGTCTATGTCTGATAATTGAGCTAATTTTCTGAGTGACATTGAGAACTGGGCAAATATTAATGAGTGTTTGAGAAATCCATCCCACTGTTCTGTCAGTATCTTCATCTGCTGGTCCTACTGGGGCAGAGTAATTTCAGGACCTGTGTTCACCTGTGGTGTGGGAAGTTTGGAGAAGGGATGCTGAAAAGAATACAGGAGAAAAATTAAAAAAGGGAGAATAAAAGAGGGAAGACTGAATATCTTTTTCTCCATAGTTATTGTCAGGGCAGTTTGAATAGAAACTGATTTGTCAGGTTTTTAATTTTTGCAAATCGGTTTTGAAAGTCCATTCTAGAAATTCATAGTGTAAAACAGTAGAGAAAACAAATACAGCTCTAGAGCTTTCAGTTACTACTAAGCATTTTTTGATTATTCTGATAAGTCTACATCAGTGTTATTGCATGCATAGGGGAGGATTTATTTTCCATGGCTTCAGGCAGGAATTTTGGGAAGAGATGAGAAAGAGACTCATAAATTGACTTTGTAAATGAATCAGTCAAGGTGCAGTTTGTGTATTTATGACATATGAAAGTTGGCAGGTTTATTCTCTATTTTTCTTACAGGTAAAATTCCAAGTGTTGACTGAGAGATGAAGGGAGAGCTGTAGCATAATTTTGGTTAAGCAGTTGTATCAAATGGAACTGTAAATAAACAGGACTCTCTTCTTTCTCTCATTTCCAGTCAACAGTGGCGGCAAGGTGCCTTTGAGTGATGAGTTTGCACAAGTATATTCCCTGGCTGATTCCATTAGAATATGGATGGTAAGAATACTCAGGAGGATCTCTATTAATGTAATTTACTTCAATACTTTACAGTGCAATGTTAAGGAGTAGGGTAGAACAGTTTTTCCTTCAGTTATTCTCCATCAGCCGTATTCACTTAGAAAGAACATAGGTTAACTTTAAATGTTTAATTGCATCCTTATACTCCTCTCCTTCCTTCAGCCCCAGATCTGTCCTCATGAGTAGTTAGGACTGAATTTGACTGAAAATCAATTACATTTTTGCTATTTTTTAGTAAGAACTTATGTTGTAAAGTAGAAAGATTCTTATATTGCAGTTGGAGTTCTTTTGAGGTATATCATAGAAAGAAGTGTGTCTTAAACATCATTCTGTTGTCTTGTGACTTTCTCCCTCCTCTTTTCTGCCTAAGAATTCCTGGCAGGTTGATGTACTGGAGTTACAATGGGTGCAGATGCATGTTAAGATGATTAATTGCCTTTACCCATTGCATGACAGGTGATGTTTGCATCTGACAGAGCTTGCTAGGGGGGTGACATATTTTTGGAGAACTTATTCTCACAACTAGATGTCTACATTTTCCTGAGTGCTGAGGGTTAATGAGAAGCCTTCTTTTCCTTGGAGAACTGGTGCACATCAAATTACAAGACAGGGAATGGCCTCAGCCTACAAAGTTCAAGGAGCTTGGGGTGAGGCTGTTACTGCTCTGACAGTTCAGGTGCTGCTCCTTTAGGTTCCTGGGTGGTTTGCTCTGCAGTTGGGAATAGTAACTACAGTCATCTATTCCTGAGATTAAATTCCTTTCAAGCATTACAGTCTTCATCCTGCCTTGCTGTATGGAGGCACAGAGAGAATCACATTTTAACTATATTAACATCCTGTCTACAGTTGGAAATGAAGCAGAAATCACTGATGGGGAGGGGAAATGATGCTGAGGAGAAGCAGAACACAGAAGCAAGTGAGATGAACCCAGAAACTCTCGGTGAGTGTTGCCTTGTATGTTTGAGCATTCCAGGTAGCTTAGGAAAGCATTGTAAACCTGAAGGCATTATTTTTGCTGTGAAAGGTAAGTTAGCAACTGGGATTAGTTTTTCATACCTTAAGAGATAACCTAGTGTACATTGGATTAATTTTCTGGGATTATGTTCTGCTATCCTTTGCAGAAAACAGTAAGAAAGTTCTTCAGGGAGTGACCTTTCACTCGGGTCACCTGGTTCTGAACTTAAGTTCATCTGTTTTTGTAGATACTTCTTACCATATTTAACTGATGTTAGAACAGCAGCTGATTGTTATTAGAACAAAATGTGTTCTTACTGTCTTCTGTACTTCATATGGTTCAGTGTGATTATTCAGATTTAGTATTTAGAAATCTGAACTTAAGCGACTGGTAGCATCATGATCAATATAACAAGAAAACCAGTGTTTTCTAGCTGTCTTGACTGAGAAGAAATAAGATAAATCACTTTCTTCCTAAGCCTAAGACAGCAAATTTGTTGTTCTATTGTTGTGATTTTAACTCTTCCAATTTTTATGCTGCAGCAAAACTCTGTGTGCAGAAGAGCCTTTTGTTACTGAATTTTTTGCCCATAAGAGCAAAGACAAAAGATTCTGCCTCAGACAGTTTGGAAGCCCAAGACATGGATGATCCCCAGCAGTATGTGAGTGATCAATGCCAAAGACAAGGATCAGCTGTGGACATGGACTTCCAGGCAGCACCATCGGTGTCGTCCAGTGCAGGAATTCACCCTGTTTCAAAAGAGAGGGGTCAAGCATCACAGTCTGATCCAAAAGTTAAACAAATTCCAGACCTCCACCAAGCAGAAGCTGCAGCTGCATCTCATAGTAAGCCTGTTGAGAATACAGTTTCACAGCAGGAAGATGTGTCATCCCCTCCTTCCACTCCTACCCGGAAGTCTCAGCTCAGCCGTGGAAGACTGAGGCTGCTGTCCTTCAGATCAATGGAAGAGCCAAAACCTGTGCCTACTGTGAAGGAAAAATATCCTATTTTGAAGAACATATTAGACTTTATTAAGGATCAATCACTTTCACATGAAAGGTAAGCAAATTGAAAATGTTGTCAGTTATAATATACAGAAGCTTGTCTTTGCACCTCTTCAGGTGGAATAAAATATTTTAGCAGACAGATAATATGGCAGAATATTTTGTTTTCAGTTGTCAGACTTATGTATCAAGCTTCAGTTATTCACAAGGATGTAGGGACTCAGAGAGTACTATTTCATTTCATTTGTTTCTATCACATAAAACAGAGTATAAAAAACAGTCTCTTGGCAATTTATTGTCTTTCTTCCTCAGATGTGTTTGTCACAGGCATTTTGCTTTTTATCTACAAAAGCAAAGCCACAGTGTATCACTATTACCAATCCTTTGTATCAAAGAGACTAGTTGCATCTCTCATTAAATTACCTGGTATTCTGAAAACATAAATAAAAAGAGAGATTTCCAGTTCTCAGCTTGTGTATTTTGGGCTCTAGAACATGGAGTGGTGCAGGAAGAGCTGAATTCTGTTTGAAGCTTTTATTACTCACTCCAACCAATACACTGAAATACAGCTGGAAATTCAGATACAAAGCAGTTGTGTAACTAGTCAAGCACTTATTGAAATATTCTTTTATTTGTGTTGTTTTAAGCACAGTATTTTGAGGTTTTCACTGATATTTTTTGCTTACAGTGTTTTAAAGGTTCTTGCTTTGAGAAAATCCCAAGGACAGAGTATTATGGAAGTGCTGAAGACCATCCGCCAGTGCCTGGACTCGCTTGGACAGCCGCACTGCTTTCACCCACCCTGTGTACTTTTTCTCCTAGAACTTCTAGCCTGTCAGAAAGATTTTACAAAGTAAGTAATTATTTAGGCAAATCTCAGCTTTGTGATTTGCTGTCTTAGTTCTTGTGTTTTCAAGTGGGACGTAGTTGCACAGCTGTTCATGCCATGAACATGTTTAGCTCTGATTTCTATGTTATGTCTGGCCAGTGCTGTCACAACTCTGTTTCTTGGCTACTCACTTGTCAGGAGCTTTCTGTGGTCATCTTGCAATGCTCTGATTTCCTTTAAGATCTTGATTAGATTTTCATAAAGCAACTTTTTAATTTAAATTAATGTTCTCTTCTTAATGCTGTGAGAATATTCTCTTTGCCTTTTCTATTTATGATTTCTGGTACAGGATTCTTTAATTTTTGTTTGAATCTTCTAGACTGTATTTTTAAATAAAACTAGCATCTTTCACACTTGTGAAGAAGGGTTAAAAGGAGCCTGTTTGTAAAATTTGCACAAATCTTGCTACCTAAAACATCACAGTGAATTCTAGGCTACTAAAATTACTCTTTAATTTGCAGCTACTTTGGAAACTTGGAAGGCTGTGGTGCTGAGCTACACAAAGAGATTCGAGAGTCATACTATCAGCTTGTTTTGTTCCTGGTAAATTCTGTGAAAGGATTTAGTACAATTAATGACAGGTATAGTTCATTGCTTGCTTTATTTATTTGATTTTTTTTTCCATTCCTTCACACCTCCTCCCTTGTAATTTACTATTTGTCATTTAACGTCTTCATTAATTTTGTCTGCACTTTCCATTATTTACAGAAGTAAATGAGGAACCTTGATCTTGTGATCAAAAATGCCAAGTTGGCTTTTTATTACTAAAGGAATAAAGAAAGGCACAAAAACTTATTGGTGTTTCAAACTTGACTTACCGCATTTTCCAATTCTGCAGTGTGTCTCTGAAGCTTAGTAGTAAAATACTAGAAATAGCACATTTATCATGGAAAACTTGGGCAAGGGTAATGCCACAAGAAGCATGGCAATTCTGCAGCCATGCTTTAATGTTGAAACTCCTGTTTTGGCAACATTATGGTTGCTAGACTTTGGAGGATTTATAGCCAGGTGTCCAAGAGAAATGAGAATTTATGTCTATAATGTCAGTCTCTCTGACAATAACTTTCAAGTCCCTTGTTCAGTTTCAAGTGAAAATGGCAAAAAGGTTTCAAACAGAATAAATTATTGCAAATACCAAGAAAGTGCTGTACTGTAGAGAAGAGACAAACCCTCTTCCTAATGCTCAGGCAACACCATTAGCTTGATCTTACCTGAATCCAGAAGGAAAACTGTCCTTCTTTTAAATTCCATATTCTGTCCTTCCTAAATTGTGTAAGTTGAATACTGTGATAAACGTGAGTTCCTGCCACAGAGTTACTTTAATGCATAGTAAATCCTGAAAAGCAGTGTTCAGGGGTTTTTCTACCCTTCCTCTCCACACACAATTTAAATTCTAGATCTTTCAACTTTTGGTCAGCTTTAGAGCTGTCATGTTTTAATGTCTTTTGTTTTTATTTAGGTCGTTGCTTCCTGCCTTATCCTGTGTGCAGACAGCTCTCCTGCACCTCTTGGATATGAGCTGGGAGCCCAGTGATCTTTCCTTCTTTGTTGAGATCCAGCTGCCACATCTCCTCATGACAACATCACAGGAGAACATCAGTATCCATGACAGTGTCATTTGGTGAGTCAGGAGGAATGCAGCTTTCACATGCTGCTAAATGCTGATTCCATTTTACCCAGAAAGGTTCCTGAACTTCGAGCTGGAACAAGCAGTAAGGGTACTGTTAACAAGTTTGGCAGAATTCTGATTAGTATCCAAGGGCTTATCTGAAGTATTGCAAGTTTTTTTTTGCTGGTACAAAAACTTTTGTAATTTTAAGTTTAACCTGATTGCTACTGGAACACTTTGCTTGTTTAGCAGTGTAGCAGGAGTTGTATAATACTGTGTTTTGCCTTGATGAAAATCAAATGTTTTTAGCACCTTCACATGGCAATTGTATAGTAGTTGCACTTGCACATGAGCAAATGTGAAGGCCAAAAAAAATTAAAATGTGTGATCTGTCAGCATTCCAAAAGCTGTTTTATAAGAGTAGATTTTCCTGATTTTTACATTACGGTCCCCATATGTATTTAAGAACATGTCACAGAAGCAAGAAGCAGGTGTCTGCATGGTCATTTATTAACCAAGTGAATGGGATTCTTACAATTGTTTTAATTAGCATGTTATAGCACTTCATTCTTCATTAAAAAGTAAAGCTTTATTAAAGGGAAGCCTGATAGCATTCAAACTTAATTTTAAGCTTGCTTTTCTTTTAGTCAGTGGAGTGAAGAAGATGAAATTGCAGACTACAAGCAAAACTGTGAATGGATGGATGAATGTCAGGATGTAATGTTTGAGACCTGGTATGAAAAGATAGCTCAAGCTGACCCAGAGAAGCAGAGAAAGGTGACCTCATGTTTTGTATATTTACCTGCAGAAAGGGTAAATAAGAGATCTTTAAAAGCCTAAAGGGCAGCAAGAAGTCTGGTTTATAAATAATTTCTGTTAGTTGGATCTCTGTAGACTTTCAAGATTCTAAATTGATTAAAATAGCGCCATTCATTTTTGGTAGGGGAAATGTTCTGCCTCCTGTCTGAAGCTTTCTCAAAGTCAGATAACAATACTCAAGTAAATTGTGTTGGTTTATTGCTGTAGATGCACATGTTTGTTGCTCGTTACTGTGACCTGTTGAACGTAGACATTTCCTGTGATGGCTGTGACGAAATCGCGCCGTGGCATCGCTACCGCTGTCTGCAGTGCAACGACATGGATCTGTGTAAAACTTGTTTCCTTGGTAAGAGCCATTAAATAATCCCCCAAAACCCTGTATTTGAAGCCAAAACAGTATCTTGTAAATTATTGTCTTGGTTTGAAAAGACAGGTGTCTGCTAAGGAAGGCAGGAGCCTTCCTAAAAATGGAAAATGTAAACGCCTTTCCTCTGAATTATTATAATTTTTGAAATTCAGGGGCTCTCAGGCAAAGATATGGGAATAGGAACAACAGTTCTTTATTAGGGAAGAAAATCAAAATAGAAAAATGCAGTAATACAAAACAGAGCAGAGTCAGAGCAGACCCTGGCACCCTGTGTGTCAGGGAGGTGGCAGCAGTCCCATCCCATGGTGGCTCAGCCCTCCTGCAGTGCCAGCTGTGCTTCTGCTGGAGCAGGATCCTGCACAAACTTCCGCTGGAGTTTTCCTCTGGAGCTTAAGGGCTGGGAGAGATGGGCCTGGGCTCCTCTGGGAATGCAGGGGGAAGAAAGCTGCTCCTCTGGGAATGCAGTGGAGAAGAAAGCTGCTCCTCTGGGAATGCAGTGGGGAAGAAAGCTGCTCCTCTGGGAATGCAGTGGGCAAAGGCTGCTGTGCTGTTCCCAGGTCAGATTGTATCCAGGTAGGAATGCTCGGCTCCTCCCCTGGGCAGAGCATCTCCCCATGGATGATGGAATTTTCTCAGCCATGCAGGGACACTCAGTGGCCATGAATGGAAGAGATCTCCTGGAGGGAGGATTGGTGTGGGAGAGATAAAGAAAACTGTCCAAAGAACAAAAGATAACTGCCCCACCTCTAACAAATGGCAATAGAATGCACACTCCCAGCCACAGCTTGCAATCCAGGACAATTGTACACAAAATAAAGTCAAACACTTTTCTCCTCAGTTCTTTGGAAATGTTTAAATGTTCTTTCCCTAGTATGAATGTGAACTTGAAATTAGGAGAAGTCCTGTGTCAGAAAGATTTACAGGGACATCTTTCTTTACAGGTGGAGTTAAACCTGAGGGGCACGAGGATGACCACGAAATGGTGAATATGGAATACGCCTGTGATCACTGCCAAGGAGTTATCATAGGTCGGAGAATGAACTGCAATGTTTGTGATGACTTTGACCTTTGCTATGGATGCTATCATGCAAAGAAATACTCTGACAGGTATTAAAAATGTGATTTGCTTTCTCCCATGTGGCAGAAAGACAGTATTTAGTAGCTAAATACAATCAGTTATTCTCATGGTACTTCCTATAAAGCTGTGTCTGACATCTGAACATCTCCTTGGTGTCCTTTGGGGAAACAAAGACAGGACCAGTTTGCAAAAATGTCAGGAAACCTGCCTCAACCTCTGAAGTCACTTGGCAGCAATTGTTTTCTGGATGTGGCTAGGAAAGCTGCAGAAGGAGTTACCAGTCCTGTATGACAGGATTGGGGAGACAATCCCAACTGTGGAAAACAACAGTTTTCAGTGCTTGACACCAGAAGTCATAAAAACCCGGTCCACAATTTGAACCTCTGGAATATGTTGGGTTTTAAGTGGCTTCCTGTGAAGGCATTTTGTGTTGACTGACTGACTGTGTTGGTTAGCAGCAAACCAGAAGCTGCATTGCTAAATGGTGTCCCTTGTCCTTGCAGCCACCTGCCCACCCACAGCATCACGGTGTATCCCATGGTGACCATCCGCATCAGTGACCGCCAGCGCCTCATCCAGCCCTACGTCCACAACTACTCCTGGCTGCTCTTTGCTGCCCTGACCCTCTACAGTGCAGATCTGGCAAATGGGGAGGAAGTAGAAGGAGAGAAGCTGGATCCCCAGGTCGTCAGTCATGCCAGAGTCCTGCAGCATCAGTGCATTCAGCTCATTGGGGACTGCCTGATGAAAGCACAGCATGGAAAAGGTGAGTCAGCTCCTCCTGCTCTGAACAATGCTTTCTACAAGTGTCAGAAATGTCTGTGGTTACTTACTTGAAAGTTTCCAAAGGAAAGGGGAAGCTACTGTGTACTTCACTGAGAATAACTGTTTATGTAGAAAGCAAATGTAGAACAAGTGTCATTCAGGGTCGTTGGAACATGGAAAATAGAGTGCTTGAGAAAACTAATTTTATGCTTACATAAACATTGGACACAACTTGGCAAGTCTCTGGTTGTTTTTTTTTCCATCTTAGTTGTTGTAAAGGGATCAGTCAATACAACTTCATGTTCTTTCAGTAATGTATCACTGACAGCTGAAGGACAGCAAATAACTTGGTGGAAAAAGTTTTTTGTTCTGCATCTCAAGGGAAGAGATTTTTAGCTGTGTTTGTAGTATAAATTTCTGGCAGTGGTGTTCATTTTTCTGGAAATGGGGGTTTCTGTGAAAGAAGACCTACTAGAGAAAATAGAGTTATACAATAGGGACTCATTTTGAATGTATCAAAAATTTTAGACTAAAATTCAAAGAAGTTTGTTGGTAGTTTTTGTGAGCAGCTCTAGTACAACTGAAATACCACCACCAAATATTTACTCATTAATTCATCTGTTTACAATCTGTTTACAATTTTGTTATACAGTTCTATTGTGCAAGTAGTCAGAAGATTGAAAAATAAGACAAATGTCGTTTGCTCCTCACAATTAACACGCTACTGTTTTCTTAATTTAAAACATCTACCCCAATTGCATCTTTGAGGTCAAAGATGTCACCATCTGTCCATCACTAGTATTTAGTGGAACTACATAATTATATGAGCTTGATAGAAAACATGTTTTTGATGAAGTTAATGTTCAAAAGAATTGTGTAAGAAGTTTGCTGTTCTCTTTTAAAGTGTTTCAGTTCTGCTTTTTGTCTGTCTTGCCACTCCACAGCTAAATAACTTCCATAATGTTTTTGCTCCCAGGACTGAAAAATTTAGCTCTCCTCTGCATGTTACCAGAAGATGAGTCCATCTCAGAGAATTGCAGTGTTTCAGGCAGTCCTCCCACAGACAGTGCTCCAAAAAGTCATCCTGGTGATAGAGCAGGGAAGGGAAGAGATGAGAAACGCAGCACAGGCTCTTTGCTGCATCGCAGTGTAAGTACCTGTTACCTCCAGAACCCCTGACACCAGACATGTGTTCTGATATTAAACATCTTCATTAAACACCCTGTTCTGAATGTGGGACTGAGATAAGGGATAGTAATGATTTCATTTATAGGTAAAAACTGGGCGGGGGGGAAGGGGACAGTTGTTTTTTCATTAGGTCTGGCTGATCAAAGTCTTCTTGTTCTGAGCTGATTTTCACAAAAGTGCTGCAGGAGGAGGGGCATGTCTTGTTCTTTGTGAACGAGCTTTCATTTCCCCTGGTTGTTAGCAGTGTTGAGTATTAGTATGAGTTTCCAACAGTTTTATGCAGTGTTTAAAACTATTATAGTGTAATAATTTTATGCAGGGAGATATGAGCAAAATAAAAGAACATAATTTAATTGCATGGAAGCTTAAGACATGAATACATCAAGAAATTCTTCAGTAGAAGATTTTGATACTCAAAGAAAAATGTTTGTCAAGTGCAGGTGACTGAATTCTTTCCATGCTTGCTTCTGCAGGTATTACATTTTGTTTTAATCTTCTAGTACTTCTGTTTTATTTTTAGGGAAAAAGAGATACTCGCAAGGAAATCCAGTCTCCTGCAGAAGATAAAGCAGGAAAACAAGAAATTGAAATCAAAGCTGTCTCTGCAAAGGAAGCTGTTGTGAGACAAGATTCAGGCTTGTCTGTGGATGGGAATGTTCCTGCAACAGGTAAAAAATAATTTCTCATTTTCCCTGTCACAGAAATATCTACTCATCTGCAAACAGCTGTCCTTTTTATTCCTAATCCAGTTTTGCATATTTTCAAATGTCTGTGTCTGCTTTGTGAAAACCTGCCAGACAGTGCTTCGAACAGGTGCCTTGCAGTCTGTTTAAAGGAGTCTGGAAATCAGAGTAGATTTCCACAAGTATTTATCCATCTATGGAGATAACAGTCCCTGTTGGTCTAACACAACACTAGTGTGTTGTGATGCACTTGGAACCAGAAAATAAGTGTCTTATCCTGTTAAAGACTGGGACTGTGAGAATTTTGAAAGTTAAATGGATCTGTCTAGCACTGTCCTGTATATGTTTTACTAGATGGTATAAATTTCTTTACCTTCTGTTTCCATACACTTTTATAAAGACTTTATTTTCAAATTGTAATAATTATTTTTATAATTTATATTTATTTTTAGATTTGGATTATAAAAATTAAGCTATCACTTATTTATTTTTAATGTAAAGGGATTTCCTTGTTTTGTTTTTATTTACAAAGCAGGTGACTCCGTTTTGGAGGATTCAACCCAAAAACCAACAGAGAAGGTTTTAATACCTAGCCAGGAGCAAGTTTTTGCTGAATGCTCTCAGAAGAGGATTTTGGGGTTGCTGGCAGCTATGTTACCACCTTTCAAATCAGTTAGTTCGTTTTAATTCCATCTGGGTTTTTTTCCTATGTGCAGAAATAACATGAATAAAATTCGTAGGAATTAAATGTGGGATGTGGGCCCATGTTGTTTAGATGTTATGAAATGTGAATTAGAATGTCTTCAGACATTGACATCACTAAGGAATATAAGGGCTTGTTCCTGCATGGGGGGAGAGGGAAGGGGATTTTAATGTATCTGTGAAGTAGAGTCTTAACTGTTTAGCATTGTTTAAATCTTCAATTTAGCTTCACATGTCAGGTCACTCTAACAGGCCAATAACAAAAGTAGGAATGTAGTTTCTCATTCCTTCTGTCCCATTTGAAAGACCTTCAGAACAGAAGCTTTTCATGTGCTGATTTTGACTAAAAATCTTGTTTTCTTTCCCTGCTTCACTGAGATTTTTCTCTCTCTGCAGGGCTTCACAATGTCTCTGATCAACCTGGAACAAATACTTCCACTGATGTTTCATGTTGTAATCTCAAATGCTGGCCACCTGAATGAAACTTATCATTTAACCTTGGGACTCCTGGGCCAGTTAATCCTCAGGCTTATGCCTGCAGAAGTGGATGCTGCTGTGACTAAAATCCTTTCAGCCAAACATAATTTGTTTGTACCAGGAGATGGGTCTACAGTGCCAGAAGGATGGAAGACAACTCATCTTCTGTTCAGTCTGGGAGCTGTGTGTTTAGACAGGTGCTTCTTACCTTAGCTCAATTAGTTAATCTCTGCTGAACAGTAATTTTCTTTCATGTATGCCTTGTGCATAGAGGCTTTTTAATAGAAAGGTAATTAAACCTGTACCTTGGTCATAGAAGGGGCTTAGCATCTGCAGCCTTTGTAGCAGTGGGAATCCTAATTTCCTTCCACAAGAAGGCTGGCTGCTGAAGAGTGGCCTAATTTCCTGTGCTTAGCTACACAGCATGTCATGGAGGAGGAAGTGAGGTTTGGAAACTATGAGGAAAACCAAAAATACAGTCCTTTTTTTTGTGTGACATTCATTCTCTCACATTGTTACAAATCTCTTGTATAACATGGGAAAGGAGGAGAGTGTGTCACATCACTATCACCAGTGCTGAGTTCTGGATCCGGCCCTTCTATGTAAGAGTACGTGAGAGAGAGGTTTTTTACACCTCCAATGCAATTTTACACTAAGTAAAATTGCACTGCAAACAGCAGGGAGGGACAGATTTTTAAGATCCTGAGAAAGTTCTCAAGCATTCTGAGATTCATGGCATGCCTGTTAAATGTGACTTACTTTTAATTGTAGCTGTGTTTTACAGGGAGGTTCATAAACAAATAGAAAAGCATATGAAATTTAAAGGCAGAATATCCAGAGCAGAAGCTGAGGGAAAGAATTTTCTCAAAAATGAATTTTAATAGATTGTTTGTGTGATCCAGAGAGTGAGTAGGTGGTCACATATATGGGAAATAAACCTCTTGCTGCCATGCAAACAGGAACTTCTGAGTTCTAAACTAAAATTCAGAGTTAACAGTGGCAATATTCAAGCACACTTTGATTTGGGACTGTAGACACTCTCAGAAAACAGAATAGTATTTATGCTGTATGGAAAACAAAGCAGAATTCAGGTGTCAGCTGGCATGAAAGCTTTAAGACTTTGGAAAAACAGTTCTGTAGTAGATTGAAAGCTGCAGCTGTGACAGATTAGCAGTGATATGGTGTCTGAGGAGGAATAGCTCCAGGTGAGTGTGCCGTGAGCCCTCCTGATGCAGCCTGCTCTTGCTTTGCAGCCGTGTGGGGCTGGACTGGGCGAGCTCCATGGCAGACATCCTGCGCTCCCTGAACTCCTCTGCGCAGTGGCACCCTGTCATTGCTGCTTTCACTGACCACTGCATCAAGCAGCTGCCCTTCCAGCTAAAGCACACCAACATCTTCACTTTGTTGGTGCTGGTTGGCTTTCCTGAGGTGAGTGGCCTGTCAGTCCTAAAGGAAACAAAATTAAAGTTTTTAGGTATCTCTTTCTAAATACTACAGATTCCATCAATGGGGGGCAACCTTTATAAACTCTCAAAACCCGTTGTGTGTCAGAGTTCCATCTTTCTACTTGTGCATAATTAATGTTGATCTGGTGAAGAATAATGAGCTGGTTTTGCTTGGCATTTCTTTGGCTCCTGTTTATCTGCTACAAGCAAACCAGCTTCATTTGTTTCAGTATCTAAAAGGACTTTTGTACAAGCAAAACAATCCATTCTCCATCTTGATGTTCATAACTGATATATTGCCTATGTAACATTAAGTTGGTTGTTGTAGACATTTCTTTTATAGATTTGAACTTGTGTTTTCTAAAGACCAGCAAATACCAGGAATCAAGCAGTGGTTCAGCTAAAAAATACAATAGCAAGAATAAGCAAATGTAACCAATATAAGACATGGCTGTGTATTTGTAAATAAGCATTCCAAATGCTAACTGAAGTTCTGCTGCCATTTCAGGTGCTGTGCATGGGCACTCGTTCTGTGTACATGGACAATGCTAATGAGCCTCATAATGTGATTATCCTGAAGCACTTCACTGAGAAAAACAGGGCAGTGGTTGTAGACATCAAAACCCGAAAGAGAAAAACAGGTTCTGTGACATTTTTGTTTTATCAGAGAATCACAGAGTATTTCCTTACAGTTTGTTACAGATACCCAAAAGCAAATGTTAACTAGACCACTGTGCTGGTCTGCACACTTTGAATTCCACTATTAGTAAGTTGCCTGACTTTCTGCTCATAGGTTACCAAATTCTGCTTGCAGGTCACTGCCAAACTGTGAGGCTTCTGCAGTAATTACTTCAATTATCTTTAGTCAGAAAAGTATTTAGAAAGCTGTTGAGACCATTTTGTTAATTGAGAAATCTCAGAAATAGGCTATTGATGAAGATGAAGCAGTTATTTCTGTTTCAAGATTTATGTAGTGCTTCTGTCTTGCTCTTTACAAGTCTCTGCTTAATGTTTTAGAACAATTGCTAATTTAAAACCAGTTTGGATATCCCTAAAATTTGAGACTAAGTGAAACATTTAATATATAACAAATCAGTTGGGCTTTTAGGAGCAAGGGTTTTTCTCTTTGTATGACCTAATATAGTGAAGTTAATAAAGCAAAGGTTGTCCTAAGATTTGACTACTGAAGTTGTGTAAAAGACATTTGGAAAAATCAACAGACTAAATCGCTTTTTGATATTCAAGGAAGATTTGAATGTAAAAGCTTTTATTTTTGTTTAACTGTTGACATTTTAAACAGTAAGATCAGCAGTATTTATTTCATCATATCAATTGCAGGTCAGAATTTTCCCCATTTTAATTGTAAAATACAATGTGAGCTACTTTGCATGCTGTGCTGCTAATGTGCAAATATGTGCTGTTGCCAAAAGTGACCTGGAGATTTTTAACTTGTACTGAAAAATGAAATACTTTCTTGACTGTTCAGGGAATATGAGATAATTTTTGTATAAGACCTTTATTATAACATGATTGATGTAAAGATGTCTCATGTCTGAACCTACTCATATCTACTAAGAGATGACTACAACATTTTGATGTGAATTGTGTTTTTTCTCTCTTGTAGTGAAAGACTATCAGTTGATTCAGAAATGTGGGCAAGAAGGCAGTGATTCCCACACCCAGCTGAGACAGTACCTGCAGCACTTTGTCCTCATCTCCACCCACCTCCTGCAGACCAGCATGGACAGTAGCTATGCTGAGGCAGTGGAAACAACTTGGGTCTTGTCACTGGCTCTGAAGGGGCTTTACAGAACTCTGAAGGTACCTGACACAGAATATGATAGAGAAATAAAAAGTCATGTTTTACCCTGTGCTGCAGGAATTTGGGTATTGACTGAGCACACTGGGGAATTACCACAAGGGCATTTCTGTCACAGCTGGATCCCTTTATTCCCAGTGTAGGGTGTTGGAAACGTTGCTGGGCTTTAAATAGCTTTTGTGAGTCTGAGCTGGAAGTTGTTTTGCTTCTCCTCTGAGGGGGCCAGCCATTCAGGAGAGCTCAGGAAGAAATTCCTAGAGATAACATTTTATGGAGTGAAGCTCACTTTTCTCACTCTTGAAGTCTTTGAAGAGGAAATTTTTCTTTTTTTTTTTTTGAGTGTCAGATCAAAACAGATTCTCAGTTACCACTGTGCACGTCATAGATGATACCCTTAAGGGATTTGAAGTGGGGATTTTTATTTTAGGGAAATGAAAGGGAAGGATTCCCAGTGTAGTTCATCTGGGCAGGAAATTCATCCAAGTATGTGTGACAAGACCTCACAAGCACTGTGATGCATTATTCCTTTTTTAGTTATTTATGTGTGTGTGTGTCTGTGTGTGCAGATTCATGGCTTTAAGGAGATCCAGTCTGCCTTTCTTCAGTCTGGTTTACTCAAACTTCTAGTGAAGAAGTGTAGCAAAGGAACTGGCTTCAGTAAGACTTGGCTTCTCCGAGACCTGGAGGTAAGAAAAGTGACATTTTGTAAAAAGTCAGGCTTCACATGGTGGCATGAAAGGTTATGTCAGTACACTGCCCTCCTGGGACTCAAGATTATCTCTAATTAGTCTCTGAAAAAATGTTCACTTAACTATATCCCTATATCCCTGAATCTGCCTCCTTCTGCCCATCATAATCCTGTGGCTAATAGACTAAATTCATTACAGCAGGAGCTGATTTTCACTAATCTGATTTTATTTGGAAAAAAATTGTAGAATGAGACATTACTCACCTACTCAGATTGTTTGTATGGATTTTATTTCGACTGTTATTTCAAGTTCCATTCATCAAGTTAGAAAATAATCTCAAAGAAAAGCATGACTTGCATAAGGTTTTGCTGCAGTGCAGGTGGGGAGATCAGTGCACACATGAGCATATTCTTTCACAGTGGTTGTTAATTGCTGAAAGATAAGTGTGGTTCAGCTATTAGTTATGTTTTATCTTAGGCAGGAGTTGTGTTAATTCATTTTTAGGACTGTGATGAAGCCAAAGAGCTGTTTTCAAAGGAGAAGGGTGTGTAGGGGCAGCACTGGCATTCTGGTGATGGCCACCTTTGCTCTGTTTTTGTCTTGGAATCTTCAAATCTTTGATGCACTGAAATGGTTTAATAATTACTTTCTCAACTTCCTTTGCACTTTCAGCTAATCACTGAAGTTGTCTTTGCAGCAGCATGGAAGGTGTAACTCATTAGTGAAGTGGGAGATTGTTTAATTTTGTGTTTTGGAGTTGTTTTTTTATTTTTAGGTGTGCTTCTTTGTAAAATAGCTTGTGTTAGGCACTGTCCAGGTCTCATAATGTTCTTCTAAGGTGCTGATTGCAAATAAACTAATAATACCTACAGCTGTCACACCATATTCTTTTCTTTGTAGATTTTATCAATAATGCTGTATTCCTCAAAGCAAGATATCAGTTCCCTGGCTGAACAGGAGGATACGGAACTGGAAGACAGGGAACAAGATCAAGATGTGGAGCAGCCTGTTGTTGGTCCTGTTGACTTAGAGCAGAACAAACTTGATCCTCTGGAGGGCCTGGATGAAGCCACCAAAATATGCTTCCTGGTATTTAAATTAGTTTACCTTCTTTTGGGTAAATGTGCAAATTATACATTTGCTTGTTGCATAAAACATTTGGTAATTCATATGGTTGTTTTCCTTTTAAATTTATAGGGTGTGGGTCTGTGATTTCAGTGTATCATTCTTTAAAAAAATAAACTAGAACTATGGTAATGAATGCTACAAAATCATTATACAGTGTTTTGCTAAATTGCTTCTCATTATTATTAGTCCAAATACTAAGTTCATTAATTCTCTACCTACAAAGTGGGAAATAATGCATAGGTCATCCTTAAAGAAATTCAGTCTTTCCTTTTCCCCTCTAATGTGTTTTTAGGGGTTTTTAAATTTCTTTTTGCTCCTTGCTCAGATGACACACGATGCACTTAATGCACCTCTCCACATTCTTCGAGCCATGTATGAGCTGCAGATGAAAAGAACAGAATCTTTTTTCCTGGAAGTTCAAAAGAGGTATGTGAAATTCTGGGTCCAGCAGAAAAAGTGGTGGGTGAAAATCTAAAATCCTCGCAGTGCTGGATAGAAATTCTTCCAAGGATAAGATTTGTTTTTCATGTGTGAAAAAGTAAGGAAATAAACTCCTGCTAAGTAGTATTTATGGAAGCAAGTCACCGTCTTCTGAAACACATCACATGCTCTTTTCTATGTGGTAGCTCCCATATGAAGCTCTGAATTCTGTGAACTGAGGAAAAGTCAAGAGCTTACATGTGGCTTCTGGTACTCACAGCATCTCACCATGTTCTCACAGAAATGAGTGATTTTGTAACATTTAAATCCTTTGGCTTGTTAAAACAGGGGAACAGTTAACATGATAAAAATAGGCAGTGTTTAATCTTCCCGAAACAGAAGGTGGGAAGATTTAATTTGCATTTAATTGCCCTAATTGAGTTGGCATTACTTTGGAAACACAGTTGTGTGTTTTTGATTTTCCTTTGCCTCTGTGAAGGTTTGATGGGGATGTGATCACAACGGATGAGAGGATCCGGACGCTGGCTCAGAAGTGGCAGCCCAGCAAACGCCTGAGGCTGGAGGAGCAGAGCTGCAAGGCAGTGGATACAGATATGATCATCTTACCCTGTTTGGTATGGACACCTCTACAAAAAGGAACAGTTGGAAAATAATGAATTTTGGCATTCAAGCCTGAGATTTTTTTTTATACATCTGAAATAATCTGTTATCAGTGTTTTATGTCAAAATGAATGAGCAGGTACAAGAAGCAAGTATTTCTTCCTTGTTATTCCTTCCTTAAGGAAGTGAAAGAACTTGATTCCCAGATCAGGAGAACAAATTGTGATTGCAGGCTGTAATTTCCTCCCCTTACACAAGAGAGATAGTATCTCATTGCTGTAAGCTTATGCCATGCTACTGCTTTAGCATATCATTGTTATCTAACAGTAAGTTCAGCAGAACAAGGAAGCAATGAATCTATCTTGTAGACACTACACTTGCAAGCTTGAGGTTTTGCATTCAATAAAAAGGTCCCACAGCTCTTTTTATTTTGAGGGCTCACTGCTGGCTGTGTGGTGTCACCAGCACAGTTGTTTAACAGTTGCATAGCAAAGGGGAAGGAGCTTCCTGAAGCAGTTTCACATAATTAAAAGGAAAAAAAATAAGCCTTTCAACAGCTTATACAGAGGCTGTGAAATACCCAGGCCTGGAAATTGTCCAAACCTAACTGGACAAAGCCCTGATTTTGAAGTTATCTCAGCCTTAAGTCAAATTTGGAGCAAGTGATCTCCAAAAGTCCCTCCCAGCTTGCTTCGTTTCAGGGTACTTGGTGGCTTTACCTCTGTAGGTGAGCTTCAGTTCACACTTCTGGTTAGAGTTCTAACTGCTGTTGCCACAAATGCATCAGTGTGTAGTGAGGTGTGTAGACATAAACAATGTTTCTCAGGAAATCTGTAGCTGTGTGAGAGATCCCACTTCTGTGAGGTTTTTGACAAATTAATTTGTAAATTCAGCTTGCAGTTTGACCAGTCAGATATCCAAACATAGGGCAGTAAATTACTGACATCCTGTTTTCCAACTTGCATTTCTCTTGCAGTCAAAGCCTGTACTCTGTGATAAAGCAACAGAAGAAACCAATCCTGTTGCCCAGAAGCTCATCACCAACACAGAGAGTGACCTGCAGCTCAGCTATGCCAAGCAGCGACGCACCAAGAGCTCCATTCTCCTGCACAAGGAGCTGGACTCCAGGAGTAAAAAGGCTGTCAGGGACTACCTGTATCGTGTCAATGAGGCAATTGCAGTTCTGTATGCCAGGCATGTGCTGGCATCCTTGTTAGCTGAGTGGCCTGATGATGTGGCAATAAATGAGGAAATCCTAGATCTCAGTGGCCCAGCCCATATGACATACATCCTGGACATGCTGATGCAGCTAGAGGAGAAGCAGCTATGGGAAAAAGTAAGTGGATTTCATTCAGGCATGTGAACAAAACCTGTGCCCACATGCCACGAGACTCTGAGTAACAGAACTACTTGCAGTTCCTTTTTTCAACTAAATTGAAACTCCAAAATTTAAATTAGTTCTGAAAAAGCAGTTGGAATCTGTCAGAGTCTTGATGTGCTGGTCTTATTAACAGAAAATGAAAAAAACTAGCTGTGTAGAGAGAGCTGTTTCAGTTATGAAAGAGAAACTGGTAAAATGGGCAGTCTGGTTTGAAAATAGACAATATAGATGGTAATCTAGAGAAATTGGTAAAATAGGCAGTGCCTTTTAAAGGCTGCTTTTTCTTAGATCTCAATGTGTATATTGTAATATCTGCTACTCCACTGATGAGCTGGTGGTGGAAGTGATCTTAGAATTAAAATAGAATGTTGTAATGAAAGTGTCAGCTCAAGGCTGCACAGCAGTCAAAGCAAATCAAGTGCTGGGAATCTTCAAAAAGGGAATGAAAAATAAAGCAGAAGGCATTGATATGCCATTGAACCAATACTATGCACTCTTTTGGACTGCAGTGACTCCCTCATCTCATAAAAAATTAAAATAAGATGCAGTACAACTGGAAGAGGCCTAGAAAAGAATGGCAGGGATTATTGCAGCTACAGAATTACTTCAGTATGAGGAACCAACTGGTTTTCTTCATTCTGGATCTTTCCCCTGTGGGACATTGAGGGAGAAGGAGTAATGGAAAAGTCTGTTCCTCTTTCTCTGTAGATTTAAAGCAGTAAATAGCATGCAAAAGTTAACAGTAAGTATTATTCACCGGCCCTCCCAGTAAGAAAACAAAGGAGTGTCAGATTAAGGTAATAAGTGGCAGGTCCAAAACAAACCAAAAGAACAGGCTCTTGACACAGTAAGTCATGGAAATTGTTGCCCCAGGGTGTTTTTATGGGTTCTGAAAAGGGCAGGATGAACTGATAGAATAAAATCTATTAAGGCATATTAAATGCAAAAACCTAGCCTTTGTCTTAGGCTGTTCAGCAAGTGCAAGGCAAAGAGTGCATTCAGCTAACTGCTACGTGCTGCCTTTGTTTTTTGAGCTCCTTTTCCCAAGAAATCTGGAGGTGAACCTGCTAGCCTGAGCTGCTGTATTACATTTTACAGGAGGACTTAGGAGATGACAGGTGAAGACATGGCCTTAATGAGTTGCTCTGATGACCTGAAAGAGCTCAAGTAACAGAATTCCTGGATTCAGGCTTTTATGCACTGTTATAAAAATAAGAAAAAAGGAGACTCAGGTGGTTCTGAATTATTTTTAGTGTGTCCTTATAGATTAAAGGGCATTTTAGGGTAGTTTTAAACACACAGAACTTACATCTACTGCTTTCAAAACTTCAGCCATCTAATTGATACTTTTTCATTTCTTATGCAGAGTTGTACTTTTTTTTTTTTTGAAGGCTGAAATACATGACATATTCTATTTAAATCAAAACCTGTGAAGCTAAAGGAGCCTGTTTAGTATGTTAACAAAGTTGTTTATCTCATTTGATTACAGCTTTAATTTCTTGTTAATTACTTTACGGATTAGCCTTGATTCTAGCAGTTTGAAGAGCCATGGCTAATATCAGTCATGTTTTTATCAAATAAAGAATGAAAGGTCTAGAACAGAAGACAGAGTGAAATCTTTTTTGCTTATGGAGATGACACTTGCAGGCATAATTTCTGAATTTATCTTGTTTCTTGCTGGTTCCTTGATTCCCTCTTCCAAACTCCTGCGTGGCTTGGACATGGCTTGTGTCAGCCATCAGAATGTGTAGTTGTAAATGTTCTTTTGACAGCAGATTATATTTCCGTGATTTTTCTCTCCCCAGATTCTGCAGAAAGTGCTGCATGGGTGCAAGGAGAGCATGCTGGGGACCATGGCCCTGACAGCCTGTCAGTTCATGGAGGAGCCAGGGATGGCCGTGCAGATGCGAGAGTCTCGGCATCCTTACAACAACAACACCAACTTCGAGGTAGGGCAGGCATGGATTGCAGGCATGACTTGAAGCAGGAATCACCCAGGGCTTGGAGCAGAAGCCTCTCAGACTTCCACATGGATATCTGTGCTTGAAGCACCTGTGAAGTCTGTTCAGTCTTCCTTGGAAAAGGCTGATGTCAGATAACTCAGGCCTTGTCCTGCAAAGCAATGTGTTCAGTCAAGCACTTTAATGTAATTCTAATTCAATCATATGAAAAATACATAACTTACTTGGTTTTACTGTGCATCTATTTGAAGATTTGTTAATGGTTTCAAGGCCTTAATGAACAAATGTTTCTACCCTTCCTTCCAAAGATTTGTTTCAGTTGGCCTGTTAATCCCTTAGATGAAAGCAGGAGTGGTGTCTTTTTTCTTGTATTTCTCATTTTAGACTCTTTCCCTGACACAAAGAGTTTCTAATTTTCTTCTCTTGATACTGTTTGATAGCATTTTTCTGATACAGTTTGGTAAGCAATTATTGCCTTTGGACAGTCCTGGGATTTTTAATTTCCCTGCTGCTCTGACTTTTCTGATTTTTATTTTTAAAATGCATATAACCCCTTAGGTTCTGGCAGCAAGATCAATATCAGCAACAATTACTGCTTTTGAAAAAGGAAGGCATTGCTGGCAATTCATTTTACATGCTTAACAGCTAATGTGAACAATAGGCCATGCTTTACATTTATTAAATTAGCTGAGGGTAAAATATCAAAGTGAAAAACTCACAGAGATGCTATAATACTTTTTATATCTCCCTTGTTTGTGTAGTGAAAGTTAAGTCAGTTGTGGGCAGTAGAGTGTGACAGGACACAAAGCTGCTGTGTTTATTTCTCAGGATAAAGTTCACATTCCTGGTGCTATCTACCTCTCCATCAAGTTTGACTCTCAGTGTAACACCGAGGAGGGCTGTGATGAGCTGCTCATGTCCAGCAGCAGTGACTTCCAGCAGGACCGGCACAGCTTCAGTGGCTCTCCACAGAAATGGACTGACTTCGAGCTTCCAGGTGAATATGACTGATCAAGGGAATGTAGGGTATGGCTGGGGCTGCTGAGAGAAACTCCTCGTGAGTTAAATGTGGATGTTCCTGAGATGTGTAGGGAAAAAGCCAGTCCTTTCCTTGTCCTACTCTGTTTGCTCTGACGTGCTGCTCTTGCATTTGTTTCTGCAAAGTGGCTTATCTGTTGTTGTGCTGTGACCTTTTCTTTCCACCGCTCACTCAAAGCATGCACTCAGCTACTGGAAACAAATTTGATCTTGATTCTGTTCCAACACAGTCCTTGTTCTGCACAGTATTCACTTACATTGTTTATGCCTTGTCTTACTTTCCACAGGAAGCATGGTTTTTTATTTAAAAAAAAGAAAAGATATGCTTATCTCTGTCTCTGTGTTCTGCTGCTGCTCTGAGCAAAGAGAGCCAGTGCCAGCACCTTGGCTCCAGCTGGTGCCACAGAGCACAGCTGGAAGGAACCCAAGGTTTGACTGCCAGCTGCACTCTGGATTCTCTAAGCACATTTGTGAGAGCACAGTGAGGAGCAAATGCCAGAGAGCTCAAGGACTGCACAGTCCCCTGCTTCTGATTTTAACTGCTTTAACCCACTGAGCACAGGGGCACTGCAGGAAGCTCTTGACTTCAAGGACTGTCAGCACCTGTAAAGAGATTTAGGAACTTCCTTAGCAAACCAGTTTGGGTTACAAGGTGTTGGTTTGGGGTTGCAAGGTACTTGGTAAAAGCAAATGTATGTTCTGTAGAAATATTTTAGATTTTTGTGAAATTCTGTCTTCTTTTTCATCCCTAATAGTTGCCAAGGTTTGCCAAGGAGCTGAGCTTCAAAGCTCATTGTTTAGAGCAGCCTTGGCTGTGAAACTTGAGCTTCACCTTCTGGAAATTCATTTCCAGCCAAGGCTGTCTGGATTAAGGTTCTTGGTTCCGGCAGGTTTTAGCTGAAACCAGACATTTGAAGACTTCTGGGCTTACTATTTGATTGAAGGGCTTTCTCTTATGAGTAGGAGAGAACACTCTCTCCCTTTCATGATAAAAAGGGAAAATTTTTTTAGATATTTCATTTTAAATCCTAAAAAATGCTTTCAAAGTTTTTCTTACTCATGAAACTTCAAAAATTCTGCTTCCCAATGAAATCTAGCCTGCTTGTCCCAGGGTAACAGACTTTTTCATGGGGCAGAAAGTTTTAACAGCACAGTAGGTAAGAAGATGTTTTGTGTAGTGTTACAGCCAACTACAAGGATTTATCTCTGAAGGTGTAGATGCCACAATGGCAAAAACATTTAAAATGTTTTTTGCCTGATTGTAAAGTGGTCAAATGTTTTGATAGTCTTTCTATTTAAAGTGATTAAGTTTAATAGTTTTCTTCCTTGGAGTAAAACTGTTCAATTTAATTTTCTGACATGTAAAAATTTTAATTTCATATATTTTGTACCTTTTGTCCACTGAATTCAAGTGTTGTTGTAAAGAACTTGACTGCCTGTACAGGGGCTCTTGTTTCATAAATCATAACTGATCCAGTAACACAGTTGGAAAAGTGAAGTTACATATGCAGAATATGGAGTTTCTTTAATTTCTTCTATTTAGTAGTAAAAAATGTAAAAGACATTATCCTTCCTATCCAGTATCTTTAGACAGGGAAAACTATTGTGGGTTTGCTTCAGCCTCCTCTTTGTCACCTTTTCTTTGTGATTCATAGTTACCAAAAAATAAAAGACCAACTCTTGAACGAAGACATCTAGGATTAACTAATTTCAGATTTTTCATTTAAGTTGTATTTGAGATGGCAAAACTAACTCAGAAGATATTAATGTGGGCTTTCTTCCTTCCCTGCACATAGGAGACACGCTCTACTACCGATTTACTTCTGACATGAGCAACACTGAGTGGGGTTATAAGTTTACAGTGACAGCAGGTCATCTGGGAAGGTTTCAGACAGGTAAGAGATGCTCAGAATTTATTGAAAAGGGCCTGTTTTAGTAATTTTGCTGAGCTTTGAGAGACCTGTGATTGTTCTTTTTCCTTGTCTCAGAATTTGCATTCAGTGTCTTAGAAATAATGTGATTGGTTTAGTTCAAGTGGAAACTCAACTGATGTCTATTACTTCCTGTGACTTTGGGGTAGAAACACAGAATCTTCACAGAGACTTGGAGATTACAATTATAATAATGTAATTTGCATCCAAGATCTCATTATATGATAGTAATTACACAGAGTATTTAGTAAACACTCTAGAATGCTGTAGTTTGAAATAGAAATAATGGTAATTGCATTTTTCAAAAGTGGTTATCCATTAAAATAGGATGGTTCTGGGTCTAATTTTTAGCATAAGAGGTTTTGTTAGTTTATTTCAGAGTTTAAATATTTTAATGAAATTGAGGCTTGAGGATTATTTGCTATCAGCAAAACTCTACTTCCTGTCATGTAATAGTGAGGGGCTTGATTTTTTTGCCTTGTTTGAGCAAAAATTTAAATTTGGATATGATTCTTTCTAATTTTTATATAAGTTTTTCCTCAGAAAAGAGTTGCCACATTAGGATGTAATCTAGGGTTAGCTCAGATTTTTGTTTGGTATTTTAATTCAATATTTCTGGCTCGCAATACTTGGTGCATGGAGAAAACTGACTATATGAACAGAATGTGTCCTACAAAACTGAACAGCTGTTTGAATTTTCTTTTTTTCCCTAGGGTTTGAAATTCTAAAGCAGATGCTGTCTGAGGAAAGGGTAATTCCTCACCTTCCTCTGGCCAAGATCTGGGAGTGGCAGGTGGGGGTGGCGTGTCGCCAGACGGGTCACCAGCGCCTCAAGGCCATCCACCTGCTCCTGAAGATCGTGCAGTGCAGCAGCCAGGGGTGAGTGCCTGCTCCACTCCTGCACCTGTGGCAAGGACAAGCCAACAAAAAGGCACTAAACTGATATTATTTTGAAGCAAAAAACCCCCTGTGGTTCCAAGCAGGTTTTCTTAATTTGACTGTCAGATGCAATTTACAGTGCTTTGATAGCAGGGATGTTTTGGCCCCCCATCTTTGCTGGCATTTAAAGAAGTCTAATGAATTCAAATGTCATTATAAATAAAAAAAATAAACAGAAAACAGGACAAAGGTAGATTTCAATTAATCTTCTAGAAATTTATTCTCTTTGTATTAGTTATACTGTAGAATTAAGGTAAGGATGAAATAATAATCTGGTGAAGTGATGATCTGATTCTCTGTAAAGTAAATAGCTTCTAAATGATTATTTTCAGTTGTACCACTACGCCTGTAATTGGGTTTTAGAAGGGATATGTGTCTTTAAGCTTATGTGTGTATGGCATGAGTATTTCTAGATACAAGAGCATTTAGCAAAGTGGGGTTTTTTTTGTTGTTAACTGTCACAAATTTATAGTTTTGTTCTCTTAAATTTGATTTGGTTTGATTTCCCCTCTCCATTTCCAGAAATGCGCACAGTAGTTGCTCACTATTGCATCACAATTTCATTTAAATTACTTTTTTTCTCAGGGACTGTGACCTCACCTTATTGAAGCCACTTTGGCAGCTCTTCACCCACATGGAAAACAACTCATGTCACGACTCAGCCAAGCCCGGTATCCTCCTTCCTCTTCATCGTGCACTGGCAGAACTCTTCTTTGTCACAGAAAACAGAGTTACTGTAAGCTGTTCCTGTGTTTCTATCCCTCCTTTCCTCAATGCTGAGAATTACAGAGTTTTACACTAAATGCAGTTTTCCTTTATCCCTCAGAGCTACAGAAACATTAATAACTTTCACTTATGGAGTGTGGCAGCAAGTCCTAATTAGAGGGGAATTCTGTTACCTTATCCATCATTGGACTTAAAGTGATAGCCATGACTATTAAGGCCATAAAGCAACTGTTTATTCTGAGAGCAATTCTGGTTTAATAATTAATTTAAAGGTATTTGCATGTGGTTTTCGTAGAATTGCTTTTGAACTTTTAAATATGTCATGAGCTCGTTTCTATGATCACAAACTGTGCTCTAGTTTGGGAGAGTCTGGTGTGCAGTTCTTGGAGACTCTAATGATCAGCATTTTAATGTTAATTAGTACAATACCATCTTTGGTAGAAACATTGGTGTTCATTGCATGTTTTCTGGCCACAGGAGCTTGGATCTCTACAGGAGTATTTGCTTGCCTTAAATACTGAAGATCATCTTCATCACTGCACAGCACAGGTAGGATTGCACAGCCCCAGGGCTGGGTGGGTCTGGGATCTTTGTGGCAGACACTGGATGATTTCTCATTGCCCAGTGGAGTTTATAAAAGAGATATAAATGTACTTGCCTATTACCATACCTTGACAGCCTCTGAAAGTTGTGAGTGAACTTTGCACAAATGCTTTTCTAGGATATTGGGAAGAAATTCTTCTATGAGGGTGGTGAGGCCCTGGCACGGGCTTCCCAAAGCAGCGGTGGCTGCCCCATCCCTGGAAGTGTCCAAGGCCAGGTTGGACAGGGCTTGGAGCAGCCTGGGGTAGTGGAAAGTGTCGCTGGCCATGGCAGGGGTGGAATGAAATAATATTTAAGGTCCCTCCCAACCCAAACCAGTCCATGATTCTAGGTTTCTCTTTCTGCTTAGTTTCATATGATTTCTTTACACTTTGGGCTTGAGGAGAATATTTGGTGTGACTTTGTTTTTCCTTTTCTCTTCTAGGCCCTGAAAAACATTGCTGCTATCAGCCTTGCCATTAACTATCCAAACAAATCAACAAGTTTCTGGAATGTTTAATACTGGCTCAGGCCGGAGTGCATGGGATAGAGTAGTTTGTCCATTGGACATGGGAACAAACATCTTAACTCCATTCAGGAGAAGTTCCTTCAGCTTCAGTGTATGAGCACTCTGCAGCCTTCCTTCCTTCCACCTTGATGTAGAATTTGTAAAAGTAACAGCGCACTTCAACGAAAAAGCACATCCTGAAGTAACTCATGCGTCGCCTACAGTTATGTATGCACATATTGTAGCATGTTAGAGTAAACAGAACAATATTGTTTTTTATTCAGAGGAAGCAAAGTAAAGAAGGTAGCTGAAGTGTGAGAATGGAAGGCCCCCACGTTTGTATCATCTGCTCCTGAGGAAACTTGATCCATGAAACATGTCAGCTTGGGAAAATAGTGCTGAACTCGGGGTGATGCCTTCAACAGCATCTGTTGTACATCTTCAGAGTGAAACAGGCAAACCACAGTCTGGTGGCTGCTGCAGCAATGGTCCACACTTGAATCCTGTCATTTTTGCTTTGGAGGCTACTTCCCAAGGAAAAGGATTTCAATTCTTACTAAACTACAGGTTGTAAAACAAATTGTGGGTGATTTGCAAAGCAATTGAAGGATTCCAGTTTCACAGCATCCTCGGGCAAGAGCTTTATGTTTCTCCTGTTTTTTGGGTCACCTGTTCTTTCCTTGCTTTATCTCCAATGTATTATTCCAAATAGCCCATTATTATAGTGCAGAGAGCAAAGGCTGGCCTTCAGTCACAAGGCACTGGTGATATGAAGACTTGAAGAACTTACCTATTTCTGAAAAATCACATATTTACAAGAAATCATGAGAAGAAATTTTCAGTTACTTTGATATTAGTGGCTTAGGAGGTCCTTGGCAATGTTGGGATCTCAGACTCCCAGCACTCAGGGTGGGGTTAATGATCAATCCACTCTTATTTTACAGAGCAATAACTACATTTCTCTTAGTGAACATGGAACGAATTGCAGATCTTCTGTGCTGCAATAAATTTGCTTTCTTCCTGCACAGCTATATTGGTTATTCCCTTTCCAAAGAGCTAAAAAGAATACAGAAAGATTTGGGGGTGTATTTTGTGTACCACTGCACAGTTTGTAGAGCTGGTGTTGTCAATTATAAATTCAGATTACTTTTAATGCTAAATATTTTCTTCTTTGCTTCTTCACCCCAATACTGGAGAATAGAAAAAAAAAAAAAAAAAAAGCAGCCAAAAGCTCTAATAGTAATTGAATGTAAGTTGTGTGAAGCAGTGGCTCTGTCAGAAGGAAATGTATTTATTGACCCTGCTTGTCCAAAATGTGAGTGGTGTCCAAATACCAGTGCACAGGAGCCCTGCTTTGGGGAGTGTCCTCTGAACTGATGGTCTTCTCAGCTGGGGCTGGAGTGTCAGGGTGGCCCAATCTCCCTCTGAGAGGGAAGCATGCAGTAATACATCCCTTGGATTTTTTTTTTGATGGCCTCTTGTGCTGTAAAGTTTTGTTTTGATTTCTGTTCAGCCAAGTGAGTGCACAGCGAGTGCTTGAATCAGAATGGGATTATTCTGCTTGAAAGACTTAAAACTGAAGACCAAGTAGCACCATGCTTTCAGGGATGGAGTGGCTCTCTTAGCAAATGAGAATGCCAGGGTTCAGGAAAAGTGTAGTATATTGTGAAAGACTGAGAGGAAGCAGAGAGATGCTGCTCTGAAAGCCCTCCTTGAGCATCATGAGTTGATTTCCTTAAAGACATCAGGATGGGAAGGGAATTATCAAGATTGTGGTGTACCTTTAATGCACGGATCATGCTGTTCCCACACAAGGTGTTTGAGTTTGCAGCCTCCCTCTGGGCTGGCAGAGATCCCTGGGGAGCCAAGTGCTTCACACCTTCTCATTGCTGAACAGATCCTGGGCAGAGGGAGCTGCTCCAGCAGAAGGAGATGTTCCTAAACTGATGTTAGGGAGTCAGGTGGATGGGGCAGGTGAGCACTTGGAAATTGCTTCTCTGGAGCAGGAGGATTTCCTCTTCACTGCCTCTGTGGGCATCCATGGCTGAGGAATCACAGATCTGCACTGGGCTGCTGTGCTGAGCTGTGCAGCTGCTGACATCAGCCCTGTCAGTCAAAGAAGGATTTTTCTTTTCTCACATCAGGGATGAAGACTGTAAATAAACCATTCATAGAATCTGTCACAGCTCTGTCACAGTCACGTTTTTTTTTCTGTTGGACTGTCCTTTTGCTTTCTGGATGAAGACATGAGGCTGCAAGGATGACACAGGAGTGGCCAGAATTCCTTGCTAGGCATTACCACTCAACTTACTCTACCAGCAGTGACTGGCCTCGTGAGTCAGTCATCTTGCCCTGAAGGAACTGTCTAGGAACAGTGTCCACTAAATATAATTTCTACCCACTAGATGGAACTGAAGGACTGTGACCTGAGTTGACACTGAATCTGTTGCTGCCTTATAACTCAAATCATTAATTATGGATTTTTAAACAGACAAGAAACACTGATTATTTTTTTTCCTTCTGGTAGCGCTAAAGAAAAAGGAATAGAATACCAATAATGAATATTCATGATCAATCACGTTTTGAAAATTATGCAGAAGTTCTAAGTGGATGTGAATGATGCTATTGAATTGTATAAAACTGTCTGGAAAACAGGTATGATGAAAAAAAATGTGCCTAATATAAGAAAAACTAAAAAAGTTGTCCTGCCTGAATCACCTATGATGTGTTTAAAACAAATCATATTGTTCCTAATGATACATTTGACTTGCTTTCATTAAACACTTAAAAACAAGAGTTTTATAATTTCTTTTCTTACGGGTTTACTACTTTGCAATTTTTATCAGTTGTTTAAAATATATCAGACCTTTAGATTTATTCCAGTTCAGTTCAACATGTAAAAAGAAAGCTACAGATGTGGGTAAAATATGCAAATGAAGAGAAATATATTGTAAAAATTCTATAAAATCAAAAAAAGTACAACACGGTGTCTGTTTTTTGTTTGTTTTTCTGCTCTGCTCACTGAATGTTTAATGTTGGAGTTTGTAGTGAGATCCAGGGTTTTTCTTAGGAACCCTCATTTTTCATGCCTGTAAGCAAACCTGCTTGTCCTCATGTGGTTGGCAAATATCTGATATTACATCGAGCTATGCAGGAACCAGACTTCTGGAGTCATCTCTTAAATTCCAGCCCTGCTGTTTACATTCCAGTGGCCTTACCCTGAAAATTCAGTTTTCCCGTGGATATCCATTGGTTTCAGTGCCTGTGTATATTTACTTTGAGACCTGAAACACACATCTGGAGGCCTCAGATGTCTCCTGTAAAGCTGAGATTTGTATTAGTAGGTGTTGATTCTAATTAGTGATGTTTATCAGCAGAGGTTCTTGTGCCTACCTGCTCCAGTGGGTTTAACTGAAAAGGTTGTTTGCCTTGGGTTTGGCTCGAGGAAAGAGCTGTGTCAAGTCAACATCTTCCTGTATTTGCCTAAAGCTGCAAATTGTTTCCTTGGAGAATGTTCTAATGAGGAAATTTTATTAAACACAAATAAATAATAGGATTGTGAGGGTGTGGGAGAGCAAGGACTGTTCCCTGAGGTTTGAGGATTCAGAGGATAAACCTGAAAAAAATTCAGTGTAATTGCTCTGAAATGTAGCATGGGGCCAGGCACTGGAATGTAACAGAGGGTACATCTGTAGCACTTTGGATCTGCTTTTCAGGTCAAGTTCTTCATGACTGGTTTTCTTCCAAGAGATCAAAAGTAGGCTGCAAGTTAGCTGAGAGGTGGGTGACTTTAAAAATCTGCTTTTAGGAGAAGGCTGAGCTGTGTTTAAAACAGAACTGGCCCAATCCTTCTGTTTTCACAGCCCAGCTCAGGTCTGGTATTTGCAGTGAGTTTTGTACCTTCACAAATACCTGCCTGTTTATACCATTTTAAACCTGGAATAATCCCTGGAATACCATGCTGTGAAATCTGGGCACACTGGGGCAGAAAAATCTCGATAATCTGATTTACTCCTTCCCCTTTTCAATGGTGAATCCAACCTGAAGTGAATGATGTTGAGTCTGCTGGGGAAGCACCAGGACAAGCATAATTCCTGTTTCCAGGGGACAAAACCACAACCGTGGGAGCCTTGAAAAGCATGTCCTGGCCTTTAGGGAAAGCTCTAGAATGTTGGAAAACACATTAGTGTATGTAAAGAGGTTGGTTTTCAGCACTGGACCAGGAGGCTGGGCTGGATAATAACTGGAACAAAGAATGTCTGTTGGTAACATGGCCTGGAAAAACAGGAAAAAAACAGGGTTTTGTAGGGGGAAACTGAAGTCTGAACCACCTCAGCTCTGCTTTTAAAGCAAAGTAGTCAACTCTGATTCAAGTGAATAAGAGAGAAATCCACTGTGAATAAGTAAGAGGTGAAGGAAGTGAGATTAAAGCTCATTCTTTCCATGATGGTCAGGGCTAATGTAATCAGGTCTATTCTGCAGTAAAATCTTTCCTGATTTTTACCTAAGAAAGAACAAATAATACAAAGCTGGTACCAGCTCCAGCCCAGACTGCAGTGGCCCTCACATGTGGGTATGCAGGAATAAATACTTGGGACAAAAAAAACCCAAACTCTCTTTTATCTCCAACTGGAAACATCCACAAGCATTCCTGATAAATAGTTGGGAATCTTGGGCGGTTTTGTAGTGGTACTTAGCATTTAGATATTCCTATTCCTTGAATATAAAAAAAAAAAATCAATGTTTGGATTTAGGGAGCATGGGAAAGAGGGGGAGAAGAGATAACTGGTCTGTGTCAAAGATGGGGTCTTTCCTCACAAGCACTGAGCATTTGGCTGGGGAGTTTTTCCTTCTAATCCTTTTCTGACAACAGCAATGAATTTTTTTTTTTTTTCAGCTGGTTTCTTCTTTCCATTCCCCACTTTACTGTCTGACTTTCCATAATCTTACTGCATAAATCTTATTGCATTTTGGAGTTTTTTTCCTTAACATTTGCAGTGCAAATAACAAATATTTAAACTTGCGTTGCATGGAAAAAGTCAGTTTTATAAAACCTAAGGAGATGTGAATGGAAGTGCCTGCAAATGTTTGTCAGTTCTTCTCTTAGGGGCTCATTTCCAAAACACTTTATTGGCATCTCCTCACAGCTGGATCATCACATCCAGGTGTTGGTAAGGCCACACTCAATTCTTCTTAGCTCTGTATAACGAGTCACAGGCTGCCCAGAGCAGCTGTGGCTGCCCCTGGATCCCTGCAAGTGCCCAAGGCCAGGCTGGACAGGGCTTGGAGCAACCTGTGATAGTGGGAGGTGTCCCTGGCCATGGCAGGGCGTGGGATGGGATGGGCTTTAATGTCCTTTCCAATCCTATTCCATAATTCTCTGATCTTTTACACACCTTTGTGTTGTGGGCTGGACCTCTGACCTCACCGCCTTTCAGACACCCAAAGGTTTTAACTTCCTCAACCACTAAGAACCAACAAAACACCTGAGGAATCACAGGAAATGCTCCCACTTAGGATTTTATACTTTTTAATCAGCTAAAGCATCCTGTGCAGATCTTCCTCCCCAATAAGGGGATGTGCGTATGTAGGTAGACATTTACTGGGGCTTCAGTTCATCACTGTGCTTATCTTGGATCAAGTTAAATATGGAATTAAGGTGTAATCTTAAGCACATCTAGTTCAGCTTTTAAAGGTAGGCTTTAAATTGGGTTTGTTGCCTTGGAGCCTAAACAGACCGTGCTGTTGATGGGGAAGTGCGCAAATCACTTGGCTTTCCCTGGCATCCAGCAGAATCTGCAAAGGCAGAAAACAAAAAGATGAATTCTTGAGTCAGGAGAAGTGTTGAGTCAGGAGACCTTTAGTCTCATCATTTTGCTTGAGAATAAATCATGTCTGTGTTTCTTACCCTTCTCCTCTACATCAACCACCCACAGAAAGCTCATTCATCAAAAACGTCAATGGTTTCCCAGAAATCTCCCCACTCCCACCTTGGGATTTTTATTTCCCTGAGCAGCAGGTTGGGCTCTTTTCTCCCCACCAATGTTTTTTTCTTGTGGGGGCAGTGAAGAGGGAGGTTGTTTGTTTGCTTGTTTTGGTTCTTGGTTTTGTTCCTTCCCACTGTGACTTAATATTTAAAAGGAAAATTTCATCCTGTGTGGGGTCAGTGTTGGATACACTACTGGATTTTAAACAACATCATTTTTTCCCCCCACTCAATTCCCAGTTTCAAAATGCACCGTGATGTGTTTGATCTTTTGCCACCTTATTTTTCTGCAGAAGATGGCTCAGCCCCTTCAGAGGTGATGGCATCTGGGAGGGTGTGCTCAGTGCTCGCTGCTGTGGCTCCTGCCTGCTCCTTAGGAAATCAGTCCTGTGGGGCAGGACTGGGAAAGGGTTGCTTTATTTACCAGAAATTCAAAGCCTCTCTGACAGTAAAGCAAGTCTCTCCTCACGTTTGCACTAATAATACTTAGCACCAGCAGAGCTGCTGCTGGGCAGTAATAGCTTGTCTTTAATTAATGGAATTGAGGGGGGAGATCCATGATGAGGAGCGAGGCCTGATGCCCAGTGCCTGTCCCCTGTGCTTGTGCTTGCCCTGCACTTTAGCAATTCCTCCTCACAGCCAAACCCAGCGTTAGACGGGCACAAGAAAGATCCCTCCAGATCCTTGGGAATTTCCCTGCTTTTTCCAACGCTGGATGCCCCTTTGTGGGATCCAGCGAAGGCTCAGGGCAGGCGTGGTGCCGGCGCTCTCCAGGCTGTGGGGATGCAGCTCTGGGAGACTTTTTCCTGCCCTAAAATCACATTTCCTCCCATCTCGTTTCCTCAAGCGCATCCCGAACCCTCGCCAGGCAGCCGAGTGTGGAGCTTCGCCAGCAGGGAACGGCGTGGGTTGTGCAGGGCCAGGCTGCCTGTTCTGTACAGGGACAGCCGGACAGGGACTGGGGCTGGGAGCGACTGTTCTGTACAGAGACAGCCGGACAGGGACCGGGACCGGGAGCGACTGTTCTGTGGGATCCTGCTGGGTTCTGCGGGTTCCTGCCGGGCTCTGGGGGATCCTGCGGGGTTCTGTGGGTCCTGCGGGGTTCTGTGGGTTCCTACCCACTCTGTGGGTCCTGCCGGGCTCTGTGGGATCCTGCCGGGCTCTTTGGGATCCTGCCGGGCTCTTTGGGATCCTGCGGGGTTCTGTGGGGTTCTGCAGGGCTCTGTGGGATCCTGCGGGGCTCTGTGGGATCCTGCCGGGTTCTGTGGGGTCCTACAGGGCTCTGTGGGATCCTGCCGGGCTCTGGGGGTTCCTGCCGGGTTCTGTGATTTGTGCCGGGCTCTGTGGGATCCTGCGGGGTTCTGTGGGTCCTGTCGGGCTCTGTGGGATCCTGCGGGGCTCTGCAGGATCCTGCCGGGCTCTGTGGGATCCTGCGGGGTTCTGTGGGTTCCTCCCTGGGGGAGTTACGGATTTCCCCCAGAAAGCAGTGTCCTATCCTTCACCTTACCCCGGGTCCAGCTCCCTGGGGCAGCCTTGGCCTCCCTGGTTTGTATGCAGATTATTGCCTCCTCAGAATGTGGCTCATGGCACACCAGTGACCCATCAGCCCTTTATAACCCTGAGGGACACAGCCACGATGCTGTGCCAGTGGTCCATCATCTGCCCAAGGCAATCTCTGGCTTTTCCTTTGAAGACTTTTTGCTGTGGAGTGGCTGTACATGAGGCCACGCAGCTGTCAGTGCAACTGATCCTCGGCTTTAATTACAAACTAGTCCTTTGGAAAGCCTCAGGTAAATTCAGGTAAATTAAGCCAGAAAAAATTAAATTGCAGCTCAGCCCCAGCTGTGAGCAGTTGTTCCACCTGGGCATTCAGGACCCCCTGTCTGTGGCAGAACTGGACCTGAGTGTGAATCTCTCTGGGCAAAGGCTGCTGGTGGTGTCCCAGCACTCATCCCCAATATCCCCTGGCTCTGCAGTTTGATCCTTTGAGCTTCTCTTCCGTGGCACAGCCAAGCTCCTGCCTCAGACGTGTCTCTTCTGGCTGCTGGATCTCCCTGGAGGATTTTGCTGCACCAGAGCCTCACTTTCTGCAGGGCCTGCAGAAGAAACAAGGCAGGACAGGAGCCTGGGGCTGTTTAAAGGTGCTGCACCTCTGCACACTGTGTGATGGGTGTTGAGCTGACCTGCTGTTGTTCATAGTTTTGCTTTAGATCCTGCCATCAGGTAATGCTTTTTCTCTTTTGGAGCCTGGTCTTATAAGCTCTCAGAGATAAGCATTATACCCTGGATAGCTCTGCTACCTCAGGTGGCATAAAATAAGCAGGATGGCTCCTGTGACTGTGTTGGAAACAAAAAGTTTTAATAAAAGGCAAAAATAAAGAAAGATCTCTATGGAGAAAAGCCGAGTCAGGGCAAGAGGTTCTTGCTCCTGCTAAAACGCTTCACAAAAAAGCGATTAACTTCTTTTGTTCTCTTCTTTTTCTAGTGAATTGCTTAGGCAAGACTTTTTGGCTCCTGTCCAATTAGCTATCCTTAAGTTTGAGGTGAAGTCCCCAAGGTCCTATGAAGTGTCTTTAACCAAATTGAGGAGAGAAACTGTGGGTCTCAGTTTCTTCCTTTGACTGAATCTGAGACCCACAAGAAACTTCTGGGCTTTTTTCCTTTTTAAGGAGACAAAGGGTAACTTGTTTACTCTCAACAGGGGGCACATTCCTACAATCAGGGCTCTGCAACAGCTGCAGATCCCAGCAGCAGCACTCCACCTCTGCCACTGCAGGTGCCTGGGATGGGAGCGAGGGAGGCTCCAGGGTGGTGTCCAGCTAAAGCACCGGGCAGGGCTGAGCTCCCCACCCAAACCTTGGACACCTCTGCAGGCCACCGAGGAGCAGCCCCAGGCTGCAGCTGCAGAGGGCACCAGGAGAAGCAGCATCTGACCAGCAGAGCTGGGTGATGCCCAAAATAAACCATAACAAAGCATCCCTTTGGGGTGCCTGCTGCAGAGCTGGGACCCTGCAGTGCTGCTGGGAGCAGTGGAGCAGCCCTGTGCACAGCCACACATTTCCATGAGCTGCTGAGGAGCCCCAGCCTGGCTCTGGCCCCGGGGGATGCTGCAGGAGGCAGATTTGTGCCCAGTGCATGTGCCCCGTTCTGATTTTTCAACAATTGCCTTCCACGGCTGTGATCCAGCCCTGGCGCCTTCCCGGGAAGCCCTGCCAGCTCATAAAGCACTTTTAATCTCTCAAGAAGGTCTTTTGTGCAGCCTTTTGTCAACAGGGCCTGTCCCATTGCTATAGCTACGGCCCCTTAGCTGCCGGACACACCTGTTTGTTTTTCCAGCTCCTTTCTGTTGCAGTCAGATTTCTCTGCCACCTAAATAAAAATCCTGAGAAAAGCCCTGCCCTGGTCCTGTGCCCTCCTCACCCTTGCTGATTAAGGAAACTCCTTGCTCCCCTGGGATCAGTTTTCTGCAGGCACTGGGCTCAAAGCAGCCCGCTCAGCCCCTTGGTATGGATTTGTTTTCTGGTTATTACCCTTAAAATGACTGTGTGGAGCAGGGCTGGGGATGGTGTTCGCAGCCAGGTCCCCAGGTGAAGCAGATTCCTTGGAAAGGGTCAGGAATGGTGCTGTCCCCATGGCCCCTCAGCAGAGATTTTGCAGATATATCATGAGGTTTTCTCATTGAATTCTTCTCTCCTCATGCCTAAACCTCAGTACTTTTGGGATATCAACTTCAGGTGTCCACTTGGGCAGCTGGAAAGTGTTCCAGCCCCTGGGTTCAGCATGGTGTGGAGAAAGGCTTTCCCCCTGAAGGAATCTGCTCTCCCGGGCACCAGGAGCCTTCCCGAGGGTTTGCACTGCCTTTTAGAGACACCAGAAAAAGGAAAAAATTCCACATTCATGAGTTGTGGTTGTTGTGTTCCCAGAAGAAAACACCCAGTGATGGATACTACCCAGGGGAAGTTGGCCTTCATTTTCAAGGTGTTTTTGCTGCACCAGGTTTGGGTGGCGATGGGTTTCAAGGGCAATTCTGTGAGCAAAGAGCGCTCATTGTGACCTTTTCAGGGTGAGCTGACCACACCAATCCTGCTTTTGCCTTCCCACGTTTCATTTCTTCCCCTTCCAGATGTAGCTGAGGTTTGATCCCATCTCTAACACCACAGGATCCATTCTCTGCCTCCCTCTCTGCTCCTTGGCATGCCTGAGTCGCTCTCAATGCTGCTGACTTGTTGGAACTCAAAATGTCCCTCAGACATTTTTGGAGGTTCCAGGTCCAGGTCAGAAGCATTTGAGACCCTGGCAGGCAGCTGGAAACAGCTGTGATTTTGGGTTTGAGCCATGGAACGATTTACCAACCTTGCAGGAAGAACAAGAAGTCACAAAAGTTTAGATATTATAGTAGAAGTAGTCACAAAGTAAAGGGAAGAATTTTTGAGTGCTGTACAGGGGGGTTTTGGTTTTGTACATGGGGGTCAGAAGTTTTAAGGTGGATTTAACAGGGATTTGGGCCTGTCCTGTCCTCCCTCTTTCTTCTTCCTCACCTCCATGTTCTTGGTGATGTTGGCACTCACAGATTGGTTTAGAGTAGAAAGGCACCATTTAATAAAGGTAATGGGCATTGGGGAAAAACTGTAACCATGTAACACGTAATGTACCATATAAAAGATAGAAAAGCACCATTTAATATAGGTAATAGGCATTGGGGAAAAAACTGTAAACATTTAACACGTAATGTACCATATAAAACCTCCAGCTGGGCACAGACTCCCGATGGTGCTGGTGAAAAGGAAGGGCTGGGGCAAGGGGCAGTTCCCAGGATTTGGCCCTACTTCTGTGCAACAGAACAATTAAATGAGACCTCTTTACTTCCCTTGAATGTTATTTCTCTTTATTGTCCCGCTGCTTTGGCATGGCTTCTAAATATTTAATGTGTTGGAAATTGTATTTCTGATTAATGGGAGGTATTTGGTGCGTGGGTTATAGTTTTAAAAGGGGAAAAAATGCCCTTCAATGCTCTTAATAAAACAAGACTGGGTTTGGCAACACCATGAAGGCCTTGCACCTCATCTGCCCCTGTGCTGGGCAGTCCCCACGCACACTCTGACCCCGCCACAGTGTTCCAGCTGTCAGGTCTTGCCTGGAATTCAGGATATAACATGAGTCATGCCCCAGATTCCAGCTCTGTGGGGACGCACTGCTGCAGGTTTGCAGTGATGCTGCACATCTGGAGCACAGGCACATCTGGGCAGCTGCTCCGGGAGGGATGGAGCAGAGCTGGAGTGCACAAGCAGGAAGGGAGGGGAAGAGCTGGAGGATTTCTGAGATGTCCTGGCTCTCCCCCTGCTCATTGTCCCACAGGCAGACAAAACCAAGCTGCTGTTGGGTGGAAAATGAGCTTTTTCAGGAGAAGTGGGTCACGAGCAGCTGGACGCTCCTGTAACCCTGAGGGCTGCAGGGAGCAGCGTGTGGTGTCAGCTGCCCTGTGTCCCATTTGTCTTGGAGGAAAACATCCAGTTTTGATATTTAAGATTTCCAGCAGTGGAAAATTCACAGCAGCCACGGGTTGGAGAGCCAGGCGCTAATTGGCGGAACTTGTAGGAAGAGTGTCCCTCCAGCTCTTTTCCACTGGAAAATCCAAAAGCTTTCTCCAACTGTTGATTCCTTGTAAAAACTAAAGCAAAACATGCTCAGTGGGGAAGGAGGGGTTAGGGAAGATCTTGAAAGTATTGGAGCGGCTCTTTTCACTCCATCAGTACAAATATTTACATTTTTTTATTGTAAAGTTACTCTTGTTTGAAAATAATTTGTTTTATTTTGCACTCTGTTACCAGGTTTGATAAATCACAAAGCAAACAAAGTGACTTTGCAGAAATATGATGTTTTGGCTAAAGAAGAACAACTGGTTTTATTCCCTACTTTTTCCTGGGAACATTGACATTTCAGGACCTTTTCCAGCTTGGAAATTTCAGAGCGAGTTCTCGTCCCTGTTTCTCCAGCTGTATCATAGAATAATAATTCTTGAAGGGTTAATAAATCTTGTAATAATTCTTTAATCCATCCTGTACTGCCTGGTTCTGGGGACTGGAGCCATCTGCCACTTCCTATTGCCGTGCTCAAACCCACCCGGAGCATCTGCTGCTCCCACCAGAGGCACTGCTGGGATTGAGTAAATCAATTAGAGATAATTAACACAGAGTGCTGCAGGTCACACCTTGAGATCATGAAAATAGCATTTGGAAAGAAAACCTCCCTTTGCAAACCCATCTCTGGCTGGGTGAGCACAGGTGTGTTCTCCCTGGAACATCCCTGCAGGTGTGTGAATGGCTCCAGGTGTTCTCCCTGCACTGCAGGGGATGGAGCGCTTCTGCTAATTAGTGCTGGGAATATAATCACAGCTAATGGGGCCGGGGGAGGGCTGGGGAATCACGTCCCTGCCCATGGTGGGACAAACAGGTGAGAGGGGAGGGATGGGAGAGGTGCTGGGAAGGCCATGGGCTCAGAAGTTGCTCTTCATCAACCATGTGGCATCATATCATGGCCACACCCAGCCTTATCCTGGGGTTTTCCTTTGGGGTTAGGGACTCACTGAAGCACTGCTGTCCCCATAGCTCTCCTGTGGGTTGCAGCAAGGTGGACACGAGCACTTTGCTTCCCAAAGTTGGTGCCACCACATGTGTCCCCAGGGCAGTGGCTCCAGAGTCACAATGCTTGTCATCCCTTCCCTTCCCAAAATCTCCTTTGACTCCTGCCCAGTTAAAGACCAACCCCAACCCCTCTGCTGTTGTGATGCACCCTGAGAGGCTCCATCCCTCTCACCCTGCAGAGCTGTTCCCATCAGCAGCTTTGCTGCAGGGCTCTGGGGTGGGTGCCAGCCCCTCCCCAGCAGCACGAGCTCCCTGGGGATGTGTGGGAGCAGCTGATGTTGAGGTGCTGGGCCCACGGCATGGTGAGCACTGAGCACAGTGGGAGCGTGGCCAGGGGTGTCCTCTGTGCCAGCCATGGGGAAACTGCTCCTGATGGCATCCCTGGCTCCCAGCCCACCCCTCAGCCAGGGCTGGGGGTCTGCATGGCGTGCAGGGGGTGAACTGTGGGACAGGCACCTCAGTATCCATGAGCTTTCTGCTGGAAACCTTCTTTTTGTGCCACCATGCCCTGTGCAGAGTGGGGAAACTAGGCCAGGCTTGCAGGTGTAGGGAGCTGGTTCAGGTGTGTCAACAGGACTAAGCTCTGCCTAGTCAGCCAGGATGGGAAAGGGCCAGTCCCCCCTTTACAGCCCTTGGCAGGGCACCCACAGCCCTGGTGGTGTGTGACATCCTGCCCAGGGTGGGATGGGCAGTGTTTCCTGTGTGGGATCTTCCTCTGTTTGCAGCAGGTCCAGAATCACCTCCCACCCTGCATCTCCTGCTTTCAGCTCTCCTGCTGAGCTGGTCTGCAGGACCCCTGGTCCAGCCTTTCTGCTGTGCCCCCCCTTGACTGCTGTGAGGCACCCTGGCATGAGCTGGGTACCAGTGCTTGGGACAGGAGGATGGGACAGAACCCTCTCCAGCACTGTTTTTTTGGGATGCTGCAGGGAAGAGGCTCAGCAGAGCCTGGGGGAGTCTGGTGGGGGTCAGTGCTGTGCCCTGGCAGTGCTGGAGGGTCGTGGTTCACCCAGGGCTCCGTGGTGCTGCCTGCTCCCTGCTCTCCTCTGGCACATCCTCTCGCTCAATCACTTCCTTCCTCCCATCCCGTTTTTCCAGCAGTGCTTCTGCTGCTGTCTCCTGTCCCAGCAGCTGTTTTATAGCACTGGCTATTTTGACTACTCAGTTAACTATTTATCCAGATGGAGCAGCTCTGGTGTCATGGCCTGGCATGTTTTTTCCATATACAAATTCTGTGTCAGAGCGGAGGCGACAAATCCCAACTCTCCCTGTGAGGTGTCTGGGGTGTTTGCTTTGGCCACGTTCACCATCCCCAGGTCCCAGCCCTTCTCCAGCCCCTTCTAGACCAAATGTGGGGGTTTTGTCCTCCCTATCCCTTCTCTCTCCCTCACACAGGTCCCACCATTGGACCTCGCCCTGGCCCAGCTGCAGTAAGGAACTGGCTGCCTTGATTTTCCTAACACTTAATTTTAATCCAATGCAAATCCTGAACACTTTGCAAAGCTGGTGACCTGTGCAGATGTCAATTGCTCTGGCTGGGGATGCCCTTTGCTGCCCTGGGAAGGACTCCCTAACCCTGCTGGGAGTGCTGGGGAGGGGTGGCCCCATGGCCATTCCTGGCTCTGCTCACCTTTGGGGACACACAGGGTCCCCAGCCCCCAGTGAGGGAGCTCAGGGAGGATTTTGTGACCTGTGCATCCCCCCAGAGCCCAAATGCTTCACTGGGGTTTGAAGCTGGATCTCTGCAGGCCCAGTTAGGGCACAAACCCACTGCAGAGCTCAGCTCCCAGATATGCTTCTTCTCCCTTTTCTGTTGCTGCATGAGGACTCTTGGCTTACAGCTGCCTTTTGTAGAGGTGTGATCACCTCTGTAGCCCTCACATCTCCACTAGGGATGGGACACAGCTTCATCTGAACACCTCCTCAAAGGATTTTCCTCCACCCAACCCTTCATCCAACCCTCCAGCTGGACTGAGGATTTCCCCAGGAGCCAAACCTGTGGCAGGTCCCAGCAAAGCAGAGGGTGCTCTTACCCCCACAATCCCCTGGAACACACCAGAGGTCCTGCTTGGCTGCTCAGCGGTATTTGCATTGAAAATCTCAACTTTGAAATGCAAAAAGTGATGTGATGGAAACAATTGCAGCAGGGAGTTTACAGAAAAGCCTAAATATTTATTTAGAAACATTGTGTTTTTCCTCTGCTCTTGAATTTCTTATTTATTTCCTTTGCTCCATCCCGGGCTGGGCATGAGCAAAGGCTGCCTCAGCTTGGCCATGCTAGAAGGGACCTTTCTCACCATCTTACAGCAAAACCATTCCAAAACTCTCTCCTCCAACATTTCTCTCCCTTCCAGCCCTTTTCTTTGCAGAGGGGCTGAAGTTTCCAAGCACACTTGTCACTCGGTGCGTGAAAGGAAAGTTGGCAGCTCTCCAGCCCATTGTCACGGCCCCTTATGAAACCCAAGGATTTCAGCTACATTTCCTCCCCGCTGACCTTATCGAGGTTCTGCATGTTTTTGGCATTTCTTCATGCTCTTGCAGGGTGCAAAACACCAAAGGCACCAGGCACCTCACCCCGAGGCGCCTCCAGCCCCTTGGGGGGTATTTTAATGAAGATAAATTACTCCCAGCACAATTTATTTAGTAAATTCCCTGCAGTTCCGTGCATGAGTTGTCAGCCAAGGTGTGCTGAGGGGCTCGAGCCGATTTGTAGCTGATGGTTGGTTCCTGAAGGTTTTGCAGCAGCACCTTGGGGTGCATCGCTGCATCCTGGGACTTCAGGTATCCCACCCCGTTCACAGGGCTGGGATTTATGGCAAGAACGTGTCCGTGAGGGGTTGAGTGATGTAAGAGTCAAACAAGGTCAGAAATGTTTATTTTCAGTCTGTGCTGGTGGCAGGACACGCTGCCACCCTCAGCTGTGCCCAGGGCAGGAGGGCCCAGCCCTGCTCTGCTGCCCTGGGACACGAGTGCAGCCCTGGCCAGCAGCCACCCAACCACTGCAGAGGGTGTTGGGCTTCCTCAGGCTGCCTGGCCAGGGAGATAAGCCAGGGGCAGGAAGTGTCTCACCCCATGCTGGGCTGGAGGAGCTCTGCCTGGGGCTGGGAGCTGAAGGGCAGCACCTGAGTCCCCCAGCAGCGCTGGGGATAGCCCTGGGCTTTGTTTGATGCTTTCCTGTCAGGTCCTCTGCTGGGAACAGCCCCAGTGTGGCTGTGGGGGGATTGGAGGGTGCAGCAGGAGGTGGGGCAGCAGCTGCCAGCATCCCCATCCTGCAGCCTGGGACCCTGCAGGTGACACAAGTGTTGTGGCACAAGCACCCCAGGACTGGGTCCATGCTCACCCCAGAAAGGCAAGGTGGAGGTGGTGAGGGTGATTGAATTCAAACTGGAAGAGGAGAGATTTAGGTTGGATATAGGAATAAATTCCTCCCCATGAGTGGGGTGAGGCCCCAGCACAGGGTGCCCAGGGAAGCTGTGGCTGCCCCTGGAAGTGTCCAAGGCCAGACTGCACGGGACTTGGAGCAGCCTGGGACAGTGGAAGGTGTCCCTGCACTTGGAAGGGAGAGCTGGAATGAGCTGATCTTTGAGGTGCATTCCAACCCAGATCGTTCCATGACTGTATCATTCCCAGGGGAATGCAGCATCACTGAGCAGGCACAGAAACAAGGACACCTCCATGTGCTCAGCATCACTGTGAGAGCCAATCTGCCTGAGGAACAGGCGCTCTTTGCATGCTGTGCACAAGTATTCAGGGATCTGCCAAATGTGGGGCGTAGAAAACCCCTCTGCCCCAGTGATTATGTCAGAGCAGGATGCTGCACCCTCCCCTGAGCCAGGGCTGGGGGCTGCATCCAGCACAGCCACCGAGGTTTGTGGTGGGCTGTGCTTTGCCAACAGCAATTAGTAAACAGCCCTGCCCATGGTGCATAAGGAGGATTCCAATCTGGCTCTAAAAAAGCAAATCAACCCAAAGTTATCTTCAAAAACCAAGCCTGGAAATGCAGGGAGAATTCCCTTCTGCCAACTGTGTCTGCCCTCCTCCGTGCTGGGGATAATTGCTCCATGCACCAGCAGGCTGCTCCTGGCAGAGCTTGGGTGGGACACAGTGTTCCAGGGACTGCTGCTTCCCTGGGGCTCTGAGTGCTGCCACAGCCACCAGGAGTTTGCAGCCTGCTGCCTCCTGGGATTTGCCTTTGGAGCAGGGGGATCAGGCACTGGGGCTGGAGGGTTTGCAAAGAGACCCTGATATTTTAGAGAGTCCTAGAATCCCAGGCTGGAAGGAACCTTAAGGATCGTCTGATCCAACCTTTCTTGGCAAAAGCACAGTCTAGACGAGATGGCCCAGCACCACATCCAGCCAAATCTTGAGAGTCCAACATTGGGGAAACCACCACTTCCCTGGGGAAATTATTCCAATGGCTGATTGTTCTCATTGTGAAAAATTTTCCTCTTATGTCCAGCTGGAATGTCCCCAGGAATAACTTGTACCCAGTGCAGGGTGTGATTTTTTTCCTAAAGGGTTCTTGCACACAAGCTTTTCCTGGAGGAAGGGAAAAAAATAATCAGAGTAAAAAGAAAATAACTGGAGCAATAAAATGGGGGTGCACATGGGGCTGAGCATCAGCAAACCCAGCAGCAGCTCTGTATCCTCCATTGTTTTTTAATGCAGTGAATTTGGGAGAGAGCAATGGTTTGGCTCAGCATTGCCAGAATGATTCCAGTTGTGCCTGGGCTTGGGGCCGTGGTGAGCTCGAGGAGAGGGGCCTGACTCAACCAGTCACTGGCAGATCATTTAGGAGTTTTATTTCTTTATTGGTGATTAATGGCAGTGTTTCATTTCTAATGGAAGGAAATAGGGAGGAAATGGTTTCTTGCCTTCATTTGTCAGGGATTTGTTTAAAAGGGCGCTGGTGTTCCCTGGAAATAGGTCAGGGCTGTGTATTTGCAGGGAGGAGGAGCTGCTCAGGCTGAGGCTGGATGTCAGATGTTTGGATGATGGAGCACCCCAGGCTTTCCTGTGTGAGGCTGTTCCCCTCTCCTTCCCCATCCCTGTCCCTCGGCCCTGTGCCAGGGACATCCTGTGTCCTGCTACCAGAGGGTTGGAAGGTCCCAGCTGAAGCAGCCCCTGGCTGCACAGGAGATCAGCAGCTCGTGGGGTGGAAATGGATTTTCCTGGCCTGTCCCTGCTGCAGGACTCTGCTGCAAGCAGCGTGAGCTGAGTGAGGAGGGTGCACCAGCCCTGGGAGCTGTGTGCCTCCCTGAAGGGTTCTGGAGCAGGTGGTCACAGAATCACAGATTCCTGGATTTATGTGGGTTGGAAAAGCCCTCTGAGATCACAGATCCAACTGTTCCCCCAGCACTGCCAAGGCCACCACTGACCCATCTCTCCAAGGCTTTTAAACCCCTCCAGGGCTGGTGAACTCCACCACTGCCCTGGGCAGCTGTGCCAGGGCTGGGCAACCCTTTGGGTGAACATATTTTCCCTAATATCCAACTTAATCCTCCCCAGGCACTACTAGAGGCCGTTTTCTCCTGTCCTGTCCCTGTTCCCCGGGAGCAGAGCCTGACCCCACCTGGCTGCACCCTCCTGTCAGGGAGTTGTGGGGACTGAGAAGGTCCCCCCTGAGCCTCCTTTTCTCCTTCACCTGCTCCTCATCAGACTTGTGCTCCAGACTCTTCCCCAGCTCCACTGGGCACACAAATGCATTGGGCACAGAACTTTCAAAAGAAAAATCTTGGTTTTGAGTGGAGTGAATGTATTGCCCACAACTCCCCATGAAAAACAGGGACAAGAGGCACCACATGGGCAGAAGATGGCAAAGCCACTGTCCCATGTCCTTGCTGCTGCCAGAGCAGAGAAGCTGAGATGGAGTCACTGCCCCTGGAACATCTGCCTTGTGCCATGGCTTGGCCACGTGGTGGGATGCAGTGGGAAGGTGTAGAAGGGTTTAACAGGGCTTCACCCCTCATTGCTGCCCTGGCATTGTGCTCAGTGTGGCACTGGGGGAGACTTTCAGAGGTGAATAAGAATGTCTGGTGTTTTATAAAAGCCAGTTTCTGCTCAGTTTGTGCATTGAGGTTGAGATGTTTCCATGAGTTCAGAGCCCAGGGCTGAGCAAACCCAAGGCACTGGGTCACTTGAGGTGACTCTTGCCACTATCCCAAAACCCTCAGGGGACACATTTTGATGTCCTGGAGACCTACAGGAGCCAAAAGTGTTATTGACAATCTAAGCCATTAAAAAAATTCATTTGTGCACTGAAAGGACTCAACCTTTGGAAAAATTACTCCCGTTCCTCTCTAGCTGCAATACCACCATTCCTGGTGGCCATCCTTCCCCAGCCCTGCTGTGGGCTCTCAGCCTGGCCAGGCAGTCTGAACCCGAAAATCCAGCAACAATGGCATTGTTTGCTGTCTTTGCATCACTGCAGCCTGAGCAGAGCCGGTGACACAGGCTGGAGCTGGCACTGGAGCTGCTGCTGATGCCATCTGCAGAGAGCCGCCTCCACACCGGCTCAAAGCACATTCTCTGAGCTCTCTGCGGGGTTTTGCCCCGGGGGCAGCACTCGGGGGGCTCGTGGTGGGCTCCACATGCCTGGCCAGGAGCCGGGGTGGCCCCAGACAGGGGGATGCTCTTTGCACCTCTCCGAGCAGGGCTGCAGAGCTGTCACATCTCGTCCCTTTCCTCGGCACACGTTGTGTGCTCAGGCTCCTTCCAGACATCCTGCCCTCCCCATCAGCAGTTCCAGCAGCAAATGTTCTTGTGATTTTTCTTATTTTGATTTGATTTTTTTAAAGAAATCTTTTTATCCCAGGCTGTTTCTGATGTAGGAGACAAGGGCTCAACTCTGCTCCGTCTTCAGAGAGATGCAGCTGGGTGGATTGCAAACCCTCTTAGTCTTTATGCACCTGGGGATTCTTGTGTTTTAAATGTCAGTCTGGCTCTTTGTATTTTACTTAAAGTGCATTTGGGGACTCATGAGCCTGTGTGATCAGGTTGACTGAGGGGAGAGAGCTTCTGGTTTCACAGGGAAGCTGGAAAGCAGGCACGTGTCATTTCACAGGGGGAGAGGAAGGAAGCCAAGTCCTACATTGCATCCCACCAGTACCAGGAGATGCCCTGCGTGGTCCTTCCTCCAGAGCTGTGAATTTAGACCTTAAACAAAAATTCAACCAAACCTTGTTTTCAAAGAAATGCTGGATTCTAAGTATATGCATCCTGGGGTTTACATTTGGAGAGCACTTGCTGCGTGCCTACAGCTTGAAACTTGGAGTGTAAAAATAGCATGAAAGCCCAGATTGGTGTGAGAGACTCCAGGAGAAGAGGCAGGCACAGCACATGCCAGCTCCCACGGAACCACTTGTCCCCACACAGGGGCCACAGTGCAGCCCTGAGGTGCTGTGGGCTGCTGGTGCCAGGAGGATCCTGCACTGGGGGCTGGGGACAAGGGGACAGAAACAGCAAAAGCCAGCTGGGAGGGGTGAATGGAGCAGAGAGGGAGGAGGCTGGGGTGAGGAGAGCGGTGTTTAATCGCTGGGGTCACGCTCGGTCACTGCAGCACCACTGGCACAAGGTGAGCCTGAGAATTGCTGCCTGCTCCCTGCTGCCAGGGAGGGAAGCTGGGCCAGCCAAGGGAGGATTTCCCTGCCTCTAGCAGGGCTGTTTTTACGTAGTGCATGGTGAGGACTTGCACACACTAAAAATAATCCATGTAGACCAAAACCACGCCGGGCCCGATGGCCCTCGAGCAGGCAGCCCTATAAAAAGCCAGCCCTAAAGGAGCCTGTTTTCCTTTGACAGTGTCTTTTCTCCTTCCCCAGTGCAGGAACAATGCTGGTCATACCCACTGCACTGCTTTTGCTGCCATTCCTCCTCACAGCTTTGTCCAGGAATAACTCATCTCTGGGAGATGAGCCATCCCAAGGGGCTCATCTTTTCCTCTTGAGCCGTGGTGTCAGAATCTGTGGGTATTGGTGATTCTGAGATTGTAGAAAGTCTCTGTCTTTCAGCTCCACTGCCAAAGAAGAAGCCATAATTCGTCTGTGCTGGTTTCAAGGTTGTTTATTCTGTTTATCTCTAACATGTTCTGCTGCCCTGCCGCAGCTCTGTCCTGCAGGGCAGCGTGTGGGGCTCTGCCCTCAGTGGGATGGTACAAACATTAAATACCACAAACTACCTGTGCTGGATTTACAATAACGTGCCAATATCTGTCACCTACGTTGGACAGTGTGTTCCCAGCCTAAACCAACAGAAAAATGCCAACACCACAGTGAAACATGGAGGGCATGAAGAAGGAGAAAAAGGACACGACACACCCAATTCCTCCATCTTGTCCCCTCTGAACCCCTAATCTAGAAACCTAAAATTTTACTTTTGCACCCATGTCACACTTAATTATTACTCTTATCAAACACTCAAAGCTTGTAATTCATCCTGTAAGATTGAAAACTCCTCTCCATGGACAGAGATCACAGACAGTGTCTCTGGGGGCTCTGTCATGGGGGGTTCCTGAGCCCTGCCAGGGTCCCAGACCTGCCAGGGCAGCCAGAGGGAAGCCCTGGATTCCCACACCGTGGGGTTTATTTTCCTGCAGGTGCCTGGAGCTACTGAGCCCAGCACAGCCATGGGTTTATGGGCAGCATTTCCCACAGCCTCCACTGGAATTCGGGGCCATCCCATGGCACTAGTGACATTCCAACGCCCACCACCCCCCGTGCCCAGCAGCGGAGCCGCTCAGCAGCCTCAGTGCGGTGGGGATTTGGGGTTGGGCGGGAGCAGGGCATGCCAGGGCGATGGAGAAGGTGGTGTGGGCAGTGGGTGTTTCTGCCACGAGGGCTGAGCGTGGGGGGAAGCCCTGGCTGGCTCTATTGGCACTGGCAGTGCCCCCTCGGCCCCTGTTTCCAAGGGCAGGAAAGGAGAAGCCTCCGTGTCCATGCCAGGGCTGAGTCACCCTGGTCGTGAGGAAAGGAGTGTGTGTGTGTGTGGGGGGGGGGAATTAGACAGGCAATCATGCTTTCAGCGAGCCTAAAATCATCTGTGATATTTTTATTTCCAGATTGCCGGCTTCGATTCTTGTGGGAAGGTTGTTCCCGGCGTCCCGGCCGCGGTGACGCCGCGCCGAGGGCAGCCCTGGCACGCTGGTGCTGGGGGTGGTGAGCAAAGCCTGGCTCCATCCCATCCATCCCAGAGCTCCCCTCATCCCTGCCCCACAGCCTGAGGACTGGGGGCAAAGTTAAGCAGGGAATTTGCTTTTCAGCCCCTTGATCGCCCAGGGGAAGGTGGGCACGGCCCCTCCTTGGCTGCCAGCTCTTCCCTTTCGCCCATGGACACCTCAGGGGCCCCCTGGAGCCACCTGCCATGGCAGGGAATGGTGTGCAAGTGAGAACACTGCTTGGGAAAAACCTGGGAATAGAAGGAGCCTGCTGGGATGGAGCCTCTGCACTCAGGTGAGGAGAGCAAGGTGAGCTGTGCCTTTGTAAAAGAACACACATAATAAATAAAACAAGTAAGTGGTCCTTGGTTTTAGAAGGATGAGATGAGGCATTTCCCCCTAGAGCAGCCATGGCTGCCCCAGCCCTGGTAGTGTCCAAAGCCAGGTTGGATGGGGTTTGGAGCAACCTGGGATAGTGGGAGGTGTCCCTGCCCGTGGCAGGGGATTGGAATTAAATGTTTTTTTAAGGTCCCTTCTAACCCAAACCATTCCATGATTCTCTGATCTTGGGAATGTGTTTTCCCCCAGAGCCTCAGTCCCTGGAGCAATGTAAAGAGGAGAATTTCAGAAGGTTGTTTTTTCTGGGTTGGTTTCTTTATTTTTTGCCTACTTGGTCCCTGGTTTTCTGGCCACAGGCACAGCCTGAACCTGCTTGGCCCAAGCCCAGCAAGATCATCAAAAGCACCTTGATCTGGAGGGATGCTCATGAATGATACTTGGAGCCAGGAAACCACTACCAATTCCTCAATTTAGACAGGAAAAATGGTGGGAAAAAAAAAAAAAAAAAGCTTTACATCTCCCACAAAGCCTTGGTGTGAACAGCAGTCCACAGCGATTCCAGGCTCAGAATCCAAACCAAAACTGAGCAATCACACACTTTTTTTTTCCCTTGTGGAGCCAAAAGCAGTTCCTGTCAGGCTACATATTTGCTCTCTGATTAGTATAGGAGATTTTTTTTTTTCAGGGAAGAGAGATGGAGAGGCTGACAGCAGCATGAGAAGTATTTGGCAAAGAATGTCTGCTGTGTTGTGTGTAGGTAGCGCTCGATGTATTTGCAAGCTATAAATAGCCCCATACTTACGTACCTCCCTCCACATATTGTTTCCACTTCTTTTGCAGACTACCTGCAAAACACAGACTCCCTCTGAAGCTGCAAATATGGCCATTACACTGACTGACAGCCCATTCTCCAAAGTTTTGATGCAAAACACCTTTGTGTTTTCTGGGGAGTGGTGCAGGGATATGGCCCATGCGTTTTGGGGGATCCATGCACCCAGGAGAATGAGGTGTCCTGGAGCTGTAGCAGTGTGTTAGATAATTCATAGGAAATTTTCAGATGGTTGAGAAGTGTTCTTGATGTGGGTGTCAAATTGGGGTGCTGGTGACTTGGGTTCTCCTTTCAAAATGAAAATACAGTAAAAATTTTGGTAAAGGGAGCTACAGTAAAAAGAAAACACTTTGTTTTGGTCCTTCCACCCCAAACAGTCCTATGATTTTTATCATCTGGGATTCCTCCCCTTCTTATATAGAGTGGAAACTTTAAAGGGAAGAATTCCCTTTTATTTTTCCTTAAGAAGTGCTGGAACAAGATCCTGGGACTTTTGGGGGGGGAGGGGGAGGGAATGCTGCCCCCTTTTATTTCTCCCTGCTTTTCCCAGCTTGATTTCTCAGTCAAACCAGTCCCTTTTCTACCCAGTTGCATCTTTTTGGCTACAAACACATCCGCACAGTCACTGGTGTTTTCCCAATTCCCCCCTGAGCCATCCATCCTCACACAGCACACAAATGTGCTGGATTCCTTTTTTGTCTCTCGAGGGCTTCCCTGCCTCGGAGCTGAGGGCTGGTGCAGGTTTATCTGGCTTCCCTTTGTTCAGCACTCTCTAAGGAAAAGAGGAAGGAAAGGCTGCTGGTTAAAAACAGCAGGGCTGGGGCTGCCAGCCTGGCTGGAGGTCACTTCCCTGAGCCCACTGCTGCCCACATGGCACAAGTGACCCCTTTGGGCACATTGCTGATGGCTCAGAGGCAGCACAGAGCCCGGAGGGAGACAGGATGCTCATTGCCCAGCTGGGCTCCAGGCTGTGCATGGAGTTTATTTTCCATCCTAGTGACACATCCAGGGTTCCCTCCTCGCTGTCAGGGTGTGACAGCCCTGCTGGGACCTCTGCAGCTGGAGAGGTGAAGCTGGGACATCCTGACTCCCTTTCTCCCATGCTGGCTGGTGCACAGGGCCCAGCCCCACAGTTGCTTTTAATTTTTATTTTTAATATGTATTTTTTTAAATTTCAAATTAATTTTTAAACTTTTATTTTTGAAATCTCGTTTTCATTTTTTTTTCCTTTTAAAATGTTTTAAAGCTCTGTTTTTAAATGAAGTATTTGTAGATTTTACCTGTTGTTATTGTTACTCTGTGCAGCTCAGCTGCTGGCTGAGATCAGCCCCAGGTCTCAGCAGTGTGACCCTGGTGACTGCAGGGTGGCAGGAGATGAGTGCAGGGCATGGCACAAGCTCCTCTCCTGTCCTCAGCGTGGCTTGGTGTGGGCAGCCAATCTCCTGGGAAACTGCAGGAAGGACTCACGCAGTCAGAAACCCCCTGTTTCTCCTTCTCCTTCTCCCTCTCTTCAGGATTAAAAAGAAATCATGGGATAAAACCCAGCCCATTATCCCATGCAGCATGTCAGGTGCTGATGCCCTTGGATCCCAAAGCTCCGTGCTGGGGTGAGCACCCCCCTGCCAGCCCAGGCACCCACCCTGCATGGTGAGGGGGGATGAGCTTGGTTTGCTCCCCTGGTGACATCCCCACATCCCGTGGGCATTTTTGGCTCCAAAGCCACTGTGGTTTATTCCCTGCCAACAGACAGGAGCAGGCAGAGGGGTCCAGGGATATCCTGGCTGTGACATCCTGCAATTCCTGCTTGGCAGGGCAGGGGAGGGTGCTGAGGATATGAAAGAGAGAGACAAACCCTGGTGATGCTGGTCCAGGGCCAAGCAAGTCTCCAGCCCTCACCTTCCCCTTGGTGAGCATCACATCTCCATGGAGAGCAGGAATCATTCCTTCTGCCTGCTGAAAACCAGACCTTTTTCCATTTTTGGCTTCTGCTTTTGCTGGAAGGAAACATGGAGTGAAATTTCATCCACAGGGAGAGGGCTGAATTAACCACCCCAGCCACAAACCCAGCCCCAGGTATGTGAGGGACCCTTGGTGCTGCCTGGGAGCCTCCTGTTGTGTTATTTGTTTTCTCTGTTTCCTAAACTCCACCAAAATCCCAGGAATGACACACCACAAAGGCACTTTTTTTTTCCAGGAGGCATTTTGCATCAGGGAAAAACTCACTTGAGTGTCAGAGTGAGTGTTGTGGTGTTCCCCCTTTAATGGATATTGATGTATTTTCCTGCCTTTCAAAGGAATTGGAATACAGTTTAAAAAAAAATAATAATAATAATGGGCCAATACTGGTCTGGATTCATAAACAGAAGCTCCTAAGTGTGCTGCTGGGGGAAAATGCCAGGGAGTTTGGAAACACCACAGGGTCCAAGCTCAGATCTAGTTTGGGCAGCCATTCCAGACATGGCCCAGATGGGGCATTGCACTTGGGAAAGCCCCACTTCCATCTCAATTGTGGATAGGGCCATGGAAGAAAAGCTAAAAAACATGTGCTGAACAGCTGCTGTTGTAAAAGTCTGGCATTTCAGTGAATCCTAATTTTCAGAGCCATCTGCAGTGGGATCAGAGCTGGAAAAAAGGGTGACTACCTTGTGCAGCCATGGCCTGCCACAGAAAATCCTTGTCCAGACAGACTGTTCCTCCTCGTTGTCCCTAGATGTGACACCCCGAGCTGGCCAGGTGTTCCCAGGATGTCCATCTCTGCCATCCATGGCCCGAGGTGGGCTCTGTGCTGCACATCCACACCATCCCCTGCACCCTGCTGGGATGCATGGCAGGCCTGGTGCTTCCCTGCCACCTCCAGGGGCTGCATTGGTGCTCCAAGAAGCCAAATCCCGCTGGTCACCACACCCCCACACCACCTCAGGGTGCACAGGGCAGCACAGGATGCACAGCCAAGGGAAGACACTTCCAGGAAGGGTGGGAACAGCAGAGCTCCAGCCCTGAGCATCCTGGCGGTGAGGATTGGTGTTTGAGCCCTCAGGGAGCAGGATTGACCCACAGCTGCTGCAAGTCCTGGCCAGGGGATTAGAAATAAACCCCTAAGCCTGCCTCTGAAAGGTCGGCTGGCGTGTAACATTTAGAAAAGCCTCAAACTGTTATTTCAAGGAGTATTATTTTTTTCTCCATAGGAAAAGCAAATATCTAAGCTGCTGCAGGAAAAAAAAAAAAAAAAAAAAGAAAAAGCTGTTCCTGACTCTCCCTTGTGGATGGGGATTTGCTGTCTGTGCACTGGGGTATGCAGTGAGAGGAAGCCTGGAGCAGAATGGCAAATGGCAGTGACGCTGTCGCCTCTAATTAATGAATGAACTAATTAATACCCCTGTGTGTGACAGCTCTGGGGCCAGGGGAGGGTGTGGGAGCAGGAGGTGGGGCAGCTGCACATCACACATCACCCGGGCTGGTTTAGGAAGGTGAGAGCCGCTGACAGAAGAGACCCACACCTCCCTCTGCCCATCTGCTGCTCGGTTTGGGGTGCTGAGCCCTGAATTTGCTCTCCCGGGAGCCAGCACCGCGGCTGTGCGGCTTGGTGACCTCGGGGGTGGCAGTGCCATCCCTGGAAAGGCGTGAAGGGCAAATCCAAGGCCCGGCTCCTGCAGCTTCTGGCTCCCTCTGTGTTATGTGTAGTAGATATAATTTGCGCCATTTCTAATATGATATATGTGATATTGAATATTTGTTAGAGTATACATGTTTGTATTAGGATTCCCCCCCACCCTCACAGGGCAGGTGAGACCGGGTGTAGATTGGAAACTGATTTACAAGTAAGAAGGTACAGCTGGCCAGGAGACGGGCCATGGCTGGGGAGATACAGAAACCTCAGGTGCTGATCGTTAGCGTGAACGACCCGAGATGGATATCATGGAAATCCTCAGGCAGATACATGTGAATACAGCCTTCCCTTAAATTTCATCAAAGGATTCAACAAACTCCAGACAGTGATTTGTTCTCCCTCATCACCAAAAAAGAAAATCTTATTAACATATAGACTCTGAATAGAAGAAAAGACTGATTGCTGAAATCTTGGCCTCAGGCGGAATTTTCCCTATAAAAACCGCTTGTGCCAGGATGGAGGTGTGTGGGCATGGAGGAAAACCTCTGCTGAGGCTGACTCCTTGTTGCACACCCTTGGGCCGACCCGGGGCTCGGCTCTGTTCTTTCCCTTGTGGCTGGCTAGATAAAACTTGATTGTAAAATAAATATTTTATTTTTCATATTAATTTGGCTGGACAAATTTTCATTTATAACACTCTGCGCCGAGATGAGCGAGGTGCGGAGATGTGGGCGCTAAACCGCGTCGGTGCAGAAGCAGTGAGGATGGAATAATCGGCTAAAAGCCCTTTATTTTCTGTCATTGCCGCTGACATCCCCACAGCCGCGCCCGGGACCATCGCCCCCAGCCCGGCCCGAGCCTGGGGCTGCTCCCAGCAAACAGAACTTTATCCCCATCCCACAGGAACAAAGCACAGACAAAAAAGATTAATCTTTCATGGATTGTAAAATCCTTGGAGTGAGGATGGTGGCGTTGGGGCGGCTCCAGCCATCCCACCGCCCGCACCCCCAGCCGCGGCTTTGAATTACTCCTGATTTCCTTGTGGAGAAGCAAGATTCAAATCACAACTACCTGTAGACTTCCATGTCTTGTACAGCTCTGGGTCCTGCTCTTCCTCCCACACCGCAGCCACGGCAAAAAAACAAAAAGAACAAACAAAAAACCCAAAAAAACCCAAGAAACATCCTCAGTAGCCTGAGAGGTGTTAAATGCATTATTTTATTCTTTTTATGGCTCTCTCAAGCGTGTTTACCTCCAGAAGTTCTTAGTGTGGGGAAAGCCAAGATAAATAAGGAGGTTTGCCCTTTGTTTCAGGGCTGACCCAGTGCAGAAGGGAATCCCCACACTCAGGGGGGGCTGGCAGGGATGGAACCCAGCTCCCTCCACAGCACGGGATGTCTGTGGACCGTTCCCTTGCAGTATTGAGTGTTTTCAGTTCACTTCCCCCTCAGAGACTAATTTACAGCTTCCAGTCACTAATTCTTTTCATGATTTGCTTAATTATAGGCGGGGTGGATGGTGCTGCCTTGTTAGCAGGGCTGCCAGATGTTCCCTTTGTAACTCTCATCTCAGTCGCTCCCAGCCTTATCAAACTTTCACCTTTGCAGCTGGGACATCATCTCTGTGCTCTTTTCCAGGACAAGGACTGGCACCATGAAACAGGAGAAGCAGGAACAACAGGCTGCACCCGGCCTGGACTCAGGTGTGAGGTGGGACACTGCTGGGCTGGGAGAACGTGACAAAAGGGTCAGGAGATGCTAGGGAGAGCAGTGAGGGTCTCCGGGTGGTACATGCACAGTGACACCTTGAGCTGTCTGTGTCTTGTCCCTGTTCTTGGTCTGCACGGTGAGTATTAAACCAGACCTTCACTCTCTGGTGTGCAGGTTTGTGGTGTGGGGTCTCATCTGAATCACACCTGGGGGACACCAAGAACCCTCTTCCCAAAGGCTTTGCTCTAAGGACAGCATGTTTGCCCTGAAATAGGCTAACAAGGCCAGGGCAGCTGGGGGATGAGGGGTCCCATCCCACCCCTGCCAGAGTCACTGCTTTGAGAGCAGCCCCCAAATCCTGAGGGTGATCTACTGCATCAGGTCCTGTGTGCCCCTGGGCAAGAGCACATCCTGTGTTAATGTTTTCACATCACAGCAGCTCTTCCCAGGAACCTGGTGGAAATCTCTCTAACGAGGACAGGCTGAGAGAACTGAACAAGAAGAGATGACTGAGAGGGGACCTCATCCATGTCTGTCAGTATCTGAAGGGGGCATGTCAAGAAAAAGGACCAGGCTCTTCCCAGCAGTGCCCAGAAACAGGACAAGAGGTAATGGGCAGAAATTGATGCCCAGGAAGTTCTACCTCTACATGAGGAAAAACTTTTTTCATTTACATTGACCAAGTACTGAACTATCTGCCCAGAGAGGTGTAGAGTCTCCCTCACTGGAGATATTCCAGAACCCTCAGGACACACTCTGTGCCATGTGCTCTGGCATGACTTGGCTGGAGCAGGAAAGTTGGACCAGATGAGTTTCTGCGGTCTTTTCCAGCCTGATCCATCCTGGGATTCTGTGAACCACTCAGCCCCACGAGCCAGGGAGCTCTGGGCAGACTCTGGCCAAGGGCAGCACTATTGCCTGGGAGGCTCAGCAGCAGAAACAGCACTTTTCCTCCAAAAACACCCAGGAGAGGCAGAGGAATACAATGACAGGGCTTGAAGCAAGGCCAGCCCCCAGGGCTGGGAGCTGTGCTCCTTGCAGGAGGAGATGTGACATGCTGGGCTGAGCTCTGGAGCACCCTCTGCCTCCCATGCCTCAGCTGCGGTGAACCGCAAAAAATGTGTTTATCAAACTTGAAAATGGAACCTGCCTTGCTTCAGGACCTCCACGCCAGTGGAAGCTGCAAGACATTTTCTATAAATGAATTTACATAGAAATAAATAAGCCAGAGCTCCTCCCTGAGATATCTGCTGTCACTTCCTTGCACTGGCCACTGTCTCTGGTTCTGCCTTGGGTATGTTTCTGTAGAAGTTGGGTTTGTCACCCTCTTAGCTGTAGAGCCCTGCCAGTCACCATCAACTACAGGCTTCTTCCAGCAACAGTGGGAAAACTGGAAGTACCTGAAAAGTCAGAAGTTGGTGTTCACATGGGGAGAGTCACTGGGAGCAGGTTTGAGCCAGGTCATGGAAGAGCTGCTGGAGTGAGGGAGCTGGGCCAGGTGCCCTATGTTGAAAAGTCCCACAGGTGTGGTTGGTGGTGGTGGTGACCCTTAGCTGGATTGTACAGCAGATTTTGGGGGAAACCCTCCTTTTCCAGATCAGGGTAGCTGTCATGGTGCTGCTGGTGGTCTCTGCTGCATGGGGGAGCTGCTAAAAGCAGTCATTTTGCTGCTGAAGAAGTCATTTAAGTAGCCTGTGGCAAAGAGGGATGTAAAGCCCTTGTGTGGTGTAACTGGAGCTCTGGCCCATCTGGAGCTGGGCAGGAAGGGGACAGGGAACCTGGCTAAACAGGGGAGTGAGACAGGTTGAAAAATCCTTGCAAAAACATAAGAGCCTGCAGGATAAGCCCATCCCTCAAACATGGATGCTCTGCCTTCTGCATGGGGAGGAGGAGCACTGAGGAGTGTGAAGTGTGGGGTGTCCCAGGATGGCTGGGACATGCACAGCGAGGCTGGTGCTCAGGCTGTGCCACACAGGAGGTCCCTTGGATCCTTCCTCTGCCTCCTGGCAGTGACAATTTACATCTCACACTTCCAAAGACAAAGGCAGCCCAGCACAGCTGCCTCTCTCTGGATACTGTGCATTGATGGGAACAGCGTCAGTGGCTTTCACAGGTGTCAGGCAGGGATTTGTAATTCCAGGGCTCCTGCTGCTATCATACACTGATAATCCTGATCCCACCAAAGTCAGTGGACATGGAACTGCTGTGCTTCCAGCAGAGTAGGAGCAGGGTTGGGGAATGCTGTTTCCAGCTCAAAGTAGGGTGCTGGAAGGGACTCAGAGAACATCACTCTTAGGCAGTCCCCTTAGACCCCACAGCTGAGCTGCACTCATGCAGCACTCCCACCTCCTACTATTGCTCCTGATATTTTTAATATTATTTTTTGTGATGGAAATTTTACCTCTGCTCTTAACTGCTTAAGACACAGTTATTTCCTCTGGACTGTTTCCACTGCCCACTTCTCAGCCTGGAAATCTGACAAAACATCGAGAGGCTGAGAGAGCTGGGCTGCTCAGCCTGGAGGAGGGAGGCTCCAGGGAGACCCTAGAGCCCTGTGCAGTGCCTAAAGGGGCTCCAGGAGAGCTGGAGAGGGACTTTGGACAAGGGCCTGGAGCAACAGGACAAGGGGAATGGCTTTAGGCTGAAGGAGGAGAGATTTAGATTAGATATGAGGAAGGAATTCTTCCCTGTGTGGGTGGGCAGAGCAGCTGTGGCTGTCCAGGATCCCTGGCAGTGCCCAAGGCCAGGCTGGATGGGGCTGGAGCAGCCTGGGACAGTGGGAAGTGTCCCTGCCATGGCAGGGGTGGCGCTGGATGGGCTTTAATGTCCCTTCCAAGCCCTGCCCCGGGGGTCCCGCGGTGCCGGCGCTGCCGAGGGGGCGGCGCTGGGCCCGGGGGAGGCGGGAGCGGCACAGGCCGGTACCGGGGCGGTACCGGGGCTGTATCAGGGCGGTACCGGGGCTGTATTCGGGCGGTATCCGGGCGGTACCGGGACTGTACCGGGGCTGTATCCAGGCGGTACCGGGGCTGTGTCCGGGCGGTACCGGGGCTGTATCCGGGCGGTACCGGGGCTGTATCCGGGCGGTACCGGGGCGGTGCCGGGACTGTACCGGGGCTGTTATCTGGGCGGTACCGGGGCTGTATCCGGGCGGTACCGGGGCTGTACCGGGGCGGTACCGGTGCTGTATCCGGGCGGTACCGGGGCGGTGCCGGTGCTGTATCCGGGCGGTACCGGGGCTGTATCCGGGCGGTGCCGGTGCTGTAACCGGGCGGTACCGGGGCTGTCCCGGGGCGGTGCCGGGGCTGTGTCCGGGCGGTACTGGGGCCGTACCGGGGCGGTACCGGGGCTGTCCCGGGGCGGTGCCGGGGCGGGCCCGGCGCCGGGCGGGCGGAGAGGTGCGGAGGCATCGCCGTGCGAGCGGCGCCCCGTGTGCCTCCTGCGCCCCCGGCCAGCACCCCCGGGCCGGGGCATGGAGGCGGCGCACAGCATCCCCGTGCTCGACGTGCTCCGCCGCTTCGGGGTCAGCGAGAGCTGCGGGCTCAGCCCGGAGCAGGTCCGCCGCAACCGGGAGAAGTACGGCCCCAATGGTCAGTGCGGCGCCGCGGGATCGCCGTGGGATGCGGGGCGGGGGTGGGATGGGGCAGCGCTAACGGGACACCGGCATCCCGGCTGGCACCCTCGCTATCGGGACCGGGATGTGCACCGGGATCCTCCGTACCGGGATCGGGATGTGGACCCGGAGCCTCCCCGCCGGGATGGGGATGTGGAGCGGGATCCTCCCGCCGGTACCCGAAGGGTCCGGGGTGCTGCTTGGGTGTCCCCCGGAGCATCCTCCGGGCCCCGGCTGCGCGGAGGAGCGGTGGGGATGTGCCGCGGGACACCTGTTGATTAGGGCAATGTTTATCGGCTTTCATTAAAGGCTAATTACTGCGGGTTCGAGCGGCCAGGAACGTCGGCAATTAGCGGGGTGTTAATTCCGCTGGCGGAGTGACAGCAAGCGGGGAGGGACAGCGATATCTTGCTACCAGGAAGGAAAGAGGGGAAGGTCTCCTGGCTGCGGGTGACAGAGGGACGCCCCAGAACAGCCGTGAGAGGTGTCCTGGCGGGGGGATGTCGCTCGCCCCTTCCCAGCCCTGGCTGCGGGTGCTGCTGCGGGACCGGGAGCGGTGCTGGGGGCACGGTCCGTGTCCGGCCCCGCCGGTGTCACTGTCACACTGACCCGGGGACCCTCTGCGGGCAGCTGGCCATCCTCCCGGGACTGAGAAGGGGACTTTGTGTTTTGAAAGCGTTCGGGGTGCCCAGGAGGGGCTGGCTGCGGTGTCTGGACCTACCCAGGTGATTTTAGGGTGGCTTTGTTCAGGCTGTGACCGAGGTCAGGCGTTAACTCCGCATGGGAGACAGGAGAGGTTTAGGGTGGTTTGCTCCAGTCCTTTGGAGCAGTGAGTCCCTTCTCAAACTTCTGCAAGGAGATCAGTGTGTAAACTCTCCTGGGTTGGAGCTTGCTGCGTCTGCTTTTTGCTTGATCCTCACGGATGAGGCTAAGGAAAGCCTGAGTAGGTGCTGGCAGGATTGCTGTCTGCATTTCTGTTTGTTAGGTGGGATCAGAGGGCTGTGACTCCTCCAGCTCTGTGGGCAGCTGTCCTGTGCTGAGCTGTGCTCAGGTCCCCCCATCCCACCAGTGCTCCCTGTCCCAGGCAGCTTCAGCTCTGTTCCCTGAGCCAGCATGGTCAGGGCTGTGCTTGGAGCTCTTGCCATGGAGCACCTGCACAAGCTGCAAGCAATGGAGCACCACATCTGCTCCTGTTAGGCTTGATTTTGGAGAAGGGCAGCTGGGGACCTGTCTGGTTAACTGGGAGGAGTCCCTCTGCTTTGGGGGCTGAAGGCAGAATACATCTTTATACACAAAATACATCCTTAACACCTTAGCAAACAGGTGGCTGGTCTGGTTGCAGGGTATAACTGCAGCCAATTTCTGTGCCATGCCCTGGCCCCCAGGAGCATGTGGCAGAGGGCTGGTCTGTGCTGTGCAGCAGGGTGTCACCCATGGGCATCACCACTGTGGGACTCCTGGTGGCTTTGTCCCTCTGTTTGCCCAAGTGAATCATCATCACTGAGTCACGTTGGCTGCTCAGTGCCACCGGGCTCTGCCTTGAAAAAGGGAGCTCAGAGCTGTGACGTAGGTGCAGAGCAAAGGGTTAGTGGTGGCAATTAGTTTGCCTTCAATTTTTTTTTTTTTTCTTTTTGCTTCCTCCTTTTGCAAGCAGTGGCTCTGTACTCTCTTCACTTGGCAGTTTTGTTTCCCATGCCCTCCAGCACTGGGTTTCTCACAGGCTGTTGGTTCACAAGAGCTGCTGACTTTGGGGTGCCCTGTGTCTTTCACCTTCCCAGCACAGCTCGCAGTGATGTGCCTGAATGTTGAGAGCAGCAATGTGGGCAGTGCAGCCCTCAGTGAAATGTGGTCGAAGGTTTTTAATAATTCTGAACTTCTGCAATTTCTGAGCAGTATTTACATTTTTCTCATGGTGCAAATGAGACACAGACAGTCTAGAACAGCTTAAAACCATGCAGATAGGGACCTGTGTTGTTTGCTTGGCTTAAAACCTTGGTTTTAAGCAAAAATGGTGTTTTCTTCCAGCATGGTGAGAACTTGCAGATTGTGTTGTGGCAGCAGGCACCAACCTCCTTGGCTGTGCTGGGATACCCTGGAGTGTCCTGTTTGGGAGAGCTGCTTGGGGTGAGGGTGCCACAAGGGAGCAGCTTGGAACAACGAGCTGGGCTTGGAGATAGGCTGTATTAAACTGCATTTCAGTTTAGGTTTAAATTAAACTCTAGCAGCAGAAGTGTGGGGCAGTTTGGTGACTTGTTTGAGCTCGCACAGAAGGGGAAGAAAAATCTTGTGTGGCTCGAAGTGCAGAGCAGGCCTTAAGCTCCAGCTACTTTCATTTTTGCACCCTCCTGTCTCACATTCATTCATTTCCTTCTAATCTTGATCTCTAAACTGCCACTGTGGTCGTGAATCACAATCTAAAATACATCATCTTTCTGAAAATCTGCCTCCTGACATGCTTCATAGAGCTGCTGGCTGCTGCTTTTTTATTGCATTTAAAAAAATACGAGCTGCAACGAGCTCTGACGTTAAGTGAGAAGCAGCCATCATTGGTGTGACTGATATAAAATTATTTTATTTTGGGGGGGGCGGTATTCTTTTGGAGCTTAAAATTGTTTTTTCAGATCCAGTACTCACAAACACATTTGCAGGAGGAAGCAGAGAGCAATACTGATTATTTGGTATCTCCAGCTCGTGGCTGGGGAGCCAAGCAGTGTGGTACAGATTACTGGAGTGGAAGAAGATATTTCTCCATTAGGAAGAGCTTGTGTTCTCGTTTCAGCTCTGTCATCAGTGCTGTCAGCATGGCTTTTCATTTGCCAAGGAAACTGGAGAAGCCGCAGAACATTTAGGTCTCACCATGGCAATTCTGAATCTCCCAAGTCAATTTTAATTAATAAATGCTTTGGATGTCTCACATGTGCTTGGCAGGTGCTTCCCTATACTTCATCCCGTCCTAAGCTCCACATGTTGCTTTTAGACCACAAAACTTAAAAAAAATCCCAAACAAACAAAAATAACCAAATGCACATCTGTTATTTATAACAGACTGAGCAGGAGGGTACGGGCATGCACCCTTCCTAAATGTAAAACCAGGGGCACAATTTCCCTGGAAATTACTTGATTTTTGCCAAGGAACAACAGACGTAAACAGGAGTTGCTTTGTGGACAGACAAGTGATTTTTCTGTTTTAAATATAGCTCTGATTTATCTCTTCTAAATGGATTTCTGAGTGCAAATGAGCGTACATTTCAGGCAGGATATTGCTGCCATTAATGTGTATGCATAATTTTATTTGCTCCATCGGTAACCTAAATGGGCTGTGAATGTCAGCAGAGTCAAACTCGAGGCTTCAGCATAGGGGTGTTTATCTCATCTTGTGTTTCATCTCCTCTGACTCTGAAGCAGAGGCCCTGCTGTGGTTGGAAACTCAGCTGGGCAGGACCATCCTGCCCATCCGCCCCCCTTGGGGGCTCACCCATCCTGCCCGCACGGCGCCCGTGCTCTGCAGATCCCACGCCTTGCTGAAGCTGCAACGTGGCTGTGGCTAAGTGTTGCTCAAACCAGCTTCAGCACTGCTTCAGCTCAAAGCCCACCAGCAAATTTGCTTGTTTTCCCCACCACACCTCTGTGTGTCTCACCAGGATCCCCAAATCTTTGTGTGGATTCTCCCCTACGCATGGGCGGGAGGAGAAGACATCCCCCAGCCCAAATCCAGCCTGGGCTGTGCTGCTCCTCTCCTCAAAGCCACCAAGGCTTGTTCTCAAGGCATGAGCACGCATCTGAGCCCCTGTTTTGCTAGAAACACCACTGATCTGTGATTTATTTGCATCCTCTTCCCAGGATGCGTGTGCCGGCACACGCGTGTGTCTGCGTGTACTCCGCCTGCGGCGCGGGGCTTGACGTGGAATTAGCTGCTGGCGGTTGCTAACGAGCCAAGGTTATGCTCCAGCTCTCTCTTGACAATAATAAAAAGAAAAAAAAAAAGAAATAAAATTTCTATTTCACGCTGAAGTATTTGAGGTGGCAGCGAGAAGAGGAAAAGCAGCATTTTCTGACTCATCAAACTCCGCGCTCTGTTCCTCTGAGCATCGCCCACCTTCTCCGCCCCCGAAACACACGCTGAACAGTCTGATTCATAAACATGCTACGGGTTGTGGGGTTTTTTTTTCTCCTCCTCCAAATCCTTTCCCTGAGGAGACATGCTGAGGCATTCAAACCTTGAGAGTGCCTTCAAATCTGGGGAGAGACTACACAAAGTTTTCGTAATTGACAGGGAAACTTGGGATTTTCATCTCTGTGCCATCCTCTGAGGTTACCTGCATTCACACCTACCTTTAAAAAACACTGTGAATCAAGAGCAATGTTCAGAAAAACTGACATCTCCTGTCTAAATGCTGCAGCAACCAGGGAAGGAAGATTTGCAGGGCAAGAAGACACAGAAACTCTGCTGTGGGAGAAGGGATTGTGCCTGCAGGTCTTGTGTTTACCCCTGGGGTTGGTCTGCCTTGTGGCACAAGTGTTATTTCATGAATATTTTTAATCCATTGCTGGTTTTAAAGCTGGGGGTGGTAGAGCTGGTGCTACAAAACACTGATTTAAGAGGAGCTGGATGCACTGTGGATGCCCAGATGCTGGCTTGGGGTGTGCTGCTTCCAGTAAGGGGCTGGAACATGTCCTCCAAAAACACCTTTAGCAGCAGGATCCCCCTCCTTCTCCCAGGATAATCCTTTTCCCCAGTAATTTAGGTGTCTCTTTTGTCAGCCAAGAGTGTTTGGCCATCCTAGAGCCATACATACTTGCCATCACCACAAAGTCACACCTCTGCTCTTTGCCATTTCAGCACCATTGGTATTTCTGCATGTTTTAAGCTTTTTTTGACCTCCAGATCTTATTTGAAGTGTTCCATTTCTGTGGTCATCCCCCCCCTGGGTAAATCCCTGAAAAATCCTATTGATAATTATGTTGCAAGTAAGTTTCCCTTCATAAAGCTTCCCTCAAACCCATTTTTCTTGAGTAAAAAGCCTCTCTCCATGCCTGCTGTTGCTTTCTTCCTCCCAAGGAGAATTTGAATTTTTGAGAAGCATCCAAGCTGCTGCCTTTTCACTCTGCGTTTGATCTGCTCCTGCCAAAGGGATGGTGTGAGAACAGGAGGCTCCTGGCTGTGGGTTGGCTCTGTCCTGGCACAGCCACAGCCCAGGTGATGCCTCTGGCACGGACCCCATGGTACATCCCTGAAGAGGGGCCAGGGGTGCAAATGCTGGCACAAAGCAGGGCTGGGCAAGGCTCAGGGATGAGCAAGGGACACTTCCAAGTGACTCAAAGCAGGTGGCTGTTGTTTCTGGTGGTGGCAGCTGCCCTGTGCAGCACTCGAGGCCGTGGCTGATCCTCCAAAACTCCCTTTAGAGCAGCATTCCCAGGGCTGTCCTGTGGTTTGCATCAGGAACCTGAACTGGCCACCAAAGGGCATCAGGAACCTCACAGGGCTGCTGGCAGCCCCGAGGTGCTTCTGTTGTCATAGTCCTGAAAAATGAGGTGGTTTGATGCTTTTTTGTATGCTCAAACCTCTGGAGGAGCCAGCTTTGATTTTTCTCCCACACACAATGCTTGCAGAGTCAGTTCGGGATGCTGAGACCCCTCTAAGATATTGTTGGGGGGTTTTATTATGGTTATTTTTTGTAAGCTATGAGCCAAATGTTGAGTGTTTGCATCCTGTACCTTTTTCCCAGCTGGTGCTGCCCCACTCCTGGGGAAGGGGCTCCTCCCTCTGAGGCATTGCTGAGGCTGGACCAGCCTCAAAACCCTCCTCTTGGTCCATCAAGCTCACCTGGGGGGTCAGTGGATGCTCCATCCCCATTAATGTTTTAATTAAATCAGTCAGGGCTATTGAAAGAAGGACTGAGAAGTTAAGAGCAACACCTGGGCTGTATTCCGTGGGGTATTAGGGCATTAAAAGCAGAATAACAAACCTCTGTGGGTAGGTAATTCTGGGCATGTGGGTGCTCACATTGCACAAGGGTGCTCTTTAATTCCTACTCACTATTTTCAATGGGAAAAGCCCATCAGGACACTTAGGCAGACCCTTGCTCAGTCCCTTGCTTCTCTCTGCTGGTCAAGAGCAGTGAGAAACAGACCTGAGGCTGTTTTCTGCTGGACTGGCTGTTGGGATGTGGGGTAGTGCAGTAAAATGGGCTGGAAAAGTTCCAGAGGGGAGGCACTGGAAGTGAGATGTGGACCAGGAGCTGAGCATGGTGATGTTTTCTGGCACTCATGGTCTCAGTTACCAGGTAAAAATACATGATTATCAGAAGAATGTTGGATTTTTCTGCTTGCTTTTTTTATATTTCTTTCCTTTTTTTGCTTTTCACCCTCCTTTTTTCCCTTCCCCCTCCCCTGGTTCTCACATAGCACACATGGATGACCTGCCATGGTGTCTCAGATGGGGTGAAGGCAATGCAGGCAGCCCCTCCTGCTCAGCTGGAGCACCTTGGGCAGGAGAAACAGCTGGTGCTGGGGGCCCTAGGATGGGTGGGAGGGATGGATGGATGGAGGAGAAGGGGTTTGTGCCCACTCTGGCTGGGTGAGTGGGTGGCAGCAGGACAGAGCTGTCTGGTTTAGTCCAACCCAGTGCAATATTAACATGAAGAAAACTCAGAAAGCACTAACACCACAGCCCGTTTATCTGCATGTGCTCATTTTTTTGGGGGGGTGGTATTGTTACTCATGAATTTTTTTTTTTTTTTGTGTGTGTGTATTTCAGTGTTGGTAGCACTGGAAATAGAAAGTTTATCAATAACCTGTATTTTTTAAAAAAATCCCCAGTGCTCAGTGGAGCTGCTGTTGCTCCCAGTTACCTCGCTGGAAAACAGGTAGCAGAGATCTGGGCTGGAAGTGTAGAAATGTTGAAAAAAACGGAGCCAAACAGCAGCAGAGAGAATTGTGGTTACTCCAGTGTTTCCATGACGTGAGTGTGCACCGGAGGCTCCTCCGTGGGCGGTTAACCCCTGGTGGGCAGGGCTGCAGCAGGGCTGGTGCTCCTCTCCACGCAGCGTCACATCCGAGTCCAGAGAGATGCTGAATTAATCCTTGCCGAGATTAACCTCGGTTGTAACAAGCATTTGCTGGCTTGCTGTGGGAACCTCCCTGTTTTGAGGTTTGGCTGCTCGTTATCACTCTGTAAAAACCTTTTCTCTTTCCCACCCGCCGAGGTGCTGAGTCTGTGGTCAGGCTGTGGTCTGCTGGTGATCCCATCTGCCTGGTCCAAGACATCCCTGGATATTCAGGACATGTGGTGGCATCACTTTGTGACCTGTGATGGCTGAAAGCTGAAATGTTACACCTCTTGTTAAAGTCTAGATCTGTAGTGGTCCTAAACCTAAATGTCACTGGTCTGATCATCAGAATCCTCCTAAAATTTAAATGCTCAGAAATCTGTGGGATGTGCTGATGCAGGTCCTGGCTTTGTACACTCTGCTCCTACATGAACCCACTTGAGATTATATATACACTTATATATCCCATTTGAGATTCTATATACATGTTCTTAATTTGAGATTGTATATGTACGTCCCATTTGGGATTACATGTGCTCCATTACATATGTCCAATCTGAGATTTTTATATCTATACATATATATATATCCTATTTGAGATTTTATATGTGTATACAATTTCCAATTTGAGATGATAGATGTATGTCTTATTTGATAACCAACTAATATAACTTATTCACCCACTGATAACGTATATATAATATATATAGTATATATGTATATATACACGTATATATGTATATAGACACAAATATATGTATGTATACACATATGTGTATACATATATAATATATACAGTATTTTAAATTTTATATATACATATATACATACATACATCCAGCCCGCGGCAGGGTCACGGTCCCGTCGGAGGTGCGATGTTTTTGGAGGAAATCCGCTCCTCGCTCTTGCGTGTCCCCTGTGCCCCTGGGTTCCTGCCCGCGGTGTTTTTGCTTCGGGTGTTTCCTGCCATTTAAGCACTCCGAGCGTTTGAGAGCGGCGGGGGGAGGCGGGGAAGGGATGGGAGGGAATCCGCGCTGGGCTGGCATTTTTCCCTTTCTTTTTTTTTTTTTTGTTTTTGTTTTTTTTTTGGTTTTTTTGTTTGTTTGTTTTGGGTTTTTTTTTTTGTTTTGTTTTGTTTTTTCCTTATCTTTCCGGAGAAACCCTCCGGAGCGCTTGCAGAGCCATCCTCAGAGCAAATGCAATTTTTTTTGTGTTAGATACATACTTTATTATACAGGATTGTGGGGGGTTTTTTGTGGGTTTTTTTTTGTTTTGTTTTGGGTTTTTTTTTTAATTATCATTTAAAATCTATTATTAGTATTAAAGTATTATTATTTTTAAAATCTTTCTTCTTCTGTCTTGGAAACAGTTTTCCTTGCATCGGCCGGTGATAAAAATGAGTTGTTTTTTGGGAAGGCTGTGTGGGTGGGGGAGATTCTCTCCTCTTGTTTCCTTCGCCACGGGAGTGAAAGCTCAGAGATGCTCGAGGAGGGGCTGGGCTGGGCTGAGCTAAACTGAGCTAAACTAAAATAAACTGAGCGGTGATCCGGCAGTGCCCGGGTGCCGGGATCCAGCCCAGCAGGAGCCGCCTGTTCCCGGGAGCCGGGCAGCCGAGGTCGGGACAGCCCTGCCCTCACCTGCCTGTTTGCACTTTCCTTTTTCCATTCTGCAACCTCCCGAGTCAACAGAAGGGCTAAATTAAGGAATCTGTGGGGAGCGAGTGGAAAAGTAGAAATGCAAAGGGCTGGCTCAGCAGGGAGAGGGGAAGTGATGGAGCTCTGCTGCTGGTCCCTCACAGAGGGTTCCCCTGGCTCATCTCTGGGGTTTTGCAGTTTTGCTGGGCTTTTCCACGCCTTGAGAGCCGGGGATCTTCTCTGTTCCCCTCCGGAGGGGATTCCTGCAGTGAGCCAGGAGAAGGGGCTGCTCTGCAGTGCTGGCTCAGGCATGTTCTGGTGTTCCTCTTCTGTTTATAAAGTCTCATTCAAATTATGCTTCCTTTTTCCAAACAAATATTTTTAGATTTCCCTGTATTTTTATATATATAGATAGATAAGATTTTATCCTTATGCACAAATATATTTTGGTATCATGTATATATAGATATATGTATAATATTTTAACTTGATAGGCACATACACAGATATTATGTATATTTGGAAGGCGATTATGAAAAAACCCCTAGCAGGGACTCATATTTCCAGGGATCTCCAAGTATCTCATTCCAGGAAAGGAACTCCTTCAACTACACAGAAATGTGTGATCCTCAGAGAGTTCATCCGTGAAAAGCATGAATTGTCCAACTTGCTCCTTTTTCCCATCCAGAAAAACAGATCCTTTCTATCCTACAGAAATTTTTTTCTTGTGATATAATCCAAACTGAGGGCTGGGTAGACTTCATTTTCCATGAAAACCCATCCAAGAGGATTGCTGAAAATAGACTGTTCTCTGAGAACAGATACCAGAAAAAGCAAAGGGAGGGGTGGAGGCAGGTCATCTGGGGCAAGGAGTTCTGCAAAATAAATTAATGACTGATAATCTCAGTTTGAGTTAAAAGCAGCTCATTAGCACCCGTGTGGATTAAGGAACACATCACCCTGCAGATACACTGGATGTATTTTATCATCCTGATTTTATTTATCGTGGGAGATGGGTTGGGATGGGATGCCACGTTCAAACTTCGATATTCCCCACAGGTTTGCAGTGACAGAAACATTTCCTCCAGAAAACAAACAAATGGAAAAAAATACTCCAACCCAGCTCCCTCCAGACCAGAGCACACCGAGGATGGAGTTGAATCCATTCAGCCTCGAGCTTGGGGCAGGGAAAGTTTCCAGCCCAGTGTTCACACTCTGGGTGTTCATGATCCAGAAATGACAAATTTGTGCCCTGGGGCTTGGCTACATGCAGCAGCAGGATTGATTAAAACATATGGATTAAAAGATAGCAATTAAAACAAGCATCAGCTTTTGGAGGGGTCAGGATGAGCAGGGTCCTCATCTTGGCAGGGAAGGGGGAAAGATGCAGTTTGGATTTAAAAGCAGTATCCTGTAGTTCTTGTTTGTTTGCTTTTTATTTTTCCTTTTTTAAATTGACACTGCAAGTTTGGGGCTCTGTTTCAGTAACTTTAGTTACATTTGTAATGTAATTTATTATTTCTGTTTCTTACTTATTTTTATTATTTATTGGTTTATTTTTCAAGACATGCAAATGGGATATCCTAAATGGTTGCTTACAGGCTCATGGAAGGTGTTGTCTCAGTGTAAAGGGATATTGGTCCTTGGGGAGTAAGTTCTGCTGTTCCCCCACTGAGCACAGCAGCATTTGCTGTGTTCTGAGCAGCATTTCTCCTCCAGAATCAAATGCATCCCTTTGGAAAAATGCATCCTAATCTCATTTTCTTACCTGGATAATATTTCAGTTCAAATATTTTTTGGAAAAATAGGATTTTTCTTAAATCCTTTGGGATTTTTAGAAAAAAAATCCCAAACATGGTCCCACCTTTTTCTTGCCCAATTCCTGCAGAATTCAGCCGAAAGGCTCAGCCCAATTTTGCTTCCTCCCCTGGGGTGTTTGAATCTTCCTGGGGCTGGGCCATCTCTGAGCTGACCCAATTTACTTAACACTTAGCCGTAAAATTAGTTTTAGGGTGATACAGGAGGAAATAAAATGATATTTCTAGGGGGGAAGAAGAGGATATATTGAAGTTGCAGAGAATATATTGAAGTTGCACCAATGGGGTGTTTTTGAAGCTTCAAAAGACCCCCCCTTGATTGGGGTTGCGGTAATTTTGGCAGAAGGTTCCCAGATGAGCCAGAGGCACTTCCTTGCTTTTCCCTGCAGTTATGGAAAGGGTTTGGTTGAAGCAGAGGTAGGAAGAAGCAAAAAATACCGACCATGACCCCAGAACTAAGAAAAAAAAATTCATGGAACCTTTAGCTTTATTTTCTTCAAGCTCCTGTAGTGGTTGTGGGGGGTTTTTGGTTTGTTTTCTTCTTTTTCCAAAACCGTTACTATTTAAATGCAGATTTTTAGCTTTTCCACCCGGGAGCCGGAGCTGGAAATTCTTTCCACTGCGTTGGTGCAGGAGGGAACAAACTGCTGCTTTTAGTTTGCTCAAATAATCCATCCCTGGCTGGAGCCACAGGTTTCCTCCTTCCCACTCCCTCCCACTCCCAGAGTGATCCCAGGATCTGCTGCGGTGCTGATGGGGACAGGGGTGAGGGGACATTGCTCCAAGTCCCATTTCCCTAAGGTTGTTCCTTTCAACGTCTCCAAGACTTTATTCTTGCAAACACCATGTGGGCACTGGAGCAGCAAGCCCAAGTGGCAGCTTCATTTTTCAGAGCAAATGGGCAAAATCTTCTGGGATATTGGCAGGGAACTAATTTGTTTTTCACTGTGGCATGGGATGAGGATGCTCAGGGCTGGGCAGGGTTTATGGCCCTGTGCCAGGACCCCCTGAACTGCAGTGAGGGGAAGTTTGTGCTGCCCAACATTTTGGGGATGAGCCATTTCCAAGAATAAAGGAAGTTTTAAGTGGGATGGGCAAGGCTTTCCTTATTTATTTCACACTGCTTCTTGGACCATTGTTTAGATGTCACACTCCCTCCTCCATTCCTGTTTCACTCTCCCTGGACAGTGGGGCAAGGTGGTGGTGGTGGTTTCTCCTTCAGCACGGGGATGTCACTTCTGATTTTCTGGGGAGAAGGAGACAGCACAGGGCTGGGTTTGCTGGTACTTTGCTGCTCTTGGGGGGCACATCCAGGATAACTGCATTTCCTAGTCCCTGACCTGCTGAGATCAGCTCAGCTGGCCAAAAAAGGAGCAGATGAGCCTTTCAGCTTTCCCTCTCTGACGGGTTCTCCACAGGGACCCCATCACTGTCCTGGGGGGATTGATGGTGCTGGGCTGGGTTCAGCACCTGTGAGTTTGAGGGTGGCATGAGCAGCAGGTCTGGAGCTCTGTCTGCCCCAGGAAGCTTTGAGACCCAAACCAGAAATTTTTGGGGCTGAATTTTTTGCCAGCCATTGACAGCATCCAGGTGCCAGTGAGGAAAGCGGTTGGATCATTTTACCCTAAAGCATTGCCTGGAGAACAGCAAGGATGTTTCTGGCCCTTAAACCTGTGCTGTCCATCCTCATGTGCTACTCACCCATCCCCAGCTGGCCTGAATTTGCTTATTTTTGGGGCAGTGGATCCCCCAGCCAGAAGGGTTCTGTGCTTTTGCAGAGTGCAGGGCATGGCTGGAGCAGGATGAACGCTGGGCAATTACAGAAACAGCAAACCAGTGGTGTTTGCCATGGGAGTGGGGGGTTGTATCTTGTTTATTTTTATCTTTCTGGTGCCTTTTGAAGCAGCCCTGAATGAGTGGCTGTCGCTGGAGTAAGCAAACCTCACCTGGCACACCGGAAAAAGCAGCTGTGAGGCGATAGGCAAATAAGGTGCTGGGGCTGGAGGGCACACCCAGAGCCACCACTGCCTTTGCTCTGCAGGGGAAAGCACAGGAGGAAACCACCTGTGGCTTTGGGACCAGCTCCTGGGGGGTGGTGGAGGAGAGGGGAAGGGCTGAATCCTCTGGGATTGTACCAGGTTGTGGTACAAAGCAGAGCTTGGCTTGGCTGTGGCATCCCTCAAGGATGGGGATGGATGCCCCATCCCTGGAAATGTTCAAGCCAGCTTGGACAGGGCTTGGAGCAACCTGGGATAGTGGAAGGTGTCCCTGCCCAAAGCAGGGGGTTGGAACAGGATGATCTTTAAGGTCCCTTCCGACCCAAACCCTTCTGTGATTCTGTGCCCCCAGTGCTGTGCCCTCACCCCTGGGGTGGTTTTAATGCAGGGTTATTTTTATTTCCTGTGCTGCTTGGGTGGCAGAGGCCCAGCACGGCTGGAAATGCTGCTTGCTGCAGGCCTGGGGGCTCCCACGCTCCCACTGCAGCTGTGCCTGCCCAGGGCTGTGGTTTCCATGCCTGGGTGGTTGGGCTCAGTGCCCCCCGTGCCAAGGGGGTGTCCTGGGACAGCCCCTGGCCCTGCTGGGTCTCAGGTGGCTGCTTGGCTGATGGGGTTTGACTTTGGGGCTTTTCTGGTGAAAGGTTAAGCGAGCTTTGGGGTGTGTTTGCCCCCACATTGGTGCAGCAGCATGTGGGGATGTGGGTGCCGAGGCTGGGCAGGAGCTGGAGCAGGCACTGTCCCTTCAGCTGCACCCTGAGGGTGCCACCTCTGCCCTGGCACATGGGCAGGGCTGGCTCAGGGCTGCTGCCTGCTCAGGAGCTGTGCAGAAAGGGAAGCTGAGTGGGTGAGTTGAAGTCCTATCCAGCCAGGCACCTGGATCACTGCGTTTTGTCCTCTGGGAGCATTAGCACCACTGGCCTTTGAGTGTTTGCATCCCAGATAACGCTGAAACACGCAGGCACGCAGCTCCCAAACGCTGCTTTTCACACTTCTCACCTCGAGGATGAGCAGCAGCCCCGCTCTCCATCCTCGGGTGGGATTTATGGGCTGAGTGTGTGTTATAAGACCCAGCAAAGCCTGTCCTGCCCGTGCAGCCCAGCACTTCTGGGGGGTGGGGGTGTGCAGGGCTGGCTGTCAGTGGGGGTGAGGCAGAGCAGACATCCCTGCAGGATGGGATCCTTCCCCTGCAGCCCTGGGAAAGGCAGCCAGTTGAAATAACAGTTTATCCTGCCTGCTGTCTTGTGGGATGGTGGAAGGATCCCAGAGCAGCCCTGCCTGGGCTCCTGCTTTATGTCACAGGACAGGAGCTGTTCTCACAGCTGGGGTTGTTTTAGGGTTTTCTTACCCTTTTCACTACTTTTTTACTGCCTATCAGCAAAATCCAAAAGAATTGGATGCATCCTTTATTTTGTGCATCTATTTCCCCTTCCCTGCATAAGGGAAAAGATATTAAAGGCAGGGGGGAAAAAATTATTACAACATAGAAATATACCTTGAATTAAGTTATTTAGAGCAGGAACCTGGGCCTGGACTTGATGCTCATCATTATTCTCCCAGAGGGCATCATGCTCTTCCCACATCATTTGGGGGCAGAAGTGTTTCCCATGAGGGAAATCTGATTTTATCCAAGGGAAAATGGAATTTCAGTGTTCACCCTGCAGGATGTTTGCTGTTATGGATTGCATCGTGGACTCGAATGTGCACCAGGGGTTGCTTTGCCACGTGCTGGGTGACGAGATTGTCACCTTGTTCCTCGCTGAGTGGGATGCAGCACCTCAGGGCAGGATGGAGGAACACCAGCTGCTGTAAGGATGTGCTCCAGGGATTTTGGCTCCTGTTACAGCAGGAGAAACTCAATATTTCCCTGAAGCTCCCCCAGTGCCACCCTGTCCCAGCCTGTGTTTGCTTTGGCCGGGAGAGTGGGGCTGGTCCCCTGGGGGACACGGGGGCTGTCACAGAGCCCCGTGCTGGTGGGTGGCACTGCTGTTTATTTACCTTTTCCTCACCTGATTGCCGTGCCCTGCCATGCTGCAGGCGCCAGCCGTGGGCTGCCAGCCCTGTTTGAGTTGGCAGGAGCTGGAGATTCACCTCCTGCTAAAACAGCCCGACGCCAGCCCCGCGTCTGCCCAGGGTGGCCGGGCTCCTTGCACGCCCTTAGAGCATCTTGTAGGGATATTCTGCAGCCTGGAATGGGCCAAACGTCCCCACACAATGTGGTGGCACAGCGAGGAGAGATGTCATGATGTGACAAGCTCAGAGCAAGTTGCAAATGCCCATCAGTCCCTGGAGCTGTGGCTGTGTCCCTGCAGGGCAAAGCCCTCTGAGGTGGTGGGGCTGGGGGTGCCTTAACCCAGAGAGGACAGTGCTCTTTTGCTGGTGGGAATGGCCCTGTGGCATCCAGGCTCCTACCACCCCTTGGGATATCTCACCTTTCTTGGCTCTGCTCTCCAAAGCTGCCATGCAGAAGAGCAGGAGCACAGGAGCCACCGATGTGCCCACAGATGCAGGTCCTGTGATGGGACTGCTCAGCTCATATTTATGGCACATGTGGGTGACCCATTTTGGGATTTTCTGAGCCACCATTACCACTTTCCACTCTTGATGGTGTCAGTGTATTTTGTCCTGGCTGTATCGGGGAGCTCGTGCCCAGGGCTGCATTTCTGTGCTGAGCCACCATTCCAAGAAAGGGGCTATTCAGGAGTTTCCATTTCAGGCTGTTTGCACTCACCATGTTGTCCCAAGGGAATGACAGATTTGGGATTTTGCTGGTTCCCTGCCTGTGGTGGGTTTCCTGGCAGGATGGGACACGGCAACACAGCCATGGGGCTGACTGACCCAGAACTTGGGGTTTTGGGAGTAGCAAACCCTCTTACTTCTAGTGAGACTTTGGATGTGTCAGGAAGAAGCTCCAGCCCCAAACTTTCCTGTTTTCCAGTGTGTTTTTATCAGTTGACACCCAAACCTGTGAGCTTATTGTGACTTCCTGCCCTTTTCTCCGGGTGTTTGGTACTGAGCTGCAGCATGAAGAGTGGTGGAAGGAGCTGCCTGGTTATCACTGTGCCCAAACCTGGGGGTTTGGGAGGTGCCTGCAGCAGCATTGCTGCGTTTGAGGTTTGGTGGCAGTGTCCCTGTGCCCATAGCACGTGTTTCCTGAGCTCACAGGAACCCTTTCTGTGCTTTCATTGGGATCTCATGCTCTGCAAACACCATGTGGGAGAAGCACTGAGAGCACGGTGGTGTTCCAGGTCACTGCTCGGGGGGAAAGTCACCCCAGGGCACCCCAGCTGAGCCAAGAGCTGTGGGACCCCATCTGCCTCCCCAGGGCACCTGCCTGCCCTCAGCCCTCTTACCTTGCACACTTGCACCCTTTAAAGCACAGTCTGGATGGAAATAGCAGCAGCAGATCTCTTCTGCTTTTAATTTTGGAGGTTCTCTGGGCTGGGCAGAGGAAGCTGGGGGTGGAGAGGAGCTGTGAGAGGCCAAGAGCCACTTTGCTCTGACACGCTCTGTAGAGTGAGTTGAAACGCTAAAGGTGCTCCAAGAATTAATTTTTTTTCTTTGCCATAAAAATAATTATAGGCATTGTGTACTGGACTGTTTCTCACAGTGGGAGGGGATCAGAGCAGCCTGACCCAGGGGGAATGTGGGTTTCAAACAGCTCACAGTGGGTCTGTGAGGACTGAGGACCTGGTACAGTTTGAAGCATGAGCACATTCAGGCTTCTTGTTTTCACTGGTTGGTTTAGTGAAGGTAGGTTTGGTTTGGTTTTTTCTAATTCATCTGAATGAAAATAGGTGATGAAAAAACAGATGAGCAGGTTTCACATCCTGCTTTCACTCAGGGCTTCACAGTGGGGGTGTTTGGGGGCAGCCACAGTGGTGGGGCATCAGTGTCTGCCTCAGGCTGATTCCTCTTGGACTCCTCTGGTCCCTTATTCCCTCCCAGAAACACAAGGGGTTGGAGAAACCCACTTTTGTTTCTATCTCTCAGGGCCTGAGGCAGTGAGGTGTCCTTGATTGCCAGGCCTGGAGAGGAATTGCTGTGTCTGCCCAAAATGGGAAAGCAGCAGCTCACACTGCACATGGAGTTTAGAGTTGTACACTAAAGAACTGCAGGATTACAAATATATAGAAAATAAAAAAGCTAAAATGTTAGGGCATCACATTGTCCAGCGGTCGTGGGACCTGTCACTGAATGCAAAGGTCATGATCACCTCCTGGGGATGTGGGAATCTTGGGCATCTGTGATGGGTCTTGGGAGCCCCTGGGTTTCTCTCAGGTTCTGCAGGTGTCTGGGCTTGTGTTTGGCTGGAGCAGTGTGGATGGAGGCTCTGCACCCACTGGGTAGGTTCAGGAGGACAGCTTGGAGCAGCTGAGCATTGCCTTTGGATTTGTTTCCTAGAGCGTTGCAAGCTGTGAAGTACAACAGATTAATAGGAAATGTGGTCTGAAAGTTACAGTCCCCAGTGGGGCTGTACTGGGTTTCTGGCAGGGCATTTTATGGGATGGTTGGACTTCTGTGTCTTGGATTTGGAGAGGGCAGCTCCTGAAGAATATTTTCTTAGGCAGGCTGAGTGTAGGAATAAATGCTGCCACAGCCACTTGCAGCAGGGAAATGAAATGATGTTTCCAGGGCTGCTTACTTGGTGCTGGACTGAGAAGTTGGAGGACAAGCTGTCTTGATGTGGGAATTTGTGCAGAAGAATTTGCATTTTGGGGTGCTGAGTGAACTGCTAGGCATAAGGGAAGGGGTTGCTAGTCTGGGTCCAAATCACTAATGATCTTTTTATTGCTATCATTTGTTGCTGTATTGTGCTCCTTGGGCTGTTGATGAAAACCCACAGAGCTCCCTGCAGAAGAAGGTAAGTCATGGGCTGGGGTGGCAGTACATGCCTTGAGTCTGGGTGGGGTGTGCAGGGGACAAGGAAGAGGGAATATCTGGGGTCTTTTAATCTTGGTTTTAATCCCAGAGAAAGCTGGGCCAACAGTAGAATTTGCCTGTGGTGGTGAGGCTACCTCTGTGAATAGAGGGAGGATTTTTAAAACCAGGCCCAGTAAAAGCAGGGCAGTGCCAGAAATGGAAGCATTTCATTTCAGAGAGAAGCCCCCACTGCAATTCTGCATGTCCTCACCAATGCCCACAGCCAAGGGGCACTGGAGCAGCCCTGAAGCAAGCAGGGATGTGCTTCTGTGGGTCTTAGGGCCTCAGTGGTCTGCCTGTCTTCTGGGGATTTTTTTGAGCACTGACTGTGCTTGGCTTCGTGTTTTCCCACCAGGAAAGTCCCTCTGGGAGCTGGTACTGGAGCAGTTTGAAGACCTCCTCGTCCGCATCCTTTTGATGGCAGCTTTTCTGTCCTTTGTGAGTACCCAGAGCTTGGGGTGGCACCTTCTGGGGCACTCACAGCCTCGGGTGACATCCAAGGAGGAATGGAGAGCAGATGCCTGTGGCATGGTGGAGCTGCAGAAGCAGAGCAGTGGTTCCTAGGGCATAGTGGCAATATCACTGCGTCTGCCTAAAGATGGGGCTGGAGGATTTTTCAGTAATGCTGATCAAAAAGCACTAAAAGTGATATCAAATTGCTCCCTGGGCTGCCTTCTGTTTGCACGGGGCTGTTCCAGGCTGATGATTAGAGCCTGGCTTGCTGTGCACAGCACTGAACTGTTAATTCAGTAATTCAGTTTTGCCCACAATCTGCCTTGGGAGCATCTCTGCATGACGAGATGTTTCCCACCAAGGTGCTGGAGAACAATTGGGGTTTTTTTTTTTGTATATTTGGCAGCAGGATGACAAAGCTGAGACTCCTGTCTCTTCCTTTAGGATGTGACCCATGGGTAGATAAGGGGGAAGGCTGGTCCCTTGTGGGGTGTAATACATTCCCAAAACAACATGCAGTGAAGTGGATGCAGGTAAAGCAGGTGTGAAGCCCTGAGCCAGAGGTCAGGTCCTTGTGCCAGTGCCTCTGTGACAGAGCAGAGAGGTGCTGCTGTGTTGACACAGCGCAGGTCGATGAGCAGTTAAATGGAGTGGAAATATTTGTGTGTGTGCTTCATTTGTACTATGGTATGGGGCCTTTGAGGGATGGAGAGGGGGGCTCAGGGTGGTAGGAGCCACAAGGTCAGTCCCTGCTCTGCAGAGCTGCTCTTGCTGCACTGATGATTCGTGTTGCTTCACTGACCTTCTGCTCAGGAGGGGCTGCAGTGCTGCCTGGTCTCTCCATTCATCAGCTCATGGCCATGGTCTCCCCACAGGAGCACTAAACAAAGAGAGAGGCTTTCCTGGTGCAGACACTCATTCAGGCATTGCCTGGCTGCTTGCTCCAGCCCCACTTGTTCAATGCTTCAGCTTATCCCAGCAGAGGAGTGAAGGCTCCAGCTGTGGGATATGGCAATTCCACTCTTTGAGCAAGCTGTGTGGCTCTGACCACCTCCAGGTTGTTTCCTCTGCAGCAAATAACCACCTTGTTTGGCTCTTGTTTCCATAATCCTTCTTAAAATCTTGCTGCTCTTGTTTGTACCACACTGTGCTCCTTCTTTTCTCTTCCCACCAGATCCTGGCCTGGTTTGAGGAAGGAGAGGAGACCACGACGGCGTTTGTGGAGCCCATTGTCATCATCATGATCCTGATTGCCAATGCTGTGGTGGGTGTGTGGCAGGTAAGTCACAGCTGCCCTCGGGGTCTCTGCTCCACGTGGCTCAGATCCTTCATCTAAAGGTCTGGCTGCTTCATGCCCCTGGAAACTCATTTTCCAAAGGTTCAATTTCCATGTTGGCTCTGCTTCCCCGTGCCCCTGCACATATGCTCAGTTGCTGGCTGCCTCTTGGCTCGTTCTTTCAGTCTTTCTTTGGCAATTCTGGCAGGTTGGAGCTTATCTTGCACTAATCCAGGCAAAAGCTGCTTGTTTCCTGCCCAGGGCCAAGTGCATTTTTTCCAAGGAAAGGTCTTTGCTCTGTCCACCAGAAAGGCACAGTGGCTGCTGCCCCTCACCTCACTGTGTCCCTCCTGAGGGGTGAGCAAACACTTCAGCCAGTGATGCTCCTCTTTTCTACCTATTCATTATAAGGCCATTTATTTATCTGCAGCTTGATCTGAGGTGAGCTTGCTGGATGGGGAAAAATAGAGCTGGTTGGGATACACTGCTTCTCAAACCAAGAATGAGATGATCAACCCCAAAGGGCCAGGATCTGGGGTGGTTTAAACCAGCAGGAATCATTTTGCAGAGGCTGAAGGTGCTCGTCCCATCCGTGGTGTAAATGGATTCCACAGCCAGGGCTGGGGTTTGGGGTTTCCTGTCTTTGCTGAGGGTGGGGAAGGAGCCTGCTGGCACCAGCAGCTCTGACACCAGCAGCTCTGCTCCTCTCTGCTTGCAGGAGAGAAATGCTGAGAGTGCCATCGAGGCCCTGAAGGAGTACGAGCCCGAGATGGGGAAGGTGATCCGCGCCGACCGCAGCGGCGTGCAGCGGATCCGCGCCCGCGACATCGTCCCCGGGGACATCGTGGAGGTGGCAGGTAGGTGCCACCACCCCAGGGCCTGGGGTGGGATGGGGAGGTGGCACTGGCCAGAGGGGACCCCAAAGCTGAGGCTCTTCAGCCTGCCAAGGCTTTGCCTGAGCATCAGGCAGCAGAGAACAGCAGAAAAGAGGAAAAAAGATCCATTTGTGAGGCAGGTTTTGTGTCTTGGGAGGGTTTCCCCTTTTTCTGGAGGAGCTAGGAGAACTTTTAATTTTCTGCCAAGATTCCCTGTTTCTGGAAGCAGCTCTCCCACACACATCTCTGGACAAGGTGTGGGTGAAGGGCCAGAGCTGGGTGCTGCTGCAGGCACCGGTGTGGGGAGGTGCCTTGGAGGGTGACAGGCAGAGGGGACGAGCTGCAGGGTGCTTTTTCCTCTGGGTGGGTTGTACCCCCCCAGCCCTTCTGTTGGAGCTGTGCATTCAGCACAGCTTGCCTTGGGGGTCTGCTGCCTGCCCCAGCAGAGCTGAGGAGGATTCATTCCAATTATTCTGTTTTGTTTGTTCCTAAAATGATGCCGTAAACCCCAAGAGCCACAAAAGTAATCCTCTCCTTTCCTCCTCGTGGCCCTGCTGGTGGAAACATGCTGCAATCCCTCCCGTGCCCAGCCAGCTTGCTGTTATTTATGTCTTCTAGTTGGGCTTCAGCTGGAAGATGAATAAAAAAATAATGGAGGGAGGATCAAGCCAGCCAGATCCTCAGCTGGATGAGCTGGCAGCACTCCCAAGCCAGCTCTGACAACACAGGCCAGCTGCTGACCTGGCCTTTAATTAAACTAATGAATTATGAATAAAATTCTGCCATCTCTCCCCAAATCAAGTGCATACTGCCTGCCCATCAGCGGCCAAATATTACTTTTTAATGGCACAATCATCATTGCATCTGGAATGGAAAGAGATGGGCTCTCTGGAGGGCTTTTGCAAATTATTAGCAAATTGTGGGTTTAGGAGGTTATGGAAAGTGGTGAGGGTGCTGTCAGGTGCCTGATAGGAAAGCACACCAGGAGGAAAAGCTTTGAACGTGCCGGGGACATCCAGGTGATGCCCTGGATGTGTGACAGCACAGGCAGGAGGGGCTGGCTGCTGTTTGCATGTGCAAATGCAGTGAATTTGGCAGCAGGGAGCAGGAAACCTGCTAGGCTGAGACAAGGAGGTGTGGTTGGAGGTTGGCAGGCTGCTCAAACCCAGCTGAGTTTTGCCCTTTGGTGACAAGGCCATGGAGGTGAGTCCTGGTGCAGGCAGCTTTTGCCTTGCCAAGAAGCACAGGCAGAGCACCTCTTTGGGAGCTCCATCGGTTGCTGTGACCCCTGTGGTGCTCAGGCAGGGCCAGTGGCCACGGCCAGGCAGTGGCCTCCTGTTTTCCTCTCTTTCTCTGGGGAGATTTGTGGTGCTGGGGGGATCAGCACACGTTCAGTACCTGGCTAATGGCCGGGCCAGGTGGGATAAAGGAGGCACTGTGCACCCCGGAGCAAGTGCCACCCCTGTGGCACCAGGGCTCTCTCTGTCCCTGGATGTTGCAGGAATCTTCCTCTGCAGGTTTAGCTCATGTTTGCAAGTCCTCCTGCCTTTCCCAGGGGAAGAGGAGCTCCTTGCTGCCTCTGAGATGCTCCAGCCCCCTTGGACAGATGCAGAGTCTGAGTCTGTGCATGACATTTTGGGGAGGTCTGTGCTGCCACCCCCAGCTCAGTGTGCCCAGACAGGTGGGGCAGGGAGCAGGGGGGTCTGGCTGATGTTCCTGGAGCGTTGGGATCTGCAGCTGGAAGAACTGGCTGGGTGGTGGAGCGGTGCCAGCCCCCTCCTGCTGCTCTGGGGGGGTTTATGAGCCCTGAGAGGAAGCCCTCGTTAAAGTCTGGGATTTGAGAGCATCGTTAGCAGCCAAGCCAGCAGTGTTGTGTAAGGGATGGGAGGGGCTGGGAGCCAGGGCTCCCTCGGCCTCAGTATTTCCAAAGCCTCGGAGCGTGGCTGTGTCCAGACGATAAGGGAGCAGGAGGAAGAGCCAGGAGGAAGAAACCCAGTGGGCAAAGCAGCTTAAAATGTTTTTTTTTAAGGAAGCACAAGTGCCTTGGAGAGTGGTGCTGGGTGACAATAGATGGGGCAGCTTTCACCTGTGCCTACTGTGCCATGCCAGGAGAGCCAGGGATGGTTGTTCGTCTTGGACACAGAGGATTTTCCACTGTTAACAACTTCCAGTCAGCCCAGAAAAACCTGAAGCAGGGTTAAGACTGATATTAGGAAGCTCAGATTGCTTCAACATGGGGATATTATTTTTATTTTTTTTGCAAGTAAGAGGCAAGATGGGGCTGCAGGGGGAGTTGGCAGGGAAGAGGAAAGACAGGGACATGGTGGGGAAGGGGTTGCAGCACAGCAGGCAGGGCACCACCAGGGCTTGGCTGGGGACAGATTTGTAAATTACAGACAAAATCAAGCTTTACCAAAGCTGTAAATGCAGAAATGAGGTATCCCAGTGCAGGACCCTTTGCCAGGGGCTGCACCCCTCATTGCTCCAGGCTGGGAGGTGCTGTGTGCCTGCACATGGTTGGTCTCAGTTGAGGGTTTGCTGTTCCCATTCCTGGGGTGTTGGGTGCTGCCAGTGCCACCTGAGAGAGCTGCTGTGCTCCTGTCCTTGCAGTTGGTGACAAGGTGCCAGCAGACATCCGGATCATCGAGATCCGCTCCACCACCCTGCGGGTCGACCAGTCCATCCTCACAGGTGCGTGTGGGCCTTGTGGAGCAGGGGCAGATTCCTTCTGCTGCCTTCCTGGAGGCCAGTTGTGGAACTGGTGCTGGGATAAGTGCTTTGCTGGGGTGGGAAAGGGTGGGAGAGCAAGATTTAGATGATGCTTGGACCTTCCCAGGTCCTCAGAGGTGCAGCATAGGTTAGATGTGTCTGGTGCTTGGGTTTCCTTCCAAGCACAAAGCTTGGGGCTTTCCTGTGTGACTTGTGGGGTTGGACATCCCCGTGGTGGATGTTTGGGTATTTTGGTGGCATAAATGCTGCTCTGGTAGCTATGGGGTGTGTGATGCAGGCTTGGAACAGGGATGAGCAGAGGCTGGAGAGGGAACATGGGTGGTCCATCTCTCCCCTCTTGTCTTGGCAGGGGAGTCTGTGTCAGTGATCAAACATGCTGACCCCATCCCTGACCCCCGGGCTGTCAACCAGGACAAGAAGAACATGCTTTTCTCTGTAAGTCCCTTACACCTTTCTCCACCTCTGCTGTGGTTTTCCAAAGTGCAGACATGGTGGATGTGGGAGATCTCTGAGCAGAGGAAGGGAGTGCATGCATAAGACCTGAATCCATAAAAAGAGCCCCAAATCCATAAAAATAAGAACCTTCTTTATTTGGATTCCATTTGGGCTGTGGCACATAAGGCCTTTAAATACCTTGGGCAATCTCAGAGCTCTTTTTTTTTTTTTCCATCAAGTAGGATGCATTATGGATGGGGAAGACGTTTGTGGTTGAGCCTGGAGCTATTGCAAATTTGGGGTTCCTCCTTTCTTAGGCAGAAGTCAAGTCCTCAAGGGGTTACAGCTCTCAAGAAGGGCTCTCCTGCTCCTTAGGGCGGGTTTATATAAAAACCCAAGATGTCCCATTTTCCCCTTAACCAAGATTTCATGTTCTCCTTTCACAAAGAGCAACCCTTTTCCCTGCTCAAACCAAGAGGTTTCACGCCCACATATCCACTCTTGTCCTTTCCTCCTTCCCAGGGCACCAACATTGCAGCTGGGAAGGCCGTAGGGATCGTTATCGCAACAGGGGTGTACACCGAGATCGGGAAGATCCGAAACCAGATGGTGGAGACCGAGCCTGAGAAGACGCCCTTGCAGCAGAAGCTGGATGAGTTCAGCCAGCAGCTCTCCAAAGTGATCTTCCTGGTGTGCATCGCCGTCTGGGTCATCAACATCAGCCACTTCAGCGACCCCGTGCACGGCGGCTCCTGGTTTCGGGGCGCCATTTACTATTTCAAGATCTCGGTGGCGCTGGCGGTGGCCGCCATCCCCGAGGGCCTCCCGGCCGTCATCACCACCTGCCTGGCGCTGGGCACGCGCCGCATGGCCCGGAAAAACGCCATCGTCAGGAGCCTGCCCTCGGTGGAGACCCTGGGCTGCACCTCCGTCATCTGCTCCGACAAGACCGGCACCCTCACCACCAACCAGATGTCTGTGTGCCGGGTGAGAGCGGGCTCGGGGCCATGGGGTGCAGGGGAGGTGCTGAAGTGTTGGATTAAGCCCTTTTCTGGCCCAGAGATGGGGCCTTTTAAAAACTTTTATTCCATTTTCAGTCTCCTGAGAAGGGTGAGGCAATAAGGATGTTATAATTCACACCATCACAATCAGAAGCCAATTATTTCCTAATTACAAGCATTTTTTGGTCTATCAAGCATTTCTTGTTCTATCTTGCCACACCATGCTGTAGATGCCTTAAAGTTAATAATCTAGAACTACCCCTTGTGGGTCCTACTACAATGCATCTTTCACAGTTCTATTTCTCTTAAGTATCCAGGCTTATTTGCAAGGTTATCCTTTGAAACTTGTTTTTAGTTCTATTTCTCTCTCAACAATATCTGTCCTATTCCATGGCATTTCTAAGTCAGCCTTTCTTATCTCAAGGTTTGCATATGGATGCACACTGTGTGAGCCTTCAGTCAGGCCCTGAGAATTCCCTCCAAATCCATTTCCCACACTTCAGAGCACCCCATCCTGTGATGATGGGCTCTGTATCCTCACCAGAGCTGTGTCATGGTAGCAATGTGGGGATGAGCAGGGAAGAAGGTTTATAGGAAGCCCTGAGGTCCCCCTGGCCAGGGTCAATAAGGATCAGGGCTTCTTTTGGCTTGGGTGTAATTAGAAAACTCACTTTTACCAGCACACCACTGTGGAGGTGCTGTGTTGCAGTCTCATTTCAGGGGTCACATTCCAGGGAATGTTTCTTCCTGCTGGGATGTGGCGCTGAGACAGAGCTCCTGGAGATGCTGGTGCAATCAGCCTCCTCTGCCCTCTTGCTCTCTCCCCCCTGTTTTTAACCTAACCAGTGAGAATTTCTGGACCATACAAAATTACAAAGCCTGGACCTATGAAAACCATTTCTGATGGAGGGAGCCCTGGGGTGGTTTGGTGAAGAGTTTGAAGGCCCCTCAATACCAGAGAGTTTTGCTCCCACATAACTGGCCGTGTGGAGAGGTGACTTGTTAGGAAAGCCTGGACCATCTGAGTACTTCTCAGTTTTCCCATTAATCCATGAGTGTCAGGAAAGCTTTTTACATGCCTTTGGCGTGTCGTTTTTATAGGAGAACCTTGGAAAATGTGTTGCTGTGGGGAAAAAAGGACCTGGCCAACATCCCTCCTCTCTGACACGCAGATAGTGTGGTGGGAAGCTGTGACAGTTTTGCAAAGTAGCCACAGGCTTTGGCCACTGGTTATCTCAGCACAAACTGCAGATGGGTGGAAATGTTTGGTGTTTCTGCCCTGTGAATGACACAGAACAAGACAGGGCTGGAACAAAGCAGAGACCAAACTGCCCATGACTTGCACCAGGAGGGGGTTCCCACCAGCCCCATTTTCAAAGCCAGTGATGCAGCAAAGCAAGGGCAGGGTGAGCCCAGTGCTGAGGGTCTCCTGGGCTCTGCCCACTGCAGGAGGAGAAGGAGGAGTGACCCAAACCACTTCCTACCAGAGGGTTTGCTCTTTGAGCTGGGGACAAAGTGCCACCATCCCCTGTAGTGTGGCACAGTCAGAGAGTCAGGATGGTGGTACTGAGGCAGGGAGAGGGACAGAGTGGGGCAGTGGCACACAAGGGTTTTGGCATCAATTGTCATTTTGGCTCATCAGAATGAGCCCAGCAACTTTGCAAAAAAAAAAAAAAAAAAGAAAAAAGCAATTAAAAAGTCAAAGTATGCTCCAGCCCATCTCCCCATAATCCTGTTCCAGTATCTGTTTGCTCACTTGGCTGGATCCTGGCTCCCAGGGCACGGTTCTGGGAGAAGGGCTGGCCCCAGCACACAGAGCCAGGGCTGTTAATGTTTAAGGGACAGGGATTCCCGTGCTGACGTGGGCAGGATGGGGCTGCCTGCCCGACCCTGGGAGTGGCAGGTGGGTAAATATTTGTGCTGGGCAGCTGTTGGTGTGTCCAGGACACGCTCCTGTGCCAAACAGCCAGCTCTGCCATGGGGCAGAACAGCCAGCAGAGCCAATCAATAACCTGGGAAAATGTATTTATTGAGTGTGGTTTCATTAAGTTGCCCATTAACAGGGTGAGGGCAGCTGCTGAGCAGGGCCTGCTCACTGTCTCAGGCTGGCATCAGCTCTGTGAGCTCTGCAGTGACTCTTGGAAGGCTTCAGGGCTGGTGTCAGAGCCTCAGCTGGGTTGTGAGAGCCGTGCCATGTCTCTGGGGCCCTCCCAGTGCTGGGGTCTCATGGCCAGGGTGCTGTCTGAGCTAGGACACACCCAGTGGTCAGCAGGGCTGAATCTGTGTCCCCCAAAGCCTCCCAAAATGAGGGGCTTTGTGCTGGGGACTTTGTGATCCTGTCCACCCAGGATGGCCGAGGCTTTGGTGGTTTTGCTCTGACCTCCAGACCACCCAAGGTTACAGTGACAAAGCCCCAAACCCACTTTGTAAATCAGAGTAAACCTGTGTTTTGTGTTACTGTATGTCCCCATCTCCCCCAGCCCAGGGCAGGGGGGAGCCAGGAGCAGCCTCCTCCCAACATTAAATATCCATGGAGCTGGGAGCAGTGGGAGCCTGGCAGGAGGAGAAGGGACATAGAAGCATCACAGCTCTTGCTGCTCTCACAGTTTAAATCGCTCTCCTAAAGCTTGCAGCAGCCTTTTGTGCATGCTCCTTAATTTTACAGGAAGGTGGCACTTGAAAATCTGGACCCAACATGGAGATGTGGGCTCGGGGGAGGGGGAATGATGCTGGCACCCCATGTCTGGGAGGAGGGGATTAGTGATATTTGGCTGTCTGAGATGGCTGCTGGTGTTTTGGGGAGCAGGAGCAGAAAGGGGTTTATTTTCCACAAAGCTTGTAGCAGAGCTGGATGTGCCAACCCCCATCCCTGGTGCAGCTGCCCAGGAGCTGTGTGGGCACTGTTTGCTGTGCAATCTCCAGGGCACTGTGCCTTGGCTCGGCACTGTGGGCTGTCTAAACCTGTCACTAACTACTGGGGGACCTGGCTGGGGGTCCCCAGGGGCTGTGCCTGTTGCCAGGGGGTGCCTGTTGGCTGGGGCTGCTTCCAGTGCAGGAAGAAAGTGATGCTGATCCGTGGCTTGGTTGATGGAATAGTGACTGATGGTTACAGCTCTTACAGTTTCAGACAGCAATCCTGCCTTGTCTCCATGAGTAGTTCTTTTAAAGGCACTGCAGAAAATACAGAGTAGTGCAGATAAATCCTTCACACCTGTCTGCCCCACAAGCCCACAGCTGCTGCCATGTGCTGCTCCAGGGCTGGTGCATCCCTTTGCTTCTAGAAATACCCACCAGCAGCATCCAGCTGTGTGATACAGCACCAGGCTGGGCAGGATCCAGGGGACAGGAGAGGAAGAGTGATGCTGGAACCCTCTGGGAGAAGGGTGCACTCTTTGTGAGCATGTCGTTACGTTTTCCTTCCAGCCTCTCTGTTGCATTAAAACCCCAAATCACTGGCATGGCTTTAAAGGGCTCAGGGCAGGGGGAAGCCCTGGGGTGCTGCTGGCTCTGTTCTCCTGGCTGGAGCTGCTGCTCACTGTGCAGTACAAGAGGTTGGGCAGCCCCTCTGTGAGCCTGACTTGTCAGCAGCCCCCAGCTGAGCTGCAGCATTCCCACCTCCTTCTATTCCTCCTAATATTATTTATATTATTTTTGTGATGGAAACTTTAGTTCTGCTCTTAACTGCTTAAGACACAGCTATTTCCTCTGGACTGTTTCCACTGCCCACTTCTCAGCCTGGAAATCTGACAAGACATCGAGAGGCTGAGAGAGCTGGGCTGCTCAGCCTGGAGGAGGGAGGCTCCAGGGAGACCCTAGAGCCCTGTGCAGTGCCTAAAGGGGCTCCAGGAGAGCTGGAGAGGGACTTTGGACAAGGGCCTGGAGCAACAGGACAAGGGGAATGGCTTTAGGCTGAAGGAGGAGAGATTTAGATTAGATTTGAGGAAGGAATTCTTCCCTGTGAGGGTGGGCAGAGCAGCTGTGGCTGCCCCTGGATCCCTGGCAGTGCCCAAGGCCAGGCTGGATGGGACTTGGAGCAACCTGGGACAGTGGAAGGTGTCCCTGCCCATGGCATAAGGGTGGGATGAGATGAGCTGTAATGTCCCTTTCACCCCAAATCATTCTGTGACCCTCTGATCACACCAAAACCCTGCAAACACCTCCGCAGTGCCCTGGCTGCCCCCGTGCTTGGCCAGTCACGCAAGCTGGGAGCAGCAGGAAATTTGATATAACCTCTGGTTGCTGTGGGTTATGTAGCACCTTTTTTAAAAAGGCATGGAAAAATAAAGAGCTTGGAATGTTGTGGGTTTTTTATTTCCCTTTTCCCTTTTTTAATAAGAAAGACGCTATTGTGAAAGCAATAATTGTTTTGTAGCCATGGGCATTTGAAAACAAACAGGCCCATATCAGGCAAAGCCATCAGTGGCTGGGGTGGGTGCTTTCAGCTTTTGAATAAGTGAGTCTGGTTGGTGTTTCAGGGTCCATTTTCTGAAGGGACAGGAGATTTTGGCTCTCTGGAAGGCTGATGGTGTTGGATGTCTCAAAAGGAAGATGATGGGTGCTTAGCCTTTGAATGTTCCTTTTGATGTTGTGTCAGACTGGGTGTCTTACCTGAGGTTCTGGGTCTGTCATCTCTATGGGGTTGTTACCAAAGGAAATATGATTTGTTTTCTTTATTGAGTTTACACCCAGCTGCCTCCAGGGGACCCAGGACACTCTTCTGCAGCACTTTGGCTCATTATTTTCTTCAGAACATTTCAGGGATGCTGATGGGCCTTCATGATGGGCCCTGGGAAAGGAGCTGAGGGCACTGATGCCTTGTGAAGGCTGCTAGAACAGAGACTAGACAGAGTTAAAGAACAAAGTTTATTTATTAAAAGGCCTCAATGGATCCACCTTGGGCACTACAAGAGCCCAGCCAGGGCTACACCCAAAATGAACCAAAATGGTCACAAAATGGACAAATGGTCATGGAGTCTCTCACTTTTATAAGTTCTGCTCCATTTGCATATTGGAGTTAATTGTCCAGTTCCAGCTTTAACCCATGCAGTCCCATCCTTCCTGTTTTTCTCTCTTCAGCCCACATTGTTTGTGCTTTTGGGCCTGAGCTTTGGATCATTTGTCCTTGGTCCTCAGCTAGAGAAGGAATTGTTTTGTCTCCCTGCTCTGTGCAGAGAGCTCAGCATTCCCTAATATGAAGCCCAGACCCCCACACTAAGGCAGCAAAGAATCTGAAAAACAGAAAAGCTAAAACCTGAGGCACCGGCATTAGCCCAGGATGGGGCTCATGGATATCTGCAAACAGCTGGGAAGCCATGGTGAGGTTGTTTTAGGCTCAGTTACTCACACTGGAGATCTGTGCTTTGAACCTGCTCCTTTGATTTACCTGACCCTGTAAAACAGGGAGGTGAGAAAACCTCTCTGGTGCTGAACATGCTGTGAGTGTGCTCCCCTGAACATGCCCTCTATTGCTTGACTTGGCCCTAAACTCATACCTGGGGACACCTCCTGTGTGGGGGAGGCTCCACCTGCCAGCGTGGCTGCATTGATGAGGTGTCCTTTTATCATTAGCAATAATTAATAATAATAATAGCAAGCTCACCTCTGTTTGTTGCCAGAGGAAACGTGGAAGGCAGAGAAGTGGGTGGTAAGTGGAGCTGTTGCATCTCTGGTGCTGAATGATGCCTGCTGATTCCTCCAGCAACTGTTGCTTCCCTCTCCTGGGGAACAACACAAATAACCAGAGGGAAATTAAATAGAGAAAAAACAATTATTTTGTGACAGGTTGGAGTGGAACAGTTTTCCCTGCACTTGCTTTCTGGAGGTACTCAGCAAGTTCATGGAGCTGAGGAGAGCATCACGTCTCTGCATCCTAATTAAATCCTGGCTTCTCCCTGCAGCCAGGGAAATGCATTTGCCAAACCAGTTTTATTTATTTATTTACGTATTTACATATTTATTATGTTGCTTTTTGACTTCAGTGTGGGTCATTAATAATGAGGATCAGAAACAAGCATCTCTGAACTCTCTCCTTGGCTGGGGCCAGGCCCTGCTCTTGTTCCCAGGGATGCTGCCCTCAAAGGTGGGCTGTGCTGGGAGGGCCAAGGGGGGACTGGAAGAGCTTGGAGAGAGGGGAATTTTATTTTTTTTTTCAGAGTTTGAGGGATTTGTCTCATTATAGCAGCAAAAGAGAAACTGGAAGGATTTTGAAAGGCAAAAATCACTAAAAATAGAGTGTGGGGGACTTTTATTGCTCACTGGGGTTTTATTACTGAGCTGAGCTGTGATCCCAGTAAGGCACAAGGCTGGTGGCTGAGAGCTGGCTGGGAAGGGGTGGCAGGGACAGCCATCCCTGCTCAGATCCTGCCCTGTGGAAACTTTCCAGGGCAGGAGTGGAAACCTTGACCCAGCTCCTTCTCTGCTCCAAGAAAAACACAGGCACCTTCTTAGGGACAGGCTCAGCGTCTCTTGTCTCCTAGGGAAAGGAAGAGCTGGAGGAGGCAAACATGGAAAAGGCAGAGGAGAGCTGGAAGGATTTGGGGCCAGCCAGGAGCAGTGGCTGAGCAGGGATGGGTCAGAGCCTGTGCCAGGGGGCTGGAACTGGGACAGAACCAGCTGGTGGGTTTCCAGGCTGGGCACGAGGCTTGTACCAAAAATGTGCTGCCTAATGCTGTGTTTCCACCTCTCCCCCTGGCAGATGTTCATCATGGAGAAGGTGGAGGGCACCCAGTGCAGCCTGCACGAGTTCAGCATCACCGGCTCCACCTACGCCCCCGAGGGACAGATGTGCGTGAGGTCCCCTCCCCTTCCCGGGGACACTGGGTGGCCCTGGGCTGGCAGCAGAGCTGGGGAGGATGGGAGGGTCAGGGCTGGGGAGAAAGGAGGGCTTTCCATGGTGGTTTGCAGTCCTGCCCATGGGGATACCCACTGGGTGATTGTACTGTGCTGTTCATGGGGAGCAGGGCAGTGGTTTCCCTGTCCCCCACTGGATTTGGGTGGTGCTCACCCTGGCTCTGCCTTCCCCCTCCTCAGCAGAGGGGCTTCCACACCCTTGGCTCTCCCTTGCTTAGCAATCCCAATAAAACAAGGCCACCTGTGAGCCAGAGAAGGTGCCAAATGTGGGAATGGTGATGAAGGAGGCTTTTTGCAGCAGGAGATGACTCTCCATGGTTCTGGAGCCTGCAGTTTTGCTGTTGACTAGTGACTTTACCCCTGCAGGATGCAGGGCAGGCAGCTTGTCTAGGAGCCACCAGCAATGCTCAGGGGGACTTGCAAATGGCTCAAACCCCACAAGGAAAGTGGTCCCTGAGCCCTGTACCCACAGCAGGGATGGCTCCCGTGGCTGGTGTGCCCCGAGCACGATCCTGCTGATGGCAGGGATTGTCTCAGGGCAGACATGGGCTTTGCAGAGCTGCAGCTGAGGGCAGGGAGTGGAAGCTGGGGGCTTTTCTCTGAAGTGTCATCACACACATGGGGTTTTCTGCTTTTGTTTTCTTTTATTCCTGTTCTTTGGAAGAAGGTGATGTCCCCCAGTGTGGCAAAGTCTGGGAAGAAGGCGGATGAGAAGCTCAGCTGGTGGTGGGAGCACTCCCTGCTCCCCTTTGCTTTGCTCAGTGATCCCAGACACATTTGTCAGCCTGGTCCCTTCTGCTCATCCGTGGAGCAGCTGTAATTCATCTCAGCCACAGACTAAATTTCATGAATATTTATAGAGCCAATTTGATCCTTGGCTAGGAATCTCCATTAAAAACTGAGCCAAGTCATAAGCTGGTGTCAATCAGTGCATTTCAGCCAAAACTGAGGAGGACCTGGGGGCTGAACTTCTGCCTGACAACCTCTGAAGCTCAGTCCCCTATCCTCTGGGGGCTGCATTCAGGGCCACTCTGTTGGTCTGCAACGATTTGTGTTGCTCTTGAGTTTTGCTTTAGCCCCGTCCCTGTATTGTGTATTAAGAGGGATGTGTGGGCTTGCTGAGAGACCCCCCCCTTTCCCCAGGGTTTGCTTTAAGCTGGCCTTGGGAGGGGGATATTTCCTGCAGGACCCTGGGTTTGCTCACACAGCACCCAGCAGCAGCACCTTTGCTGATATTTTTCCCAGCACATGGGTCTGACCCTGCAGGGGCTGCTGACGATGGAGCTGTAACCTCCCATCCCTTCCCAGCAATATCCAGGGGATCCCATGCTGCAAAAGCCATGCTTGCTGTGTCTGCAGCTCCCTCCTCCACCCACTGTCCCTTCCTGTGAGCCCAGGGCCAGGCAGCCTCTCTGGGCAGGGGCAGTGGATCTCCCTTCCCACTCACAGCCCAGTGTGGCTTCGTCTCCCTCAGCAAACAGATTTTTCAGATTTTCTTGGCTGCTCCGTGTTTTCCACTCCCAAGCTGTAACAAGGGCTCCAAAATGTTCTTTCCATTAGGAACCAACAGTGGAATAAGCTGATCCTAGTAAATGCCTGACAAATTATTTTTCCAGCCAGCAGATGACCAGCTGAGCTCTAACCTGCAGTTACCTCTGCTGGAACCAGGATAATTTTTAATTTCCTTCAAAACCACTGCTACCATTCCTACCACCAGGCGAGGAGAAGCTTCTGGCTTGCCTGGAGTGTTTAGGGCTGCTCCTTTCCATAGCAAAGAGCTGCTATTTAGGAAGCCAAGATCACAGTTCAGCACTTGCTTGGAAGCAGTCACAGCAGTGCAGCTGTTAAAGCTCTCTGCTGCTCCTAAATGCTCCCTTGGGTTCCCTCTGGAGTGTGAAACAGCATCACAGGGAGGAGAAGGGACTTGCTGTTGCTTCCACAGCTCCTCTCCATGCAAAGCAAATGGAAACCCCTGAGGGGGTGGATGTTAACATGAATTTCTTTGCCCCTTTTCTGGTCCATCAACTTAATCATCAGCCTGTGAGCAGCCCCTGCTTGCTCCTTTGAACTCCTCTGCAGCCCCCGTTATTCTGGGCCACTTCCAGAATTTATTTGCCTCCTGTGATCTTTTATTTGCAATTTAGTGCCACCCCATTTAATAAAGTACAAAATCTGAACTCAAGGATTTATTGCCAGCACTGGTGCTTTAACTGGGCTTTTGCTTCCTCTTTTGCAAGAATTATATGTAGGCTATCTATGCCCCTAGAAGGGATGTTTAGGGTGGGCTAAGTGTATGGGAAGGTGTGAGCTGGTGTGAGGCTGTTGGGGTTGTTTTCTGCCCGCAGCCTGAAGGACGAGCAGCCGGTGCAGTGCGGGCAGTACGACGGGCTGGTGGAGCTGGCCACCATCTGTGCCCTCTGCAATGACTCCTCGCTGGACTACAATGAGGTGTGGGGGCAGGATGGGGTGGGGGGATGCTCTTGCTGTGCTTCAGAGCAAAGCCAGTAGAGTTTGTCCCTTGGGATCCCCTTCCCTGGCTTCAGCTCATCCCAAGGGGATGCTCTGGTGTGGTGGGTGGCAGCAGCAGCATGTAGAGGATGTGCTCTAAGGCTTAAGCTCTTTTTTTCTGCCCTCTAGTCCAAAAAAGTCTATGAGAAGGTGGGGGAAGCCACTGAAACAGCCCTGACATGCCTGGTGGAGAAGATGAATGTCTTCAACACAGACCTCAGCAAACTCTCCAAGGTGGAGAGAGCCAACGCCTGCAACTCAGTGAGTGGGGACAAGCCCCTGTGAGCTACAGCACTGAGGGAGAGGAGGGAGAGGAGGGATTTAGGATGTCTGATATTTGGGCAAATAAACACTTGCAATGATCTAAGGGACTGATTTGGCACAAGGATGCAATTTCCAGGCTCTCATGGTGAGCTGTTTTTGGAGCTGTGGCCCTGGGGGGCTGATGCCAGGGCCTTGAGGACCAGCCTATGTGGAGCTTTGGAGCAGGTGATTCCTGAGGCTCCAACTCAGTCCAGTCCCTGCTCAGGCAGGAGAGACCCTCTAAGTGATAGCCTCAGCTCTGGCTGCAGATGGGGAAGTTTGGAGTTATCTTTAGTGCCCAGTTTGCACTGAGCAGTCACCCTCCAGCATGAGCCAAAGCCTATTCCCCAGAGCCTTGCCTGCCCCACTGACATTTGATTCTTGGAAACATCTATTTTTGAGATGAAAGTATCTTGTGCTGGCTATTCCCCTACTCCAGTGTCTCCCTGTCCTTCTGGGTGAAAACATGCTTTATTTTGGGTCTGTATTTCCTCTGCTTTAGATCTTACAATGTCTTTCCTTGCTCAAAGGGCTCTCTGTTCCTACATTTTTCCCCAGGATAGATCTGTGCAGGTTGTAATAAGTCTCCTGACTCTTTTCTGATACAGAAAGCTTGTAAGCCATGTCCCATCCTTCCTGGCTCTTGTGGCTGCCTTTCTCCTCCCACCCCAGGGCTCAGCAGGGCTGTCAGCCAAGGCAGAGAGCACCAGCATCCCTGGCACGTCCTGCTCAGCCCAGTGCTGTTCCTGCAGGTGATCAAGCAGCTGATGAGGAAGGAGTGCACCCTGGAGTTCTCCCGGGACCGCAAGTCCATGTCTGTGTACTGCACTCCCACCGGGCCTGGCAACAACTCTGCGGGCAGCAAGATGTTTGTCAAGGTAGGGGTGGCACCTGCAGGGCCACCAGCCCCCACACCCAGCAGCACCTGGCCTTGCTGATGCTCTGCAGCTCCTCTCACACTCTGGGGAATGTGAGAGGAGATGCAGAGCATTCCCTGCAGTTCTGGAGGAAACTCTGAGCTGCCTGGGGATCCAGGATCCAGCAGGCAGGCTGGTGGGGTCAGGGCACATCTTTGCCATATTGATTAGGGAAGAAGAGGGTGAGATGCTCTAGAGAGGGGCTGAGTGTGCTGGTGCTGGGGCAAGGGAGAGCAGAACTCATACAGAATTTGGGCACTTGCTTTTATTAAAGGCTTGGACCCTCTGGATGCCAGTAATACCCAAAGGATGATGTCCAGTTTTCCACTGTAGCCAGAAATAAAATAGTGTTTCATAGGGCATTTTCTTCCCAAGAGAGGACATGTGGTGGAATTTCTCCCTGCTGACTCTGAGAAGATTTGGATATTGTTGTTCCCACTGGGAGATTATCTGGGTTGGTGAACTCTGCCCTCCAGGTCAGGCTGGGACCCTCTGAAACCTCTGATCTGTGGCCCTGGGTGAGCTTTTTAAGAGGTGCAATAGAAGGATTGCAAGTTTAATATAAAAGAGTAATATCAGGGTCCTTTGTAAGGTCAGAAAGGCTGGAGTGAGAGGCTGGGATGCTGAAGGACATGTTTTCCTGAATTGCAAAGGCATCACAAGCATCTGCTGAGTATTCCACATTTTTTCCCTCACAGATTTACAGCCCTCATCCCTTGCAGGTCGGAGGAGAGATCTGTGAGGCAGGAGTATTTTGGGAGGATATATGGGTTTTTCAGGAGTCAGCTGGCTCTCCAGCAGCTCTTGGTGACCTGCCGTGGGTTCGTGCCCGGGGTGTGATCCCGGTGTGCTCGGTTGGAGGCTGCCATCTAGTGCCCTGAGCCACAGGGCCGGGATGCGTGCTGGAATTTTGGGGAGATTTCCTCTGCCTTTGCCCAAACTTGGCGCCTTCCCTCCCTCTGGCACTTCCTGCGATCCTCCAGCTTCACTCCAGCCCCTGAGCCCCCCTCTCCTCCGCAGGGAGCCCCGGAAAGCGTCATCGAGCGCTGCACCCACGTCCGCGTGGGCACTGCCAAGGTGCCGCTGACCGCCCCGGTGCGGGACAAGATCCTGGGCAGGATCCGGGACTGGGGCATGGGCATCGACACCCTGCGCTGCCTGGCCCTGGCCACCCACGACTCGCCCGTCCGCAGGGAGACCATGCAGCTGCACGACTCCGCTGCCTTCGTGCACTACGAGGTACGTACGGCACCGCAGCCTTGGCCAGGAGCTGTCTGCCTCCTTCCCAGGGTATCCCCATGTACTCCCAGCTGTCCCAGCAGTATTTGCCCTCTGCGTTCTCTGTGGGCAGTGTGGGCTCGTCTCCTCTGCAAATCTCAGGGGCTGATCTGAAAGGATAACAAGCCCCATCTCACTGAGCATGTTTTCCTGTGGAGTGACTGCTGATAGGGCCATTGTGAGGATGGGGAGGAGGGGAGCAAAGAAAAAGCATGTGAGGAGGAGCAGAGGGGATGGGAGCATCCCACTGGATTGGGGCTGTAGAGTGCATCCACGGGGCAGTTGGTAGGAAACCTCTTGGAAGTTTCTTCCCAGGGAAATCCCTGTGAAGCCCAGGGTGGTCACAGCAGCAGGGGTGAAGTGGATGCATCCCAAGGGGTTAATGTGGGTTTGGGGTGTGTTCCTCCCACCCAGAACAACCTGACCTTTGTGGGCTGTGTGGGGATGCTGGACCCTCCCCGCAAAGAGGTCACCTCCTCCATCGAGATGTGCCGCAAGGCCGGCATCCGCGTCATCATGATCACCGGTGACAACAAGGGCACGGCGGTGGCCATCTGCCGCCGGATCGGCATCTTCTCCGAGACCGAGGACGTGTCTGGCAAGGCCTACACGGGCCGGGAGTTCGATGAGCTGCCCCCCGAGGCGCAGCGCCAGGCGTGCCGGGAGGCGCGGTGCTTCGCCCGCGTGGAGCCGGCGCACAAGTCCCGCATCGTCGAGTACCTGCAGTCCTTCAATGAGATCACGGCCATGGTGAGCCCTTGGTGACACCCTGCCAGCCCCTGTCCCCTCCGCCCCACCTGCTCGGTCCCTGGCACACCTAACCACGCTGTGTGCAGACAGGCGATGGCGTCAATGACGCTCCGGCCCTGAAGAAGGCAGAGATTGGCATCGCCATGGGGTCGGGCACGGCCGTTGCCAAGTCAGCTGCTGAGATGGTGCTCTCTGACGACAACTTCTCCACCATCGTGTCGGCCGTGGAGGAGGGCAGAGCCATCTACAGCAACATGAAGCAGTTCATCCGCTATCTCATCTCCTCCAACGTCGGGGAGGTCGTTTGGTGAGAGCCTCCCACACTGGGCACCATGCTGCAGTGTGGGGACACATCCCCTGGGGCAGGTGACCTGCAGTCGGCAGCATGTAGTGCCAGACTGGTAATCCCAGGCACCATGTTTCATTCCCCAAGGGCAGGGAGATTTTTTTTTTGTAGGTTTACAATCCTGCCATCCTGCAGGACCTGTTCTGTCAAAATATTGCTCACTTAGGCTCATGCGAGTGCCTGATCTGGGTGCAGATATTTGTGCACAGACTGCTGTCACCCAGTCACAGCTATCCCTGCCCGTGCCCATTCGTCCCAGTCCTCAGCAACATCAGCACAACCTTGGGATCACTTGGGCATTCTGTGCCCTTGCATTAGCATGGGTGTTTGTGCTGGGAATGGGAACCTTTGTAGTCTGGGGACATCAATAGTTGGGTTGCAACTGCAAAGCAAATTTTAATAGCAAGAGAAACAAATTTTAGCTGCAAAATTCAGTTCTGGGCTTCAGGTTCCTTATCGGGAGCTGTGGGTTGGTCTGCAGGACTTGCGGTGGATATTCAGTTTGGGGCTTTGGATCCAGATGTTCTCTCCCCCTTGCATGACACAGAACCTCGACTACCCAGAGCTTGTCTCATTTCATACCTCTTGTTTTTTCCCTGCAGTATCTTCCTGACAGCCATCCTGGGCTTGCCTGAGGCCCTCATCCCTGTGCAGCTGCTGTGGGTGAACCTGGTGACAGACGGGCTGCCGGCCACCGCGCTGGGCTTCAACCCGCCCGACCTGGACATCATGGACAAGCAGCCCCGCAACCCCAAGGAGCCGCTCATCAGTGGCTGGCTCTTCTTCCGCTACCTGGCTGTGGGAGGTGAGCGCTGCCGGGCTGGGTGGGCACTCTTAGGGTGTGCCGGGGTGTCCTGGGCGGGGTCCCTCTCCGGGTGCTGGGGTAAGGGTGTCTCTCTTGGCCACAGTGTACGTGGGCCTGGCCACAGTGGGCGCAGCGACCTGGTGGTTCCTGTACGACGCCGAGGGACCGCAGGTCTCCTTCCATCAGCTGGTGAGTCAGGAGGGGAACCGGCTGACAGCTGGGGCAGATGGGTGAGCTCTTTCTTCTGTGTTGGTTGTAGCATTCTCAGATTCCTAGTGGAGAAGACAGTAATTTAAAACAGAAGCAAATTCTCTCCCTCGGGCTGTTTCCAGCCTTGCTTCTGCCAGCCACCAGCATGGTAGTGAAAGTTTCAGATTCAGAAAGATTCAGAGAAGCTGAAAGTAGTTTCTGTGCCTCATCCCATATTGGAAGGGATCTGTTCTCACATTACATTACTGCAGCTAATGTGAAAACTGCAGGGTAGGGGGAAAGCAGGTGCTATCACATCCCAATGGCACATGCAATGCAAGATGGATTTCTGATGGAGACACATGTGTGCTCAAACTCCTTCCTAACTGCACCTGAGAGCCTCAAATCCACTGTCCAGCCATACCTAAGGAGGACAGGGAGACACTGGAGTAGGACAGTAGCCAGCACAAGACATTTTCATGTCAAAAATAGATGTTTCCAAGGCCCAACCCCAAGAGAAGCTGGGTCACTGTAGGCAGTTTATTGGTGGGATATTTAACAGCAACCCAGTTCATCCCATGCCCCCCCAACCAGTCGACTCTTCCTCCTCTTTCCTGCCTTTCCTGCTGCTCTGCCATGTATTTACCAGCAGTTTCCTGTGCTGACAGAGGAACTTCATGAGGTGCACTGAGGACAACCCTATCTTCGAAGGAATTGACTGTGAGATCTTCGAGTCACGATACCCAACGACGATGGCTCTGTCTGTGCTGGTGACAATCGAAATGTGCAATGCTCTGAACAGGTGTGCTGGCCACAGGGCTGCTCTCTTTGCTCTGTGCATGACTGATTTTGTCTCTTTGAGTGTCTGTGGGTGGGCTGAGGCTGAGCAGAGTCGTTCAGAGCATCCTCAGAGGGGACCACTGGGTTTTCCATAGAGAAACTCCTCCAAGGCAGTGTGCTGTAGCAGTGAAGGAAGAACTGGATCTGCATTCATTAGTGGTTTGGTCATTAATGATCAGCCCTAATCCATGCATTGCTGGTTGTATCCACATCCAGTTTGCAGCAAAGCCTGAAGATGGACAGCCTGGAAAAGGAAGGATATAGCATATGGCCTTGCACGTTAGAGGGAAATGAAATTCCCAGCATGGGCAGATGTGGGGAGGTTTCTGGGGCTAACGCTGTCCCCTCACTTTCACAGTGTCTCTGAGAACCAGTCGCTGCTGCGGATGCCACCGTGGCTCAACATCTGGCTGCTGGGGGCCATCATCATGTCCATGGCTCTGCACTTCCTCATCCTCTATGTCAAGCCCATGCCTGTGAGTGCCCTCTGTCACCTCCCTGTGCCTTCTGTGGACAAGGACATCCTTGGAGCAATCTTTGGGTTGGGAAACTTCTGGGATGGCTGTTCCCAGAAGGTGCCCTCAGGGCCAGGTCCCATGGCTCAACCCCTCATGGAAAATAGGAGTCATTCTGCCCCATGAGCCAGGAGTACAAAGCTCTCCCTATGGGCAATGCAAAGGCTCTAGCTATCTCCAGAAGGTGGTTCAGTCCTTTAGGAATTGTCTCCTTTGCTAGGCCGAGGATGCCTTGGTTGATGCCCAAATGTGCTTAAGATGAAGTATGTTTGTGTAGCCAGGACCTTGCATTGTCCCTTGTCACCTGCTAAGCACCTGTGACCACATAAACACACAGTCCTACCTTGTGCCTCACTTTCCCCATCTGCAGGAGAGGTGAAGACCATCATTTTTTACTCATCTTGGCCGAGGTCCACCTTGGCAATCCTTGAAGAAATCCTCCTGTTTGGGCTGTCTGGATCCTCCCTCTCTATACCAGGGATGACCCTCTCTCAACCATTGCAATAGAACAATGTGACCCTTAAAACAACAAAATATCCCACCTGCTTCCCTAGTGACGTGTCCAATCCTTTCCTCCCTGCAGCTCATCTTCCAGGTGACCCCCCTGAGCTGGCCACAGTGGGTGGTTGTGATGAAGATCTCCCTGCCTGTGATCCTGCTGGACGAAGGACTCAAGTACCTTTCCCGCAACCACCTGGATGGTGAGCATGGTCTGCACCCCCCTGGGTTAGGGTGGCTCTGTGGCACTTTGCTTGGGGCTCCTGGTGGCTTTGTGGACATCTCTCTCTCCTCCTCTTCTCGTGTGATGTCTGCACTTGCATGTTCACCCACCTTTGCTGTGCAAAGGGGCTTCTCCTGCTCCATTCCTTCCTGGTGCCACGCCTGGCAGAGCAGTTGGTGATTACATCTGCTTGAAATGCTCCCTTTGGAGCTGGGGCATTAGATAAATCTGCCACAGGTTATTAATTCAACTCCTCTCGAACCTCCAGGAACTGGATCCCTTTGCTTATGAAGCAAAACAAACCAAACACTGATTTATAACAGAAACCCTTTCTTTTTTCCTCTCAGATTTCCACCCCTCTCTGTCCATCCTTATTTTGTGTTGGCAGCCTCTATGCTGTGATCAATTGAGAGCTGAGCACCTTAAAAACTGGTTTTGATGGGGCTGCCCTTGACCAGCCCCTGTCAGGATGCAATCCCTTGGCACAAGCAGAGGAGAAGCAGCTCCTGTGACACTGGAGCAGCAGTTCCCGTGTGCTCCTGGGCTCCATGCTGTAAATCACAGCATGCCTTTGGGCAGCCCTCCAAAGAGATGATATCATCTTTCCTTTCATTTCTTGCAAAAGATGTTGCTGTGGGGGATATCTCAGCACTGAGTTAAGCCCACGGGTTTTCCCAGCAGTGGCTGCAGGCCCAGGGCTGCTGAGCAGTGCTGTGCCTGCCACAGGGGTGGCCCCTCTCCAGAAAACAGGATTTATTCATCTTTTGGGGTGAGCTTGCCCTGGCAGTGATAGCAGGGAAAAGAAGGGCAGGAAAGGCATTGTCCTTGCTCAGAGAAGCTCTGTGGGCAGATGAACAATCTGAGTGTGAGGACTGGATTTTTTTCCACACCATCACCTTGCTCAAACTATCTTTTCACCCCTTAGGCCACCTGTGTCATAACAAACCCCTCTTTTTCCCTTCACGCTGTAATAACGACCCAGAATATCTGTGCAAAGCCACTCTTGCCTTTCTGGGCTGAATGCAGGTCTGGCCAGCCCTGTCAAGGAGGGCTCTGGGGCATTGTAACAGCTGAGTTTGGTTTTCATGGAGCAGGGCTTTGCATGTACCTGGAAATATGGGGTGGGAAAGTATTGCAGGCAGGAAATGATCACCCACAGATCTCCCTTCCCATCAGTGCGTCCTGGTGTGCAGGTGGTGCTCGTGTCAGCCTTTCTTCCTGTGTTGAGCTGATGCAGAAACTCAGAAATTGCTCAGAGAAACAGAGGCACAGGGCTCCTGTTTTTACAAACCAGATAGAAATTGTTTCTAGCCTGTTTTTATTGAATTGTTTTATCTCTCATCAGACACCCAGGTCTGTTTTATCCCACAATTACGAGCCTGTAGCAACAATTCTACAGCACGGCACCGGGCTGGGGTGTAGGAGAGCTGGTTAATGTTGCATCCCATGCATGCCCTTGGTCTTCACTTCACCATCTGTGGTCTGGGGCTGAGTCTGTCTTTCTCCCCCACTTTGTATTTCTCTGTAAAATCTCAGCACTATTGGAGGAAGCACTTTACTTTGGCTCTGCCTGCACAGCTCCAAGCACAGCGAGATTTCTGGTAGGCACACGATTCTCTCAAGTGCCATCACAGCAGCACAGCAGCTCAGTTTTCTCCTCCCATGGCACACTCCCAATGTTTCAGGTTCTCTGAGCTTCCCTCATCCCCACAGTCGTGGTGCTGCTGATGCTCACGGGTTGCTCTGTCTCATGGATCCAGGGTTTCCCATGCAGCTCTTCTATCTTGGCTGTGTGGCAAAATCACCACGCTTAAATCATCAGACTTGAAAGAAGTAATTGAAGCTCTTCATCTTCCTGATTCCTCTGGCCTTTGAAAAGGAAAGGAAAAAAATCCAAAAGCCACTTTTATGTGTGGTCTTGTGATTTTTTTTGCCAGGCATTCTCAGGACAGTAGGACCCAAGTGGAGCGGGGAGCACCAGTTGAATACCTGCAAGACTCCAGAGCAAGGGTTGGCTTTCTTACATGTCTCATCCCTGGATGCTGTGTCCCTGTGCTTCCTGCAGTCTTGCCTGTGTGTGGTGGGGACCTGCATGGAATGTGTCTGGGTGAACATGGCTTAGATATAGAACAGAGATACGATAATAGAGCCAAGAGACTCTACTCAGATCTCCTTTCCCACAGTGTCTCTGTGTTTTGCTTCAAAATAAGGCCTAACAAGCCTGTGAAGTAGCTGTTTGATGGCAGTTTTGGCCAGGGGCCAGGCTAGCACTTGGTCTCTGCAAGATAGTGCTTGGGACCTTCCAAGGGATGGCCAAGGGTGTTCAGCTGAGGAATGCAAATGTATAGCTGCGAGTTCTGCTGATTCAGGAATTGCATGGAAAAGTTTCTCCTTTGATGAGATTTAGATAAGTTGTGTTTCCATTATGCTGGATTCTCCTTGTCCTTGAAGTGGCAGAAAGTTGAGACTCTTCAGTTCTCACTGTGGTCTCAGTGCTTTGCATTCCTCTCCCCATCTCTCTGCTCACTTCCAGCCTTTCATTTCTCATCCTTTGCATATCTGGCTGTCTTCATTCCTCTCTGGCCCCTCTGAGGTTTCTGCTGTCTCAGTTTTGGGAGGTGATGTGAATGTGAGAGTGAGAGAATGTGCACCACTGAGGTTGTCTTTTGTGAGCTGCAGATGTTCTGGTCAGGAATGTGGAGATGCTCTCAGGGGTCTGTCACACACTGGCAGGCTTACAAGGGCTCATCACCCTCAGGTATCTCTTGCTGTAATATCTTTAATATTTTCCATACTCTATGCATTCAAGTGTTTGTTCTCTCAGAATCCTGTGGCATGCAGGAGGAAGGTTTCCAGGCATCTGTGCCAAGGCCTTGCAGAAGTCTCTCTGTCTCTTTTCTAAGTGGTTCTCAAGAAGTATCAAATATAGGGAAGACACTGAGATAACCCCAGTGCTCACGTTGCTCTGTGCACCATCAGCCCACTGCCAAGGCCACCCTGCTCCCTTCCTGCACTGTCCCTGCACCTCCTCATGTCCACCATCTCAAAGCAAGCCCCTCACAGGTGTTGGAGTGGCTGCTGTGTTTGTTCTCAGCATGGTGAGCAGCAGGCCCTGTCTGGGTGCTGAGCATCACCATTTCTCATCTGTGCTGTGGTAAAAGCAGGGGCAAGATCACAAAACAGGTGTTTTCTGCAACACAGCTACATGCCTGCCCTGACAGCAGCAGGGCCACTGAAAATCAGGAGTTTGGATGCACAGGAATTGACTTGGTGCCTTTTGTGGCAGATTAGCATTTAGGCAGCTGTTTGTCCTTGTGCCCAGTGAGGACAGCAGCCCCCGGGGTCATTTTGCAGGAGGTGCAAGATTCCTGTTCCTCTCCCATGGGCAGCACCGTGCCCTGCAGTCTCCTGCCACTGCAGCTGATGTCCATGTGAGGTTGCTCCCTGGGGTGAGCATCTCCACCACCGAGGGAGCTTTGGCCCCTTCTCAGCAAAGCTGGCATCAGCTTTAGGCTTCAGCACCCTCCCAGAGGAGAGTGGCTGGCAGAGGTGGCAGTGCAGTGACAAGTGCATCACACTCCCTGCCAGGGGCAGATGGAGCTCTGCATCTGAGACAACCCAAAATTTGCAGAGAACAAAATCTCCGTGTTCTATCACAAAAACCCCTCCAGCATATAGCAAAAAGGAGCTGTTCACCCTCACTTTCCCCATGCACCTGGGTACGAGGGAACCTCCTGAAAGTCCCCCAGGAGCTGAGGAGCTGCTGCAGCTGCCCGTGTTCCCTGCAGAGGAGGCAGGCATCCCTGGCCCTGGCACGGCAGAGCGGGGAGCGAGCGCCTGCGGCCGTGGCCTGCCCTTGTAGGGTAATCTGAGCATGGAGCTACCTTGGCTGGGTGCTGGCAGAGGAATGTGTCCCCGTGGGCCAAGTATTCCCTTGAGCTGTGGGATGCTCTGCAGGAGAGCAGCGCTGCACCTTCCAGTGCTGGAATATCCACATGGGATTTTACAGCTCTGTTGCTTTTTGTTTTTATTTCCCCCTCTTGCCTTGCTTTCTGTTTTTATTTCCCCCTCTTGCCTTGCTTTTTGTTTTTATTTCCCCCTCTCTCCTGTTTTTCATACGTGTCCATGTGTCACACTTTAGAAATGGAGGAGCAGAGGGAAGCTGCCAGTGTTGCTGCCCTGTTATTGCAGAGGGATGGGGGGACAATTTCCCTTTGGTTTTCTCCTGGGGCCCGGGGTCTCGGCTGAAGCTCAGGGTGCCCTGGTGTGATGGGGGAGACGTGCAGTTTTTGGAGCTACAAGGGCTGCAGCGTTTCCCTTGGTGAAGGAGGTGAGCTGGGCTGGCAGGGGGAGCCTGCATCCCTCCAGCAGCACCTTTTACAGGAGCCCGTTAAGGGAAGACAAAAGCAGTAAGGAAAAACCTCCCCAAAAGCCTCAGCTGTCCAGCGGGGAGCAGACCTTGGAGGAGCTGAGCTCACATTGTTCACTTGCTGGTTGGCAAGTGCTGAAGGGCTGTGACACCCCTGGTGTGAGGCAGCATCCAGAGGGACTGTGACCAGCCCATCATCCCTGCAGACAGTCCTACATCCCCCCGTGCTCCTGTCACCAGTGTGAGGGAAGGACAGACAGACACTGACGTGCAGGGACCTGCATATGTGGGAGCTGGACCCTTGGCTGTTTGCAGGGCTCTTGGAAACACCTGACTCACCCCATGCCAGGACTGTGTTACTTTAGAGACCTGGGAGCAACTTTTTGGAGAGCATCCACTGTGGTTAAAGACTTCAGCCATGTCCCCTTCCTGTCCCTGCCTGCCACATGCCATGGCATCCTCCTCCCTGTTTGCACAACCATGGGGTGATGTGTTTAGGGGAAGTGCCATGGTTGGCAAATTACCACTGGTGTGTCACCTGGTGGGGACTGTTCAGCTGCTGGAGGAGAGGGAAGAGAGGCTGCTGCAGCGGGGAGGAGATTAATTTGATTATTGCAATGATATTTAGTACAGTGCAGTTGCCAGCATCCCTGCCTTACACCAAAGCCTGCAGTGTCATCCAGAGGGATGCTGCCATCCCAGCAAACCATTTTATCCCAGGACACAAGGGCTGGGCTCTGCAGCCAGCACTGAAAAAAAAAATGTTGGCAAAAGTTGCAAAAAAGCCTTTTGCCTCTGTCTTGCCTGTTATTTATTAATTCCCCTGAAAGCTGTCGGCACCAGGGCTGGCAGCAGGCGCGGAGCCTCGCGGGTAACCCCGGGCAGGACCCTTATTTATCAAGAGCACAGGAACAGCAGTCCCCAGTGAAATGTGTTTTGTGATGTGTGCAGCGATGAAAGATAGAAAATACAGTCAAAAGATTCACGATAAGGGATTTTTTAAACTCTCCTTAGCAAGTGCTGCTTCTGGAGGGTTTTTTTTAAGGAAAAAGATGTGTTCTGGGTAAACCAAGCTACCCCAGGCTGGAGGGCAGCTGCTGCCTCAGGGATCAGGGACACTCCTGTCAACTGCTTTAAAACTGGGGATCTAGTTGCTGTAAGACAAATTCTGGCAGGGATTTTGAGGCTGTTCACATGGAATTCAAGCTGGATGCCATCACTTTCCTACAGGCCATGTGTTGTCTGTTACTTTCCCTGTCCAACCCTATGCATCTGGAGGGAGGGAGAAGGTAGGAGGGCAGCCCTGGGACAGTGGCTGTGATGAGTAGGTTGGTCCTTGCTCATTGTTCTGAGGTATTTCTGGGTGTAGGTACATGGGTAGTGTGTGTGAGTGGTGTCAGCCCATGGAGCAGGATCCGTGTCTCTGGCTGCAGCAGGGCTCTGGGGTGGCTGGGAGGATGCAGTGAGCTTCCTCCTCTCTGAGCCACTGCTTTTCCCTGCATCATGCCTCATTAGGAGCAGTAAGGAGGGATCCTGCCTACTCACCTTCCCTCATGGCTCCACCTCAGGCTGGATATTAGGAAAACGTTTCTTACAGAAAGAGTGATAAGGTTCTGGAATGGCTGCCCAGGGAGGTGGTGGAGTCCCCATCCCTGGGTGTGTTTAACAAAGCCTGGATGTGGCACTGGGTGCCAGGGTTGAGTTGAGGTGTTGGGGCTGGGCTGGACTTGATGATCTTGAAGGTCTCTTCCAGTCTAGTCATTCTGTGAATTCTGTGAACTTGTCTCTTTTCCTAACTCTTGCAGAGATCTTCCTCATTCAGGGGCCAGCATCCTCCTCCTCCTCCTCACGCAGGCTGAGCTGCCGCAGCTGCAGTCAGGCCAGCTCTGTGCAGACAGAATCCCAGATTCCTTCTGGGACCAACCCAGGAGCAGCCACTCTTGGTAACAAAAACATGGAGCTGGTTTGCTTTCAAACCCTCACCAATACTTGTATTTCTCTTTTTTGCCCTTTGTTTCAGGAGAGGAGGACAAGAAATGAACGACGCGAGGGCGACTCTGAACTAGAGGATCCCAAACTTGTAACTCGGACTGAAGTCTTGCATGCATGACCATCGCTAAAGCCAGCAGGACATGCATGTGTCCGACTATCAGACAAATGCGGGTGAATCGTCACAAAGAAAAAATACTGATTTTCGTTTTGTTCTGTAGCTTTCTTTTTCCTGTACATATGAGTGCAATTACTGGACAGCTGGCGTAGAGTTTGGGGATGGAGCTGTGTGGATCTGAATCATTGTAACATGGTTCCTTGGGATTTGTTCTTGCCAAATTTGAGACCCTCTTTCCAATTTTCACCCTGACTGAGTGAGCACGGGCAAGGTGGCCTTCGTGAGAGATTAAGGCAGGAAGTTGGGATTTGAGGCCACATCCCTCAGTGGGATGGGATGCACAAGGCAGCTTCAGGGGCTGGGAGGGGCTTGGCAGTGTGAGGACAGGGAGAGAGGAGGGGGGCTGAGTGCTGGGGTGGTTGAGCCTTGATGATGTCCATAGTGTTGCTGCTGGTGTGCTCTGCTCCAGTGGCTGCAGCAGCTGGGCAGAGCTTCAGAGTGTGTCCAGCGTTGGTGTGAATCTCATGGACGTGTGTTTGTACATCGAGGTCAGGTGCATGTGGTGGAAGGCGAAGTTCTCCCTATTTATCATGCTGTCCTGTTTGATCCCTGCATTATGGAAAGCTCAGCACCTTCTCAGGCTCATCCAGCACCAAAGCACGACTAAGTCTTGTCTGTTCTCCATCTGGCATCTTGCTAGATCCCGTCTGCACTATATAGGGCAGTCCTTCTCCTTGCAGGGGCAGCCATGTGAAGAAAACCAAGGGAATGCCCACCTTGCATTCCTCATGTCCACCACTCCTTCCTGGTCACACTTTCTTTTCTCAGTGAATTTTTAACTATTTCCCTAGGAGTAGTAGAGCTGAAGTGTTTAGGAGCACGTCCATGACTTGATGTGCTCTGCTTTGGAGAACATCACTGACTTGCACAGGGCATCCCTGCCAAGGGATCACGATGGGAATGAATGTATGCTTGTACATAACATGGTCTTTCTCCATGAGTGGTGTTTGTTGTGGCATCCCTTTTTGCAAGGCACCAACTTTATCTCGCTCTCTGGGGATTTTTTCCTCAGCAGGAGTGAGACAGTCTTCAGTGAGGATTCGTAGACCAGGAGTGGATTTTGGGATCCATTAAATTTATCTTTCTTCATTGACCTGTCAGCTGAGAAGCTGATAGTGGTTGGTTTCTTCTCCAGCTCTCCAAATCCTCCCTTCTGTTTTCCTCACGGTCCCCTAGGATCCATCCTGATGATATTTAGTTAGCCAGAGCCTGTATCTTTCCTTTCTCTTACATTCCAGCAACAGCACTAGAGCCAGGGTCTGGGATAGCATTTGCTCCTTTGCTGTTGGGTTTTTTCTTCTGCTTTTTGCCTCTTAAAAGTGTTTTTCTGTATCATCTGGGCAAGAGCATCTCTCCTTCCATACAGTAGGTGCCAAATATCACCCCTCCTTTCTTTTCTCCATCACCAGCATTGAAGATGAGCAGAGCCCCCAGACCAATGGGAATGTACAGAATTGTTATACTACTGAGCTGATTTATTGTACAGAAAACCTTGCATGAAATGTTGTTACTGTATTTAATATATAATGTATTCAAGGAATTTTAATATGGAGCTCTTTAAAAAGATCTTTATAGATACTCTGTGGTTAGAAGATTGTTGCTGATTTTTTAAATCTCACTATACTTTGTCTTGAAGAAGTTTTATTTTTCAAATGTGTTCTCTCTAAATGATTTAATCAGTTGATCCCACGGGATGACCAACTCCTCTTCAAAAGTTTTCACCATGGATGAGACCCACCCTGATGTAGAGGACCAGGACATGACCCAGGTACTGTATAAGCCTTCAAAAAAAGGCTTCAGTAAGACTAATGCTGTAGACATGCATTTGCTCTTCCTCAAAAGGGAGGATTTCATCTTATTTTAGTACAGGTCACAGAACTAAAGAATTGTTTAAGTTGGGAAAGACATCCAAGATGGTTGAGTCTATCTCCATCGCTCTGTGCAGAAAAACAACGAGTGGGAATTTAGTCCAGTTCCAGCTCAGTGTCATCAGAAGAAGCAGCTTCTCTGTTTCTCTGAGGCTAACAGCCCGTGTGGGAGAAGCTGGGCTGGATTCAGAGGCTGGGCTGGATTCAGAGCATCCCAGCCCTGCTCAGAGGGTCCAGCAGCTGCCCAATGGCATTTCCCTGGTCCCTTGTGCCTACAGGAACCTGCTTGGTCCATCCATCACCTGAGTTACACTGTTTTCCCTGGACTTAATGGCTGGTGGAGGATTATGACTTTAACCCAAATGTGTGTGGTATGGAGAAGTTTCTTGTGTGAAAGCCCAGGCAGTGTCAGTTTGTTCATGCATCACTGAGTCACAATTGTGAGTTACCAAAGCCTGAGACATCGTGGGCAGGAAACCACAATTTCGTCCCAGCTTGTTCTTTCCAGCAGCAGCAAATTGCATTTTATTTCTATTGTGAGCCTTCAGATCTACCTAGAAAATAGCCCAGGTAATCTGCACTAGAGCTGCCTGGAGCAGGTGGCCCCCTTGTTAGGAGGGACCCTTTTGACACGTTCCCATTTCCCTTCTGAATAGTTGACCACGTCTCTTGTCTCTCCCCCCATCCTTTAATTATTTAGAGTACAGGTTTCACTCCATACTTTTGATTACAGAGGCTTATGCTTCAAACATCTTAATGAAGTAGAAAAATATCCATAGATGTAAGTATTTTTTCCTTTATTCTTGAATGAAAGGTCAGGATAAATCACAGAGTAGTTATTTATTGCATGTATGCCAGCAGCAGCATGCTGGGAGCTTTTACAGGCTGAAACATGTTCTTTTGTAAACCTGGAGATCCCAGAGCCAAGACCATCACTTTGGGATAGGCTCTTGTGTCTTACCAAGGCATCTGACTGTGCAATACAAGGGAGATGGACACTGGGTGGCTGTTTTGCCCTAAAGCTTTTTTAAAAAGCAGTTTAGGGGAAAACCTCTGGGATCCTTGCTTTTCTTGACAACAGAGGTTAGAAATTATTTCCTTTTTAGTTTTATTTTGATGGTGCTGCCTGGCATCTTCTAAGTCTATAAATAAAACTCAGGTCTTTCCAGCAAGACCTTTAGCATTGGTGGGCTGCTGTGACAGATCCTCCACAAGATGCAGGGCTGGATGGCAGCATGGGATTATGATTATCCATGAGCACTTTATATTCCTTCCTCAGGGGCCAAGCACCATGCTGGGGTACAGCCAAGGTGGGAGGGAAAGGTCCTGTGTTCCTGGGGCAAGCACCAGGGGGATCAGCCGTGGAAAGTCTTTTGTACTGTTTTGGGGTACTGTGTCATTGCTGGATGAGCTCTTCCCCCTGTGGTGTGTGATCCCATAGGGATCCCACATTGGAAAAGGAAAAAGAGCAAAGTGCTGCATCCTGCATTTTATTTGTGTCGTGTGGCCCAGGTCTGGATGAGGTTTGTGTTTGTGTGTTTGGGGTTTTGGCACTGTGAACGTTCTGTGTGTGTGTGTTTCTGGTGATGCTCTGCTCAGCCAAGGCTGGATGGCACCACCAGGCACTGGGGAGGGCAGTAGGAGGGACAGGCTCTGTGGAGGGGCTGGGGGAATTCGATCCTGTAGGAGCATCAGATCTGGGATTGAGTTGGAGTTTCTGCTCATGGTATGGATGGCAGAAGGAGGAGCAAGAGGAAAACTCAGCATTAATTTTTGGTCCTTCTTTTGTACATCAGGTTGATAATACTGCTTCCCAGTCAGGGTCCTGCTCCACCAAAACTTATCAAATAATGATTTGAGAGTGCAGGGGCCCTGGCTGAGAGATGTTCATGAGGTTCAGTGACCTTAGCTTTACATCACTCCTGAAACTCAAAGACACCCAAGTTCCCACTACCACTTCCTGGGACTTCCTGGGATTTTTGTACCATACCTGGCATGGCCATCACTTTGTATAAATGATGCCAGAGATTCAGTCCCATCTGGGCTTTTTTCCTCCCACTTCTGCAGTGGCATTTTCTGCCAGGTGAGACAGCCTGGGAGTACCAGCCAAGGAGAGGGCTTTACCCCATGCAGATCTTGTGTGGCACAGTTTGGGTTAGGATTTGCAGGGCTGCAGTGAGGAGATACAGGGTAACTTGTGCTCCCTGGACCTGTTCTTGTGGTGCCATTCAGCTTTTGGTGTGAGTGGGGCATTAAATGAGCCAAAATCTGTGTGTGCCTGGAGTGATGGGCACTTGGGACCAAGGGGAGGGCAGCCACTGAACTGCCAGCAGGTGCCCTCAGTGGCTTCAGTCTGGGAATATGCTGATTTTTTTATGTGAGATGCCAGAACAGCCAAATGTAGAAATCTCTGAGATTGTGCTTCGTAGTAAAAGGTAAATTGTTATATCTTGGGGGGTGGGAGGGTGTTATCTGAGGGACAGAGCTGAAAGAAATGAGGTTTCCTATTTTATTATATGAGAGATATTTTTCCACTAAATTACTGCTTCCTAAACCATGTCCTTTGTCTGACTGTAAATAGCCAGGTGTGCTGGGAAGACGTGGGAAGGCTCCTTGTGGTCACATCCATTCAATCCACTCTGTTCACACAATATTGGGCTGATTTGTTTTATACTTAGAAAATTACAGAAATAAAAGCAATTTTACTGGATGACTGAGGGTTTTTTGTCTATTTCATTGTGGTTGTTTTACCTTTTTTATTTTATTATTTTTGCTTTTCTTGTCCCATTTGTGGCTGATTTGGGGGACATTTGGGAGCCCATGGAGCCATACGGGAGTGCCTGAGGGCATTCTTCAGCCATAAAAGGAGTTGTGCTCACCAGATCAGGATTTCTTGTGGGTTTTCAGAGGAGCCAAACTAGAAATGGAGCTGAGCTTGTGCCTGGCATGGGATGACAAAGGCAAAATGAGCGGAGTGGCATAATACAACTGTTGGGAATTTTTACATTCACTCTTGGGGCACAAGAATACAAATAACAGTGCTAATTTTGACTGTATCCAGAATAGTCATCACCTTATCTCCACCAGCTGGGAGGGGGGAGGTTTAAATAAGCCCTACAATAACCTCTACAAGAAATAATTGTGAAATAAATAATAATTAAATAACTTGGCCTCCTCTGGAGGGATGGCACAGGGCTTGGGGCCATGTGTTTCCATCTCTGCATCACCCAGAACTCTGCCCGTGGTGATGTTTGAAGCAGAAAATCCTGATCCAGCTGCAGGTCCTGTTTTGGAGCAAAGGTGTTCATGGCCACATCTACCCTTGGTGCTTTTTCTCTGGGATGTGGCCCCACACGTTCCTTCCCAGTGCTGTGAGCAGGACAAAGGTGGTGCACAAGGTAAGCCAAAAGCTTTGTAACCCACAGGGGGTTACAAAGAGGGACATGGGATACCCTGGCACATGTTGTTTTTGGGAAAGGGCCATTGCTTGGCCTCCTCTTTGCTGGTGCAGACTGATGCCAGACAAGAGGAACACCACTGCCATGGCTGGAGGTGACCCTCGAGCCAGTCCCCCATACTAGAAATGCTGCCTCAGGTCACAGAGGTGAAGGCAAAAACACCCCAAATTCCCCACCTGACGTTGTGGCAGTCCCTGAACCCCTGGCTACCATCACCTGGGACTGTGCTTGTCTTTTGAAGGCATGATTCAGAAAACAGCTGTTACCCTACCAAAAAAATCCCAGGGGACCCTGTATGCCGTGGCACAGGTCCAGCCTCCACCCTGGATGTGCATCCACATTTCTGGAGGCCACAATGGCCACAGGGCCACTGACACCTTTTGGTACCCCCAGCACCTCGGGTTCGCGTTTGCTTTGGCATCAGCTAAACTGAAGTATTTCCAGGGAGATGTGTTGTCACAGCAACTGGGGATGGAAATGCCACTTTTGAGGGGTGAGTACCACCAAAAACATCTTGTGCCAGGGCATTGCAGCACGGGACAAGTGCAGAGCCGAGCCAGCCCTGCTGGGAAGGAGCGAAGAGAGGTCAAGGACAAGTTAAAATTGGAAAGAAAACTGAACATGCTGTTTTGTAGGACCTTGCTTGCTCTCATCTGCCAATGTTTTTCCACCCTCCTTTTCCCATTGCCAGTGTTGCAGTGTAAGCGCCTCCTGCAACTGGTGAGGGCAAGCCAAAATTAGTGGGGAAAACCACCAGCTCTCAGGGACTCTTCTTGGCAGCCTTGACCACAGCAGGTCCCCTCTGCACCCACCATCATATTTTAAATCTTGCCTCTGTGTTACTCCTCCCATCCCTGGATCTGCAGCGTGCCACACATTTTTGTGCTGAAAATCAGAGCTCCGTGCTAGATGCTGCCAAGCATGACTCTGGGTGGTGTAATGAGCTTCATCTATTATTTTTCTATTTTCTTTCCCCCCCATCGATGTCTGAGAGCCTGGAAATACCTGGTAGCTTTTATGCCTTCCACAGTGGTGCTTTCCTTGGTGTTGGTGGGCTTGAGGCCCATGCAGATGTTTTCAGAACCCTCTTTGTGCTCCAGCAGTTCATGTCCCAGCTCAAAGCAAGGAAATGCACTTGCATTTCCAAATGTCTCCCTCAAAAATACCAGATGTTTCATTTTTCTCCCAGCCCCAAGCACAGGCTGAGTGTGTTTAATGGGCAGGGGGAAGGAGTTCCTTTCACAGCCGTGGATGGACTCCTGTGCTAACCCTGCACAACACTGCCAGGGATGCCCTTGCAGGGTCACCAGCCCTCAATGCCCTTGGCATCTGGCCCAGCTGGAGCTGGAGATGCTGGATAAGGCCAAAGCCTGGCACTGGGGGCCTGTCAATGCCAGCTGACCCAGGAGAGTGTTTGGGAAACCTGGCCCTAGGTCTTTGCAATCTCAGACACTAACACAGGGGCTTTAGAGCCTCATTTGCTCTTTCTAGCTCCATTTTCCCCTCCCGTGGGCAGTGGAGCTCAATGGGCTCATTTTTCTTGTCTCAGCTTGGTGTTAGAGTCATAGAATCACAGAATGGTTTGGGCTGGAAGGGTCCTTAAAGATCATCTCATTCAAACCCCCTCCCATGGTCAGGGACACCTTCCACTAGACCAGGCTGCTCAAGGTCTCATCCAGCCTGGCCTCAAACACTTCCAGTTCTACTCTCTGTGTGCCTGTGTTGTCCCACTTGGTCCTTTATTTTCATGCTGCTCAGGTGAAGTCCAGTTCAGCGCTTTCTGTGCCCTGGGCAAACCCATCCTCAGTGCCCAGGACCTGCTGCAGATGAACTCAAGCTGCCACTTCTCCTCCAGCAGCCCCTGCTCCTCGTTGCTCCAAGCAGAGTACCTCCAGCACCTCCTGCCTGCTCTGCTTGGAAGCAGCCAAAAGGTACAAAAGTTATTTAGAAGAGATGGCTGTGAGTGTATTAACAGAACCACACCAGTATGTGTCTGTGGGAACCTAAGATAAAACCACCCCCAAGGTCCCAGCTATGTGTGGGAATTGGTGCAGAGGGTCATGGGACACCCCCCAGGCTGCACCTTATACCGTAGGCTGATAAAAACCTCTTCCTCTTAATTCTATATTTATTTTTCATTTGGGTGTTGGAGCAATGCATTTATTATCACAGCAAACACATCCCAACCTGGCCTCAGGACAGCCCAGTGCCTGCACCACAGCTGGGAGCATCACAGCCCCATGAGCTCAGCATCTCTGGCCAGTGGCTGCCCTGTCTGGGCAGGTCAGTCAACAACTGAACAGCCCAAACAGGGCCCTGTCCCTCGATAACCACCTGGCAGAGGCAGGAAGGAGTCTTGGCACCATCTTGGCACCATTGCAGGGCCACACAGGTGAGCAATCCCTGTGCAAACTTACTGAATTCCCTGTGATAAAGTAATTTATGGAGTGGCAATCCCAGGGATGGCATGGGTGTGGGACAGGTGTGAGCCCACAGGTGCTTAGGCTGTGGTTTTTTCAAGCATTTGGATGCTGTGGCCAAATGGGTGCCCATGCTGGGTGCTGGTATCAGCCCAGGAAAAGATTCAGGCTCTGTTGGTGCTCCAGGCTGGGGTTTTCTGCTCTCCACATCACTCCAGATGAGTTCTGGTCCCACTTTCCAGCTGCAACATGGTTCCAAGGGATTATAAAATGGCAGATGCCTATTATCTCCCAATGGAAAGTATTCTAGCTAAATCCATGCTATAACCATTTTATTGACTCCAAGCACCAGAGAGGAGGTTAGAAGTGACTATTTTACAAGTCATTTTGCTGTTAAATTTAGCTGTCCTATTTTCATTATCCCCATGGCCTTGGCAAGGGTGAGCAGCCTTCCCTAAAAGGCCTCGTTTCATACAGTAAGTTATTTGCTTCTCTCCTGACAGATATCTAAGCTTATAAGGTTTGTCTGCTCCACTCAATAGCACTATCAGCCTTCAATCTGTATGATTAATATCAGCATTTTGTATTTGCTTTTGGTTCCTTGTCTGACAGCTTTCCTTGTTGCTGAGGACCAGGGCATTGGGATTGCATCACGTCACTTGCAACGTGGGATCATCTGATTTTGATTCCCAGGCTTCATGGTACGCCCAAAAGATTTGGATAAATTATTCAGTTGCTTTTCCCCTATTTTTCCTTATTGCCCAGCAAAGACAATTGATTTTCCCACTTATTTTGCAGTTGTCAGGTCTGTAATGTATTGAGTCGAAAGGTAAATATGACAGTGAGCAGTCGGCAAGTGAACTTGAGAGATGGAGATGCTAAAAGAAATATTCTGAAAGGAAAGATTTATCCCAGCAGGTTAAGATTTTCCATACTTTCAAAACTTATTCCTCCTGCAGAGAGAACCTTTATGCCAGGCTCAGTGGCTGCAGAGAGCCAGTGTGGCTCCTTTGAGGCCAAGGGAGGCAGCAGATGAACTGAGGCTCATGGAGCCTGTCCCTGCCTGGAGTGCTGAAGCAGCTGGGCGCTGGGATTTCTGGGGAAAACATCCTCCCTTTTCCCCAGAAACACAAGCCCAGGGCTCCCTCCTCAGCCTCAGTGCCCCCCAGCACAGAGTGTGCCCTGGAGCTGCCAGGTGGGATGCACTGAGGGCACAGGGTCCTCCATCCACAGCCTCTGTGCTTTCCCCAGCAATGAGCCAACCCCCTTCAAAGCTTCCCACTGCAGCTGTTGGCCCCCAAATTTCAGTCTGGCACTTTCAAATCCAGTCCTTTTCTCAGTGATATTTGTTTGAAGTGGTGTGTGCACCACCCTGCAGAGCATCACTCGCAGTGACCCCAGCTTGCCTGGCCCTGCTCATGTCTGGGCCATTCAGGAAATGCTGGAAATGCTTCCAAGTGCACCCAGCCCAGCCCAGTGCAAGTGCTGGGAAGGAGCCAAGCCCCAGCTGTCTGGCCTTACCATGGGAGGGGGCCAAGCTGGGCGCCCTTCTGCTCCATGGGTCAGCTCCGAATGGCTGAGCTGGGTTTCTGGTGCTCCCCCTTCTCTTTCCTGACCCTTTTTCTGGAGCAGCATTTGGGAGACAGAGTAGGACATGGGCTCAGGACACACAGTCTGAGGTGGCTGTTGTGGTAGGAAAGATGATACCCCAGTCCCAATTCCTAAAATTTCTCCCGGGACCCCCACAATCTCTTCCATCCCACTGTCCCCCCAGGAATGCCTCGTGGTCTCTGCTCATCCCAAGCCCTGCCTGCAGCCTCTCTGTCCCCAGGGAAGGCTCCTGCCGGGTGAGGGAGCATCGCTCACAGGCAGATGGCTTCGTCCTGGTGGCATGTGGGCTTGGCAACAGGGTGGCCCTGCACCCTCCCACACCCTGTCCCACCCCCAGACCATGTAGGGCACCCGCTGTTCTCAGCCCGGAGCTTATAGGAAGAGGAAGCCTCATCCCTGTGCAGAGGAGGAAACCCGACAGCCCAGATGTGCACAGAGCCCCGCCGATAGCATTCTTATTTTGTTTTTTTAATCTGCAAACAGAGGAGCTGCCGGAGCGGCAGCGGGCACAGCCCAACCCAGAGCGCAGTGAAGAGCCGGCAGGCAGCGGCACAGCCCTGGCACAGCCATGGGGCAGAAGTGCATGGACAAGGTGTCCTCCTTCCTCTTCGAGTATGACACCCCTCGGATGGTGCTGGTGAGGAACAAGAAGGTGGGACTGACCTTCCGGCTGATCCAGCTCATCGTCCTGGCGTACATCATCGGGTGAGGCTCCCCAGCACCTGCTGTCCCCGAAATTAATGCTTTGCCACTGGGTTAAAAAGCAGTGGAGGGAGAGGAGTTTCTATATCCCCAATATCCCAGTGCAGGGGGTTATTGCTAATAGCTTCACATCCCTCTGATCGTGGCTGCTCCCATGCAGCCCAGTGTCCCTCCATGGCTCTTTTAGATGGATTTAGTCCCCATATCTTGCCCAGAAGCTACTGTATGTCCAGGCTGGAGGCTCATCCCTGCCCAGCCCTGCTCCGCACACCGGGGCCCCGTCTTCTCACTGAAGAGAATCCAGATCCTGCTCCAGCTGCTGGATGGTGGCCTGAGAATCTGTTGTTATTTTTATTTTCATTTATATTAAATAAGAGGCATGTGGGGCCAGTGCAGTGATTTGTGAGACCCAAGTGGCTCAAGACAGGGCCATAAATCTCCCTGTTCACCGCTCTGACGCTGCAGCCGAGACACAGCTTGGCTCCAAAATTCCTGGTCTTATTTGCTTCTGGGAGGCAGCTCCAAAAGCAAGGGGAACTGCTTAAAAAAGGCAGTGAGTGGAGCAGGCAGGATCAGAACCGGGTGAGGACGTGTGTCCTCAGGTGCCCCGGGGCTGCTGCTCCAGTCACTCTGTGCCTGTCCCCTCAGTGTGGGACAATGCTACGGGATGTGATGGTTGGTGAGCCTTTGCTGTGGCCCCATGGCTGCTGTGGGCTCAGCCCTATCAGGAGACCAGCACCCTTTCATAGGGAAGGGCCCCAGGGCAGGATGTTTGAAAGGAAAGAGGATGTCTGGCTGTGAATTGGAAAATCTAGGAATTTTTGGGGTGCATGTTGTCTCATGCCAAGGAAAGGCAGCGGCTCCCAGGCCTCAGTGCAAGCAAGTCGCTGTGGGGAGCAGGGATGCCCATCCCTCCCTTTAGCACAGACTCCCTGGAAAGGGTAAAACCCTTCCCAGGGGATCAGTGTGGAACCCCCACGTTGGTCCCCCACGTTGGTCCCACCCTTCTCACCAGCACTTTGACTCCCAAGGGTAATCCTCATGCAAAACTGCAACCGAGGTCTCAAGGATGCTCTGTTGCAAAGAGTTTTGCACTGGTGTTATGGGGAGCAGCTTTGTTTTTGCTAAGGACTGAGCCTGTGATGTCCCAGGGCTCCAGTCCCAAATGTGGCAGGGGGCAGCTGCTCCTGTGGATGGGGAACTGGCACAGATGGTTGTGCAGAGCAGCTAAGGAAACGTGGCTTAAGCAACTTGGCCAAACTGAGACAGGCAACCAGGAAGGAGCAGGAAGAGAACCAGCCAGGGGGTGAGAGCCAGTGGCAGAGGAGAGGAATCTGGCATGAAGTTGCTGTAATTCCCAAGTTTTTCCTGGTTTGTTGAGATCAGACTCCTCTAGCAAGGGGCTGCCTATGATTACAGGTGCCCACAGCCCCACCAGCCCCTGGCTTCCCTTCGCTGCTGACAGCACTGCCACCAGTTCCCTCCCACAGCACTATTCTCTGTTCTCTGCCCACAGCACTGCCCCCAGTTCGCTGCCCTCACCAAGCCCCAAAGCCTGAGATTTTCTGTCCTTTGAAAGCAAATTTGGCCATCAAATGTGTATTCATTTACCATTCTCCCAACTTTTGTCCTCCCTTCATAGCAGGCATGGGATGCTCATGGAAATGTGTTCCAACCACGATTCTGCTAGAAGGACATGGATAGTGCCATCAGTGCATGCCAACCCCCCTGTGAGACCCCGTGGCACCCCTGGGGAGCAGTTCTTTTTCCTGTGATGACTGTGAAAAGGTGCCCAGGAGATGCCGGGTGCATTCTGGGTTTCGCTTCCTGAAATCTTGCATGCAAGGAGCTGCAGACTGAGCCACAGGATGAGGCCAGCAAGGGAAGAGGGCTTGGTGGCTCTGCCACATCAGGGAGTGACACCAGGGGACTTTCACAACCTGAGCAGGACTTGCTGCAGCATTTACAGCCTCATAGGGAATGGTTTTTGTTTTGCCACAGGGGAGGTGGGGTTGCCCACTCCTGTGTGCCCATAGTCAGCTCTGCCAGAGGGGGATAAGGTCAGCAGCAGAGTCTGTGCTGGAGGCTGATCTAGGGAAAGGTTTTGCCCTGCTCCTGCCCAGTTCACAACCTCCTGCAGCCCTGAGGGCATGGGAGAAGATGCCCACTGTAACCAGTGTAACCCAGTATGGTCTTCTGCCTTGGAGGAAGATGTTGGAGCTGGGTGTCCCATCTGGGGTGGCAGCCGTGCTGAATTTCTGCTCCCATCCCCAGGCATTGGAGCAGATGCTGTCCCTGAGGTCCTCTTGCCCTCAGTCCCAGGATGCTGATGTGGCTGCTAGCTAAAAAGCTCCCTCTCCAAGAAGTCCTCACAAGGTCCAGCACCAAACAGAAAGCCTCCAGACAGCCCCTGGCATTCTCCATTTCCCCCTCTGCCCATCAGCCAGGTGTCACAGGCGAGGTTGACACACCAGGCTGGTGTCATGGGCTGTCCCATGGGGAGCCTGCTGCCTCTGTCACAGCCAGCGGGACCGATGCCTGTGGCAGTGGGGACAAAATCCAGATCGCTCCTTTTTTAGTGCCGAGAATGCTCCGCGGCGCCGGGAGCGCTACCCGAAATGGTTGCTTGCCCATGTTTATAGTCTCCCTGAGTCAGAGTTAATCCAGCGGCAGCTTGTTTATGCTGTAGGTTAAATAGTGTCAGAAGCCTGCCCTAATGACTGTGTGATGGGCTGGGAAAGGCAGGCAGAGCCCTGTTCTGGCTACAGCACTGTCCCTAACGCTGCTCCTGCAGCCCTCTTGAACACAGGGACGTTGCTCCACATTCCCTTTGCTGGATGGGGAACACTGGCTCTGGATGTGAACCGTGTCCAGCCTCAGCTCTGCGCTGGCCTTGGAGGCATTGGGTTTTGGGGAGTTCCTCTGCAGTGGACCAGGAGATCAGGAGTGTTGGGGTAGGTCATTGAGAGCAGCAAACTGCAAACCTGCCATAGGCTTTAACCCTAAATGACTGATGGCTACTGTGCTCCACTTGCCATCACACACCCCCAGCCACAAAATGTGTCCCAGTCCCCAGAACACACCATCCTGGCATGAAGGTCGAGTCCTGCAACTACCACCTGCATCAGGCAGAGGGGTAGGAAGTCTCACCAACATGCCCCTCCTCCAGTGGGAAGAAACTTGACAAATGATTCCTCAAGTGAGACTTGGTAGAAAAAGCCCCAATCCACAGGTCTGTGCAGAGAATTGGGCCAATGGAGGAGTGCTGGTGGCCATGCTCACCCTGCCACTTTTCCCTGTCCAGGTGGGTGTTCCTCTACGAGAAGGGCTACCAGTCTCAGGACAGCATCGTCAGCTCGGTCTCAGTGAAGTTGAAAGGGCTGACACTGACCAACGAGAGTGTCCTGGGTCCTCACATCTGGGATGTGGTGGACTACGTCTTCCCACCCCAGGTAAGGAGTGACGGTGAGTGGGTTAGGGGTTTGCTTTTGTCCCAGTGGCTGCTTTTCCTCATGTGCTGGGGTGCAGATGGGTCCTTGGCATAGGTTTTCCATGGGGCTAACCATGACAGGGTGTCCCTGTGGAGGAAAGGAGGCTGCTCCTGTCACAAACCTCTGCCCAGGTTCTCCCTGGGGAGCATTTGTACTTGGGACCCACTATGGCTGAGGAGGCACATTTGAGGCTGCCTCCAAAAGGATCAAGGTTCCCCCAGTGCCTCTGGAGCAGTATCTCAGGCAGCAAGCAGGATCCTCCAGTGTCCCTGGGGCTGGTGGCACTGCAGATCCCCACCCAGGGAGCAGCTCCTCACAGAGGAGACCCTGTGCTGGCTGTGAGCTCGTTGGCTGTGTCTTCACAGGGGGACAACTCATTCGTGGTGATGACCAACTTCATTGTCACTCCTGGACAGAAACAAGGAACCTGCCCAGAGGTAAACACACTGGCTTCCTTCAGTGGACTAAGCTTCCGTAATTCAGGGGAATTGTGGTGGTGTCACTGGGGAAAGACTTTTTCTGACATTAAGAGGTTTAGTAAAAGCCAGAGCCTGGCCCCGTACTATTGTTCCTGACTACTGTGTGGTATGTGAAGACTTTTATTCTGGTGAAAAAACAGGTGACATCCATTTAAGTTTTCTTCCCTTTGAGATGATCAAGCAGAGCAGACTTGAGGCTTAAATGAAAGCATCTGCCTGGAGTGAATAAATCACCCATTTTTTCCTGCTTTATCTGGACAGCCTTGGTTGGGAAGCAGTGTATGAACAAGGCTCTGGCTGCAGTTGAGCAGTGTATCCCTCAAGAAAAATGCTGTCTGGTTGGGCAGGAGGGACAGGGGTCTGAAGCTGCAGGGTGGGGTGCTAAGAGGTGGCTGCTTTCCCCCAACAGCTGCCAGATGCCGGGCTGTGCACACAGGACAGCGACTGCAGCAAGGGGAAATACAGCCGTCAGGGACAAGGTATGGCACACAGTCCTGGTGCTTCTGGTGAGAAAACACCGAGAAAAGCTGCCTGGCTGGGATGTCACCTATCTGGGACCTGCTTTGAACAGGAAAACCTCTGATATGCTGGTTGGAAGGGCCCATGTAGGCTGGTCCAGCTGCAAACAGCTCAGCTCATAAAAGGTTAATCAGGACTAAGCCATTTCACCCAAACTGTTGTTCTCTTATCAGCTCAGCATTTTCTTAGGTGTGTTTTAACAAAAATCCCCAGCTGCACCTCTGTACAGCACTGTAACAGAAACCACTGCCCTGAGCTGATAGGCCACCATTAATTTCCTGTTTTAGAAAGGTGCCAAAGCCCTGAGCATTTTGGGTCTTGAATGCCCTTGGCAGAGCTGAAGCCCCAACCAGATCCCATCCATCCCAGCGTGAGGCTGAGATTTCACAGGATCCAGGGTGTGAGCAGCTGTCTCCCCCACAGGGCTCATGACTGGCAAGTGTGTACACTTCAACAGCACTGTGAAGACCTGTGAGATCTTTGGCTGGTGCCCTGTTGAAGTTGATTACCATGTTCCCAGGTGAGGAATGATGTTGTTGCCTTTTTTCCCACCCCAGCTGCACTTGGTGTGAAGCAGACCAAGTTGGGGCTCTATGGGATGTGGCCAGGACAGCCTGTTTTGTGAAAGACCAGAAAGGGAAGGGATGAGACCACCAGTTTTCTGTGTCTGTTTGTCTTAGTTTGGCTAAATTTCCACCAAATGGAGCTTTCTCTAGAGCCTGAAGAGCCAAGTGATGGACACATGTCTACACTTGTGTTTTTCAGCCCTGCCCTGCTGTCAGAAGCAGAGAGGTTCACCTTGTTCATCAAGAACAGTATCACCTTCCCCGAGTTCAAGGTGTCCAGGTAAGGAGAGGTTTGGGGGGATGGCTCCTGGTCAGTTCCTCCAGCTGTGTCCCTCAGAGGAAACCATGGGTGCAGCTGGATGGGTGTAACTGGATGCTTGGAATAGAGGATTGCCTACCTCATCAGTGATCCCAGGACCACTCTAACTGGTGCACTGAACCCCATATTAGCTCATAGGGACTGAGACATTTCCCTCCCAAATCTGTCCCACCTCAGATGGTAGCTGTAGTTACTAGAAAGATTTCTGGAATTAACCTCTCCTGAGTTACTCTCACAAATCAGTTACTCTAATTTTTCATTTTTCTTCTCTGAAGACAAAATTAAAATACCACAGGGCCAGGATAAGCTTGGTGCCCCAGAGTTTCCCTTAACATCACAGATCCCATCTGTTTCAGCAAAATGGTCCTGGCAGCACTGGGGAAATGCTGTTGGCTGAAGGCACACTTGTAAGAGGATTTGTGATGGCACTGACTATATATCTGATTTGGAACAAATTAACAGAAGCTATTTGTGCTGTAGACAGCGAATTCTTCTCTCTAAGTTGATCCTGTCCCTGTGCTGCAGCCAAGGTTAAATGTCCTGGCAGCCAGCATGCTTGGCAAAGTCCTGGGCTGACCTCACACCTCCCAAGAGGTGGCTGGGAGAGGGGATCCCCCCCAGCTGCAAGGAGAGGTGGCCCAAGCGAGGACAGGCTGAAGAGGACACCCAGAGGGAGCAGGTCCTGGCAGTGAGGGTGGCTGAGCTGGCTGCTGTGGGGAAACTTCCTGCCTTTGATCACTGCTGACAATTTACTGCTGAGCATCAGCAATAGAATCAGTCCGAGCAAGGCACAGGTCTTACAAAACCACAGGCTTCCCAGACAAGATGTTTTTGGGCAAAAGAGCAGAGTGGGATGGAAGGCAAGAAGTTGCCCTTTCCTTTTAACCCTTGCTGTAGGAGATAGCAAATTCCAGCTAAATGTAAAAGGTGTGGGATACACTCACGATCCATGAGGTGTCCCAGATAAGAATTGCTGGAGCTCAGAACATTGCCTAGCAGAGCCCATGGACAAGTGGCATGTGAATGGGAGAGTGACTGGGCAAGGGACTTACAGAGGTTTTTTACCCCCCAGATTATTGTGTTACTGAGAATTTTTCTCACTCTTTTTCATTCACAGGCGCAACTTGGTTGAGAGCGTTACCAAGCAGTACCTGAAGAAATGCACCTATCACAAAGTCACAGATTCCTTATGTCCTGTGTTTGAATTGGGATACATAGTGAAGGAATCGGGTCAGAATTTTACCTTCCTGGCTGTTAAGGTACTTCAATTTCAAATTATGTTCCTTGCTGTGGATGGGAGAGGGACAGTCAACAGTGCAATCATCCCCAGTTGTTAAGATGATTTTCAGTTTTATGAAGAATTCTTGAGAAAACAAGAGTGTCAGAATTATCTCATGAAGATTATGAATCTCCTTGGACATGGCCTAATATTTACATTTTTCTTGGAAACTCTTGAGAAGATTTGACCCACTGGCAGTAAATCCCAGGCTTCAGCTTGTTTTAATTTGAGCAGTGAATAACTAGATCTGTGTGGCCAAATACCATCTGATTGAGCTTGGAAATCCCAGCTGGATGGTCAAATATTGGTCATTGCACAGTGCTAACAGCAGCCTTTCCCCTGGCTCCAAAATGCAGCTTTGCCTAACATTCCTCAGGCTGGTGTGTGGGAATATCTGCTATCTCTGCACTGCAAAACCTTGGGATAACTTTGCCAGGCACTGAATTAAATCAGAGGCTTGCATATATGAACATTTATTGCAGGGATTGGATCAGATGGCCCAGAAAAGTTACGGCTGCCCCATTCCTGGCCAGGTTGGACAAGACCTGGAGAAAACTGGTCTAGTGGAAGGTGTCCCTGCCCGTGGCAGAGTTTGGTACAAGATGGTCTTTATGGTCCATTCCAACCCAAACCATTCTAAGATTCTATATATGAAAGGTGCAAAAATACTAATCTCTGGGGCACAGCCATTTACAGCCTGGAGTGAACTCAGAAGGGAGGAGGGACTCCTGCATTTCCTGAGCAATCTCTTGGGCATAGTCAAGGCAAGGGAAGGCTGTCCTATGAGGACCAGGAGGGATCTGGGGTGAGCACTGTTTCTCAGGACCATGTCTTGGGCACAGGACTCTGATTAGGAACAAGAGGGCATGAATTTATTTGTGTATCCAGCACTCAGGACAGAAACAAGAGCCTCTGCAAGGGGTTATGTACAGGCCACAAAGCCAGGGCTGCTCAAGAAGGCTGAGGCAGCAGTGGGGTCCGTGCACCTGGAGAGCCAGGACACCTCATGGCATTGAGACAGGACATGTATGAGAAGGGAGAGCATTTCTCTGTGTGGGCCAGGTTCAAGGAGGGGCAACCTTGTGAATCCCCTCTTGGCTGCAGGGTGGAGTGGTGGGCATCACCATAGACTGGAACTGTGACCTCGACTGGCCCCTGCAGTACTGCAAACCCATTTACCAGTTCCACGGCCTTTACAATGACGACAGCAATGTTTCACCAGGGTTCAACTTCAGGTAAGGAAACACCTGCTAATTCTCCAAGTGTAATTCAGAGGTGACAGCTTCCAGCTTCCCACTCAAGAGATGGTGGAAGGCCAGAGACTGTCCTTCAAAATACTCACTACCTTTGCAGGGCCAGGCAGCAGTACCAGGGCTCTTTTAAACGGCATGAGAAAAGGGATAATACACCCCTTGGCTTCAAAATTGCCCCATTTCCTTTCCATCTCCTCCCCCTTGCTGGCTCTCCTGCATGGCTGAGCTTTTGGGAAGCCCCTTGAAAGACTGGAGATGGTGTAGGATCATCTCACATATTCTCTATCCTCTGCTCTGTGTGACTCTGTCACTAGTGCTTCGCTGTCTGCTGCACACAAAACTTGGGGACATCAGATCAAACAGCAGGAGCAGGAGCTGGAACTGCAACCTGCAGGCAGGAAAACTGAGGCACAGAGAGGAGAGGTGCCAACAGCCCAGCTCCTTCAGGGGGTTTAAGGAGAAGGTCAGGAGCAGGTCTGTGAGACCACATTCCCAGATCTTTGTCCAAAATCCTGATGCTCTAGGGTTGCAGGGGCTGTCAGACCCCCTGGCAGAACATTAACACCTGCCATCCAATTGCACAGATATGCCAAATACTACAAAGAAGATGGGATGGAAAAGAGGACACTCTACAAGGTGTTTGGGATCCGGCTCGACATTCTGGTGAATGGCAAGGTAAGGGTGGATTCCCTGGGACAGCAGTGCCATATCCTTGGGAAGGCACCAGCTCTGTAACACAGCGCCAGGGTTCTGTGGGATCAGGAAAACTGGTGTGAATGTTTCCTTGGGTGCTGGCCTGCTCACAGGAACCCTTGGGGAATACCAGGGAAGGGAAGACAGGAGGAAAATATGTTTTATAGATCACATCTTTCATCTGTGGCTTGATCAGTGGTTTTGTGTAAAAAACTTTGTGATGGGAGTGGGGGGACCTGTGGAAACTCAAAACATTTTACTGATATTTCCAAAAGCTGAACATTTGCATTTTTGTTTTTTGTCTTTTTATTCCTACTGGAAGAGAAGGCTTTCCTCATTGTGTTCCCATGGAGAATATTCAAAGTGTATACTTTTGTTTGGTTGCTTGGTTTTGGTTGGGTTTTTAATACTAAACATACAGGAAGGAAAGTAAGTTAATTTATTTCAGCCTAAAACCAATCTGCTATATTTTTCTGTTTGCCCAGCTCTTTCCCAGCTCCTGTTTCTCTGTGTGCTGTGGTTGTAGTTTGGGTTGCTGCAAGGCCCTTTTGCTGAGCCCCACTTTACAGCTAGAGCATCCTTTTTTTTTTTCCCCCTGGGCTGACTGTAACTTATCACTTATTTTCTCTGACTTTATCCAGGCAGGCAAATTTGACATCATCCCAACCATGACCACAATTGGCTCTGGAATTGGTATTTTTGGAGTGGTAAGTTCAGATATTTCCAGCCTCTATATGGAGACTCTCAAATTATTCTTCTTGCCTGTGACATCCGTGGGAAGTGTCCTTGAGCTGCAGTGAAATCCTGGCTACTGCTCAGGGAATCAGAGGGTGGGCAAAAGGGGGAAAGGAGGTGCTCTCCTGCCTTGCCAGCTCAGGAAAATAGATTCCTGCTGGTCTCTGGCTGATGTGAATTCTGCCCTGCTGATAAAGGGAAGGCTGGCTCTCTTGGCAGGTCTTGGTGTCCTGATAGTTTCAAGTTAGAGCTGGCACTGAGGGAGAGTCTGCAGGTGACTGGTAGTATTTCATTCAGGACAGAAACCCAGAGTCTAATTTGCTTATGGTTGTTAAAGACTTGGGCATGGCTCAAAGAGCATTGTGCTCTGCACTTACCTAAAGGGGAAACATTTCATTTCTGTTCATTCTTGAACACAGCACATTTCACTTCTGTCCTAAATGGATATTTAGGAGACTTCATCAACTGCCATGTTCTGGAATGAAGCAAAAGTGACCCTAAATTGTGGGGGAAACTGGGAAAAAACACTGAAAACAGCGGTCCAGATGAGCTTGGAGGGCAACTCCAAACCTAACTGCACTTTGATTTAAGGCCTCTGTCCTCTGTGACCTGCTCCTGCTGCATTTTCTCCACGGACGAGACTATTACAAGCAGAAGAAATACAAATATGCAGAACAGGAGCCTGTAAGTAACAGCAAGTGCCTGCCCCGCAGAGGATGTGTGTGTGGATGTGTGCATGAGTAATGACATGAGTAACACAAACATCCATCTGAGGGGCAACCAGGCGCCTTCCTGAGCCCTTGGGACTGTTGGAGAATGGAATCCATGAATCTTCCCTCCAAAATTACTGAGATGTGTGTGACTCATTGTTAATAATTTTATTCTCTGCCTTTAACCCCAGATATTCCAATATCTGGTAACACTGGGATTGCTTTAAGGGAAGCAGGGGCAGATCTGTGCTTTAGCAAACTAGAAAATGTCTCTTCTTCTGCTCTTTGAGAACATCTCTATGATCATGGAATGTTTCATAGCCTTTAAAAGCACACAGAAACAGTTCCCCCCAAATTCATCTGAAATATGCATATACACTGGGGGTTAGGAGTCACTGCAGTCACACCTTCCCTGGCATTAGAAAGGAGCAGGTCTGTAAAAGAATCCTTGTTTTCTCTCATTTAACCCCCAGTCGAAGTCGCATAAGAAGGAAAAGAAGCCAGACAACACACAGTGAGAGGTGAGTGGTGTTTCCCTAGCCCTGCTAGCATACATCTGTCAGGGATGAGGGCTACAGGCTTGGGGCTATCCCAATGTCTGTGAGAAGGGTTTCAGGGAGGCTTGGAGGAGACCTGAGCTGTGGGCTGTAGTGCCTAACGTGGGGTCAGCACTTCCCAGCATAAGCAATTGCATGGGGCAGCAGCGGATGCAGGATGTGGGACTGACATCGCATCTTCGATGGCAACAGCTCTTGAACAAGGGCACTGGGGGCCAAGACACCAGAAATCACTGTGCACCTTTCTCTCAGCAGCATCCACACTGACTGACAAACCTGCACCCCTCTTCCTCCTCCTCCTATTCTCTCAAAACTTGGTCGCCATCCCGTCACCTCCCTGGGCCAGCCCCAAGAGCAACAGAAGCAGCACCCAGCTGATGGGAAGGTGGTGCCCTGCAGCCAGGCAGGGGCTGGCTGGCCCAGCACACAGCCTGTAGTGGGACATGCCATGATGCTGTGGATGGGTCAAACTAAGGGATCTTGGGGCCTCTGCCAGCCCTGCTGTGGGGCACTGGGTCTGCTGCCCTTGCAGACCCTTCAGAAGGGCTGGCACGGTGCCTGCCTGGCGTGCCAGGGCCGTGCCAGGCCACTTGCACCTGAAGACCCTGGGAAGAGCACAGCTGCCTCTTCTGCCCCAGAAGGACCATTGGACAGTTCCAAATTGAGAAGGGGAAAGAAGGAGAGCTGGCAGGAATCATGCCCAACCCTCTGCCTGGGAGAAAAATGGTTATTTTGTAAGGATGTATTTTATTAAAAAAATAAACTTTTAGTTTTTCTACTACACACCTTTATGTGCCTGTGCTAGCCCCAGAGCATGGTGTTTGCAGTGGTTTCTGGAGGGTTTATGCATACAAAGTAATCCCTTTAGTGATATTCCTTCAGAAACTGCCCTCCCATGCAGGGCCCCTGGGCCTCTGGCCACAAGGAGAGCTGTTATCAGAGTTGTCACTTGGGTTTCCTCCTCAGACAGGCTGGCTGGCAGGGAGCACTGGCACACTGCCAGCCATGGCCATCCACTGTCCTGTGCCAGCTCTGCCTCCACTGCCCGCACTGGTCAGTGTTAGCTGGTCAGAAAGACTTTCTCAGCAGCAGCAGCCTCACAGAACAGCTCTCTGCACCCAGGAATTGAACATCCCCTCTGTGCTGGAAGATTTGCACTACCCATCACGTGCAGCAGCACATCAACAGGCTGTGCTCAAACCACACATCCCTGCGAGCCGACCCTGCCCTGTGCTGCTGGTTCTGTTCCATTCTCCAGGACATATCAACGCTGACTGTCTGCACAGCCCCTCTCTGAATGTCTGTTTTTACCTCCCCGGGGAAAACGATGAAAGTGGATCCCAGCGGCCATGGCAGAGTTGGTGGAGAAGCTGTAGGGCTATAATGCTGCCAGAGCCTGCGGCTCCAGGCTCTCAGGGACACAAGAATGTGTGCTTAAAGGGGTGCAGGTGGTATTTGGTCATAAGCTCAACAAACATTTCAAGCCATACTATCAAGCCATACGTTCCTCAGGGCAAGGTCACCTGCTCTCAGCAGGATGCCTCAGCTTTCACAGGCAAGGTGGGTTTTTGTAAGGTATCCATGGATAACTTTTTCACCCTGCTGCCCTGTGTCAGAGGTGCCAAGTGCTTGCACTAAGGATGCAGAAAGGGTAAGGGAAAGCTTCCAGGTCTCTGGAGGAGTCGGTGCCTGTTCAGTGGGGGCTGGGGGATCTCCTGCAGCATCCATCGAGGCCCCAGCAGGTCCCATGTGGTGCCACGGTGCAGCTCCTCAGCGAGCTGCTGCCAGCAGAGGGGACTGCAAGACCAGTTTCACAGAGACTGGTTAAAATCCACTTTCCATAGACAGTGAAGCGAGAGTGTTCAGGTAACCTTTAGCACCCACTTACACCGGGTCAATCTCCGGTCAAAACTTAAAATAACAAATGCAAGGCTGCAGGTAGAGCTGCGGGATGTTTCTGCTTGCTTATTCTTTCAAGCTGCTTGTAATACGAAGTCCCTATTCTTTCCTAGGAAGAATTAAAAGGGAGAATATTAAATCAGGGAAAAGGCAACTTGTAAATGATCCCCTTTAGTTGCTATTCTAAACTTCCGAGCTGGAATCCCTGAAAGTCCCAAGGCTGCTTTAAAATCCATGGAAGGATTTATTTTCATCTCTTTAACTTGTTTTCTTTAAATGTACAATCTTTGGGGATCTTTTGCTTTGCATTTCATTCATCATTTCTGCAACCAGCAGAATAAGATATTGCAATTTTAATTCTTTCCCCTGAACAAGCTCCTCCTCAAAGCCAGGGGGCCCAGGCTCTGTGGCTTCCAGGTGGGTGCCAAACAGAGCAAGGGCTGTCTGGGGGAAACTGAGCAAGTGTCAGATTTTTACACTGGTCCCCTGTGCTGTGTGAAAAGGCAGGGAAAGCCCATGGCACTTGTTTCAGGCCTTCTTTTGCTGGAAGTGGTGGTCAGAGATTGGAGACCAAGGAGGAAGGGCTCAGCCCCCTCAGAAGCCTTCCTTGGCACAGATGCTCTGCTTCAGTGCTGCAGCTCCCAGTCCCCTCCCAGTGCCTTCCAGTTTGTCAAAACTCACACAAAGTTACTGAATGCAGGATAGGACACAACAGTTAAAAGCTAGAGCCTCACAAATGGAAATGCTGACTGGTTAAGACACCTGGTGTTGCAAGTCCCAGTGGAGAAGTGTGGGTGACCAGCAGGATTATATTCCTGTCCTCTTGCCTTGACCTGATCTTGCTCTGAGGATCAGGGGAGAATTTACTGTTCTTAGACAGAAGAATTTCTTTGCATTGTGACCAGAAAACAACTGCATTTGAAGCAGTTATCATGTGGCCAATGTGTCCTGCTTCTCTCTGACCTCTGAGCAGCAGGATGAAGTGTTACAGAATCCCAAAGGGATTTGGTCATCATGTCAAAACCCCTTCAATGACAGTGTGCTGTGTTGTTTCCCATTCATCCTGTGGCCAGTTGAGGGTTGGGTTGTTTGTGGTTTTTTTTTAACTCCTTGTTGGATTGCATTTTGGTTTTTACACAGTTATTAACTAATAGAAAATCAACTTTCAGCAATTCAAGAACTGTCCCAGAAAACACACAACAAAGAATGTATATTATCCAGTTAATTCCTATTCTTTACAGTCGGCAGTAACAAGCCCTTGTATGTGATGTCAGTGCTCCAAACGTCTGACAGAGGACTCTAACCTTGATCATGGGTGTTAGACAGCAAAAGCAAGCAATGAGTGCAGTGTGACTATTCACATTTTATAGAAACAGAAACCAACGTACAAGCAAATGATTTTTGAACAGGGATTTAAATGTAGTGAGAATTTTCTGCTTCTGACCAGCTTTGTTATCTGTAAACGCTACTAGGTTGGACCTTGTACAGATATATCTTTTCACTCCCTCAGACAGGGTTATTTTGAAAAAAAATCAAGTAGCACAGATATTCCAGAAGAGCAATTAGAGAAAAAGTTATTTGGTAATAATTATGCTAGTTAGTGATTCTGCAGAGATGAGGAATTATATTTCAATCTCTGCGGAGCTGGCAACATTTAATCATTATGTTTGTGCTCAATTCCCAGCACAATGAGGCCCTGATTTCCACCTGGTGCTTCCAGACAAGGCAAATTAAAATGAGTAACACTCAAGAAGTTGATAACTCCTTTCCTGTGCAGCCTCTCCTATCTTTAAGCCTACTCATTCTTTCTCTGGCACAGCAGACTCCCTGTTATTTTTAACCCAGTTCTCCTCTTAGGACATCCTTGGATTTTTCCCTAAAAAAGCACCCTCTTTTCTGGTTACACTATTTTCCTTTCTCTTTTGTTGTGGGAGCATGTTTTCAGTTGGATAAATCCTCTGGCTGACACAGTGAAGAACTGGCAGGAACATGCATATCCTCCCAGCTCTGAAGGATGCTTTTATTTCCTTCTGTCCCACAGCTGGGCATTCTCAGGCCAGACTGTGCTGGGTGGCAAAAGGAGCTTCTTGGCTATTTGAGTACTTGACATCTGCAGCTCAGCCTGCAGCCACTCTCCTAGGGACAGTGCAGTTGTTACAGCCCATTTTCCCTGCTGCCAGTCCTGTATTAATGATGCCACACTATAATCTTTGGCTGTCTTTGGTGAAGTGCTCTTCCTTCTGTTATTTGTTTCTAATTGCTTTATTGCCTTATTTTTGAAAGTATAAAATTCAAAACTGTCCAAATGGGTTCTGAATAGAGCAACAGCCTGGTCACCTGATGGCTTCTCAGCAGGGGTGAATCAGGATTGCTCCAGTTAGCAGGGCTCTGCCCACAAGTACCAAGCACAGATCCTGCTCAGCTTTATGGGCACCACTAAGAGATTTCCTAAAAAAAATGATGGCTTTAAATCTTTTTTTACCTAAATGTACTAGTGACATGTCTAGGGAAATGTAAGCTCTTCCCCTCATGACTGTAACTCAAGGGCAGATTAAATAAAATTATTCCCAGTCCTTGCACCCAAAAAAACATGCAAAATCAGTTAACAACCAGCCATTCTCAATCACTATTGAACAGAAATATCAAAGTCTTACGTTAACATTGTTATAGGAATTGTGGTCTAAGCATCATAGAGACATTGTCTGTGACCCTTTCCACTGGCCACAACTGCTCTGCAGTGTAATCACCTGTGTATGATGAAAAGGGAAGCTGAGGTACATGATTTCTTTTGGGGTTTTTTTTGTTTTCTGGAAGAAACAGCACGTTCTGACTGAGCTGAGCCAACCAGGTTATTTAATTAAATCAAGTGCTCACAGTCTTTGCCAGTTGATAGTTTCAAACCTTGATACTGGTGCTAAACTGTGCTTCTGACATCACTGCTGATTTAAACTGCCTGGTGCTAAAGAAGGCAGATCCTTAGGGAACAAATATCAGCATTTTCTAAACAGCCAGCATCTCCTAAACATCTCAAAGCCAAATGAATCAGTCCAAATGACTTCTGAAACCCTTGCAAAACCTCCTCAGCAGGAGGAATTAAGGCAAGAGGAGAAAGAGGCTGAAAGGTTCACTCATTGCTCTGGAGAAGCTGCATGAGTTGCTCTGGAGTTGGCCCTGCATGAGCAAGGCCTTGCTTGATAGAATCGAAAGCCTCTGTGAAACAGGTCAGTGTTTTGACTTACATGTTATGGTCTTTCAGAGCATCTCTCATGCCCTGGAGCCACAGCAGCACAGTCCCTCCACAGGCACAGGCACATTCCTGGGTTGTGGGCACATTCTCCCAGCCAGCCAAGAAGGAGGTTGCTGGGGCTTTCACTCAGGCCTGGGAGGAGGCTTTGCTTTTGCTCATGGGCTTGTCTTACTTTTCCCGAGAGTCCACCAAGGCAAACACACAGCCCAGGAGCTCAGGCTGCTGGCTGCCTTGAGATGATGTCTAATCAGTGTCATTAGCTAATATCCAGAGCTGCTGGAAGACAACAGCCGCTTTGGAAGCACACATTCAAGGAGATGGGGCTCTCTGCTGTGCTGTTACAATCACAGAATCATTTTGGTTGGAAAACACCGCTGAGATCAAGTCCAACCACAAACCCAACACTGACACTAAACCATGTCCCTAAGTGCCACATCTACATGGTTTTGGCTATCCTAAAATGCAGCAGGATCTGCCATCCTCTCAGTGGTTATCATGCTGCTGTTCACCTGCCCCAAGAGCCTTTCACTGCCCCTGCGCTTGCTGTTCGTGGAAGATCGCTGCTGGGTTTTCTCTGTGATGAGCTGAAAACACAGCCCTTTGTGGCTTTCTAACAGGGATCGTTTCACTGAATGCAGCAACTCTTTAGTAGTCAAGATTTGAACCACATAACATTTCAATTCCAAGTGGTTTTTGACTGAAAATTGGCAAAGAGAATGCACAAATATTTCAGATGGAAGTGAAAGGGTATTAGCCCTGAATAAACCTGTTCATCTGTAGAGAGTTGCTCAGCTGCCTGTGACCAGCCAGGGTGACAAAGCACATTTCTGCAGGAAAAGTAAGACTTGGAGGCACATAGCAAACAGCAGCAGGCTATGGCCGACTATAATAAACATACCCACAGAATGAGCGAATTTAAAAAAATTATGTTCTTTGCCAGGTTTATAAGATGACTTTGCTGTTTTAATGAATAGTGCCTCTTAATTACATTTTGGTACTTCTCTCATCACAGTGACAACAGGGGAAGCTTTTTTGAGATTAAAAAGTTGGTAGTAAACCACAAGGTGCATTATTATATGTTATTTTGAGTTATGAAACCCATGGTAAGGAATTAATTTGTTTCCAAAGCAGAGGATTATTTGAGACTCATTGGAAGCAGGCACAGGCATTTCTATCTGCTTGTTGTCACAGCAGGACAGAGCAGCAGTCTGCAGTGGGTTGAGTCAGGATGTGGATTTAATCCATTTAGCTCTCTGGCTAAATCCAAGATTCCTGGCGGGGACCCTGACTGTGAATGGAGTCACAGCAGAGCCCAGTGCCTCCTACCACGAGTCACTTGTCACAAAATCAACATCTTCAGGAATCCCACTGCAAACACTCCACTGCTGGGTGCAGTGGGAACCCCTCAACTCAGCGGTAGAGTCCACTACAAGCCAAGAAGTTAAAAGAGAATGGGAGGGGGAAATAAAGCTAAAATATGAGTCAAACCAAAGAGGGCACCTGCTTGTAGGAATTCCTTGAAGAACAGCAGTGGGATTAGTTGGTGTGCAGCACTTCTCCTCATTGCTGCAAGACTTGAGCAAGTGAGTCTGGTCAGGGTTGGGTGCTACTCCTCTAGGGACAGAGGCTGGATGAGGGGACACCGTGAGCCGGGATCCTGTGCTCCTCACGCTGAGCCCCTCGGCTCCCACCATGGCAGTGCCACCTTCCCTGATCATACATGTTAGGTGTCGGAATCTGTGGGTATTGGTGATTCCGAGATTGTAGAAAGTCTCTGTCTTTCTGCCCCGCTGCCAAAGAAGAAGCCATAATTCATCTGTGCTGTTTTCAAGGCTGTTTATTCTGTTTATCTCTAACATGTTCTGCTGTCCTGCCGCAGCTCTGTCCTGCAGGGCAGCGTGTGGGGCTCTGCCCTCAGTGGGATGTTACAAACATTAAATACCAGAAACTACCTGTGCTATATTTACAATAATGTGCCAATATCTATCATCTACGTTAAACAGTGTGTCCCCAGCCTAAACCAATAGAAAAATGCCAACACCACAGTGAAACATGGAGGGCATGAAGAAGGAGGAAAAGGACAAGACACACCCAATTCCTCCATCTTGTCCCCTCTGAACCCCTAATCTAGAATCCTAAAATTTTACTTTTGCACCCGTGCCACACTTAATTATTACTCTTATCAAACACTCAAATCTTGTAATTCATCCTGTAAGATTGAAAACTCCTCTCCATGGACAGAGATCACAGACAGTGTCTCTCGGGGCTCTGTCCGGGGGGGTTCCTGACCCCTGCCAGGGTCCCAGACCTGCCAGGGCAGCCAGAGGGAAGCCCTGGATTCCCACAGTTAGGGAGTATTTAGGGAGAATTTCTTCGCAGAAAGGGTGATTAGGCATTGGAACGAGCTGCCCAGGGAGACGGCGGAGTCATTTTCCCTGAACGCGGCTCTCAGTGTTCTGTTCTGTCACAGGCTGGACTCGACGACCTCAGAGGTCTTTCCCAACTGAAGTGATTGTGTGATTAGAAAAAAGCCCCGTGTTTCACCCAAAAGCCCGCACCCCAGATGCGCTTCTGGCTGGACGCCACACACCACCGGAAAAAAAAAAAAAAAAAAGTGGGGTGGTTTTTTTGCTTGTTTTGGGGTCTTTTTTTGTGGTTTTTCGTTTGTTTGTTTGTTGTTTTGTGGTTTTTTGGGGGCTTTTTTTGCCCCAAACCCCAGCGCCCCCTCGCCGCTCCCGGCCTCCCCTCACCTCCCTCACGGCCACACGCGCGCGCGCCGCGGGAGGCGCGGCCGCCTCCGGCCAATGGGCGGCGCGGGCGGGGCGGGGCGGGGCGGGGCCAATGCGGGGCGGGGCGGGCGGCGCGAGCGGCGGCGGCGCTGAGGGGCGGGCGGGACCCGGCGGGACCCGGCGGGACGCGGCGGCAGCAGGTGAGTGGCACCGGGCACCGCGAGCCCCCCGCGAACGGGAGACCCCCGCGCCGCGAACCCCCCGGCAGCCGGCAACGAGTGGTCCGCGGGGACGGTCCACGGGCAGCGTCCCGGCGGCGGTGGAGGGGACGCGGGTGGGATCCAGGCGGCCGCCGCATCCCCCGAGCTGCGGGAGTCGCATCCGGAGATGCGCCCGGCAGCTGCAGCTCCGGAGGTGATGGTTTTACCGGGCTGAAAAATAAATGGGGGAAAATAAAATGCTTCTGAAAGCCGGGATTTTGAGTTTGACCGGTGCCAGCCATCTGTCGCCCTTTTCTCGAGGGGCAGAGAAGCAGGTAAGAAGTGCGGTGAGCTCCGTGCAGGTTTGTCACGGCTTCCTAACCCTCCTTGCTGCGCCTGGGATCAGCCTGAGCTCCTCAAAGTTTGGGTTTTCTCGTGGGTCGGTGCCGTGGCCTGAGCTGTGCTGCCCTGGCCGGGTGTCGGAGCACGCCCCTGGCAGCCAGGCTGGCGTGAGAGGGGCTTTTCTTCTTCTCTGCTTACCTTGGCTCTGAGGGACAATAACCTGCAGCTCCCAACGGCCTGTGTGCTGTGAACGAGGAAAACTGCTGATCCTGCAGTGATACCACTTTCTTCAGCTGCTCTGACGGAGGTAAAATTACCGCTCTGTTGTAGTTGTAACTTAATGGAAAAGGTTTTGTTTAGTAGCAAGCTGTTGCTTTTCTGTTTACAGTAGTCTGCAATTCCACATTAATCTTCCCATCATGTGTTAACTTCCTCCCTGAGAGGCATCTCTGGCAGCTTCAGTTTGTTCTGGAGTTTGACATGGGATGGCTTTGAAGTGTTGCTTTCGAAACTGGATAAGGCAACAGAGAACCGCTATCTCAGTTGCTTGAAGAGAAAAAGCAAAGCCAGCGTGCTGGGGCTGTGCTGCAGCCTGTCCTGTGCATGGTTTGCTGTGAGCCCTGTGCTTGGGCTGGGGTGCCTGGTGTGAATGGGATCAAACTCCAGGCAGAGCAATAAATTTGCTTTCCTGGGTTTGCTCCCTTGGCTTTTGCTTGGAGAAGGTCAGATCTTAGCAACCAGGAGCATAAGCACCACGCTCTTATCATTCCAGCAAGGAGTTCAGGCATGTCATGGGTTGATATGGTCTGAAGGCTGGGCTTTAAGTCACAATGGGTGCCAGGCCACTGGGTCCCAACTGATTTCTTTCCTTGAGGGAAGCTGTGTTGGCTGGTGTGAAGTTCCTTCTGTCTGGAGCTGTCCCCAGCTATTTCTCCAAGAGTTTGGGATGGCTCTTATGGGTTGGAGTAGGGTATGTGTGAGTGCTCCCAGGACAGCTCCTGGTTCGGGGAAGGTGGGCAGAGCTGCAAGAGGACCTCACCTGTCCTGGCATTGCCTCAGAGCACTGAGCTTCCCTTTCACACAGCCAGAAGGTGCTGTACTTCTGCCATGACTTTCAAAGCCAGTACTGCTGCTCTGTGCTCTCTAATTAATGTGTTCATTAAACCCTAAATGTCTTTGCTTGATACAATTAATTGTCCTTGCACTAGCTAGACTTTCAAGGCCAAGCTTTTCTTTGGCTGGGAAGGTTGTGGGATTTCCCTTCCCCTCCTGGGCTCTTGTGGGGTGGCTGCAGTAGGAATGTGCTCAGCCTGCAGCAGAGGGGATGTCTGGAAGGATGTCACAGTGTTCTCTTTGCTGGAGCAAGAAGCACTATTTAGGCAGTCGTCACGACAAACCTTCTGTGTTTCAGACTTTGGCTGGGTGTGAAGAGGTGACACTGTGCTGTGTCACTGTGCTTTAGCCAAGGCTCTGCTTGCAGAGTGGAGCATCTCTTTTTGCTGATATTTGTTCCCTGAAGTTACTGAAGGATGTTTTAACCCTGTATTTGTGCCACTTTCTGATGAACTGTGGAAAGAACAGTTCTGTCTGAAAGCCAAATCTTCTCTTCAATGTCAGTGCTGACCTTAGAAGAGCCTTTATAGGGTCATTGTTACCTAAGGACAGGGGAAGAGAAACTTCTTTTCTAAGAGGCTTCAAGAAAAGGCTGAGGTTGCTGGATGGCTTCTTGCATGTTGGCTTTGTTCTCCAGTGGAGGTATCTGCCTGGCCGAGGGGCAGAGAGGATAAATCCTGGCACACCAAGCTAGTGGAGAAGGGATGTGTGTTGGTGAAGAGCTCGCTGTGAGGATTTTGTCAGTGCTGGAGCTGTGGAAGGCAGTTTGGTAGGATGAGAAATCAATTTATGCAGTTAGTCTGCTTTGGGACGATGCCTGGAGAGAGGATAGCCTTTGGTGCCCTAAAGCACAGGTGGATGATGGGCAGGTGCACTGTTGATGGGTCTGCTCAGCTGCTCAAAGCCCTGACAAATGCTGGGTAGGGGAGGCAGGTTCTGCCTGTGTGAGAGGTTTCCCTCGGTTCCAGGGCCCTCTGGGGATGCTGAGTGAAGCAACACAAGTAGGTGAAATGGTTTGTGTGGAGTCAGCAGCAGAGCCCAGCTTTGGGCAACATCAGGCCATGGCAGGAGCTCTCCTGAATAGGAAGGAGAATGGGGAAATACGATTTTTGGGTGGGCTTTTACCTCTGACTTGGAGTGGGGGGAGACTTCTCCTGCACAGCCTCTGGCAGGGGCTTTCTGCTACTTTCTGCTGCAGCTCGGCAGGTGGAGAGGGAGGCTCAGGAAGCTGAGCCATCCCTTTGCTGAGAAAGAGCAAGGAAGCAAGTTACCCCTTCATCTTTGGGATGAAAGCAAGGCCTGAGCTGTCAGCCTAAAAGCCAAGTACAGAGTTGGTATGAGATAAAATGTTCTTGGCTTGTGTCTTAAACTGCAGCAAAGCAGAACCCTCTGAGGTCAACCAGGTATTCAGTAACCCTTGTGAAAATTCTTCCTTTTATGTCTTTGTCTTCATTGTTGCTCCTCTGATTTTCAATATTTGTTTTCCATTTTTTTCGGGGTTGGGGGGCATGTGATGTCACTTGCTTTAAGAAGCAAACATCCAGCATGGAGGAAGGTGACCCAGACACCGAAGATATGTGGTTGGAAAAGGAATGCGTGTGGCTGGCTGTGGGAATGATTGAAGTGTGCAAAGCAATTGTTGACATAATGCAGTCATCGAGGCAGGTCTGAAGATTGGTTAGGGATATTTGTCATGGATAAAGTGTCAGGTACAGCTGGTAAATGAATGATACCAAAAAAATGCCAGGTAGTCACGCATGTCATTTTAATTAAGACACTGGTTAAGCTTAGCATGGTTGGAGAAAAGTGTCAGAAACCTTCTAAAGAGAACAGATCCTAAGAACTGATAAACTGGAGAAGGATACTAATCTGAAAGATGGTGTGGTGGGAAGGAGCCACAGTGATTTTCATCTATGAGTGGGAGGGTGGCTGTTGATTTGTGGTGGTGGGTGAGGTGTGAGTACATGTGTTCCAGCCCTTCAGAAACAGGGCTGGTTCTCAGGCTTGTGTATTTGGCCACAGGTGGTGACTTTACAAAGTCCTTAATCACAGAAAAAGATTTTATAGAGACTGTGTCATTGATGCTGAGATTCAGTCAAGATCTGCAGAACTTGCAGTTCTAACTTACTTAGGAATTTGCAGCCTGAACTTGTTGGTCACTTCTACTGGTTTAAGTTTTTAGAAAGATTTTCATGTTTCATTGCACTCTTCAGTTTTATTACATATTTTATATATTCATACCTATTTTATATGTTAAATATTCACTTATATCCATATCACTTGTGCCAAAAATATAAAAAAATTATATTTTTGGCACAAGTGATATGGATATAAGCAGAGGAAGAAGCACAAATGTCATATCTGTCAAGTACCTGACGCCAGAGAGATTGTGTTTGCTGTTTTCAGGTGCTGGTGTCCCTGGATGGGGAAGTTCTCCTGAAAGCCCAAACTCTTGTGATGACACAGCTTCTCTGTGGGCTGAGGCTGGCAGCTGAAAGGGAGGGCTGTCCCATGGCAGCTGGGAGCTTCATATCCCACAAAGCTGCTGGTTTAGGGAGTGAACCTGGCTGAGTATGAACCCTTGTATTTTATTTCTTGATGGCACCCAGTGCATGAGCTGAGTCATGCTTTGTGCATAAGGTGTGGTTTGTTGAGGGCTTATTTCTTTTGGATTGCTGCCCTGGGAAGGCATTAATTTTGGGTGAGTACAGCTGAAATAGTTGTAGTTGTTTTTGCTAGAGTCTGTGTGGGATTAATTTAGGCTGCTTGTGTCTGGGGTGATTTCAGTGTTTCTGCAGAGTGGTGGCTGTGAAATGTTGTGATGAATTCTTCAGTATTGTTCAGAGAATTGATGGTGAAGTTGTTAGCTATTTAACAGTGACTGCTCTAATTATTCTGGTGTGAGTGTAAACAGCAAGGCTGGAGCAGCACTTGAATATGTGTCTTTCTGAGATGCAGACATGCTTCTCCTTTCTCCTGTTCCCAGGCTGTAGTCTCTGTGTTTGCCTTGGACAGGCAGAAAAGCCATGCAAATCCAGCTTTCCTTTCTGCTGGTCCTGGTGCTGAGTGGCAACTGCTTCCCTGAGTGCAGTGGAGCCAAATTCACGGCCTCACTTTTTTTGCTGCCTTCTGCAATTCCCTGTCTCCAGTGGTTTCCACTCACTCACAGCAGTATGAGTGAGGACTGTCCTTTTTAGAGCTGGGATGTTGGTGGGAGTCCTTGCTGCAGAGCAGAGGGGCCTGTATTGAGCCCAGAGCTCTGTGCCAAGGTGGAAGAGAGCAGATCCCTGAAGTCTGCAGTTCCTGTGCAACATCCCGTGAATATTTTTGGGGTGTGCTGATTGTTTTTCTCAGCCAAGTAGCACTGTGATTTTGTGACCTTGTGAGGACAGAGCATTGAGTGCTGGGGAAACCCAGACTTTCTGAGGATGTGTTAGTGTTGTATTTGTGACTGATTGGGACTGAGGTGAGAGTGTGAATCAGTGGTCCCAAGGGATGTGAGATCACCCTACCCTGCTGACCTGGGCTGTGGTGCCTGTGTGTGACAGTTCAGTGCTGTGCTGGAGCACTGCTCCCAGTCAGGCGCTGCTCTTCTCCTCCTGCTGTTCCTCAGCCGTGCCTCTGCTGCAGAGATTGGTCACAATTCTGTGAGTGAGCAGTCTTGTGAGTGCAGCAGAGCTGGGACCACCCACTCCATAGTTTGTCTTGGTTTTGCTTTGCTTTTGTAGAGTGTATTTGTTAACTCAAAGACTGTTTTGCTATCATGAGACTTTATCGTGAGTGCCTGTCTCTTCTTCCCTCTCCCACTCCCAGCAGTAGTTCAGATTTCCATTCTACAGAACAGAAGTGAGTCCTAAACCCCCAAAAGTGTTGCTGAGGATGGATTTGCTATTTGTACACAAATAACATGGGCACAGCCCTCTGAAACCCATGGTTGGAGGCTGTTGCCTCTACAGTAGATAAAGCTGAAAGAATTGGGCAACAGTAGCAAAAAAAAAAGAGCCAGCACAGCCTTTGCAGAGTAGTGTGTGCATGTGTGTACCTACCTGAGGCTGCTCTAATTATCACAGCTCCCCTGCTGTCCTGTTGTTGAGTCCAGCTCTGTCAAAGTTACTCTCAACTACCTCCTGCTTTTGTTCTTACTCACCATGGTATTGGCAGCACACAGGTACTGCCAGAGTTTTTCTCCTGCCCCTGGACCTCCTCATGTGCTGGATGCTGCTGGTGGCCTTAGTCGCTCTGCTGCTCTAACGTGGTGTCTCAGAGAGAATTTGGGATGCTCAAAGGGACCCCTGCCTAGAAGAGGGTCTGTAGCTGTTGCTTCATGCTGGGTATCTGCTATCAGACCCTCCCTCCCCCTCATTCCAGTCCAGCCCATGGAGTCCTGACTGTTTGTGGACAAGGAGCTGAAAGATGTATGAGCTGCCTCCTCATTAGGAGCCCGGCAGGGATGTGATCTGAGCATGAACCACAGCTCCACTGGGGAAGGAGGCTTCATTCCTGCAGTGTGTGAGCAGTGCTTGATGGTGGCATGAAAGAAAAAGGATGAATTTGCCCCTCAGTGAGTTGAGTGCTGCCTTGGAGAAGTGTGTTCTATTGCTTCAGAGCTTCCTCCCCTGTCTTTTGCCAGTGCTTACAGGTCAGTGTGGAAAACTGGGAGGGAAGGAGAGAGAACTGGGTTTGGATACTGGTGATGTATGGAAGGTGGTTAACCCTATGCCAAAGAAATGAAAGTACTTGAAAGGCAGGAGGACCTGCTGCAGTGTTCCTATGACAAATTATTGCAGTACACATGTGGAAGCCAACCACTTAAATGAGTCAAGTCTTAATTTTGACACTTCCCAACACCTGGTTTTGGAAATGCTGTCTGGGCAGCGCTGGTCTGGGATACTATTTGTGCTGGAACCAAGGGTTTGGGTCTGCTTGCTAATGGTATTCAAGTGGCAGTATGAGGACAGGAAAGTCATCTGCTGACCTCTCACTGATGAGGCACTTTGATGCTGAAATCTGGACTGACCTTTCTGTGGCTGTCAGGCAGCTTGACTGACAAAGGTTAATGATGTCTGAGGCTAGCAGGCAGAGTGTAAAACAGACCTGAGATGAGACTTTCAGCCCTTCTGTGTCAGCACCTCATCTCCAGGCTGAAAGATGGGGCTGGAAAAGTGAAAGATGTCCAAGTGGAGGTTGTTGGGCCAGTCCTTACTGAGTACAGGGGGAAAAGGAAAGTGTCCCCTCAGGGCTGGGGGATGAACATGGGGTTACTGCATGAGCAGGGCGTGATTTCTTATAACTGTGAGAACAAGGTCCTCTGGCTCAGCTTGTCCTGTGGTAGTAGTGGGCACAAATTTCAGTGTTCTCATCTGTGTTACTAACGTGCAGTTCCAGGTTAGAGAGATCAGACATCTCTTCCAGGGTGCTGTGTCCTTTCTCATGCAGTTTGATGTGAGCAGTGTTTGTAATTTGCCTTGAGGAATGGTGAGAAGGCATGCTTTATTCATAGCAATTGCTGGGAGTCCATTCCTTAATGCTAGACAAGATTGATTTAAGTCTGAATGCAGAATGGAACTGCTATTTTTGGTTAATTTTCAGAATTTGCTGTTTCCAAGGAGCTGTAAAGTGTCTGTACTCCACCTGAATGCCACTGGATCTGTCTTCCATGCAGAATGATTATCAGAGATGCAAGAGGACAATATGAGATTGTCCCACATGTGGGAACTGATTCTCAGCCACCAGAAAGAGCAAAACCAATACAGCTTTCCTTGTGCTCATCCAAACATCTGCCTGCTTGCCTCACTGTTTATTGTGTTAAGAGCATAAACTTCACAGCAGGGACCAGCATTTTCTCTGTGCAGCATCAGGCCCAGGTGATAACACTGTCTGAAGTGCCACAGTAATGGAAAATAAGCCTCCAGATCCGAGTCAAAAAATGTCAGATGCTCTGGGGATGCACAGAGCATTCTGTTACCTAAAGAGATGTTTTCTGTTTGACTCCAAAAGCAGCATGTTACTGGGCTGCCTTTGGTTCAGTGCCTGCCCAGAACCCCAGGGGAAGCCCCCTCCCCTCTCCTCATCCCCAGGGAGGTCCCTGGCTCTCCCTGCTCTCCCTTGCCTGCTCCATGCCCAGCTGCACCAGCCTCCTGCTGCAGTGCCAAGGTATTCGTGGGGTTTTGCTGTGAGCTGGATAAAACCACCTGGATTCATTGAGCTTGTTTTGTGGTTACTGCAAAGTGCTGAGAGTCTCATTTCAGTAAGGCCCTGTGGAGGAAATGAAATCCAGAGTCTTTAATATTCCATGCTCTTTAGGTATGAATAAATTTTTCCTTGCCCTGAAATCATCTCTTGCTGTGAAATCCATTCCACTCTCTTTGTCTAAGACAATCAATCTCCTTCCTTTCCTCTCTCCTCCCATGCCCCAGCTTTTATTAACCTAGAAATGTGCTGACATTTCACCATCAAACTGGTTAGGGAGCTCTGCAGAGTATTTTTGCAAGCTGTCAGTGTAGCTGCCTACAAAAGAAGGGGAAGATGGCTCAGAGTTGCTCATCTCCTGGGGAATTTGGTTTTCCTAGCTGATGGCTTTCTGCAAAAGTGTCTGACAGCCCTGTCTATGTCATGGTCTATCTGTTCCATTCAAAAGGAAGAACATCACTGTGTTTCAATGCATTTATTTTGGCAGTGCTCCCTCCTGTAGCAATCCCTGTCCCGCCATGCAGGTGTCTGGAGCTGTCCCTTCCACTGCCATCTCCTGTGGGTCACTCAGTGCCTCTACAGTTGTTCTGCTGTCCTGGCAAGAAGCCTGTGCCTCACACTGAACCCCTTCCTGCTGCACTGCCTGGGAGGCTGAGTTGTCCCACACTGGAGTTGTTCAGTTCTCTGCAGTAACCTGGGCTGGTGGCAGCTGTGGCTCCTGAGGGGCCTGGGTGAAGCCCCTGTGCTTTCCTGGAGCAGGTACAGGTGTCTGCACTCTTTGGGATGGACTGAGCTGAAGCTTGTTTGGACCTGACACTTGAAGCAAAGTCATCCCAGCCACTCCTTTTTTGCTGGCATTGAGAAACACCATTTCCAGCAGCAACTTGGCTATTCCAAAGTCCTTGACCTCCTCTGAACCTCTCTGTGGCCCTGGCATCTCCCAGACTCAGCAGTGCTGGTAGTTGGGAAGAGTGAGACAAACACCATCAGCTCTCCTCATGTCTTGCAGCCTCGCAGTGCCTGGCTCTGCTGCCCTGCACAGCCCCATGCCCTGGCTGGACAGCCCTGTGGGGAGTCACCAGAGCCAAAGGATTTGGGGGATCTGCTGAGCAGCTCCTGGAGGCAGGCAGGAAGCCAAGAGCTGGAGCACAGGCTGCTGAGCTGGAGAGGCTGGGAAAGCCTGTCCAGAAGGGACTCTGAAGGTGCTCTGAGGTCACTGTTAAATCACAGCCACATCATCACATAGTTGGGAACTGACCTGCAAAACCTGGAGCCTTAAAGGATGTGACAGGGAAAGGAATACAACACCCCTGAGATGTGCCCCTGGGCTCTGTGGCCTTGGGAACCCACACCCTCCTTGCCTTGCTCCTCTGCACAGCTGGGACTGCTGGAACACTGCTGGATGTCACTGGGACCAGCTGAAGGTAGTCAGGGACTCAGAGAAGCAAAGCAGCTCCTTTACTTGGGAAGCTGCAATGGGAACACCTCCTAGGCACTGGGGAGGGTGGTGCTGATGCTGATGAAAGCAGATTCCTGACATTAATACCAGATGGAATGCAGCTGCTCCTGTGAGAAGCTGGAAGCCTTTGGGTTCCCCATACCTCTCACAGGTGCTGGGGAGCAGCTGCTCCTTCCATGGTGCCAGGCAGGTCCTACATCCAGCTCTGCAGTGTGTCAAACCAAACATCTCTGCTGATTGGGCTGGGCAGAGTCTCCTGTCAAATTATTTCTTTTGGCTATGATTTTTTCTGCTTTGGAAACTTATTTTCTAGTCTTTTGAGACCACCTCCCAGAAAGCATGGGAATTGTAAGTATTTAGATATGTAATAATGATGTAATTAAAATTTTAATTTTATTTTTCTTGTTTGAGTGTAATTCATTTGATTTAAAGGGTGGTAGTAGCTAATTGGTTTCTGGGCCAGACTTGCACAGGCAGCCGAGGGGGAGGGACTGCAAATGAGTCTAGCCAGGAAATTGCACATTTAAATATAGTTCTTGGTAGGGTCAGCAAACACCCAAGGGACAAATTAAGAGTAAAATTTCTACTGTAATGTGTTCATTTAGCTGCAGGCATAATCTTAAGGAAAACAAGGAAGCTTGGGAGTGAGAGGAGCAAATTTCAGGGTAGATGTCCCTTCTGCAGTGTATTTGTGTGCTGCTGCAGGTCTCTAATAGGTAAGTGCATCCTTCTCCTGGCTCTGGGCTGTCTGCTATGTTGGCTGATCCTAAGAAGAAACGACTGAAGGGATTTTTGAGTTTGTGGGTGTTAGTGGCTTCACTGGAGAATGGGAATCCATAGTTCACACAATGCTGTGGGGCTGCTACTGCTGTGAGCAGCTTTGGCACAGATCTCCTGGATCACACTATGGGAGGGAGATGGGACCAGCCACCACCTCGTTCCTTGGGTTAATGGGGAACAGCTTTGGGTTAGTGGGGAAGGCTGCTGCCTTCTTCCCAAGCAGCCATCCCATGCCTGGGATGGGGCATCCCCTCCCATGGGTTCTGACCTGTTTCTCTGAACAGACATTCAGGAATGTGAATGGAGTCTGTGGCATGAGATGGACTCAGCCTGGGGGAAAAAAAATAAAGAATTCAGGGATTCGAAGCACTGGGATTGTCCCTTTGGAAATCTGCAGCCTTGTGTTTTTCCTGTTGGGACCCGTGGCCCTGTCACAGATGGACAAGGTCATTGTCCCTGCTGGGGACGTGTGTGAGGAGAGCAGTGAGGAGTGAGCAGCCGAAGCCCAGGATGAAGGACATGGAGCACATCTGGAGTAACTCCTGGCTGAGAGCCAGCACTGCTCTCAGGTTTGACTAACAACATTAATTTTCCAGCCCTGCTTATTTCTTGATTCAGGCACAGCTCAGAGCACATGCAGCAGAGCTCACCTACTCCCTGGTGGCACTTAAAGAACAGTCTGAGTTAGTCCTTGGCAATTGTAACTTCCCTTGAAGGCTAAGTTAAAGAAATGTGGCTGGTGATGGGAGATGCAGAAGAGCAGCTTGTTTTATGTTTCCCAGGACCTCAGACCCAGCTCTTGGTGCTTCCCCTTTCATTTTGACTGTGTCCCCAGGGGAAGGCCACGTGTTCAGGGGGGAGAGGCAGAGCTGGTTGGGAACGAAGCCTGATCCCACATCCCTCTCCTCTCTGGAGAGCTGCAGAGCTGTTCTCTCTAGCTGAATAAGATTCCACAAAAGCTGGGGATCATTCCACCTGACTTGCAGGTGACACTTGGAGGGAGAGCTTCCTGACAGGTCTGCAGGTGTGACAAACTGCATTGTGCATCACTTGTTTTGTATATTCTAATAAAATTGTTATTAATTGGTTTTTTTTATATCCTATTAACCTGTTTTTATCTCAACTCACAAATTTTACATTTTTTCCCCTCAGTTCTCTCCCCCATTCTTGGAGAGGGATCTGTAAGCAAGCAGCTGTGTGGTGTTTACCTGTCTGCCAAGTTAAACTACAACATTTAAGCTCTATTTTTAAAGCCTGCTTTGATTCTAAGCTCTTTGAGCCAAAGCTTGCCTTTCTTAAAGCATCAAGCACAGTGGGGCACTGAGCTCTCCATTAATTGATGCTGTTGCCAGGCTATTGAAAAGTTGTAATAATGTGGCCAAATTTTCAAGTGTGGTCTAGGCTTTCTGCCTGGATGTCGAAAAGGGAAAGCTAATTACAGTGTGAACCGAGGAGCACAGGCTGGATGGAAGGAAATGTCATTAAGGTTCTCCTCAGGTGCCAGGTCAGCCCGTGTCAAATCACAGCTGCCTCAACCTCTAAATTTCTTCCTCCTTCCTTTAAATTATTACCAAGTGATTTCTTGCAAGTGTAACCACCTTTTATAACAAAAGAATGAAAACTGGCTGTTTCCTTCAAATACAAACAGTAGAGGCTGGGCTGGGGCTGCAGAAGCAAATAGAAGAGGTCATTTTCTAACCTGGCCCTGTGGCAGTGTGCAGAGTGCCTGTGCTGGCTTCCTGCTGACCCTGGGCTGTGGTCACTGGGGGGTGTGTGGTTTATCCCCTCTGACACCCTGTGGAATTGGTGTTGGGATGCCTGAACTCCCCTGTTTGTCTGGCAGGTGTGGCACAAATTCTGCTTCCTGAGCAGTGCTTGTCATGCTGCAGAGCTCAATTCTCTACAGTGTTGTGGAGACTGAAAAAATAGCTTCAGAAGGCTTGTAGACAAATTCAGAGATGTTCTGTCAGGGCTCCCTGAGCAACTGCTTGAAGCCAGGAGGTGCTGTCAGGAGGCCAAACTTTAAACTTTTCCTCATTATCATAACTATTTTTAAGCTCTTAGTTTCTGCAGCAGCACTCCTCCCAACATCCACTGCTGGCCACTGTTAGAGACAGAAATCAGGGCAGGGTGGATACATGGCTTGACTCAGTGTGGCTTTTCCTATAAATGATCTGCTGGTTTGTTTTCTAGGAGCTCTTGACCTGCATCTCAAACTTGGTGCTGGTACAGGAACAGCAGTCACAGCTCCATAATGCAATTGTGGGGAAAGCTTCATCTCTTGCAGCTCCCTCTCAGCATGGAAAGTCTTGGTGTCAGCTTGAGCTAGGTAGGACTATAACCATGTAAATCAGAGCTTTTTGTAAAAAAATATATTTATTTAATCTGTTTTCCTTCTGAAATGAGACCCTGTGTGAAGCTCAAGCTGGATACCTGCTGTGTGTCTCTGTCTTACCAGTCCTGTCTCTCACTCTGCAGTCCATCAGCTTCTGGAGCCTTTGTCCTCCTGGACTCAAGTGCCCTGCAGTGATTAATTAGGGCTCCAAGGATTTGTTACAAGTTCTCAAGGAAATGGATGTCCAGGTAGAGGGGGAAGATGTTATGGTGAGGGAAAAGTGAGGGGCTCCAGTCATTACTTCTGCTCATACCAGGACAAGGTGGCTCATGCTGCTTCTCTCACCTTCAGTCTCTTTGCTGCCATCATTCTGGTGCCATTCTTTCCCTTTTTCTGCCCTTGATCCTTGGTCCTGGAGAATCCTTGTCCTGTGACCACTTCTGAGCAGGGACTGCTCTGATTCAGGGCTACACTGCTGGGAGAGCACTGCTGGCCAAATTTTGGGTTATTTGGAGAAGCAATGGACAGTGATGGGGTGTGTAAACACCAAGCCTCACAGCTACTGCGTGTTCTCTGTGCTGGAGCAGAGAGCTTGGGGACACCTTGGACTACAGGATGCAGGTAGGTTGCCTGACCACAAATTATACAGAAACCTGAATCCTAAGAGAGCTTAGAGCCCTTCACTGCACTGCCAGCAAGGCTCACTTGGCTCACTCACATGATGCCACATGGCCAAGCCATTGCTGCACTGATGGAGCTAGTGTCACTTTTCATCCCCTAGGATGGTCCACCTTGGACTGTGGTCCTGAGCCTTTCTGAGACTGTTTTTCCCTTTAAAATTTCACCTGGGACACAGAATTTGTAGTTCTTTCTTTACTACTTCATTGTTCTCCTGCAGTGTAGGGCCCTCTTGCCCAGAGGGAGGAAGATGCTATGGTTTGAAGTCAGGGTGAGCTGAAGAGTGCCAGATTAAGCACAAATTTATCTCCATGTCCCAGATCACAAACCATTGAAGGAGTTGGTGGGATGTTTGCATGTGGTTAAAGAGTGGGCAAATGCAGTCCAGCTCGAGTGCTGGCTAATAAAGAGTCTAGTACAGAAAATAAGATCCTCAGAGGAGATTTAATAATGGGGGAGAATAATTGTAAACTACTTCAGAATATTAACCAAGGCTGAATGCATCAAATTAGCTTAATGAAGCTGGGTGGTTGGGTTCTTTTTTTAATCAAACAGATGGGCAAAACATTATGCACAAAAAATGAGATCTGAATACAATGAACACATTTAATTAACAAATAAAAGACAGAGAAATGGTTTGTTTTTCAACTTGAGAAGTGAAAGCTTCTACTGCACCAAATACTCAAAAAAGAGGCTTAAATGTCATGGTGTCTTGAAAGACTCAGATACTTACAATTTTTATTTGCAACAGCTTGGGTGTTTGAGATAGGGGTCAGCCTGGGGCTGGCTGCACCTGCAGGCAGGTGAGCAGGTGTGGAGGCAGAGATGCATCACCAACCCCACCGTGCTGCAGAGCCACAGGCAATCCCTGGCTGCTGGTGTGGGCTGTCCCCAGGGGCACTGCAGGCTCAGAAGCAGTAATTTAAGCTCTGCTCCAAAACCTTTTCCCTGTGTGTCAGTGCTCACCTCTGTTCTGCAGAAGGCTCCTGGGTTAATCAGGTGTGAGGTCAGTGTCCTTAGTGTGGTGCTGGTCCGTGTCCTGAGTGTTCAGGAGACCTGTGGAGTGTTTCTCTGATGGTCTGTGCTGTGTCCTTGTGTGTGGAGCTGCTGCTGGCCCCAGTCAGGGAGAGCAGTCCCCACAGGGGTTTCACTGTCCTTGCAGCACCATTCCTGCTGGTGCCCAGTACAGACAAACTCCTCTCCTGTCTGTCTGACCGCTTTTACTGGGCTAGGAGACCTGGTGCAAATCAATGCCTTCCCTCTCCAGGCAGGAGACTCCTCTCCATCCAAACCTGCAGTGCTTATGTAAGTGTGAAATACAGAACTGTACTATCAGTCTTGCCAAGGCTGGGAGTGTTTGCTCTAGCCAATAAGCTGAACAAGCCATTGATATTTAGCCTATAATAATAACACCTTGTAGCTAAAGAGTGTGTTTTCCCCATTGGTGCATTACTCAGCCCTTTACTTTTGAGGCAGTGTTTAACAAAAGCAGAGACTTTCCCAGGCTGTGTTTAATTAAACACAGCTCAGAGATCTCTTCATTTCAGTGCTGTGATGGTGTTGCTCTGCAGTCTCATATCCAGGGCAGCTGGAAATGGAACTTGTGCTCTGCTAGTGCATGGGCTGGGCAGATCCCTGTCTCCTGCCCAGATGTGCCTCTCCAGATGTGCCCAGTGGTGTGGAAATCCCAGAGGGACTCACATTAGTAAAGAGCACAGGCTCCAGCTGCTTTGGAAGCTGAGCAGGGGCTTGGTCTGAGCTGTGTAGCCCATGCAAGTGGCAGCTCAGCCAACATGCTTTACACTGCAACTAAGATTTGAGGTGCTAATTTCTACCTGCTTCCTTTTTTTGGTTGCTCATGCAGCTATGGGAGCATTTTGAGTGCAATGGCCTGGTTATCACCAATCACATACAAAGTGAGGGCTTTAATTTGAAGGCTCCTCATTTCTGCCTTAGGAGTTACCCATGAGCAGATGGTGATATGCTCTGGTTTTGCTTATTCTTGCAGATTATTTGCCAGATAATTTTTCTGACTAATCCTTTGGCCCATAGACTGTTTATAAACCTGGAGTCAGGTTTCGGGTAAAAACACTTGTGTTTGCAAATTTTAAAATCTGTTCCTGTGCTGGCTTGCTGGTGTCACTGTGAGCAGGAGACTGTTTTCTGAGTGGCAAATGCCCTCTGCACCATGGGACAGAGGCAGCTCCTACAGAGGAACCTCCTTCCCAGTGACAGGATGGGAAGAACAATGTTCATGCCTTGTTTGGGGCTTATTTTAAAACATGATATGCTGAAATCCTAACCCCAGCATCAGTGCTGTCATACAGATTGACCTCCCCTGAGGTCACATTGCTGTTTCAGGTGGTGTGGTAAGGAGGCACTTCTGCTGCCACAGAGTTTGTGTCCTGTGCAGGTGATGCTGCATAACCACAGCAGAAATTGGGGGATTTGCCTGCATATGGCTGGGCAGGACACTGGTATCAGTAGTGGTGGGGGCACTGCAGCCACTGGCACAGCTCTCCCTGAAAAGTGCTAAAAAGCAGTGATATTTATTATTATTATTATTATTATTATTATTATTGGTGATACTCTATTATTATTGCTGTTGTTGTTACTATTATTGTTGTTATTGTTTCCCCCTCATCTCTTACCACCTCTACCTTTTAAAAAAATCAGTCCCTTGGCTGTCTCTGGAGAGCTGGCAGTGGTAACTGCCTGACTGATTTATTCTGGTGTTTTAACATTTACTGGATTTACATAACAGCCAAACTATCTGTTTCAGGAGTTTAATATAAACCCAGCTCTAGTGAGTCACATCCATTTTAGCAGTAATGCAAAGAGAGGCAGCTGGGGGAGTGAGGAGGTGACTCTTTCTGGGTTTCTGCATGGGATATATTTCAGGACTGGCTGCCTGAAATATCTCTGACACCTCATGGTTGAGTGATGCTGCCAGTTCTCCTCTGCCATCAGGGATTTGTTCTTAAACTTTGAAAGAGCAGTGGGTGCATCACATCAGTGCTTCCATTGCTGCTCCCAGTCTGGGGAGCTTTTCCAGAGCTCCCCAGGCCCTGCTGTGTGTCCTGGTACTCCACATCCCCCCTGTGTGTAAAATACCTTTCCATGTATGTGTGTGCTTGGAGGAGGGAGTGTAGCTATGGGAGCAGCAAGATGAGGCCTGTAGAGATTTGCTGTTTGCTTTTTTGAATTTAAAACCACGTAGCATTTGTTTGTGCCAGACTTTGTGGGTCTGGTCCCCAAGAGGTGCAGATCAGCACAGCAGCAAGTGGGGTACAGATGTGTGCCAGCATTTCCACCTGGGCTCTGGTGACCCATGTGCCACTTCTGGGGACAGTTTGAGTTGGCCCTGTGCCCTGGGCAGTCACTGTAAGTGTTGGATTTGTGGGGAATCCCTGCAGGGAGTCCCCCCAGCCCCTTCAGGGCTCTGGGGACTCAGCTGGCAGAGCCAAGTGAGCAGGGCTTGTTCCTTGGGGACAGCAGGAGTGAGAGCCACCAGGACAATTAACAGCAGGGGTTTCCCAAAGTGTGGTGTGTAACCTGTTTTATCAGGTCCTTTCCAGGCAGTAAAACTTTGGGATTTTCCTATAGTTGTATGAACACAGCAAATCTCCAGAGCAGGTCTGCCATGGGCAGCCTGTCCCCTCCTGCTCCAGAGGCTCCAGACAGTCACCTCTCTGCTGCTGGGGTTGTGATGTGGTCGAGGAAAGTGGGTCTCCAGCTTGAGTTTTCACTTCTGAAAATCCCAAGGAAGACCCAGCTGGGTTTGAACAGCCTGGTTTGTGCTGCTGCCTGGGTTTGAGGTCGACTGTTCAGCAAAGCAAGTGCTTCTCTTGCTGCTTATTTGAATTCTTGTCTTCAGAATGGAAAATAAATGCTGGCTGATGAGATCTATTACAGCACTAATTTTAGAGCATGCCAAACAGTAGGAAATTGTTTTCAATCTTCACTCTCATTTCTCCTTTATTTCACCCTTCCATTTGTGAAAATTGCCTTTGTCATTCTTCTAAGTGCCCAGTGATGTCCTGCTCACTGATATCTTCAGGCATTCTCCTTCCAGCCCTGTTTTCTGACATTCTTTGTTCACCCACTTGACATTGCAGTTAGAAGAGCTCTCTCCAGGGCTCAGGCAGCAGTGTTGGCACGATGCAGGCACTGAGTGCTCAGCCAGCTGGGGTGCAAGATGCCAGCAGAGCCCCCCGTGTGCTGTGGAGGCAGCACCACAGTGGAATTTCTTATCCTTGAGAGCCCAGGGCTTTGTAAGTCTTTCCAGCCCCACCCCAGCCTGCTTTCTCGATGAGCAAGAGGGAAAATATTAATTTCCCTCTCTTCTGTTGAAGAGTTTGAGAAGCAGTCCCAAAGCTTCAGTGTTTGTCCTTGGCATTAATGAATACCTGAGCCATTGCTCAAGAGGTTGGATGGGAATCAAAATGCTTCATCAGCACCAGAGGGAACAGTGGTTCACAAAGTCTGGATTTTAGGACGTGATTCCCTTCATAGATGGAAGGTCTCCCTGGTTTGAGAAGAGCTTGGATGCCTGGGGGTCTGCTCCGAAACCTCCGAGGCGACTGCAGACTCCAGTCCCTCCCTGAGCCCTGTCCTGGCTCGCAGCGCTTAGCAGAGCCTCACTCAGCTCCAGATTAAAGCTGGTGGCACAAGTCCAGTTGTTTCACCCTGTGGACTTTGCAGAGGCTCTCTGGAATACATTTCATGGTTTTGGCAACCACGTGTCCCTGGCAGCAGCTGCTGTGACCATCAGCACAGAGATTTGGTGCCTGCCCTGGAGGGCTTTGAAAATCTTCTCTCTCCTGCCCCTGGCTTCCTCACCCCTCCTGCTCCTTCACCCTCCTGTCATCCCTTGGCTGGCAGCTGCCAGTGGCTTTATCCCTCAAAAAGAGCTGTCTCTTGCCCTTTCTTGTGCTGGAGAAGGGTGAAAAACTCCCTACTCCTACCAATTACCATTCCATGCCTGTCCCAGGAGTGCTCCCAGCCCTGCAGCTGCTCAAGGTGTCAGTCCCCAGGAATTCAGCTGGTGAATGTCTTCATAACCTTTGTGAACACAGCTGAGATTAAACCCTTTACTGAGCTAAATGTGGTAACAGCTAATCCCCTGGAGACAGTCACCTGGGCCCTGCACGGCGAAAAGAGGCTTTGCTGCTCTGGTTAACTACCCTGGCAAGAACATTAACTCCTGGTTCTTTTTGGAAATGAAAAGCACCTCTCTAGGGAAGTTGAAGGGATTAGGTACCAGCTGCAATATAAAGGTAGGTTTTTTGCAACTTCCTGATAAATTTGTAGCTTAAAAGTCTGGTCAGCCCTGGTGGGATGGGTAATTTTGGCTGAGTACCTGGGCTGTGGTGGAGAGGAGACTGAGGCCAGTGTGGGGCATCCCTGGGAGGACAGTGGTGGTGAGCAGCTCTTGGTGCTGACTGCCTGTCCTGGGGTGTCTTCGGGGCTCTGGGGCTCACTGTCATAAATTAAGCCCTGTCAAACTGGCCAGCCCTCCACAAAGGGCTGAAGCTCATTTAAACCTTGCTAAGAGCCAAAGGACACTAACCTTTTCCAGCCACTTAAGGCAAATGCCAAAGGCCTTGGAGAGCATTCCAGCTGTTTCCACAACCCTGGTTTCCTGTGCTGGGGGGAGATCTGCACTAATTTCTTGATTATTACTTTTTAACACAACTCTTTGTTTCAAAAGCCTAATGTAGAAATTCTGTCTATGTGAAAAGCAAAGCTGCTATACTTCAGTGAAAGCACAGTTGGGCTGTGTTTCCAAGGTCAGGATTTTATCTTGGTGCTGGCTTCCATGAGGCTGCAGGCCCAGCTGTGCCCTGGCAGGAGTGCAGGCTGAGCAGTGAGCATCACATGTGACACTTGCTGAAGAGAGCTGTAGACAACCAGCCCGACTGACTGAAAGGATTAAAACAGGTGTATAAACACTGTCCATAAAATAAGGTAAGACTGAGAAAAGTTTAAATACTTCTATTAAGTATTCTTTGTTCAGAGCAAATTTGAATGCTCAAGCTACTTCCAAAATTCTGTTACCTTTCAACCTGTCTTTTTCCTACAGAATTTTCTATTTTAAGTAAATAGCACAGCGTTAGCTCAGAAAGGAAAAGATACAAGTGTCACTGTTCAAAGTTTGCTTTATTGGTTTGATATTTATGGGAGGCATTCAGGAAATGAGTAAACACTTGAAAGTATATGTATTATTTATTATTGTATCTGATTAATTACCACTTGAAACAGTTTGGTCGGTGCTATGGCCCTCTGCAGTCTTCACCAAGCAGTGCTTCAGCAGAGTCTAACGTGGCATTTGTCCCAGTTCAGTGTTTCAGGAGATGCAAGTGCTGCAGTGGGAGTTTGAGCAGTGGAAGGGGCTCTTGGTGCAGGCACCCGGGGAAGTGAGTGAGATCTGGGCCTGGGGGGTGCTTGGGGATGGCTCAGGCCCCCAGCTAGAGAACTTGCTGTTCCCAGTTTGTGGAGAAGCAGCAAGGTGGGGTCTGACCCTGTCTGATGAAGTGATGACAGTCAGGAGTTTAAACTTGGCTCCCAAGCATTGGGCTGCCAGCAGGGATTTCTGTAATGCTTCCTCACTGCTTCTACAGCAGTGGTTCCTCCTCCAGGCTGGAATAGAGAAGTACATGAAAAACCTGTGGCTCTTACCTGTCCCAGCCATGCAACTGGTTCTGAATCCACGGGCTCACAGGGCACACTCCAGCAACCTGCTGGCTCCACGTGCTCCCTGGACCCATTGTTAGATGTTACTGTATGTGAGACCATGCACCAACATCTCTATTCCTGCCCAGGTTCCTGAGCTGTGCCTGGAAAACCTCTTGGATTCATGCAAAGCACAGATCCCATCCAGCAGTGCTTCCTGAAGCAATACATGTCCTTAAGCATTTGCTTAGCTTTAGCAAGACTTAAGCATGTGAAGCATGTGTTGAGATACTCAGTTCTAATCTGCACATCTTGAAAAACAGTACGATAAAATCACAGTGGAAGGGGTGACAGGACTCCCTCTGCCTTCAGCAAAATAGATGTCATGCTCAGGTGCAATGGGAAGAATCCCCTCTCCCTTGCTGTCACCTTTTCCTCTGGCACTGGCCATCCCTGCAGGAATGTGCTCATTTAACCCTTCCACAGAAAAGGTTTGCAGAATGCTGCAATCAGAAAAGTTCCTTCATCGAGTCACTCCTCTGCAGGAGAGGAGTGAGTGGGCCTGGAGAGGAATGGAAGAGTCATAAGAGAGATGCATGAAAATGCTTTTTATGGAATGAATAAGTTTTGTTCCGGAGGCGGCAGCGTCGTGTTTAATTCTAATTTGGGGATTTTTGGGGAGCGCGTGATCAACGCCCAACGAGGGGTGCAGGATGCTGTTTCCAGCAGGTTGTCATTCCCCTGCTCCATCTACCTGTCAGCTTTTATGCAGAGACTTCTCACTCTGGATGCCATTAACCCATTTGTCACAGCACATCCCTGCAGCCTCTCCCTGGAGCCATTGGCACATGAGGCCCCATCCCATCCCTGCAGCTGCGGGGAGCCACTCTGGAGTTGTGCTGAGGCTCCTTTCTCTTGGCTGTACCTTTGCTGCACTGGTGGGCAGGAGCCTTCCTGTCCCAAGTCCATGTGTGGCTGTGCCTGGCCTCCCCAGCCCTGAGCTGGATGGTGTTCCATCCCCTCCAGGCTCACTCCAGCCAGCACATTGTGCTTTTCTTCACTTTGCACGTGCTCATCCCTGGCTCCCCTCTGTCCCTGGCATGGCTTCATCTCCCTGGAAAGGCCTGGCTCTTGCTGTACTGGCTCTTGCACAGCATTGTGCCCAGACTCTGCTGGATCAGGAAAGGTGTTGCTGGCACTGGGGCTCTGTTTTCTTTCATACTGGTAGTCCTACCCTTATAAAAAGGGCCATTAAGAGTTTTGTTTTGCTGCAGTATAAACTTCAGCCAAATCCTTCCTCTTATCCTGTTCCCTTAATGAAGAGTGTGTGTGTTAAATGCTGTGAGCCTGAGCAGAGAGTCTCATTGCAAAGTAAACAGCAGAGTGGGACTTGGGCAGGTCTTTTGTTACTGCTGTACAGGGCTTATGTTAATAACAGCTGCAGAGATTGAATCCAATCCCTCATGAGCTTTCCAAGAGTCTGATTAATCTGTTTAACAATGGATCTAGATTTTTGTTTTGATCTTTCCATAGGAGTTAAATTTTTTTCCCTCTCAGAGTAGCTGTGGATCATGTAAGCTCAGCAGTATTGTTTTCCTAATTGGCTTCAGGTTTATCTCTATCTATTGTGTTTAAGGCCTTACAAGATGCACCCATCACCACGGCATCAAAATGCTTCTTGTGCCAAAAAAACTGTGATAAAAACATAGATACTTGTGCACACACTTAATTTGGTCTGTTGGAAAGTGCAAAGACATTCTGATAGAGAATCAGGCATGATTGTATTCTCCAAAGAGTCACCTTTGCAAATTGTGCTTTTCTGCTCATGCTGGCTCTGGTCCATGTGCCATTGGAGAAAGATGTCTTTCCAATGAGCTTTGGGCCAGCCCCTGTACAAGCAGAATTTTGCATTTATATTGTTAATGGTTCATACTTGAGTGATGGCACTGGTGCTGTACACAGATAGGGTTGGTGACAGACCCTGACTCACTTATTGTCTAAAAATCAAGATGCAACCAATAGAGGAGAGAAGAGTGGGGAAGCAGGGGAAAGAGCACAAATTTTTAGCCAGGCAATTCTCCCCTGGGCAGACCACAAATGCTCTGGCCTGCTTTGACTTTCTGAAAATTACAGCAGCAGTATGGGGAAGCAGAACATTTAAAGTGAAGATGCAGATGTTGAAGGTAACAGGATTTAAAGACTGCATGGCACAAAATACAAGAAATGTTCCACTATTTATAGCAGAAGCTTTTTCCTCTCTTGATTCTACCTCTTATTGAATGCACTCAGTGTTTGCTTTTCATGTGTGAATGCTTGTAAAAATGGAGCTCCCTAAAGAGATCTGAAATGTTTATATGAGTTAATGACTTCTGAGAGCTCTGGTTGTCTAAAGCAGAGTGGCAGTGAAGTTGCCTTGGCTGCAGTCAGTGCCCCTCCATGGAGCAGATCCAGTGCCAGCAGTGGACCAGGATGGTGGTGGCTGCACAGAAGTCCCTCCTTGGGCAGCTCTCTCATTATTGATTTCACTAACATGCTTATGGTGGGATGGGAAGGAGCCTTCCCAGTGGCTGAGAAATCTGTGTGAACTCTGTAACCTCTGGGACTTGTGCAGGGTGAAATCCATAGCTCAAAATGGGGGGCTTGTAATTTATGGTCTTTATAAAGTGTTTTACCCTGGGTGTTTTCCTGCTGCTTCTTTGCTTCCCTCTCAATTGAGTGGCCAGGAAAGAGCTGTGGCATTGTGTTGCTGGTTGCCTTGGGGGCAGTCCTGCCTTGCCCATGGGCTGGGTGCAAACAGCTGAGGGGAAGGGTTTGCAGAGGTGAGATTGTCCTGAGGCCTCTGTAGAGAACTCCCAGAGAAAGGGACTAAGGAAATCAGTAAGCTCCTTTCTCCCTGTCTCTCTCTTCCCCCGGGATGCAGCTGTTTGCTCAGAGGATCTATCTGTCCTTGAATTCCATTTTCACTAGTTCCAGAGGCATAAATTCAAAGGGCCATGGCACCATGCTGGCCTGCAACCCTCCAGCAGCCAGTGAGTGATGACCAGGGCAGTTGGAGGAGGCCAGTGAAGCCTTGCTGCCCTGTCAGGTGCTTGGGAGAGTGGCTGGGCAGAGGCAGACCCACGGAGAAATTATCCCAGCAGGGAGCAGACAGATCTCATGATGCTACAAGCATAGCAAAAGAGTGGTAATTTTATTTTGAAGGATGCCTTTAGCATGAAAGACAGGAAGTGCTTGCCTGAGTGTGGATTTGTGTTAGAGCTGCTGTGTACTCTTCTTGAAGGCTGTTGGGTTTTCCTCTCTCCTGGGGACTTTGTTGGTGCCTCCCATTCCATTGCCATGGGGAGCGATGGAGGATGATGTGCTGGTAGGATTGCAGCTCTTCCCTTTTTCCTGTGTGCACAGACGCCTGGGAAGGTGTGTGTGAGTGCAAGTGCCACCCTGGGAGCAGCTGGGCTGTGGTCACAGCTGAGCTGTCAGTTCAAGGACCTCCATCCAAACCTTCTGGGGGTGACTGTCAACCCACTACAGGGTTTGCTCTAACAGTGCTGAAAGCCATCTTATCCTGTGTTAATCTTGTACCTGCACCTGCAGGCAGCTGCAAGGAGCCTTTGTGGAGATTTTCAGCTTTTTCATCTTTCTTCATCAGTGCTGGCAGCTGCTGCTTTGTGGTAGCATCAAACTTTTTCTGAGCTGTTGCTTTGTGTTTAAGTTTCTTCATCCTCAGGCCAGCCTGTTGTGTGGGCTTTCTTCCATTCTGCTTCCAGAGGTGGGTTGTCTTCCCTTTTAGTAGATTATTTTGTGGTGAACTTGAAGTTCTTGGAGGGAAGTGGGATGTAGAAAGGTGGTCAGGAGCCACGGGCAGACATGGTCTAATGTTTCAGGCAAGGAAGATCACTGCCACACCAGCACAGCAGCTGTGAAGCCAAGGCTGACTGTGTTTAGGGCATTAAGTCCTGTTTTTTGACCTCAGTTTGTGAGTTGTGGTCACTGCATTTAGAGCAAAGGGATGAAAAGCTTTCCTCAGTGCCAAAGGGAATAATGAAGGCAGAGCAGCCTTGGCTCCGTGGAGGAAGCAGGTGGGTGGTGGCAACTGGAAATATATAGTCCAGCAGAGGCAAATTGCAAATTCACCCCGTGGTGAGAAATCCCTGTTCTTTTACCCTTGTTTATATAAAGGGAGATGCTCACAGGGCTGGCCATTCAGGTGAAAACCCTGGCTGTGTTCTCCTGTGAGTCTGTTGAAAGATTCAGAAAACCTAAAGCTGTGGAAATGCAGTATCAGGACACTGGTCATCAGTGGGACATCAGAGGAATGGTGTGGAACAACTTAAATTAGTCCTTTGAAGTTATTCCACTTACCAGTGTACGTTTTGTGCTGTGCTGATGGAACACAGAGAAATCAGCAGCCCTGAAGAAAGGTGTGCAGGGGACTGTAAACCAGGCTGAACAGACTCATCATTCTGGGGGGTGCCCAGGCTGTTTGCTGGGTGCATCACTGCTGCTGGGCTTGGGGCTGGGGTGTGAGGGGCCATCCAAGGGCACACCAACCTCACTCATGTGCTCACCAGGATTTTAGGAAGAGGGCGGGGAACATCACCCACAGATCTCCTGGTGGATCTCAAGCTAGCATTTCAAAGGCATCAAGGTATCTGTTGGGGTCTGTTAAGAAGGATTTTTGGGGATTACATCTTCTCCCCAGCACAGTTCCCTGCCTGTGAACGTATCCCACAGGATGTTTGTGAAGATGAGCAGATTTGCTTTGTGAGGTGCTCATGTTCCTCCAGAATGGAGAGATACTTAAGCCTCATTAGTGGTTTGACTTGATGCTTTTGCAGCTTCATATGAGAATTTTGGGAGAGTAACAGGAGGAGGTTGAAAGCATTTGGCTGCAGTCCTGGCACAGCCTGCAGTGAGCCTTGCTGGCATCCTGCTGCCAGGAGCAGGGCAGGGTTTGCCTTTGCTGGTGCTGAGCTGCACAAGGGCTGGTGCCAGTACAGCTTAACTCGAGTGTTGGCTGAGGCTGGAGGCATCTCCAGAGCCACAGAGTGCTGTGTAATGCAGATTTGCCATGAGGTTTTTCTCTACAGGGTTTCCTGGCTGTGCTCTGTCTATCACAGCAGGACAAGATAAGCTGCAATTACCCTGGTGTTGGAAACAAGAGCTTCTTCCTGGCCTTGGAGTGCTACTGCATTCATGTATAAAATGGATAAATGGTTTAGGTAATGAAATGACTTGGATATGGTCATGGATTGAATAAAATTTCCAGAGCCAAAGTGCTTACTCATCAGATGACTCATGTCTTAGTCACTTTTAGAATAAGTGATTCTCTTTTGGGTGCTTCCAGAATGGGATGGGTGGAGATGAGCTGAAGATTCCACCCCGCCTTTGATTTTTTTTAAATGGCATCTAGAACCTGATGGAATATTTCATCAGACAGAAGAGGAAACAGCTCTGCCTTGTGAGAATAGTGCATCCCAGGAGATTTTCCTTAATTCCACAGCAATGTAAGGCTTAAATTTTGCTCTTTGCTTCCTGATCAGGCAGAGTGATCTTAAGCTTTAGATAAGACTTCTCAAACTTTGTTCTCAGCTTACTCTAGTGAGTCCCTTTTGTGGGTAGGTGCAAGTCTGAGCCTATTCTCAAACTCTGTGCCACCAGCAGTGAGTAAAAACACCCTCAGATTAAAGCTGCCCCCTGAAATAGTCAACATTGCTATGCAAATAAACCCTTGTTCTCAACTTTTATTTATATGTAATTATATTTTTTTCTATAACCAAAATATTGATGAAGCTGAGTTATAATTGTTCAGAAGCATGCACATGTGTAAGCAAGTGAATAGCATATCTGAGAGCCTAGGGAATTTCCTTTGTAATCCACTGTAAACTTTACAAAGCAAGTAACCCTATTGGATTTTTCTTCTTCTTTCTGATCTTTCATCTCTCTGATCTCACAGTTATCCTGCAACAAACGTAGTGCAGGCAATTCCTGATGTAATTCCTGACTGGTGTGGGTTCCTGGTGGAGCTCAGTGGCACAGAGTGATCTCTGCACCTCACTTGGCCAAGGTGGCTGGGCTGGCAGAGTCACCCAGGGCGTGACCTGGGGCTTTGCTGCTGCCTTAGGCATAGGCTTTGCTAAACTGGATGTGGCTAAACTCTTATCTCTGCTTCAAATGTTGAATATGGGGATGCACTGACTGTCAGAAGCAGGTCTGAAAGCACGAGCCCAGTTTTGGTTTGTGTCAGGAATGATGATGTTCCACATCTGATCTTAGGAAGGTGTGTTCATTATAGGAAGAGTACAAAGATTCATGAAATAGGCAGAGTTCAGGAATCAGAAATTTGGCATTCTCTCACTGACCATTGAGGTGGTGTCTGGGTGACCCTGAGCAACTTCCTTCTTACTCCTAACTCCTCTGTGTAAATGTGGTTTTGGCCCTTGGTAAGTAAGCGCTGTCTGTAAAACACAGGTAGGTCATGGCAGGTGACAGGCACTATAGAAATGTGTTAGGCAGGATTTTCAAAACACCTGAAGAACTGGATTTTATTGTTAAACAGAACTGCTGAAAGGAAAGCTAAAAATAGTTTTCCTATGGGTGTCTTTTGTCAGGTAATAGAGAATAATTCACAGGCTTGTAGGTTTTCAGTTTTCTGTAGTTGCCTGTGCTAGATCTCCAGGGTCACAGGTGTGGAGGATTTCATCAACAGTTCTTCTCAGATAATTCAAGTCAAGAGTAATCTATCACTTCCTCAAGAAGTTTTCTAGTTTGCTTTGTCTCTTAATTGCAGAAGAAGGTTTTTATTGTGTTGTGTTTTAAAATGTTTTTAAAATTTACCTAATTTACCTATAGTTGCTAGCCTCAAGGGCAAAAGAATGGTGCTAATACATTATAGTATTATGATAGTAACAATAATAGTAGCAGTAATGGTATTAATGTCAGTGTTTTGCTGTTGTTACTGAACAAAAAGCCTTCCAGATGAGGATAGTTCAAAAGCTGCCTCCAAGGGAGTCACCTCTCCTCACAGGCCAGGCAGAGCCTTCTGAGTTGCAGTGTGTGCTGGTGAAAGGAAGATGGATGGAGGTAAACCCCTCCTAAGAGTATTAATGCAATGAGAATTATTTCTGATAATGCCTTGACAAGAGCCCTGCTAGCCTAAGAAAATGGAAATGTGGAAGAAAATGTTGCTGGCCTCCTCTCCTCCTGGGAAAGGAGCCCTGGGATGGCTCCCACAGTAACTGGGCAGCTCCCTTTCAAACACATGTGGAACACATTTACCCAGACACTCCTATGAGCATTTCCACATTTTTTAGGCTGAGATTTTCTCTGTTCACGCTTTGGCACATGGGTGATCATCCCTCCTGTCCTGAGAGCACAGTTGAAGTTCAAGAATATGTTTAAGTGTTTTGCTGGAGTGGAGCCAACATCTCCATCACGGAGGTGAGCAGTGTGTTGGGAAACTCAGTGGCTGCATACAGACTAATTGTTCTGGGATGCAGCCTGGAAGGTGCTGAGCACCCTGGCTGGCAGCCAGCAGGGCTTTTAAACACATGCTTTCCTTAGTTTTTTCACATTGTTACCAGTCTTGTTCATTGATTTTTTTCTTCCCATAGCAACTGGAGAAGGATATCTGAGTAGCCAGAGCGGTGCAATTCATTTACCAGCAACGCCCTGACCTGTGCCACAGGGATGTCTTCCAGGACATGGGATACAGCAGTTGGGATCAGGTATTGCTACCAGTGCCCAAGTCAATTGGCTTCAGAGTTTTCCTTCTTTGCTCTCTTCCTGGGGAGGGGACAGGCCTGGCTGTGGGAGTGATGCTCATTGATTTGTAAACCACATCCTGTCCTTCCACATGTCTTTGCTTGCTATTAAACTGCACGGATCGTATTTCCTTACCACCCTTTCCCCTTAGACAGTGTTTGCTTTTCCCCCAGCCTTGAAAATTTTAGCAGCAAACAGCCAAATTCAGGTTTTATTTGGAAGTGGTATCAGCTGCAGTGGAGCCCAAGGCAGGGAAGAGAAGAGCTCAGAAATCCTGTGGAGGTTGATGGCTTCCAACTCTCTTGTTTTCAAGTGTCTGGCTTTGCCTGCTGTAAGCAGGAGGAAGGTGCTGCAGGCCAGGTGGGAGGCTGTTCTGGTTTGAAAGCAAAAAGGAAGAGGGAAAAAGAAAACAAAATACATGCAATAATACAAAATAAAAACCACGGACAGAGTCAGAATACAACCTGACACCCTGTTGGTCAGGGTGTTGGTAGCAGTCCAAACTGGAGTGGCTGCAGTCCTCCTGGAGTGTCAGGTGTGGTTCTGTGGGAGCAGTGATCCTGTACAAGGGTGTAGTCTTCCTCTGAAGGTCCAGTGGAAAACCCCAGCTGTTTCTCTGGGAAATCCAGTGGAAAGGCTGAGTCTGGTGTCTCAAAAACTCAGATTATATCCAGGTAGAAATGCTTGGCTCCTCCCTCTGGGCAGAGCATCTCACAATGGGATGCTGTAACTTTTATCAGTCATGCAGTGACATTCAATAGGCAGATGTCTCCCCAGGGGGAGGATTGGTTTGTGGAAGAGATAAAGAAAACTGCCCAATTAAAGAAGAAAACTGCCCCATCTCTAACAGATGGCAAATAGAATACACATTGCCTTGCAATCTAGGACAGAGGGGGTGGCCCCGTGTGGCTGTGTCTGTTCTGTCCCTGCACCTGGGGCAGCACCTCCCTGGGGCATGCAAGGTAGGACTAAACCCTGGCTTGTCAAAAACTGTCTGGACACCTCCTTGCCAGCAGCTTTACTGCCTGTTCTGCTCCTGCACCTGCTGACTTGGTGACCAGAATCTTGCCTTGCTCCTGTGGCTTTGCATCATTTGTGACACTTGAGAAAGAGCCCAGCAGGTCGAGTACAATGCACAGCACTTGTCCTGGGCCACAAGAGCAGGGACACTGCTTTGGTGTCCCAGGACAGCCTGGAACCCCAGCCTGGGTTCAGCCCTTTCACTGGGGTGGAATTAGGGTGCCCTGGGGTGGCATTTTCATATTTGTGTGTTAATTAAAGCTGCCCTTGGGAACTATTGCTGGCCCTTTGGTGCTGTAAAGTCTTTTTCACTCTGATAAATGCTGAGTTGTCATCAGCCTGAATTTCAGGAATAGCATTGCAGTGACTCAAAAGAAGCTCCAGTCATTGACCTCGGGGCTTTGAAAGTGCATTTAGGCTTAAAGGGCTAAAGCTTAAGGCTTCAAAGGAAGTGGGAAGCCTGCTACACTTTACATTTCCAAGTGTGGGTTGTGTGTGCAGGAGAAGGCTAACTGTTGTGGTGTACCTGGTTCTGACTCCTGTGGGATCTGTTCTTCATCCCCCAGAGCCTGTTCCCTCTCTCCAGAGCCTCTCTGCTGCCTTTGATACTCTGCAGGTTATCTGAGGACATGTTTTCAAGTCCTGGGGTTTCTGAAGACGTGAGGGTTATCAGAAGATGGAAGTTAGCCATGTGGAAATAGAACAGATACTGGGAGCTCTGAATTTGAAGTCCATTTGTCTTGTCGTAGAGTTCACTGGTTCTGCCTTGCCCTGTGCAGTTCTGTGCTCTGCCCCTTGCCTGGGGCTATGCAGATTGGCAGAGCTGATGAAGCCCTTCAGCCCAGGGACATTTAGAGATGGGTGCTGGGATAATTTCCTTGGTTAAAACTCTTTGCAGGGATCACCTTGAATAGAAATCTCTACCCATGTTTGTACTGCTGGGAAGAAGAAAGCCTGCAGTGTTCACTTTTATTGTAGATTTGCAATCCTGGAGCGGGTGGAAAATATTGTTTTTAAAATGCTGAAAAGACTTTTCACTGCAGCTGTCTTACAGAACTAAGCAACTTGATATATCTCCTGGAATACCTCCAGATCTCTCAAAGGCAGCTGAAAGCTTTCTCCTTATCTGAGAGGGAGATAAACCTCTAAGACCTGACATATATAAATGCTAACTTGTTCTGCCTTGTGGCTTGTTCTGCACCTTGTGGATGCTTTTTAAACAATTGTTTAAACAGTGCTGGTCTGTGCTGCGAGATCTAAGTCTGGCAAAGGTGTATGACGCTGAATTCTTTTGGTGTGTTGCTGATCTGTGTGTGTCCTTTCCCAAATCCCACTATGCTGCTCTTAAGCTGAATGAGCAGCATTGTTCTGCAGTGATTTGCTTTCTGTCATTGAATTCTTATGCATTGAGCAGCAGGAAGAATTCTGTGAGCACCTGGAGAGCAAAGTTAGCCATGGCAGTCAGTAGGGAAGGTGCAGGGGAGGCAGGCAGAGCTGGGAAATAGGCTGGTGAAAGGAATAAACTGAGGAGGAGGGCAGAGATGTCCTGGAAGCATCTGGGTGCCAATGTGCAGCTTGGGCTGAGACTCAGCTCCTAAAGCAGCAGCCTGTCTGTACAGCTCCAGGTGTGCAATTCCCTCCTCCCTAATTTATTTAATTACCAGTAGTGTATCCCATGGGCTCTGCTGTGGAAGCAGGATGCAGTCCCACAAGATCAGCTGTTGTGTGCACTTGGTTTCTGTCCCTCAGGGTGACAGATTGGTGTGTGTGAGAGCTGGCTTGCCTGGCTGGCAGGCTCCCTGCTCCTCCAGAGCGTTTGCTGCAGGCTGGGCTTACCAGGCTTAAAAACCAGACCTTACACCAAAACCAGAGGGCAGGTGCCTTGTGCTGTGGCTGTTCACACAAATCTGTGCATGAGCTCATTGCTGTGAATTCTGCTTTCAGTTCTGTTTCTTTTCTATTCCCTTTTCTTTCTTTCTGGGCCACAGAGGTGCTTTCCACAGGCTGCTTGCTGCTGCCCTGGTCCTGCTGTCCAGCAAAGTCACCCAAAGGCTCTGGTAGCTGCACAGGCTTAGAGACAGGTTTGGTTTGAGTGCCTGGTTCTGCTCCCAGGAGATCAGTGGGAATTTGGCCATTGTGGAATATTAGACTTAGCCCTTGCAGACTGAGAGGCTGTTCAGGTCATCTTGATTTCTTAGTTTTCAGTTTGTTTATCACAACAAACAGTGATACACAGATCTGTATTATCTTCTGGGGCAATTTTGAAGTTCATTATGGATTGCAGCAGATGGCTCACCTGAGACCAGTCTCTTTCCCTTAGAACAACTGAAAATGTTCTTTTTCTTTAACCTGCCATTTACCTGGCTATGGTACAGATGTTTGGAAAGCCATTATTGCAATGAAGGCCCTAAATATTAAAGCTTCTCTGCTTCTGAGCTCATTAATCAATAGAGCCTGGCTACTGCCTTACTTGTTAGTATTTTGCAAATAATCTAAGTCTTTCAACTTTCATATAATCTGACATTCTCAGTTATTTTTTGAAGCACCCCCTCACTGGCTGTTTAAATCCACCTCCAGCAAGCTGTGCTCCCTGCCATGGCTGCCTCCTCCCCTGGGAATCACTGCCTCTCAGCCCAGCAAGTGACAGCAAACCATGGTACTTCTTCCTCCTCCTCCTCCTCCTCCTCTCCCCTGCTCATGTTCAGCCCCAGGAGCTGCTCCCTCCATGGCACAGGTCCTGCACTGACCCTCATGGGATCCTCCTGTGTGAGCTGCTGTTGTCTGTGCCCACCTCAAGCTGTAGCACCAAGAACTCTTACAGGTGCTGCTTTTCCATGGGATTTGAGGGATCAGCTTTCCCTGTGCAGCATGCAGGTTGCATTTGGGGTATTTCCTGCACTCTTGATGGTGGCTGGAAGAGGGGGTTGGGGTAGGCAGGCTCTGAGGTCTGAGTTGGTGTCAGCTGAGAGCAGCTTTAGAAATGGGTTTTTGCTCTCCCCTGACACCTGAGATGGGGTGCCCTTGTTGTCCAGGCTGTGTGTGCATATTAACGTGCCAAAATCCTTCACGTTGCTGTCCCTAGGGTCACTTGGAAGTGAGGCAAAGCACCCAGTAAGGCTGGTGGTCACACAGCAGGACTGGGCTTGGGCTCTCTGCCCATACCAACCTCTTCCATCCTCCCATCCCTCAGTGCCACTGTGTCAGGAGCTGGGAGCAGGCTGGCACAGCAGCCAGGGTCCTTCCCCCACGGGGCTTTTGTGTCCCTTGTCACAAGGGTAAGTGGGATTTGGTGCAATCTGAGCTCAGGCTGTCTCCAGAGTCGGTGAGGAGCTGGGTGCTGGGATGTGCTGTTTGTGGTCACTTGGGGCTGTGCAGAGATGGTGAGTCACAGCACCTGGCATCACTGAAAGCAAAAACTGTGGGATATGTGGGCTGAGTGCTTCTCATTGCCTGTTCCTCGTGCTTTCCCAGCTGCAATTTGCAAAATAAAAGCAGCTCTGGTGCTTATACACTGATAAACAGCTTTAAGAGATTAAAGCAGAAGTGAATGTAGTCTATAGCAGCAGGAGCTGATGGCCACAAGTCTTGCTGAACCTCTGCTATGGAGCACAATAACACACAGCAGCCAAACCTGTCTTACCAAAGTCATTTGTAGCCAGGGCCTGAGTACAAAGGAGCACAACTCCTCTTCAGCTCTTTGGTGTTGTCCCCACCAAAGACATGGTTAAAATGTGCCAACAGAGCTGCACTAGATAATGCTCTGGCAGGGCTCCTGTTTCACCTGCATTATCTGGAGTGTTTAATGTTAATATCACTCTCACTTAGATAGATTTGGCATTCCTCAATGTTTTCTTGTTACAGAAATTTCCTTAAGTAGAAACTTTTTTCTTCAGAGTAATTTTTGGTTGATTATTGCTTATATATGCAATTAGTATAATTGCATCTGATTATGCAAATGTATTTAACCATATAATTAGAACATGGAGGGATGAAATATAATGCAGTTGGGAAATCTTTTGTATAACTTTCCGGGCTCAGGACTGTGCACAAGGTGATTGTTATCTCTTAAATTGCAGGTTGGTAGACTGGAGATCTTGGTTCTGCATCCTGGCTAGTTTCAAAACTTATTTTAAATATGGTATTAGTTGCTCTTAAAAGTGGTTACACGGCTTTCATGGTTTGTAGCTTCAGTTTTTCACATGATAATGTCAGGAGATCACTGCTGAGCTCAGCCTGTGTCTCATATGTGTATCTATACATCCAGGGTCATGAAAGCCTCAGTCCTTTATCAGATCAAAACCCCAAATTCTGCCTTCAGATGGGGCCTCTCAGGGAGAAGAGAGGAGAGCAGGACAAGCACAGAGTTGTGCACCTTGGATTGCTTGTTGTCTGTAGCTCAGGGGCAGAACTGGCCCCAAAATCCCTTAGGAAGGCACCCTGCCTTGAACAGGACTGAGGAGGAGGTAGAATTCTGCATTTTCCAGCCTGTGGTCTGGAGATGTTTGTTGTCATTTAAGAAGCAGGACCAGGGGTCTGAACTTGTTTTTCAGACTTCTCACGTAGTGTTGAATTGCAGAAGCTGCTGTTCTTTCTCATTCCCTGGTTGCTGTTAAAGCTGTGTGAGGAGCTTCACACAAGTCATCAAAGCACCTCGCTTCAGATCTGATTTTCAGCTGTGGCACAACAGCCAGGCTCACTGCCAAGTGCTGTGGAGAGAAGAGGGGCTGGATGATTACAGCAGGATTGAGTGATTTCTCAGCAAGATGTGCTTGTCTGTGCCCTGGAACAAGAGCCTTGTGAGCCCTAGGACAAAGCAAACATATGGGGTGTGTGCAAAAAGCACCAACAGTATGTTCTTATATCATTTAGGTTGTGTTAATGTCTTCTGCTTCTAGTCAGAAATTAGTACCCGAAGTGATTACTGCCCCTTCCCAGGGAGGACACAGTCCAAATGAGCACTGTACACCTGCCTTCATTATCTCTGCAAAGACTGCAGGGATTTGCTTCTTTTCAGCTTCACAGAAATGCAGCTTCTTATTGTCCTTTGCCTCTTGGTTTGGGCTGCCTTTCGGCCAGCAATGTCTGAAACTGATTTTCACAGATGCCAAGAAGCTCATTTGCTTTTCCAAGGCCTGATTCCTGGCAGCAGCAGTGTGAGTGGAGATGGGCAGGTAGTAATCTCACCCTCAGGTGCCCTGCTTGGTGTGCCAGGGGTGGGCAGAGCTGAAATGTATGCCAAGATGTTCTGAATTTAACTAGTGCAGGAAAAATGAACCCTCTGCCTGCTCTCCCACCATAGCAGTGAGACCCATAAATGGCTGGTGCATTATATCTGAAGTTCCATGCGTTGCAAACTGCTTGTGGGGTTTGTGGCAGCTCAGATGTTGCTCCAGTGCATGGCTGTGGGACCCAAGTTCCCCTCAAATTTCTCCAGACCGAAGGTATTGGAGTGGGCTCATGGCCAAGTGCCTCCCACATGTATAAAAATGGATGGGGTCAAAGTGGGGGATGTGGAATTATCTCCCTTATACCAGGGTAGCAGTGCTTGGGGAAGTCCTGCAGAACTGGGAGCACAGGAGACACTCCAGGATGGAAATACTCCTCACCTGTGTTGCTTGGTGTGAGGAGACAGCTTTGGCTCTGGAAGGGACTTGCTGACCTGCTATTTCTAAAATGTCATTTGAGGGGCTGTGCAGGACCTGGCAGCCCAGCCCAGGACATGCTGCTCTCCTGGCAGGCAGTTTCTGCTGCTGCTGACAGCTGTCAGAGCAGATTCTTCACCCTGGCCGTGCTGCTGGGGGCAATGTCTGAAGGGAACACACAGGGCTGGGTGTGTCTTGTCCTGTTCTTTTGAGGGTTTTAAAGTTCTTCTAAAAGTTTCTCCAATTGTCACACTATGACACAAAATAACTCACACATAGACGCTAGATGTAAATGGGGAAAGAAAAGAATCCAAAGAACAATTTTATTTTCTGACTCCCTAATATATACAATAGCAAAAGTGACAGTGGATTGGAGGGTGAAAGTGCCACCTCTCCAACCACACTGATCAAACCAACAGTCCATCAATCCTCTCTCCCCACAAAGAATAATGCAAAACAATCATTATTTACATGAACAGTGTGAGAAAATTCAGAGATATGTAAACATCAGAAGGCATAAGAAACTTCTAGAAGAACTTTAAAACTCTCAAAAGAAGAGGGTGACAGGTGTGCTGCCAGCTCTGCCCCGGGCAGGAGGGGGTTCCTGGGGGGTCTCACCTCAGCTGATGGATACTGATGATGGGGATGACAGTCTTAAACTGCACCAAGGGAAATATAGGCTGGATATTAGGAAAAAGTTTTTTATGGAAAGAGTGATAAAGTGTTGGAATTGTCTGCCCAGGGAGGTGGTGGAGTCCCCATCCCTGGGTGTGTTTAACAAAGCCTGGATGTGGCACTGGGTGCCAGGGTTTAGCTGAGGGGTTGGGGCTGGGTTGGACTTGATGATCTTGAAGGTCTCTCCCACCCTGATCAATCTGTGAATTCTGCGACATCCCCTCTGCAGGCAGCCACTCCTGGAGCGTGGATCATTGCACTGACTGGAGAGCCTGGCCTGATGCCTGACCTTGCTGGTGGATAATGGAGCACTGAGTGAAGCTGCTCTGCTTTTTGGGAGCTCTCTCTGTGACAGTGCTGTGTGGTCAGGAGCAGCTGAAGGATGTGCCTGCAGGGAGGGTCTCGGGGTGACATCCCTGATGGGGGATGCCAGCCAGGAGCACTTGGCAGCCTCTGAGCAGCAGCAGAATCTGCCTGAACCCTTTCTGTGCAAATGTTCATTACAGTAATTATTCACTGGGATTCTTTTCCTGCAATGCCTCAGCACAGGGCAGGTGTGTTCTCAGGGACACAAAGGAGAAGCAGCATCATTCCTCTTAACCTGGAACTGCAATAAAGCCATAAAGTCACTTTTCTGCAGTCTCTAGCAAATTTGGGAAATGAAGCTGGGTTTGCTGTGGCTCAGGGCCTTTTGCCTCCCCATCCTTCCTGATAGGAACATTTCTAGTTAGCCAAGATGATGGAGCAGGCAGTAAACTGCATTTACATTTTTTTATTTTTCAAATGATGATTTGGAATACTTTATTGAGCAGCAAAATGAATTGCATCTGCTCATCCCCCACTCCCACATAAAATACAGAGAGGATTTCTCCAGGATCATATTCCTTTCAAAAGGGTTGTTTGTACCATTCTCTGTTTAGTGCCAGTCTGGGAAACATATGCAGCCATTTGATAAATATATTGTGAAAATCATGGTTGAAGTGGCAATCTGCCTGCAGCAGAGGAATAGCTACAGGGAAAAATGGTAAATAAGATATGTGTAAGTAAATTAATTTTGCTCATATAAGCTTGTTTGCAGCTTTGGTTCGTGTCTGCAGCATTATCCTCTGCTCTACAGTAGGTGTTCAGTGTTGTGGGGGCTCAGCAGGGACAGCAAAGCTGTGCAGGAGTTGGGAGATGGTGGTGGTGGAATTTCTGTTTTGCTGGGATTTCCCATCACAGCAAGGTATGGTTGTGCCACAGCCTGAAAAACTGCAAATCCACCACTGATTTAGCCTTGCAGAAATTAATAGTTGCCTTTTGTACTGAGTTTATGCACAAAGAAGCTGGGCTGCACATAACTGATTTGCTTATTCAGAAATCTTTGCTTTCCAATACAGTTTTGGAGGATTTATCAGTGAAAAGGAGTCCTTCAAAACAGCAGAACTTGAAACAAAGCCCAGCTCTACAGATGAACAATTATTTTATTTAAAGCCTACTTTTAGCAGCACTGAGTTATTTGTTTTAGCGATGTATGGGTCTGTTTTCGTTTTGATGGGATAAACTGATTTATGGGGTTTATCTTCAGTTTATCTAGTTCAATTGTCAGTTATCTGAGGATTTATTTTCCAGCCTGTGCTGTGGGTTAGAACTGAGCAAGTTTGCTTCAGCTTTTGAGGGGGAGACACCCTGGGTGCCTGGTCTGGGTGCTGAGGAGCTGCTCAGGTGACTGACACAAGCATCACTGTTTGCTGGGCTGCTCTTCCCAGTGCTCCTGGCCTTTTTTCCTGCTGGCTGAGCAGCATGAGACTCACAAATGTTCACTCCAGGTGGGTGGTTTGTGGGCTTTCACACCCATCCACGCAGCAACATGGGCAGATTCTTCCTTGCCCTTGCTCCCACAGAGGGAGAAAACCTCATGGCAGGGGGAGGGGAGAAGGTGAAGGAGCTGCAGGCTGCAGCTGCAGATTCATTTTCCTCTTGGTGCTGCCTGGGGGTGAGGTGAGCTGTGACTGTCCAGGGGCTAAAGCTGCATCAAGGAAAGGTGGTTTGTTTCTCTGTAGGCAGAAGAAACAGCCTTCAGCACAGGGTAGCCTGGAGGTTTCCTCCTATCCTTTGGGCAAGATGTGTTAAATGGTGGAAGCATTTTTGCTCCTTCCTTGCCTTCATTTAGAATGATTTCTGTGATGTCCCAGCCTGGCAGGGGCTAATGACAGCAGGGATGTGGCTGGTGCAGAGCAGCCCTGATCCACAGGCAGGGCTGGAGGCTGACGGTGCCTCCCTGGGGCTGAGGAGATGACTGTCCCACAGAACCAAGCATGCAGGCATCTCCCACGTGTGTCAGTGGGAAATGTGCTGCTCCCAGGCTCTGCAGGGCAGGGAAAGCCTCTGCAGAGGAGCTGGGGTGACTGCAGATTTGCAGTAGCCCTGAGCTGATGCTCCTTGTTTAGCTCAGAAGCTCTCCAGGCTTCCCAAAGGCATTTTGCAGACAGCAAATCCTCGGTGGGCTTCCCACAAATGGGTTTTGCAGGGTCACTGCTGCCTTGCTGGTTTGCAGCCTGGGTTTGGGGTTTGCAGAGCAGGGAGGTCTGGCAGAGGGGAGGCTCGTGCTGCTTCCCCCTGGGTTTGTGTGCGGTGTGTGCTGGACTGAACCCCACTGAACCCTTCCCCCAGTGCCTGCACCCTGGCTCCAAAGGGGATTTATGCTTTGGGATTGATGTGTTTAAATATAGTTTTAATAGAAGCTTCTAAAGCTGAGCTCACCATTTCATTACTGTTTTGAGTGAGTGACACTTCTGTCAATTAGTTTCAGGCAAGCCTGCAGAAAAGACAGGAGCGGGGAAAGGAGGTGAACAGTGGTATGTGGAGAGGAATATCTTAGATTTGGATATTCCCTTTCTGTGGCACTGAGCCCAGCTTGTCTCCCTGTGATTGGCACATGACCTAGGGTGAGCCTCCAGTCAAGATTTTAATCTGGTTTTCTCATTGATATAAAAGGTTGTTTGAGCTTGGCTGCCAGGGGGGACTCAGGAGGTCATCCCTGTGCAGCAGAGGTCACTGTAGTGTGTTTAACTGAGCACTGCTGGGCAGCTTTGAGCCCAGCTCCTTGACAAGGGTTCTGAGTGCTGATGCTGGATGGGGCTCTTGGGACTCGCTCACCCCCAGCCCATCCTCATGTGAATGAAATGTAGCTGCAACTGTCACCTGGCTTGCAGGGATTTATGCACAACCTGCTTTGTTTACAGAGAGCCACAGCCTGCAATATTTCGGGGTTAAGCCTGCTCTGGAATTTACTGGATGCAGGCTGTGAGTGAAGTCAAGTACTCCCCTACTACCCCCAGAAGCTGGGCACAGGGATGAAATGATGCAGTGCTGCATCTTCAGAGGTGATTAAATGTTGACAGCCATGTGCTGCAGAGGATCATTTCCTGCTCTGTGCTGTGCTGGGAAGACTGAAATCTGTTTTAAATTGAGACTGAAATTAGCATCCAGGAAACAGCGATTTTATGTAGCAGTTTTAGCTTTGTATTGCACTTTTGTGTTCTATAGGTCTTTTCCTGAGGAAAAGCTGGTTCCCACCACACTTTAATCATTAAGTATTGTTGATTTGCAAATCACTGTAGCCTTTATATACAGTGGGCAGCAAGATTAACGTGTGTTTGCACACAGACTGCAACTGTGTAGGGCCATGGGCCACCCTGGAACTGGATTTGCTGTTAAATTCTGCTTTTGCTGACCATGTTGCACATGGCAGTGTGGAAGTCACCAGGCTTGGCCGTTCTGTGACACTCTCTAAGGCCCTACAGGGCAGCAGAGAGGCTACTGGGGAGCCCTAAATGGCTGTGGAGTTGCTGTTGTGCCTGTTGGGTTTCAATACATGCCAGAAGCTCTTGTATCCTATAAATAAGAATTCAAGAGGTCAAAAATTCGACCCTTGGCCCTCAAGTGTTGGGATGCTTCTCCCAGTATTGTAAGCTCTGGTTGGCTGTAGGTCTGGCTACAGAAGGAGAAATTCTCTTTAGTTGTGTCACTTGTTACACATCAGATAAAATCTCGTTTTTATCTCTTTCTTGTCTAGCTCAGTGCCTGGATTTGCCTTTTAATCTGAGTGTTTGTACCTTGTTTACAGCCTGCCAGTATTCTGCCTTCACTTTCTTGCATGCTGGAAGAAGCCAGAAATGACTGGTTATGTTTGTGTTGAGTGAACATTTCTATTTGGTTTACCTCTGTTTGTGATTCCTCTCAGGTATTTCATGGAGCCTTTGAGCACTAACATCCCTGCTCTCTGTGTGACCATCTGAGAGCAAAGGAGCTGGACACAGCCATGGGGGACTCTCCAGCAGATGTTGTGGATGGAGGCACGGACACACAGACTGAACTGGTGGAGAGGGTGGCAGCCATAGATGTGTCTGTTGTCCCAGACAGAAGGGACCAAAACGGTGAAGACAACACTGAAGAAAATGACACAGTCTTTTCTGATAACATAAAGGACATCCAAAGAAATGGAGTCAGCAGTGATGTGGGAATCAATGAATTTCTGCCTTCCCAACAGTCAGAAGATACTCACTTGAGGCATGTTCCCAAGAGACCTCTAACCAGACCTGGTCTATCAAGTAGGAAGTTGTCCCTTCAGGAAAGATCATCAGGAGGTTATCTGGCATCTGGCAACACTCCAGGTTGTGGTCCTTATTCCACAGGGCCATCCCCACGTATAATCAGGAGACCAACAATAGAGTCCAATCGGGTCTCCATATCAGACTCTGAGGTAGGCATGTTCTCCCCTACAGCTGAGGTGTTGAGGTAAGGTAAGTCTTTCTCAGGTGCTAATGGGAGCCTTCAGTCTTCTGGAGGAGTAGATCTGAAAGCACTGTTATTTCAAAGTGGGGCAGGGGGGAAATCCCTGGAACCAGGGGTGATATAGCCTGGGACTGGAGAGCTCTGCTGGGTGCAGCCCTGGCCCTGACATTTGGCTCCTTTAGCCCTCACCTGCCTGGGATAGTCTTGCTAAGGGACCATGACCCTGTGTCATGGTGGCATGCAGGAAGTCTTGCAGGGTGTTCAGAGAAAGGGCTGTGGCCAAATGACTTTGCTCTTGTGTCCCTGCTGTAGGTGCCCTTTGGGAGTTCACCAGTCACAGCAGCTTTGCTGATGGTATTTTATGGATTTAAACTTCTGGAGATTATGTATCTGCTATTGTGTTTTGCCATAATTGAAGGCATAATTTAATTTTATAAAGAGCTTAAATGCCTGGCTCCTGTCAGGTTTTCTTTTCTCTTTAAAGTATTTGTAACAGGAGTGGCAAGGGAAAGCTGTGACCCTGCTCTCCTTCAGAGGGGTGTCTGGGGGGCTGTGGTTGTTCTGCAGCTGCTCCCCTGGTCCCAGACCTGCCCTGGAGGAGCTGTGACCATGTCAGTGGTCGAGTGTCTTGATGGAAGTGGGTGATGGTTGCAATTCCCAGTGCTGGGGTGGGGAGCAGAGGGATGTTCAGACCACACTGCCCAGTGTCATGACCTAGATGCCTGTGGCAACACAGGGACCCAAACCACTGGAGTTTAGACTTCTGCCAGTGTGGGTCCAAGGAACCTGGAGCTAAACATCTGTGTGGCTTGGTGTTTCCCTTTTGAGAAGTGGGTGTTTCCCCCTGAGAGGATGGTGGTGCACACCAAATCAGTTGTCCTCTGGGGAGTTGTGCAAGCCACATCAGCTGTGGGACGGGTGGTGCATCCCCTGCTGATAAGAGGAGACATGCAGAAGGAGCACTGCAGAGGCTGCAGCTTCTTTGACAGCAGCCATATGCTTTAATAAGGGAGGCAGGGAGGGAAAGCAGCCAGTTCTTGGAAGCAGGACGTGACTTGAGTGCCAGCTCTCCCATCCTGCAGTGCTGTGACTGTGCCAGGAGTGAGGCTTTTCTGAAATCTTTCAACATAACTGCAGTCAAGTGTGACTGGCACATTCCCATCTGCAAGCCAATTCAAAGTACTCCATCCTCTTCCACAGCACCTGCATCCTGGGGAGCAAGGGTAGTGTTTGAAATGCAGATGTGGAGCCCTTGTGTCCCTGCTCCTGCAGCAGCTCTTTACACAGTGCTGCCTTTTTCATGGTCACTTGGATATCGCTGAGAGAGCTCTGCTGTGCAGCAGAGCTGTGCCTGTTGGAAGCCATCACTCATATTAATGGGGAATGGCTGTGGGGAGAGTGGGAAGGGAACCTGGGCCAGCTGGGAACATTCTGGGGTGGGTGCTTGCCCTCACGTACTCTCAGGAGCTGTGCTGCTCCTTCCCACCTTATAGGGATAGCATCTGTACCCTATAAGGAACAGAAGGATTAGGAAAATGCATGTTTGGATACAGGGTAAAATGTGAGGCTGGGCACTGGATGGTGAGCAGTGTGTGACAGCCAGGAGAGTGTGCAGCCTGCACACAGCCCTGCTCCAGTGCCCAGGGTCACCACTGCTTCTGCCAGGTGCCTGTTAAGGGGTTGTTGTGTTGGTGGCTGTGAGAGGCACTGCTAGTCCCAGTCTGAGCTGTGCAGGTGAGAGGGACAGCAGGGAACTCTGACAGAACCAGAGAGCAGATCTTCTGTCCTCTGTCAGGGATTCTAAAAGTTACCAGGCTTTCCATGTTGAGGCTTTTGGTCCTATTGGGGATGAAATCAGCCCATAATGAGAAATACAGTCATGGTGCTGCTGGTGGTCACTCTGATATGCAGACCCCCAGTGAGCAGCAGGACTGGTGGGTCACTGACAAGATCCTGGTCATCACCAGGCCCAGCATTGCCCTTGCTCTAGGCAAGCTGCACATTTGTATTCCAGTCTGTGCCTCTCACCTGCTTAAAGCCATCTGGGAGTTGGTTCTTTTCCCTTGCTTTGGGTTTCTGGAATCCTTGGTCAGTGCCTTTCAGCAGCAGAACATCCATTGCCCAGGTCAGAGACTGCAGAGCTGGAGATGAAGTTCAGGAGCACTCAGGCTTTATCAGCAGCCATGTGCAGGCACAGTCTGTCAGGGGCAGGGCTGGGTGGCACAGCTGCATGTCACAGTTTCCTGTTGTGCTGATTGCCATCTCATCCAGAGCCTGCTTCCCTCTCCAGCAGGATGGCAGCTCAGTGCCTGCCTGTCACTGGTGCTGTATCCTGGACTGATCTGGAGAGATGTGCTATGCAGAGACACAGTGTGGGGATACAGCAGAGCTGAATGCTCTGCTTTCTCTGATGAATTGTGGAAGAACACTGTGTTCTCTTAGAGAGATACTACTGAGCTTTTTAAAGCTGGTTTAATATTTGTTCACAAGCTGGGAGGAAAACTTCTGTTCAGCGATCAAGAGGGACAAGAGCTGAAGCTGAGGGAGGATTTATCAAGTGGCAGCAGCAGTGAATTGGGGCTGTCCTGTCACTGGGACCATTCCACAGACAGCTGCCTTCTGAGCACAGCTTTTGGATTTGTTGTTAGGCAGGTGGTAGCTCCTGGGCTGGCAGGGCTGCAGCAGGGCTGGGGCTTGCTGTCTTGCACAAAGGCTACTCCCAGAGACACCAGCTGGCCAACTGCCCTTGGACAAGGAGCTGGCAGCTGCTGGTGTCCTGCAGCCACTGCTGATAAGTCTGAGTCTGCAGTTTAGCCCTGCAAGAGACGTAACATGTTCTGCTCTCCCAACAGTGTTACTGTGCTCTGTCATTTCTCAATCAAAACTTGATCTGGACTTTTAAAAGCTCCCTGTTTGTTCCCCTCCTTTCTTAGATTATGCATGGAAGGTTCTCTCCGTGCTGCCTTCCCTGGCAGGAGTACCTGATGGCATTTCTGCTGCCTTGCTGCCTATCAGTGCTTTGCTGTGACAAGGGAATGGCTTTGCCCTTAGCTGTGGCACAGAAGTGATTAAGCTGAAGCTAATAAGGGTACATAAAGCTGCAGAGCTGAGGCACAAGCCCCACTTTGCCTCTGTTGATGTGACATTCCTGGCTCCTGCTCTGTGCTGGCTGCAAGGCAAGAGGAGAGGATTTTCCAGAGACTGCTAAAAGCAGCTTCTGCTTTGCTGCCCAGATGATGCCCTGTTGTTTATATGTACCAGGGAAAGACTCTCTGAAATCTTGTCCCTGTGTTGACTGACAGAGTTTGTCCCACCTATAACAGCAGGTCTTGGATCTGTGAAAGGGGAGAGGTGCTGTGTGTTGGAATGAGGCATTTGAAAGTGCAGTGCTGGTGGGTTTGGTTTGGGTTTGGTGTGGGTTTTTTTGTTTTGTTTTTTTTTTTGGTTTTTTTTTTTTTTGGTTGTTTTTTTTTTTTAATTCTGCTGTTTTAAAGCAACTTTTTAGTTAGCCAAGAAAATCTTACTTGAAGAGTGGCTAGGAGAAGAATAAAATATGTCTTTTTTTTTTCAGGTTTTCTCCCCAGAACTGCCAGCACAGTTAATTGCTTTATACAGTCTCTTCTCCAGTCTCTTCCAGTTGAATTTCCTTTCCCTTTCACATGTTCCCTTCTTCCCCTTGAACTCCAGACCCCCTGCCCCAGTGTCTATGTTCTCTTCACCGTCTAGGATCTGTAGGAGACTGTTCCAGGTGTCCCTGCAGCCATGGAAATCAGCTGCAGCTGTGTGTGCTGCAGCAGGAGTGGAGAGGATGAGTCAGGCCAGTGCCTGCTCCCTCCCTGGAGATGCTCCTGGCCTGCAGATGCAGGCAGGAGAACGAGCTGACAACGGGAATTTTCCTATGCTGGATTGTCCATGGCTTACTCCAGAGGCATGGAAAATAAATCACTTCTTTGTCCTTTCTTTCTTGTTCTTTCTCATCTTTATCATAGCTCCCTGCTTGTTTGGCCAGCTGGTGTCAAGATCTGAGAGGCAGTGCCTTGGTGCTCGGCTGACACGTGTCACACCCCTCCAGGGCCTGGCACCTGCCTGGTTTTCTTCATAAAGTGGTTCCCTTGCTGTGCACAAAGGTAAACTCAGGTGGGGCCAGGGCAGAGGCAGGAGCCGAGCTCCTGCTCAGCATGGGCTGAGAGCTTCCCCTTCCAGCCCTACAAGTTCCTCAGATGAATTTCTTCTAGAGGCCTTACTGTGATGTTCAAACAGAGCTCTTGAAGACATTATAGATACTTGGAAAACATTTCTTCAAAGGAGACTCCCTCACATTGCTAATTTATTTTCCTGGGATGAATTATCCTTCATTTAAAGTTGCATTTCCAACTTGTCTGAGGGTAAGGTTTGAGAGGAGGAGAAAGCCCAAAGCTGCAGTTGGAGGGGGGCAGGAAGGGTCTACCTTGGTCCCACGAGTCCCAGGCTCCTGCATCAGCCCTGGGGTCTCAGGTGGGTGAGCCCCAGTGCTGAGCTCTCTGCCCAGCCAAGGCCAGGGCAGTGCAGCAGGGCTGGGCTTTCTTTTTTGCACTTCTTTTTGGATGTTGTTTCACAATCTGTTTATTTTTTTTTACCACCATGAGGTCTGGGTCCTGTCTATCCTTCTCTATCCCTGAACAAATTCTGCCCTCAATACCCATTTTCTGGCTTTTATTTTCATTTTTGTCTGTTTTCAGAACTGCCTTCACTTCCCCTTCTAGGCAGGATGAGTTTAAACCAGTGTTTCCTCATTTTTCTTCCATGCTTCTCTTTAAGGTGTATCTCTGAATTGCTGAAAATTCTTTTCAGATTGGGGAATTTGGCTTTGTTTAAGGGATGAAATTCTCCATTATATATGTATTCTCCATTATATGTATGTAGGCAGTCTGTTTTCAGAAAGGTCTGATTTTGGAAATCAGCTCTGGTTCTCCCTTCCCATCCATGCTCCTTCCCTGGGGCAGCAAAGGCTCAATTCTCAGTTTCTCAGGATTTCTGTCACCCAGTGGTGGCTACAGTGGATTTCTGGAACTGGGCCTGGGCTGCACTGTGCTTTATGATTTTTTTGACCAATTTTTGTCTTCTGTGGCATTGATTTCCCTCTCCCTTCCTCTCTTGACTAATACCTTGGACTGTTAACATAGAGGGCATCTTGTTTTTTAAGGTGAAACAATTAATTGCACACTTAGACTGGCTCAGTCTAATTTGGTGACAGCTTTTCATTAAAGGATCTCATTAAGGTTCTTCTCTATTTGTATTTATCAGCAGTTTCAAACACATCAGGGTGATGAAATCAGGAGAATTGTACAATGTTATCTTAAAGATACACTTGGCCTAGAGATAAAGGAATAGGATATCCCACTTCCTGTGGGAGCAGCAAATAACAGAAAAACCCTTCCAGCCTGCAGCAACACGTGGCAGGAGTCACTTCAGCACTGAATTATGGTCTTTTCAGCAAGAAGAAAAAGCATAGAGAGCACCTGTAATGTGGTTTGATTTCTGCTGTGTCCAGCTCAAGTGCTGGAAGCACTGCAGAAGCTGGAGTGTGCTGCTTCCCAGCAGGAATTACCTGAGTGGAGAGCACGGGGGCTGTGGGCCAGGTGGTGACAGTGACAGTGAGCTCTGGGAGGCTCTGCTGCACATCTGCTCATTGCCTTTCCCTTGGAACTTTCGGGGTGTTCCCTCCCAGTGTTTATCCACCCCCTTCAAAAAACTGTCCCCAAAAATGAGGGTTCTGGTGTGACAAGCTCCATCTAGCAGCAGTGAAGCACCAGGGAGATGTTTCAGGTGATCAGTCTGGTGGGGGATAAGAATAGTGATTTCTGGCCAGAGCTAAGAGGGGTGGTGGAAGGACAGAGTCAGAGGAATTGGTGGCTTGGACACAGGGATAAGGCACAGTCCCTCCTCCTGCTTTGTGGGGAGGTTTGCCTGGATGGATTGCATCCCATACAAAGGGCTCTGTTCCTGCTGGAAGGAGGGAAAAGATGCCACCATGGCTTCCTTGGCAGTCTGTGAGCAAGAAGAAGCAGCTTTTCGTGCTTTAGAGATGCCACCTTGGCTTGAAAGCAGATTTTGAGTGCACAGCAAAGGGTTGATGGCTGTGTGTGAAAGGCTGTATGTACTCCTGCAAGTGACCCTGCTCAGGGAGGAGGCCTCCTAGCAAGACCTGGTTTGAAGAGCAGGAGATTTGAGGTGGTTGGAGGCTTTCTTGGAGGAATGGTCACTTTTCCTGCCTCTCCCAGCTGCTCCAGTGGGTGTTTCACCCTCTGCAGCACTGCAGTTTTCACAGGACCAGGCGAGGGGTACAAAGCTGAGCACAGAGAAGCCAGGACAGGAGACATCACCAGAAAAGTGTTCCTGCTGAATTTGTGAAAGTCACCATGATGCAAAGCACAGCCTCACTCTGGGAAGTGAATCTGCTGGTACAGGGTTTGCAGGGAAATTTTTCCTCCTGATGTCCAGACCCTGGGTTCCTGCATGCTGCCCCTTCCTTTGGGGAAGGACATCCTTACAGGCCCCTCTTGCCTTGCATTTTGGCTTTTGCTGGCTCATGCTTTCTCATCCCTTGGTGCTCCTAGTTCTGATGGATTGGGTTTTACCTTGGTTTTACCTCCTAGTTCTGATGGATTGGGTTTTACCTTGGTTTTTAACTCCTAGTTCTGATGGATTGGGGTTTTACCTTTGGAAAGATATGTGCTTTGCTAGCAGCAGAGTTAAAACACTTCTATGGCCCCATTACTCACAGTTGGCTGCTCTTCCCTGTCAGGGAGGTGGAAAAAACTTCCTTCCCTGGCAACAGGATCGACATTTAAACCATTCCTTGTATTCCTGACAAGCCATAGCTTGTAGGTTTTAAGAGTCATCAGTCTCCCATTCCTTTTATTGTGATGACCTCTTGAGTCAGGAGCATTAGGAATGTTTTCTGGTTGGTGATGGAGAAGAGTCCAAATTATCATCTCCCACACCTGTGCTGGGCCCTGAGAGGCAGAGGAGTGTTGCTGTTGTTGGGAATGCTGCCTGGGGCAGGGGCTCTCCCACCCCTGTTCTTACAAATGGACAGAAGGCATCTGGCACTGCTTTCATGTTGTGGTGGTGCTGCTTCTGTAGATGGCAGGGCTATTTTGAGGTTTATGGGAAGGCTAATCTACCTGTCTGCATGTTTTATAGCAGCTTTGCTCCCAAAGAAGTGCAGAGGCTGGCTGTGAATTTCCAGCCTGCTTTAGTGGTTGGCAATCTTGGGGAGAAATGTTGGTAATGCTGGCTTGGGAAGTGCATCCCTTCTAATGCTCAGCCCACACTGTCCTGGGCTGGAAACTCCTCCTTTTCCTCACCCCACAAAGCTGGGGGCTCTTCCCTGCCCTGCAATGCAGCTCAGTGCTGTGTTCAGGGGGGACCAAGGCAAACTCCAGTGCCAGCACTGCAGAGATGCCAGCAGGAGTTCTCAGCTCTGCTCGAGCTGGGCTCTGCAGCAAGGTGTGCAGCTCCAGAGGAAGGGTGGGTTTAACACCAGGTGGCTGCATGGATCTTCTCTTCCACCTTGTTTTCCCCCTTTGCCACTCCTGGTCTGTGGAGGAGCTCAGCACCCCATCACCACATCCCCACCCTGTGGGGTTTCAGGGATGGATTCCTCACCAGCAGAGATCAGACCTGCTCTGGGGTGATTTATTTTGGCAAATATGTGTCAGCTGAAGGGAATCCCCAGTTTGTGTTGCACAGCAGAGGAGCTTGGCTCTGTGTGCTCTCCTGGGGGAGCAGACCAGGATCCAGGGGAGGATCAGAGCCAGAGTGGCCCTGTGCTTGCCAGGCTGCTGTTGGGAAGGGCACAGGCTCCTGCTGTGACCCTGGGGTGGATGCTGGGGCTGCCAGGCTGTGAAAGCCCAGGAAAGCTGGGACAGGGATTTTCCTGCCTGGTGCTGAGCACAGTCCAGTAGAGAGGGTTCATGTAAACAGGCAGGGGCTGCTGGGCTGCACCTAGGGCAATGCTGAGGGATTGGGGTGGTTTTACACCAGCACAATCAGAATTCAGCCCGTAATTATTTTGTTTTGGACTGTCAAAAAAAAAAAAAAAGGTAAAAAAAGCACTGCTTACAGTGTAACATACACCAGTTTAAGTCTTTAATAATTTAGCACTGTGCTGCTATTTGAACCTGATTCAAACTCAGTAATTTCCTTTACCAATACCCTAATTATGTTCTCCCTTTGATCTGCAGGACTGTGTGCAATTAAACCAGTACAAGCTGCAGAGTGAAATAGGCAAGGTAAGTACTGGGGCTCATGTTGGTCACACCAGCCTGTGTCACACATGTGAATAGGGCTGAAAAGGTTGTACCAGCCCAAGGGACATCACTGGCCAAGGCTCCTTGCAAGCTGTGTTTAGTTTGGGGTTTTGGGGGTTTTTTTTTTGGTTTTGAGAGTTTTTTCCATATTAGTTTGAGCAAGTTTTGTTCAAGGTCACAGTGGAGTTGCTTCCTTTGAAATCTAGATTTATTTTTCCTTCCTCAGAAGGTGGTTAAGCTGGCTCTCTTTCAGGGCTGTTTGCTTGCCAAATGTAACACTAAGAGCTTTTGATACATTAATACAACACAAGGAAAAAATAACCCAAAAATATGATCAGGGCAGGTGTTTGGTCCCCATCAGGACTAGTTAAAGTTTTTACGTCACGTGAAATGTCTGTTTAATTCTAATGCATGTTTAAATGCTGCAGAATGATTCAAAAGAGATTCCTGTAAAGTTTTTTAGAGGTCTGGGCTGGTGAGCAGCTCGGACACCTGCACATCTGGCCCTTTGCCACCATTGCAGATGGCTCAACAAGCAGTGGTGCTGTCTGGAAGCTGTGTCTGCCTCTGCAGCTGGAACACTGCAGCCAGCAGAGACCATCAGAAGTTTAATTAGCCCAAATGCCTCCAAAATGAGAGGCCCAGGCTGTGGGATGGCACCCCCACCCTCTGTGCCGTGGGCTGTGCCTGTGGCTGCTGGCAGGGGGAGTGAGGCTGCAGGTACCACCCAGCAGGTGCCATCCCCAACTCACACACAGCTTCAGACCCACTTATGACTCTTGTATGATTTAAGGAGAGTGTGAAACCTTCTCTCAGGTGGATTTCTCCTTGCCTCCTTCCTTCCCTGTTGGTCACAGCAAGCAGGTGGGCACTGTGAGGTTGGTAGAGGGTCTGCTGTGCTTCTGGATCAGCCAGGTGACTTTTTAGTCTCCTCAGAGACCAGAACCTTATTTCAACTCTCAGTGAAGTTAAGAGAAATATTTTGAAGGCTCTGGTGTTCATCCCACTCATTTATTCAACAGGTATGTGTCAGGGATAATACCCGATCATGTCTTACTTGCAAAAAATGAGAGTTTATTGGGACTTTGAAAAAGAGCAGTTTGGATGGAGCTTGGCTTCAGTCTGTCCTTGGAGCTGTGGGTACAGCAGCAGTCCAGGTCTGCATCTGCCTGGGCAGCAAGTGGTTGGTGGAACAGGAAACGTGTTCATGCAGAATTTCCAAATTTGCACCAAAAAGAAATCTGATTGAATTTTTTTCTCTCTGCTCCCCACCCATCTGAGTTCAGACAGACATGGTGGCTTTGGCTCAGGGCAGGAGGTGGTGGGTGAGTACTCAACTCCTCCAGACATGGATAATCCTCCAGTGGCTCCAGCAGAGCTGCCAAAACACACAGCTTTGCTGCAGGGTCACACCACCTGCAGACTGCTCAGGGCTCAGCATGCTCTGGGGCCTTGGGGGTTGGTTTTTTTCCCAGCTGTGATCCACCAGCCTGGAGCAGCAGGAGGACGAGGTGAAGCTGCTGAACTGACCGTGCAATTGCTGTTTATTTTCAGGGCTCCTACGGCGTGGTGAAACTGGCCTACAACGAGAACGATGACAAGTATTACGTAAGTGTGCCTCTGCTCTGCTGCTCCTGGCTGCTGCTGTGCCCCTGGCAGCTGGCTGCCCTCTGCCTGGCTGCTTGCAGCAGGTGCCCTTGTGGTTTGGGTGGTGGCAGGAGCTGAGGCTCTGCTGGGCACGGAGCGGTGCGCAGGAGGCACCGGTGGGTGCTTTATGTAACAGGGAGGCTGCAGAAGCACGCTGCTGATCTGCCTTGGCATCTCCTCGCTATGAAGCAGGTCACCTGAAATTAGAGGCACGTGGGTGGTGGCATTCAGCACCTGCTGTGCATTGGAAGCCTGGCCTGGAAGGAGCAGGAGTGTTTTGTAAGGAAAGGGGGGCGTTTCTCGGGAAAAGGCTGAGCAGTGATGTGTGCCTGGGCAGTGCCAGGCTCCCTGCACCTCACCCCCGTGGGGGATGCCTGGGGGACGCTGAACCAGCTCCCTGTCAGGGCATGAGGCGTGAGGTGCAAGACTGAAGGCAAATCTTGGGGTTTAACGATGCCAGAGTTGGAGAGTTTCCAAAAGGCTGCTTATGCTGAAGACTCCTGCTCTGGGCCTCCCCTTTCAGAAGGAGCTGAATCCCATCCATCCCAGCTGGAATTCCTGTGAAATCTGCCTGCAGATGTGCTCATGTCCCTGGGCTTGCCCTGTGGCTTGTTTTGTTCAGGCTGAGAGCAGGAGTTGGAAGCAAGGAAAATTTCCTTGCTATGTGTGGCTGTACCTGGAGGCTTCTGGAAAGAGCTTCCAGCAGTTTCTGATGGATCCCAGGGCAGGAATCTGCTGAGCAGAGCTGGGTAGTTGCAGGGCTCTTGAACCTCAACCCAAGACAGCCCTGCTGCTCCACACTGCACTTGGTGAGAGTGCCTTGCTGTTGCTCCTGCATGTGGATGAAAATGGGCCCATCAGAGCAGCCAGGCAGCCTCATGTGCTGCTGCTTGTCCCTGCTGCCCTGGGGACAAAGGGGGATAAGAATGTGTTGTGGAACATAAAGCATGCTCCTTCCCCACTGCTCCCCAGGCAGCTTTTCCTCCCTGACTCTTCATCACAAGTGACACACCAGGTTGAAATGGTCAGGTGGGAACTGTGTGCCTGTGGGTATTCCTTAGCCTTTCTGTGCTTCCAGCAGGTCTGGAACTGCAGCAGGAATGTCTTGAAATGAAGGATGGAAGAGATGAGACAAAAATCTGGACAAGGTGCTCTGGAGCTGGCCAAGGAAAGAGCCACAATTCTTTCCATCTCCCATCCTTTCCAAGCTGATTCACAGCTGCACCAGAGCTTTTTCCAGTGGCTCCTTTTCTGTGCTGCCCTCCAAATCCTCCCTGCCATGCCCTGCAGCAGGATGGTTTGTTCTTCAGAGAGTGATGGTGCCAGGCCTGACTTCCCTCATCCAGCACAGGCGTGCCAGCATTGGTAGCACAGAGTGGGAATGCATCACATCCATAAATCATGTTTATTTCCAGCTGAAAATATTTTTCCTTTGAAAATTGTAATCCTTACATTTTGGCACTGCCTTTTTGTTCAAGAAATGCCACTGAGGTGCCCAGAGGTGGGCAGGGCATCTGTTACAGCTCAGCAGGGGAGAGCTGGGTTTAGGGTAGCATTGCCTGCTGCATTCCTGCCCCTCTTCTGGATGCAGATTAACCCCATGGATGTAGATTTAGCTGGTCAAATCAAAACCAAAAGTGAAAGCCTGTGTGCAGGTTAGCCTGCTGTGTGTTAGTTAATCCCCATTTAATCTTGGTTTCTAATCTAAGCAAACACTTAAAGGTGCTGCAGGCCGGGAGGGGCACCGTGCCCGGGGGCAGTCTGAGCCTCACCTGAGGGTGGGCAGGGCACAAAGACCCCCTTAGTGCCAGCCCTGCAGGGATGTGCTCTTTGCCTCACCCCATCCTCCTTTTGGGGTTGAGCTGGATCCTGGGGCTGGGAGGTGATCCTGGCAGGTGTATGGAGGGATGGGCCTCTCTGAACTCTGGTCCATGTCCCTTGTTGCCCTCTTGGCAGGGCAGGGGGAGCTGTCCCCTTCCCCAGTGCACCCTCATCCTCCCAGCCACCTCTGCCTGTTTTCTGGAGGGCAAGCCATGGTGGAGACACCTCTGCCTTTCCTAAACATTCAGGCAGCTCAGGAGCTGGCAGACTTTTCAGATCTTCAGAGAAACAGTCGATTGTACAACTGGCTGATGGCTGCTTAGCTCTCCACCTGCCTGGTGTGCCTGACCCTGGAGCTCTCCCAGAGCTGAGACAGCTTCCACCCTGCCCTGCTTGTCCTTCCCATCCCTGTTATATCCCTCAGCAGTGCGCCCCAGGGGTACCTAATGACTCCTACCAGCAGTTAACAGAAGCAATTGGGATTCTAATAGTTGGGAATGGCCTTTTCTGGGTGTTTGTTTTCCCCCAGATTTAGCTCTAGATGGTGTTTTTTTGTCTCAGTGGTGAAAAGCAGTAAGAAGTAATTGGAGGAAATCAGCCCTTGGTTGGCCTTTAGTGAGCAAGGCCGGGTTGGATGGGCTTGGAGCACCCTGGTCTAGTGGAACGTGTCCTTGCCCATGGCAGGGAGATGGAACTGATGATCTTTAAAGTCCCTTCCAACCCAAATCATTCTATGATATTCTGCTTCTATAACTGATTTTCATTTGCAGTGGTTCAGCACGAGGCCAGGGTGTTGCTGCCTTCTTTACTGTCTTTAAGCTACTGTTCTGCAATAACAAGGACCAAAATTGCAAAGAAATAAGAAAAAAGAATATTTAGGGCTATAATTCAGTGTGGCTTCTGATTCTTGCTGAGGTGTGGGACCCTCTGCTAGGTCCCTTCAAAAAGGCAGAGTTTCTAGGGAGCAAGGACTGAATATAGCTCCTGTCAAAGCCAAAGGAAAGATTGCTGCTGCTTTAATGAGTTTTGGATCTGGCCTAGAATTAGGAAAAACTCTCAAGAAAAAAATTCAACCGCCTCATTTGGGAAAAAATGTAGATGGGTTGTGTTTACTTTGTGGGTTTTTTACCTTCCATTAAAGATGAGGGAGTGCGTCTAAGAGCTTTGCCCTTGGTTGCTGAGAGCACCACAGTGCCTGGAGGGCTGTGAAGTGTCCTGGCTCACATCACCGGATGTAGGGAATGTGTTAGACCATGGAAACTGGAATTTCTGCACAGGTATGTGAGCCAGTGCTCCCTCCAAGGAGCAGACCCCACTAGAAAGCAGAGCTGGCTGCCAGAGCAGAGGACCCTGCTGCTGCTGGGGCACATGAAGCTGTTACAGCAGCTTCTGTGGGGCTCTGCCAAGGAGCCCTTTACACTGGAAAGGTTTCAGTGTCTCAGTTTGAAGGAGATGCTTTGATGATGACTAAGGGAAAAATCAAAGGCCAAGTTCTCTGAAAAAGTAGCAAATAAAAAGCAAAGGCAAATGTGTCCAAGCAGAGATCTAGATTGGAATCATTGTGCTGATGGAATTTGATTCTTTGAAGCCTCAGGTCATGTCTTCCTCCTATCTCCAATCTCTAAATCAGCTTGCAAAGGAAAGTGGTTATGATGGGCATTTGTTATGCTACTGCTGGAATAAGGCAACAGCATTTAGGTTGTGAGTGGATTTTTCTTTTTTTCATCCTTCTTTTTTAATCTTGTTTCCTAAGAAACAAGATTTGTGTGATTGTGCTCTCTGCCTCTGTTTGTACCTAACAATCTTTGCACTGAGGGCTCTTTCCTTCCAAGTCTCAGTGATGGGGAGAAATTCCTTCCAGGTTTATGAAAGGAGTGGCTGAACAAAGGGCTGCTGCTGAGAAGGTGGCCAGCAGCAAGCCTTGAACTTTCCAGCCCCTGGAGAACTGCTTTGGTTGCCATCCAGGAGGAAAGGGAAGGCAGAGCTCCTGCATTTCCCATCCTCCGGCTCAGTAACAGCTCCTGAACCACTGCCAGCTGCACTCAGAGCAGTGGGCAGCAGGGAGCTGATCTCTGGCTCAGTCTGACACCCTGTGCTGTTCAGCTGAGGGCTTTAAGGGGCTGGGTCACCCGGGGTAGCAGCAGGATCCTCGGGAGGCAGCTGGGGACAGAGAGCTCCAGGACAGCATCCCTGCTGTGGTGGCACTGCAGGGATGGGGCACAGCCTGGTGATGGAATTCTGCTGGTGGGACAGAAGGTGACAAACACAGGAGCAGGATTTTAAGGCCATGGCAGCTATATCTGTCTGGTTTAGGATTTTCTTTCAGGTAATAACACTCCTCTTTGCCAGCAGAGCTTCCCTTTCAGCTGCTTTGTCTGAGGGATGTTGTTAGGCAGGACAGGTGAGGAAGGGCTGGAAACACTCTCTGGTCTGTTCAGCATTCCCACAGTGTGTCCTCGTGCACTAGCAGAGGATTTAGGTGGTTGGTAGGGATCTTTGAGCAGCATCCCACTCCCCTGGGAGCTGTAGGTAGGGACTGTGCACAGGCTTCTGCCCTTGCAGTTCATGTCTCTCCCTTAACAAATAAAATGATACTCTGAGCGCTGTGAGAGCATCACCAAGGACAGGTGATGGTTCACTTGGTGATAAGGTGATAAGTTCTCTTGGCTCAATCATTTTGTCACCCTTCCCTCCCAAAACTAATGCTATTTTTGCCCTTGTCATTACCCACAGCTTGTGGTCCCGCTGCTGTGGAAGCTGCTGTGTCACAGGCATTCCTCCTCTCCATAAACCTGGGATCTCCTTTCCCTTAGGCAGCTTCCCTGTGGCTTCCAGCTGTAGGGTTGATAGGAAGAGAGCAGTAAACTTAGATAATAAACATACACCAGAGAAAAGCACACAGTTCCTGCTGTTTCTCAGAGGGAAGTGTCAAGACCCGTGTCCATGCGGGAACAGTCGGGAGGAGGATGTGTGGAGGAAATCTCCAGGCTCCCTCTTTTCCTGAGAAGGCTGAAGCAACACTTGCCTGTGCAAAAGGAAAATCCCTCAGCTTGGCTCTGAGCTGGTTCTTTATCAGAAAGGCATTATCTGGGTAATTAGCTCTGCCTGTGAGTACAAATGTCTTTGGCTCTGTCACGCATTGAGCCCGAAGGAGAGGTTTGCTGAAGCATCCCCGAGATGTTCCCATTACAGCAGCCACGATTCAGGAGGAAGCCTGGCCCTGCCAGCTCACTGTAATTAAAGTGAGGCTTCACAGCCACGTGCCCTCCTCTCTGCTCTTGTGATAATTAAGTGGTTCTGGCCTGTTGCAGGATGAACTTTGCTTTTTGTCCCTGTTTGAGTTTGTCAGCGCAGTGGGACAGGTCCTCTCTTCTGACCCAGCCCTGTTTGTGCAGGAGCAGATACTGGTACTTCAAAACTGGCATAAGCATATCCTTGTGCTTCTTTCAGCAGTAGTGGTGCTCTGCAGTCAACTCTCCTACCCCCCTACTGCCCCTCAAGTGTCCTTCAAGGTGTTTGGGTGACAGCAGTAGCTCCTGTTCCCTCCATTTCTGCCCCCAAGAGCAAGCCTTGTCTCAGCTATGGCTCCTCTCTGTGCCTTCCTGCTCCCTCCAGCTTCTCCTGGGAAGGACTGTCCTGATGTGGCCATGGCTGGTGGTGGTAGTTCAGTTCCTCAGGCTGAGGAACTTTCAGCAGCAAATTGCATCTTCTGCTCTGTCCTTTTTCTGAAGCTCCTTGCCAGAAGGCAGCAAGGACTCAAGATGGGATTGGAGCAAGAGGAGAGTTCTCCTCCTGGGTTGGCAGTGGTTGAAAGAGAAATGGATGTACCAATTCCTTTGATTTTTCTCATAAATTTTCATGATGGAGAGATAAAATGGGAAGCGTAGGAGGTCCTCCAGGCTTGGTCCTGGCCGTATTTGGAGGCGGTTGTGCACATCTTGGATCCTCTTTCAGCAGACCATGAGTCATTTGGCTGCCTGTATTGGACACAGAGCTGTGCTAAGTCAAAGATAAGCACTTCTGAGTCTGTCTCTCAACACCCTCATTTCTAACAGTTGGTTTGGAGCTGTCAGGCAGGATTGAAACACTGCACAGCGTCTCTTCTCAATTACACGGGTGCAAATCCAGAGGATTTTGCTGGATCAGTACCAAAAATAACAATCCTGTCAGCAAGCCATGAACCTGGCTGCAGTGGGAGCACTGAGGGGAGGTGGGGATCTTTGGGCATGTGGTGCCATCATTGCCAGGGACAACAGCTTGGCAAGGAGCTCACTGGAATGGCTTTGGTGACCTATTCCTGGTATGAGTGTTAAAAACAGGTAGAGACCCTGCCTCTGTGGTAGTGATGCTAAATTCCTGGGAGTTTGACTGTCCTGCAGGACTCCTTGGTAGGTTAGATTGTGTAGGAGTCACTCCAGTGTGATTTACATATTGGATGCTATATTAATAGGAGTAACCCCTTAGGCTAGGGGGAGGAGTGAGTGACCATCCCAGCTCCTGGAAGCACAGGCTGTTTTCCCAAGCAACTGGTACCATGAGCTGGTTTCTCATTAAATATTCATCTGCTGGGCCACTTGGGGGGTTTGAGTGGCTCTCCAAAAGGTTATTAATGCACAGAGCAGATGGAGGCACAGAGACTGTTTATTAAATTCAGACTGCCTTTTGCCACTATGCTAATGCCAGCTGGATGGCAGGAAGAATTGCCCTGACCCCTTCCCACACCTTAGTTGCCTGGGTTTAGTTTCCTTATACCTCCTGACAAGACAAAACATAAGATAAAGCAGCCTTGAAGTGTCTCTGAGCTGGAGCATGGCCATAACATCATCCAAAGCAGTGGGTCAGCCATAGGAACCCACCTCTTCCCTCAAGCTTCTGCCCCAAATGCAGAAATTGGGCTCCTTTTTCTTTGTCCATTTGAAAAGAAATCAAAGAAAGATGAATGGACCAAATGGTTAGCAGTGCTTTCAGGAAAGCCTGGGTCAGTGTCTGTCTGGTGTGGCCACCACTGAGCAGGACCCTTCTCTAGGGTGAGCAGCAACCCTGAGACATTCCCTGATGCCCAGCATACTCCAGGTCACAGCAATCAGCTCTTTGGCTCTTGTTCAGTTTTAATACTGCTTTTTCTTCCTCCTCCAGGCTATGAAAGTCCTCTCCAAAAAGAAGCTCTTGAAGCAGTATGGATTTCCACGTGGGTATCTCACATTTGGAGGTCTGCCTGTTGTCCTCAGCCAAAACTCTCTGTAGAAACATGGTCTGCAAGGAGGGAGCTGGTTAGGAGGGGGTGGTGAGGGGCAGATACAGCCTCAGGGAAATTCAACACACTCAGTAATGAGATTCCTGGCTCTGGTTTTTGTGAGTCTCTTTGAAGTGGTGACTCTTCCATGTTCTTCCTAATTAGGCACTGGGAATTAGGCAGGGTGCTGCCCTCCTTTCCTTACCCCTGGGACAGCCCCTGGGTGCAGGCTGGGCCGTGGGATGCCCCAGACCCATCTGGGGGCAGCTGCTCTGAATGGGACTTGGAGAGCTCAGTTCCAGGTGGGAGACTGCAGAGCTTTGGGATGAGAACAAGGGGATGAGATCTTCCAGAACAGCTGGAGGGGTGTGCAGAGGCACTGCTCATCCTTTGTGCAGGGGCTGCTGCCAAATGAGGAGTTCTTCACTCTGCTGTCACACTTGCAGGTCGGCCTCCTCCCAGAGGGTCCAAAGCATCCTCTGGAGAGCAGCCCAAGCCCATGGCACCCCTGGACAGAGTCTATCAGGAAATAGCCATCCTAAAGAAGCTGGACCACATCAATATTGTTAAGCTGATAGAGGTGAGCTGCTTCTCCACGCTACGTTATGCTGAAACAAATCTGGTTTGTATTGCAACAAAAGGATTTTTCTTTAACTGCTCCTACTTCAGCCAGAATGGGTTTAAAATAGATGTTCAGAAATTTAGGTGGTGATCCCAAGCAAAGTCTTACTGACTCTGTAGTATAAACTGCACTCTCACCCTGAGCTCTGGGCTGGTGCCCAGGAGAAGGCAGCTCACTGTGCTGGTAGAAATAGCAGTGAGCTTTGATCACTGAAACTTGTGTGCAGACAAGCCTGGGAAGGTGCACAAGTGCAAGGCTTCAGTGCCATTTCAGTTATTGACTGAGGTCAGTTTAAGACAGGCAGTGCCTTTATTGGTAGGCTGTTTCTCCAAATTCAGGTAGAAGCCCAGATTTTTCTGGAGACGGGAAAATCTGTCCTCCAAAACCCCCCCAAAAAACCCTGTCCTCCAAAACCCCTCCAAATTCTCTGCAGAACTCTCTAAATATTAGCCTAAATTTTTCTCAGTGTTCTGAAGCTCAGCACAGTGTACTGGGAGTATTACTTGCTTAAAAATCTTTTTTCCTGCTGTTTTTCACTTTTTTCCTCTTTCCCCTTATTTCTCTGTGATCTCTCAGGTCCTTGATGATCCTGCAGAGGACAACTTGTACATGGGTATGTGAGTCTCATAAGCTAACAGAACCATCTGGGCTTGGGCCTAGTGATGCAAGTGACACCTGCCAGGACTCGGGGTCAGTGCAGGAGGAAACTTGTGCCAACTTCTGCAGACTTTTTTTTTTTTTTCTGCCAAGTTTAAACGCCTGTAAATGCAGCTGGGATGGAAAGGCCCCGTGCAGTAGGGTAAGGCAACCTTGTGTCAGTACAGCTGTGCACATCTCTTTGCCATGGGGACACTGAAAAGAGCTGACAGCTGCTCTGCCCTCCCCTCTGCAGAGCTGATTCCAGTCCCAGAGCCAGGAGGGAAGAGAAGGGTGCAGGATGGTTTCCTTGTCCTCCTGCTATGGAACTTTGTAGGCTCTGGAGAGTGGTGGTGACTCCAGAGTCGCTCCACTGTTGCTTGGGAGTGTTCCCTGTGACCCCTGCAGAGACTCTGACCACCCTGCTGAGCCTCAGGGCCTCCTAAGGGAGCAGCACTCCCGCCTTTGATGGGGAAGCCATGCCTGACTGGGTGTTTATGCAGAGGGCGAGGGAATTCCACCCATTTCATCTTCCTCTCCTCCAAACCCCAACAGTACCAGCCATCCCTAACCCCCATTTGGGTAAACATTGAGGGTCAGGCCTGGGAGGCCCTGAGGTGCCCTCTGAGATGGGCTGGAGGAGGGGATGACTGACCCTTTTACAGCTCTGCTTCCCCAAACTGTTTCCTGAGGAAGCAGGTTCAAAGACTGATCTTGATGAAATAATTATGGGACACTGCTGAAGCTGCCTGAAGGAGGACTCTGCCTAACAAATGAAGCAATTTCCCTTTGAAAGGCCACTTTTCCCTTTGGGCTGAAGCCCCAGTGGCATCTGGCAGCATCTCAAAGCGATGGCACTCGTGGTGGGAGGGTGATGGAGGCTGTTGTTTGAAGGCCTGAACCCCTAGGGATGGAGGAAAGGGGAGAGGTGAGGTAGAAAGCTGCAGAAGGGAAAAAAACCCCCAAAACTAAACCAAGCTCTATCAGTGGAGTAAAAGAACCATCCCAGAAATAGCAGCAACAGCAGCAGGACAGGTGGGGAATCTCCTGGTCCTGTTGGAGGTTGTGCTGGTCCCTGAGTGACAAGCAGTGGCCATGTCCCTGTTGTCCATGTTCCACCACCCCTTTCCTCTGCCTGGGATCCCCTGAATTTCAGGCACATCAAGCTCCTGTCTCTGCAGTTCCCTTGGCAGAAGGAGTTGCACTGCTCAGGGCTGGACATCCTGCAAGTGGGTTTGCACCCTCCTGCTGCTGCCCCAGCTGATGATAACTGCACCTTCTCCATCCAAAAATGCCCCCACTGCAGAGCAGATCTAGAGGAAGTGGTGTTTGCTGTGATCTGCTGGGAGCAGGCACTGCTGTGAGCACTTGGCTGTGTGTCACTGGGGTGGGATGTCAGCAGGTAATGAGCAACCTGCAAAGGTACAGGATGGTTGAATAATGAACTGCTTCCACAAGCTGCAGCTTCTGGAGGGCAAGATGAGCCAATTCAGCCTGAATTAGCTGCCCTGTGTGTTTGTACCTTCAGAGGATCCCACACCCCAGTGCTTTGGGGAGGGGATCTGCTCAGATTTTTTGGGAGGCGCAAGAAATCCCCACGTAATTCATGGGGAAAGAGCTCTCCTACTCTAGGTAAAAGCAAATCCTTCTCCTGTTTGCAGAACAGGGCAGAGCAGGATCACAAAAACACTTCTCCCCAACCTCCTAATTAGGCACACAAACTCATGTGCTCTGCAAACCTCAACAAATCCCCTTCAGTGGCTCCTGCCAGGGAGTGTTTGGCTCTGACACAGTTGTAGCTGTGCTGCTGATTGACACAGCAGAAATGGAGCAGCATGTTCTTACAGCATCTCCTTTGCTATCAGCAATTTAGTGGAAATATCACACCAAACACCCTCCCTTGGAGGTACAACAGGGCTCAAATCAACCAGGGCTGACACCCAGAGCAGCAGCACTGTGGTTGATAAATTAGCACCCACTGTCTCCCTGTACGGAGCTGCCAGGAGGGAGGATATTTGTCTGAGCTGAAGAGATTAATATTTTCATTTTACATCCTCTGGTGTCCTTGTCATGGGTGAGGGAAGAGAAATGAGTGGAGATAAATTGATTTTGCAGGTATGGGAATGGATGTGTTTTTGTAGGTGCTGAATAACAAATAAGCCCAGGCTGCTCTTCTCATTCATTCATGGTTTATTTCCTTTTCTTGCAGTGTTTGACCTCATGAGAAAAGGGTAAGTAGCCCTCCTGGGACCCCTTCTGTTGAAAATTTTGGTGTTCATCCTCAGGTTCCCATGTGAAATGGAGGTTTGATATATCCAGTGGGGCAAACCCTGTCAGCAGGGGAGGCAAAACCCAGCTTTGCACTGCTACAGCCTGGAATGCTGTGGGGAATAGAAATGGGCTGGGAGGACCTGTCCTGGTGCCAGACTCTGATGTGGAAAATAAATTCTATGACAATTCCTCATCAGGTGGCTGGAAGAAAAGGTTTGAATAGGAATATTCTGCTGGGTTCCAGCCACATTGTGGCTTCCTCTGATACAAGGGTCTGTGGTTACATCAAGATTTACTTGCCACCTGCTGCCTTACTTTGCCCTCAGCACTGACCTCTCATGGGAGGCTGTTCTGTTGGCACATTCCTTTGGCACAGGAGAAGGGATAAGGTGCTAAGAGGTTCCTCACTGCTCCTTGCTACACCTGCACTGATCCTGCAGCTCTGCAGTCCCAGTGAGGGCATCATTTCTGTGCCCAGGATGGAGGAGATGCCCAGAGGGGTTATTTTTCTCTCTGGCCCCATGAACAAGCTGCCAGCTCCAGTGGGTTGCTGGCAAGAGGCTCCCCAGTCTCCCTGGTGATCAGGCTGATGCCTGACCTGTAGGAGAGGGAGCTCCTGGAAACAGCTGAGGCTGGGGAACCTGTGGCTAGCCAAGTGCACCTGGCTGCCTCTGGCAGGAGGCAATTAGACTCCATTAGTGATTCTGCCAGCTCTGCTCACTTCTCCCTTGTTTCAGCAACAGAAAAATGTGCACAAAAGGGGCAGGGAAGGCAGTGGCAGGAAAACACAAATGGGAGATGAAGGTCATCAATCAAATGGGCAGCCAGGGAGAAGAGGGAAATGCTGCAGGAAGGATTTACTGCTGGGTGCTGAGGGGAACAGCCTCAGAGCCTGGTTTTGGCAATGGGCTGTTCTCTGGCTGGGCTTGGCTTGCCAGGATGGTGTCCAGGAGCACTCAGTAAAACCAGCTCCAGTCAGTGATGTATGCCCACATGCAAAGCCAGGCTGCTGAGCACAGGCAGGGTTAGCACCCAGGGCAGTGAGGTCCTTAGCTCCAGCCATTCATCCAAGGGGGAACAGCAGATGCTGAGCAGCTCTTGCAGCCTCTTTGCCCTCAGCTTTCAGTAGGCACAGGCTGAAGAGGGGCTTGTAGAGGAGACTGTGATGCCTCAGCAGTGGCAGCATTCAAAGGAAAGGACGAGAGAAGCTGACCAGGTAACCTTGGCTGTTCAGGCCTGAATGGCTGAGCTCTGGTGGTGGCTGAACCCTGAGCAGCTAAATAGGCTTTTAAAGCAGTTTAGCACAAAGCACTGAAAATATTCCCATTTAACCTTTGAGCTGGTGGTTCATGTCTCTATTCTGCCTCAGTGGAGACCAGCTGCACAGTGATATTGTGTCAGGACTGAGCCCCAGCAGGCAGGACATGCAGTGCACAGCAACAGGCAGTGTCCCCACTGCTGACTGGGATCTCATGGCAATGCTGGTGCTCACAGCCACGGGCAGCTTCAGCAGGAAGCCAAAGGCCAGGTCCAGCTTTGTTCTTCTCCCATGGGACTGTCAGTGAGTGGTGTTTGTCTTATTTTGTGCAGTTAATCCTGATGCTGATGAGGGCTCTGTGGTTCTTGCTGGCTCAGGGACTATGCAAAGCCACCCATCACTAGCCAAGTTCAGTAACCAAAGCATCACCACCTCCAGAAGGAATGAGCACACCTCCATCCTGTGCCACAGCACCCAGAGCCTTTCAGGAGCCTCAGTGCTGGGACGTGGTGATGGAGAGCAAACTCCTCCAGCAAGGGGTGTTCCTGCCCTTGTGCAGAGCACTGAGTGGCTGTCCCTGTCCCCACAGGCCTGTCATGGAGGTGCCCAGTGAGCAGCCCTTCAGCGAGGAGCAGGCTCGGCTCTACTTCCGAGACATCGTCCTGGGCATCGAGTACTGTGAGTACCCAGCACGGGCAGGGCCTGCAGAGGGTCTGCTCAGCCCCTCCGGGGGAAAGAGATCTACAGGGAATTCTCAAAGCCTGACAGAAGGCTCACACAGTGTGCATCTGTATGCAAACTATGAGATAAGAAAGGCTGACTTAGAAATGCCATGGAACAGGACAGACATGGTTGAGAGAGAAGTAGAACTAGAAACAAGTTTCAAAGGATGGCCTTGCAAAAAATACTGGATACTTTAGAGAAACTGAATTATGAAAGATGCATTGTAGTAGGGCCCACAAGAGGTAATTTTAGATGATTGGCTTTAAAGCATTTACAGCATAGAGTGGCTAAAGCTGATAGACCAAAAAACACAGTGTATTATAATTAAGAAACAGCTTCTAATTGTGATGATGTGAACTATAACATGTGCATTGTCTCACCCTTCACATGAGACTAAAAATAGAATAGAAGTTTTTTAAATGCTTCTCAGTTGCCCCATCTCTGGGTCAGAAAAGGGCTTAGTCCAACACTCCTGCTCAGCTGGGGAGGGCCATCTTGGTCCTGGGGGGCTGTTGGATGAGCCAGAGAGGTCCCCTTGGATTGCCTGTGATGGGGCTGCTGTTGGAGCTGGCCCCACTCAGCTTGGGTTTACCCAGGAAGTGTCACAAAACCCTTAGAAAGGACATTGCCTCTCTTTTTTCTTCAATTTATTTATTTTGGAGACTTTGAAGGCAACAGCAGAGCCAGAAAATGGGTGTTTGCAGTGCCATGGATTCAGCCAGTCAGCTTCAGCTGGAACAAATCCCTGTCCCTGGCTTAGCAGGGCAAGTACTGGCCATGGCAGAGCTGGTGAGCAGCACAGGGAGGATGTCTGTGCTTGTCCACACCCTGTGCAGAGCCCATCTGAGTGACTCCCTGTGTGTCTGTCCTTGTCCCTGTCAGTGCAGAGCCCATCTGAGTGACTCCCTGTGTGTCTGTCCTTGTCCCTGTCTGTGCAGAGCCCATCTGAGTGACTCCCTGTGTGTCTGTCCTTGTCCCCCTGTGCAGAGCCCATCTGAGTGACTCCCTGTGTGTCTGTCCTTGTTCTCCCCTGTGCAGAGCCCATCTGAGTGACTCCCTGTGTGTCTGTCCTTGTCCCTGTCTGTGCAGAGCCCATCTGAGTGACTCCCTGTGTGTCTGTCCTTGTTCTCCCCTGTGCAGAGCCCATCTGAGTGACTCCCTGTGTGTCTGTCCTTGTCCACTCCCCGTGCAGAGCCCATCTGAGTGACTCCCTGTGTGTCTGTCCTTGTCCCTATGTATGCAGAGCCCATCTGAGTGACTCCCTGTGTGTCTGTCCTTGTCCCCCTGTGCAGAGCCCATCTGAGTGACTCCCTGTGTGTCTGTCCTTGTCCCTATGTGTGCAGAGCCCATCTGAGTGACTCCCTGTGTGTCTGTCCTTGTTCTCCCCTGTGCAGAGCCCATCTGAGTGACTCCCTGTGTGTCTGTCCTTGTCCCTATCTGTGCAGAGCCCATCTGAGTGACTCCCTGTGTGTCTGTCCTTGTCCTTATGTGTGCAGAGCCCATCTGAGTGACTCTCTGTGTGTCTGTCCTTGTCCTTATGTGTGCAGAGCCCATCTGAGTGACTCCCTGTGTGTCTGTCCTTGTCCCTGTGTGTGCAGAGCCCATCTGAGTGACTCCCTGTGTGTCTGTCCTTGTCCCCTGTCTGTGCAGAGCCCATCTGAGTGACTCCCTGTGTGTCTGTTGACATGACCCTGCTGAGCAAAGAGGGGTCCCTGAATTAAAGACACAAGGTGGAAAGGTCTGTGTGCTGGCATCCTGAAAACAATTGCTGCTTCTGTACCTCAGCTGCTGCTGTGCTGAGCTTGGCTCTGGGCCTGTTGGATGCTGGTGTCCTCCTTGCAAACAGCCTCTGTGAGTTCAGTGCTCTCAGCTCTGGCTACTTCCTCTGCACACTGGCACACTGAAGAATTGCCCATGGTAAATTTGGGGAGGAAGAGGCAGTACAGCTTTTGCAGAGGACATTCCCACCTTGCAGGTCTGATTGTTTTCCAGAGGAGACAGCAAATATGTAGATAAGGTGATCCTGATATTACCTTGTGTTTCAATTGCCAAACAGCTTTTGATTAGATCCATTAACAGTAGCTCACAAAGCAGCTCCTAAATCTCTTAGGCTGGATGTGCTCTTGTGGATTAATGGCTAGACAATCAAGAAAGTTGGAATACAGCTTTCACAACTGAGAAAAGTCACCAGTACAATTAAACAGGAGCCCATAATGTGGGCTGGGCTGTTCAGTGTATTCCTAAATGACCATAAAAAGGGTAGAGAACAATAAGAGAGATGGATGGTGGCACTGGGTTATTCAGGATAGTTGCTAGAACTGACTGGGAAGACTGGCAGGAAAATGCCATTGATAGCAAGTGATGGCATGATAAAATGACAGATAAAAATTCATGTTGCTGACTGTAGGGTAATGCATGAGGGAGAGAAACAACACTGAAAATACATACAATGTGATGGGCTCTAAATTATATCTTCTCACCTGGGCTTTGATCTGGATAGTTCTCTTGAAAATGCCAACCCATTACTTAGTGGGATTCAACAAGGCTAACAAGATTTGGGGAGTTATTTGGAATGAAAGGAAGAAGAAAGTAGAAAATGTAATTGTGCAGTTATTTGGATCGCTGAGAGCTCTTAGGTACAGACAAGGAGTATCCTGAATATTATGTGCAATATTATGTGTTCAGCCTGTCTTAGAAACAAGAGCTCCCTAGAACTGAGGCCCAAGAAGGAGATCAGGATGGTCCTGGAAAATCTTATGTACAGAGGTATGACCAAAGCTCTCAAGAATGGAAAATTGCCTTGGGAAGGGATGCTATGGCAGAGGCTTATAAAACCCTAATTGTCAGGGAAGTGTTGGACAGGAAATGAATCTTTTCTGTCTCTAAAAACACAATACCTAATGGAAAGCAAACAAAATAATCAGGTAGCCAGTTTAAACCAAAAGGAATTACTCACTCTCAACCACTGAGAGAGAACAAGTCTCTGAGCATGATGGGCCTTGCTGAGGCAGAGGAACATGGTTTGAGGGTCTCAGTCCCTCTCCACATTGAAATGCAGCACTACCTCAGTTTTTATCTAAAACCAGCAGGGAATAAAATCAGTGTTTGCAAATTGGACGGTCCAGAAGCTTTCAGGTGCTGCCAGAATTAGTCAGGTCACCTCAGAAAGTTGGTAAAAGTTAATAAATGAATGGGAATCTTAAGACTGTCTTTGAGTAGAGCTTGAAGGATGAAGATGCAGCTTTTTATATCCCCATTAGCATTCAGATTGCAGCAGAGCCTGTGTGCCTCACCTGGGAGATTCCAGCTCTGCTGTGCTGGATGCTGCTGCAGGAATAGTTCCTGCTCAGAGGAAACTTTGAGCTTAGTACACAGAAAAAAAATCCCAAAAAACCAGCAGTGTGGGTAGTCTTAAGCAGAGAGAGTGAAATTCAACAATGAATTATAGGATGCCCAAGCACTCCCAGCAACAGGAACAATAAGATGCTTCGTTTTGGACCATTGAGTAACCACTTACTTTATTAGCAAATGAAAGTTAAAAATGGTGTTCTCTCTGAACTGCTGGGTAAATGCATGGCAATTATTATATAATTAAGAGGAAAAGTGCACCATTTGTGCATGCTGAAGGAAAAGTGTTGCCAGGCAATCCAGAGATTGCAAGGTAATTTTAATGTAAGCATCCATAAGTGTTGTGTAATTTGGGAGGCTCAATAACCATGCAGCTGCTTGAAGCTCACAGTCATCCCAGCAGCAAATGCATCATTGCTGGTCAGATTTTATCAGGTTGGAAGCTGCAAACTGGATTCCTGTTGGAGCCTGAGAGGTGTTAATGGTGAGCAGGATGGGGAGCCAAGGTGGTGGGAGATGTGGGCTGAGCTTTTGAATCACTGGTGGTGGCTGTGGCCACTGTGTGTCTGTGGGCACTGCCCTCACTGCTTTTCCATGGAGTTTGCCTGGACTGGAGGCCTCCTGCAAGAGGGCTGGCTGTGGGGGGAGGTCTGGGGGCAGGCAGTGCTCCAGGTGATGAGAGCTGGGTGGGAAGCCTGGATTAGGCATGGTGGGAGGCTGGGACAGAGCCCAGGAGAGAGCCAGGAGTTCCCTGATCCAGACAATGGCAGAGCTGGCTCCTCCTTTAGGCTGGGCTTAGTGTGTCAGTACCAGGAGTGCACTTTGGCACAAGCACAATCCCAGCCTTGTTCACTAAGTAGCTCAAGGTGTGAGAGTCAGGGAGATCTGCCCTTGTTGAGTCTCCCTTCCTCTGGCCCCTGCAGGGCTGGGAATGCATTTGGAGTTTAGGCATGGTGTATCACTGATCTGTGTGCTCTGGTTTGGTGCCCCTGTCCCAGCCCTGGCTCAGGGCTGTGGCTGTGTCAGGAGTTGTTCAAGCAAACTGTGATTGGGTTCCTGGTGGCATGGGCCCTTCAGAGGACAGTGGTTTTGCTCCCACTTCCAAGACTTCCCCAGTACTGCTGGCCCTGCACCCCCCTCAGGAGCTGGGGAGGCAGCCTGGCCTCTGTGTAAGTACCACCAGAGTGCCAATTCCAGAGTGTGCTCAACTGGCAGGATCCACGCCACAGCCTCTGCCAGGAGCACAGGGCTCAGCTGGAATGGAGCACAGGAGGAAGCTGAGCTGCTCCAAAGGGCTGGGTAGTGCTGGGGGTGCAAAACCTTCGGCTTCAGCAACTGATCCAAGTGGCAGAGGCTTCATGGGTGCAGCAAGAGAGCAGCAAAGCAGTGGAGAGAGCTGACAACACCACTTTGGGTGGGAAAGTTTGCTGGATTATTTGTGTCATTAACTAAAGCATGTGCTTAAGCATCTCTGTCAGTTGGGGATATGTGCAATTGCCACCCTTTCCACTTGTAACTCCCCTCTAGTAGTGCTTGGCTGGGTTATTTAAATGTTAGTCTCCCTTCTAGTAAGGCAAACTTTGCTTTCATAGAGATACTCAGCAGAAATGTGTGTGCTGGATAGGAAATAGTCACCATGCTTCATCAGCAGGCATGAGGGATATGCCAGGTCGGTATCCCAGTTTGATTTTAGGACTGGGACATGAGAATCTTCATTTAGTAAGAGCCTGAGTAAGGATGAGCAGACAAAAGGGGTGTCTAAGCAGGAGCCAGGCTGTGGCACTGGCCAGGAGCAGAGAGTGCAGAGCACAGCCAGGGTGGCCCAGGGGAAAACCCTGCTGACTTGCACAGTGCAGATGAAGCACAGTGACTGTCCCTGCTGCTCTGGAGCTGCCAGCTCAGTATTCCAGTCACGAGAAGCTGAAACAGTTTCTGTCAGCCTGGCTGCAGAAGAAAAAACCTTATTTCCTGCATCCTCTGCAAAAGCCTGCAGCTCTCCTGTGACTGTGTCTCAGGGGGGCACTTTGGTCTCCCCTCTGCAGAGGAAGGCTTGTCTCCTCTGAGCTGTGGGGTTGAAGGGAGGGCAATGACATGCAGCTAAAGCCATTGCTCCCCTCTGCAGAGGAAGGTTTGTCTCCTCTGAGCTGTGGGGTTGAAGGGCGGGCAATGACATGCAGCTAAAGCCATTGGAAATTCCTTTCCAGCAGCAGCTCTGCAGTGAGAGCTGCAGTGACCCAGGGCTCTGCGTGCTGTGCCTGCAGCCTCAACAAAGGCTCTGACTTTTCAAAGCTGGCTTTTCTGAGAGAAGACTTACTCTACTTGGTTATCAATATATAATTTCCATTATGTTAAAGCAAATAAGCCAACAGAGGCTCATGTCTTATGAAGAGTATCTAGTGCAGGGTGGGTGCACTAAGGCATCAGTGGTGTCGATGGTTTGATCTGGTTTGACTCTTGGCAGAGGTGAGTTCCTCAGGCTGGTGTGGGCCAGCAGAGCTGGGATACAAGTCTGTGGTGGAGCTGCTACATGCTCTGCTGTGATTGCCAGCAAGCTGCTTGCTCCTGTGTGGGAAATGGGGACCTGCCTCTTCTCTGCTCCTGCCTCTTGCCTGTACAAGTTTGAAGCTCTTCAAACAGAGCAAGTTGAGGTGAGAGCTACAGCTGCAATGTTCTGGGTGTTATAAATGACACCACCAGGAGAAGAGAGGCTGGCTTGTGTTTTATCACATGCAGACAAGCTCTCCTTAGCTGATAACAACCAAACAAAAAACCCTTTCACGAGGAGCAATGTTGCTGATGCTGATCGATATGGACTCTGTACAAGAGTGAGAGTAATTAGCTGATGGGGGAGATCAGAGAGATGTGCTGGAGCCTCTGAAGATCAGGCAGTTTGATTTTTGTTGTTTGATGCAGCTCTGTGGCTGCTGGGGGTTAGAAGCAGCCCTGTGCAGGTTCTTTTGGCCCTGCTGTGCCCTGCTCCCCTGGGGCACTGGGGTGTGGGTGCAGCCCTGGCAGGGAGCTGGGCATGGTATGGGGGTGTTCCCCTTGTCACCCCCGTCCTCCAGCCCTTCCTCAGCAGAGCCCTGTGGACCAGCAGCCATCTGTTTTGAGCTCTGGATGGTGGTGCAGCAGTTTCCTTGGGAGGCTGTTCAATAATTTCTTTGCTACAGGGGCAATGTGAGAGTAATACTAAGCAGGCTCTGCAGTAGCACCATATGGATTGCTTTTGTCCTTGAATGGGAATGGGATTCTGGTTTTAATCATGCAGAATTCAGCACTGGCCTCAGTAAATAGCAGGATGTGTCATTGCATTGCAAAGTTTCATATGTCTAATTTCTAAATGAGCTTTTAGCAAGTTTGTGTTAACTTGCTGGATCTCCAAGATTTCCAGAGGGGAATGCAGCAAAAAACAACTTTTCTAAAAGGACTAAGGAACAAGATCTCTTTCTACCACTTCTATCTGTCTCCCTCTGGGTTTTCACTCCCTGTCAGTGGATTTGTTGGCAGACAGTTCCCAGGCATTTGGGAGTGAAAGGGAAAGTCCTGGGATAGCCTGTGGGATCTGGAATGAGGAGTGTTTGTGAAATGGCTGTTTTGTCCCACCTGGGGCAGCTGAGGGACTGAGCAGAAAGGAATGATGTGCTCAGCAGGGCTTTGCTAAGGAGCAGGAGGGCAATGGCAGAACTGTGGAGACCCAGATAGGAGTGTACAGATAGGAACCAGCAGAGAACTTCCCCAATATCCTCCCTTTTCTCCAGACCCATCTACTGGACCACAGCTGGCTGCTATTGCCAACTCGGTTCAAACACATGGTAGTGAAGAAACAACAAAAAACCCCCAAAACAAACAAACAAAAACCCCAAAAAAGCCAGCTTTTCAGGAAAACCTTTAATTTTAGGCAGTTTTTTCATTGAACACCCAAGTACAGGGTTTTGTGGTATGCTAGCAGTATGCCTGCTAGAGCTCTGTCTGAAATCAAGAAGGATAGGGGAAGGATGCTCCTTTCCCAGGGATTGCTCACACCCTGAGAGCTCTGAATCCTTCTCTGAGGTTGTACAGCATCAGCCTTCAGCAGGCTGGATTTAGGCAGTAGTAGGAGACAGACCAGACTTTTAGCATCATTTTCTTGTTTCTGAGCACCCTGGAGCTCTAAGTCTTGACTAAATCCAACTTCAGCTATCCCTGGTCAGGCTTTCTAACACAAGCTGTGATAAGATGTAGTACACAGGCACTCCCCTGCCCTGCTTGCTGTGTTTATGGGGTGGCTGTGAGGGTTAACAAATAAGGATTTCTATTACATTTGAGATCTTTTCCTGGATGATGCTCTAGGAATCCATGGGATTGTTATCTGGATGCAAATAGGCCTGAAATAGTGTTACCTTTCCCCTGAACTGAAGAATGGGTCTAATAAAACCAAATTTAACAGAGTGCTGCATAATCAGACTTTGTCCTGAGGGCTCTGTGATATCTTAGGTGATTTCATTTTCATTATGAAGCAATACCAGTGCATGCCCTCTTTGTGTCCCTTTGTGACACAAAGAGGAGCAGGGATGCATCAGGCTCAGCAGAGAAGGAAAAGCACTTTCAACATGTAAATAAAACCCCTACATGTGCTTTAAACAAACATAACCAATATCAACCCATGACATACCTGTTACCCATTGGTTAATTAGGAGCCACCCTTTGGTAAACACCTTATGAGAGACAACTGTTTAAAACACCAGCTGCAAGATGGTTTGTAATTCTTTGTCTCAGTCTTCTCAAACTCCCCAGAACAATTCCTGGGAAAGTTTATCTGGCTTTCTCTCTCTGACCAGGCTGTCACAACCACAGGCCCAGTTGCCCATGAAGGGAACTAAGGAGAGGCCATGAGTTTGTCTAAAAGAAGAATAATCCCCAGACCCTCATGGAGCACATTTAAGTGCAGCAATACAGATCATTATTTTGGTTCTGTTTGTTTAAAGCACATTTAGGGGTTTTATGTTGAAAGTGCTTTTTTTTCTCTGCTGAGCCTGATGCATCCCTGCTCCTCTTTGTGTCACAATGTGTCCTTAATTCCAAGGACAGGACAAGTGTTTTGTTTCTGGGACCTCTGGTCCTGGCTTCTACTGAACTAATCCTAACAAGAGTGCCTTTCCTACCTGCTGCTCTTGAATCTACAGAGGATGAAGCTTGCTCCCAAATGCTTCAGGATGGTGAAATGAGAGGGTTAATTTATGCTGGTGATTGTGTTTGACTGTGGCTGTCCCCTGCTCCCCTTGGGGTGGGTCCTTGTCCCTTCTGTACAGCCATTACAGTCTGGAAGGTGTCATTAGTGGCAGGCTTTTATTGCCAAGATGCTAAGCTTTCCCTCTGGAGTTCTGCAGGGATAACACCATCCTTTCCTCTGTGTGCTGTGCTGGAGATGCAGATCCTGCTGGATTAACCAGCACCTTTCCCCCAAGGCAGCTCTGTCCCTGGGCTCCTGTGGCAGTGATTTGTGTCACTGCAGGCAAGTCCAGGCAGCCTGTGGCCAGTCCTGCTGGATTAACTGTCCCTGCCTTTCTCCAATGTAATCTGCAGGAGATCTGCACTGGCAGCAGAAGTTGGTGGCTTGGGAAGTTTTTCCAAGCTCAGTAGTGTTGGGGTCCTGCAGCTCTCACGCAAACCAGCTTTTGTCTATTGCCTGCAAGAAGATTCGGGAATGATTTTGGGGGATTATTTTACTTTGCCTTGTGCTGAGCTGTCCCAGTGGCAAGGCACAGCACAGCAGAGGATAAGCCTGTGCATTTTGGAGCCCAAAGCCAATTTTGGAAAGCTGTGCAGAGGAGGATGCCCACAGCAGCTGGCAGGCTGGGACTTCAAGTTACGTTTCTTCAGAGCAGAACAGGGATTTCAGATTTCCTCCATCAGGTTAGCAGCTCCAAATCATTTCTTGACAGATGTGAGCACAGCTTTTATGGCTGTGATGTTCATTTACACCAGCTGGTGCTCAGTCCCCTGTCCTTCTCCCTTCATGGATGGCTATTTGCACAAGGCTGCATGGAGAAGGGGATTTGCAGTTAGCAGAACTTTCAGCCAGCTGGCAGGAGACTTTGGTGGCTGTCACTCACAGTGAGTGGGTGAGACGCTGCTCCCAGTCACCTTCCCATGCCAGCCTGGTATTATTTTAAATGGATGCCAGGTGTTCAAAAGCACCTGGGAGGTGACATTGCAGAGGCCAGGCTCACTCCTGGGCTCCTCAGCTCTTGTGCTGAGCCTCTCCTCTGAGCACCCAAGGTCAGACTGTCAGAACTGTAATGTTCTCTGGAAACTCAAATATTCATTGGCCAAGTGAGCCATTGGTTGATGGCTTTGATTTTTGCAAAGGATGTGTTTCTAATTTCTTTGTTCTTTGTTTCTGTGTTTCTGGGGACCAGAGCAGAGATGGGAACTGAGGAAACACATGGCAGCTGGAAAACTGCCCACAGTGTTCCTCAGCTTTCATTAAATGGTGCAGAGGCAGGGAATGTATTCTACAAAATACACAGTTATATTAGAGAGAAAATGCTTTGTGGTTTTGTTTTGTTTGTGGTTTTTCACTTTTCTATAAGGAAGAAATAATAAAAAACCTGGAGTACTTGCTTGCCTTAATTTTCACAGACCAAACTCCAGGGATGTACTCACATGGTCCATATTTGTTTGGGGCTTTTTTAGAGGCTTTGGGAATCTTAGCCCTGTGGTATCAGGCGTGACAGCAGACACCTGCCTGAAAGGCAGCTCATTATCTCTTGAAGGAAACCTTCACTCCCCCCTCCCCCTTATTTGCTCTCCCTATATTACCATAATGAAATGTCAGCTCTGCTGCTGAGCAGATGTTGCCTCCTAATTACTGTTGTTGCAGGGTTTGGGTGTTTATCCTGGCTGTCTAGGCAGGCTGTTAGCAGAAATGCCTCCCACCACAGCCTGGCCATGCAGTTGGTGCACATCTGGAAGAAGATGTAAGTACTGCTGCTCTCCAGCAAGTTTTAATCTGCTGGATCTCCAGAGCAGCTCCTTGATGTGCCAAGGACAGCATCCCCCAAAAGTGCTTTCAACCGAGGAGAGGGCCTTGCAGGAAAAATACCTGCAAGTGTGACTTCCCCTCCCCAGGCAAGGCCTGCTGGAAAGTTGGCTTGAAAAGAGCAGAAAGTTTATTGAAGTTTGTTCATTCTTGATCCTAAAGCACAAACTGGGGTGCTCCGTGGGGCAGGCTGCCTTTGTGGCAGTGTGCTGGTCAGGTTTGTAAAGCAGGAAAGGGTTAGACCAGCATTTTCCTCCACCCAGTGTGTATTTCCTAGGAGATATGAAAAGTGCTCATGGAAGTATAAAAACAAACATGCTCTGTTGGCAAGAAGGAAATGTGAAAACATTGGTTGGAGCCAGGGGAGGAGGGAGGACAGGGGGTCCTGGTCCTCTGGGGAGGGCAGGATTAGAGGATTTCCTCCTCCTCCTTCAGTACTCTTGGGTTTTCTACAGTTCTGCTTTGGGGTCATTTCATGTTCTGAAAGTTGGTGGTTTTGGTTTTTTTTTATTTTTCGAGTTCCTGAAAAATCAGCCACTTCCCTACAACTCCCTGCTTCACTCAGTGGCCTGGAAATGTCTTTCAACTGCAATATTGCACAAGAGAGGTGGGTTTTGTTGTTGTTTTCAGTGCATCTCAGCCTCCAAACTCTCTGCAAGGGTTTGTTTCATGTTTGATGTACAAGCTCTTCAGCTGGTGCCCATGGTTGGCCTCATGGAGTGAGACAGGGCTGGAGCCTCATGGAATGAGGGCCAGGTTTGGCCACAGCTCTGGCTGCAGGAGTGGTGGGAATGGCTGGGAGCTTTGGGCCAGGTGGGGTTTGGGGTGATGCAAAGCAAGCTGAGGTTGTTTCTCGATTTGTGGGCTCCACTGAGAAGCTTGGATGAATAAAGAGTGCCTTTTTGGGGTGCTGGTGTTGCTCCAAGCTTGGAGCTCCATTATTCCACCTTTTGAGCTGGAAATGCCCACTGATTTCTGAGCTGTTGGCTGAACCTGGCACTCAGCTGCTTGTCACCTCTTCCATACTACCTGTGGTTCTGCCCCTTCTGATGAGGCCAAGCAAATCTGCAGAATTTGAGTGTTTTCCTTCTCCAGCAGCACTGGTTATTCCCTCTGGCTGAGCTGTCCCTGAGTTTGTGTATTTTCATTGCATAATTCCTAGATGTATTTCTAAGAATTGTGTCCCAGTGAGGCACCAAAAAGGAATGGCTGTAGGAACTGCTATATTCCATCTCCAGCAGCAGCTGGGAGTGTGTTGCCTGAGCTTGCACCTTTGTTTTCCCCCTCCTGGAAAGGTTTCCCCTGGGTATGTTGGCTGCTGTGGCCAATTTTGCTCTCTTTTTTGGGTGTTTTTCAGTGCACTACCAGAAGATCATCCACAGGGACATCAAGCCTTCCAACTTGCTCTTAGGAGATGATGGCCACGTCAAAATTGCTGATTTTGGTGTCAGCAATCAGTTTGAAGGGAATGATGCCCAGCTTTCCAGCACGGCAGGGACACCAGCCTTCATGGCACCAGAGGCCATCTCACAGACTGGCAAAAGTTTCAGTGGCAAGGTAGGTCTGTGCTCACTGTGGGGCTCCTGGTACCCCCAGGCATGGCACAAAGGGCAGTGCCACACCTGCATCCTGACTGTGGTACAAATTAAGGCTGTCAGTCAGTAAAACTAAAGCTCTAATTCCCTCCAGGCCAGGCAAAGCTCACGTTGGCTGTTCTGTGCAGTGGGCAGACACTTTGCTGTGGATCCCTGCCTGGCAGGAGCCATGCTAGAGTCCTTTCCCTGCCCCAGGGGAAGGGAGGAAGCCTTTGATTCCCTCCCAAAATAGTCAAGAGGCACAGGGGGCTGCTGAGCACCAAGGTCATACCTTGATTTCCTGGGAGTGAGAGACACTGCCAAGGGTGGTGATGCAGACATGGGGATAGGGGCTAATAGGGATTTTTTTTGTCTGGAAAACTTTTAAGGTTCAGCCCTGAATGGTGTAATTTCCTGTAGGAAGGGGCTGCTTGCTGGTCACAGCAGGGCAAGGGAGCAGTGCCTGGCCCAGCACAACCCTCATTCCTCAGGTGTGCAAGAGCTGCCCTTAGGAGCCCAACTGCAAAGTGACACAGAAAGTGTTAAATCCATACAAAGAGCATGATGTGAATTGGTGGGGGAATCCAGCTTACTCAGATCATCTGTGTTGCCTCTCCTTTACTCTCTGTTCATGCTCTCTTTCAGGCCCTGGATGTGTGGGCCATGGGAATCACCCTGTACTGCTTTGTTTATGGGAAGGTAAGCTGCCTTTCAGTGCTGGAGCCCTGCACTGCACTGTCTGCCTGCCTTTGGACTCACTCCTTTCCAAATAAAGGCAAATATTAGAGACAAAGACCCCTGCAGATCAGAAGGGGCTGAGGCTGTGATCTGTGGAAAGGATCATTTCCAGCACGGAGCCCTGAATGCAGAGCTACAAACCCAGAGCAGCAGCACCAGCAGCAGCTTGTGGGGGGTTTATCCACATTTCCTGCATTTAGAAATGAGCCAGAGCATGGACAGAGGCATAGGATTGATCCCAAACTGTTGCAGCACTTTGGGAACCAGAGATCTCTGTCTGCCAAAGCTGAGTTAGGACTGATGGGGGTCCAGTTTGGCAGAGGCAGCTCTTCAGTGCTGCCTTCTGCTCACTCTGTGCCCTGTCATGTTTCCCCCCTCCATGTCCCACCTGTGCTGTGCCAGGATGAGCACAGGAGGGTGAGCAGGAATGAACCTGAACCTCTGACCTCTGCAGATCCCCCCACACAGGCACCAGGCATCCAGCTCTGGGTGAGGAGTGGCCAGGGGTGGTGACAGAGACAGTTCATGGTCACCTGGCAGGCTGGATGGAGGAGGGTATTCCAGTCCAGTTATGTATTCCCTAGATGCCTCTGCTGTTCTTCTGAATTTATTTTTTAATGAGGAATGAATCGATTTATTGTGTGTGGGGAGATTTAATTTATTTCCATCTCTGTGTAAAATCCAGGGAGTGCAGAGGTTGTACTTGGTGTTACATGAATGACAAATGCCTGAGTGATGCCAGGATCTTGGACAACTGGAAAGTCTCTTTGTTTGTTTTACAGTGCCCTTTTATAGATGAATATATTCTGGGTCTTCATAACAGGATCAAGACCAAGCCTGTGGAGTTCCCAGAAGAGTGAGTAAACTTTACTCAGCTCAGCTGCTGTAAAATAAAGCCCAGTTTTCAGCATTATCCCCTGTGTGGCACAGTGGTCACCACGGCAGGATGGACATGAGTGGGTGAGGTGCTCTGTGTTCTCCTGGGTCCTTCACGTGGGTTTTGTGCTGGTGTTGAGGTGTTCAAAGTGCTTCTGCTCTTCCTCTGTCCTTGTTGTGCAGACAGGGATGAAGGAAATGGCTCTTTGGAAGTGAAGGGGACAAACCAAGGCCACTCAGGTGGCATTTGAGCAGTGGAGGCTCAGAACTGAGCTGATGAGTGCTCGTGGTCAGAGTCTGGCAGGAGGGGGTGATACCCCCTGTGTGCTCAGGGATGCTGGCTCCATGGTCACCATTCCTGTAGCTTCAAGTGTTGGCCACTCCTCAGCATTTCCTCCAGCTTCAGGCCTTTGGTGACTTCCTGTTGGTGAAGAATTTGTTTCCCGTGGTTGCTGACAGATGAATTAGCCAGAGCTGGACTCTTTGTTTTCCTTACCAAATCCACCCAGCAGTCAGGCAAAGAATTCTTGACCTCACTGCTCATGCCAATAAAAATTTTTAGATAAAATTACTTGATTTGGAGCAAGCACAAATTAAAACTCTAATGAGAGGCATGTGTGGTGTTAGAGGGGAAGGGAGGGATGTTGTCAGGCAGCCTGTGGTATGTGCATGTACCCAACATCTGGGGCAAGGCAAGACTTTTCTGTGAGATGCTCACTGAATTTTCACATTACAGTAAAGTCTGGGCCTCTACCTTGGCAGTCCCAGACTTTCTTCTGATTCCACAGAAAGGGATGGATGCTAAGGGTACTCTGTTTTAGACACCTGGGCTGCATTAATTTTACCCTGCAGTCAGTGCAGACAGCTCAGCCCCTCTGCCCAGCTGGAGCCTGCACAGCACCTGCAGCCCCAAGGCCCTGGGGCTCAGCCCTCTTGTAGGGCACACACAGACCCCAGGGTGGCTAAGGAGCAGTTCTGGCAGGCCCAGGTCACTGGGCTTGAGGCTTTAGGAGCACAAAAGCTGGTCATGCTCCACTGCTGTGTCCCCACCTGCAGCCATAAAAACCCCAAACCTGTTTATGTTCCCCTGGCAGTTTTCTCCCTTGCTCAGGGCTGGCAGAACTCCCACCCCTCCCTCAGCCACCATGTATTTGGGTTAGCAGTCAGCTTACAAGTGACTGTTCCCATCTGCCTCTGCAGTAAGTTATTAACATTTAATAGGCTAACTGGGTTGTGCTGAGAACTTTTCCTTCATTCAGGCATTTCCTTCAGCCATAATTGGGCTGCATGATTTATGTGGATTCCTCAGTGACCTGTTCTCCCAGTCTGAAAAAAGCTGCACCCCTGATTAGGTTGTTGGGGGAGCTGAGGGTTACTAGGTGTTGACAGCTGTCCAAACCACATCTATTTGTTAGAGGCAGCCACAGAGACATGGAATTCACTGGAGTGGATCCACCCTGACCTCCCACAGAATTAGCACCTCTCTATAGCGAGGAGTATTTTGGTTTCAATTTATTTCACCATGGCTACAAAAGACACATTCCTGTTTGCAGAGAGCCCATGGAAACTCACTGCCTGTTTCCTGACAACCTTTAGGACATATGGATCTGACTGTACCAGTGTCACCATCCTGTCCCTTCCCTTAGAGACACCAGGATAAATATTTATGGCGTTCTCATTCATGTCACTGAGTCCTTGCCATGACACGAGGCAAATGGGCTTAGCTCACACCCTGAGGATCCTGGCATGAATAAAAAGCTGAAGTTTCTCTTCAAACATGTCAGCAGAGCCAGCAGCTCTGCCTAGTCCCTCCTGTGAAGCCCAGGACAATGTTTCCTGACCTGCAGGCACCCTGTAAAGTGATCTGGGTGCTGGCAACCCTCCTGAATGGATGCTGAGCCCTGTGCCTGGCATCTTCCTGAGAGCTCTTACAGGACTATGGCTGTGAGACACCACAGACAGCACAGGCTTTTCAAAGGCAAAATGCCACCAGGCACAGTGTTCCCACTGCTGCAGAATGGGGGAAGGGAAACCAGAGACAGGGTGATGTGATCTGTTACCTGGCCATAACCCACCTGACACTTGGTGATCCTGTTGATGGGGCTTTTCCCTAGGACTTTAATCCTGTGTTGCATAGAAATCAATCTGGTGCACAGAAATGTTAAGTGATTTAATATTCTATTTATTGTATTTTAAATAAAGCTGTTGACACTTTGGCACAGAACTGATTTAAAGTATTTTTTAAAATGCCATCTCACCTGCATCAGTGTGGTGTCTGGAAGGAATCTGTTTGTTCTGAGCTGCTAAATGCACTGTCAGTGCCCATGGCTGTTCCTCTGGAGCTCATCTCAAGGGCAGCACCGTTCTTTCCATTCCAACTGGAATTGTCACCTGAGTCTCTGAGGTTTCATCCTGCTCTTCCCCTTGTCTGGGCTCTCAGAGCCTTGATGCAGCTCTAAGTGTTTACACTTCAAACTGAGCCCCCTTTTTGCCTCTGAACAAGCAGCATTTCCTTGTAGTTGTTTCTAAAGATCTCATAGCCAAAGTCCCAATAAAATATTCATTAATTATTAAACAACAGCTCTGTTTTCATCAGACTGAAATACCCCTTGCTGTGATGTGGTTTTCGTTTTGGTTTGTGATAGTTTATTCCCTTCTGTGCAGAGGAGATGAGCACAGCACCTGGTGCTCACTATTGTTTTCAGTCTCAAATCCAGCCTGCCTGGGGAGTGACATTTTGTGCTGCTCAGTCCCATCTCCATGAAGAAACACAATTCTTCAAGAGTCATTTTTGTGACACAGACTTTCATCTGGCTAATGCAATTCAGTCACATGCTGGCATTTTACTGCAGCAGCACTTTGGTCATTAGATCTAGTGCATTTTAAAGGCTTCTCCTGCATCATTAACCACAGGAGTCATTGCAGCCTTTGGGCTGCAGGACCAAGGGCTTCATGCCAATAGAGTGGCTTCTGGGTTCAGGTGCTCTCACATCTAGATCTTGGAAATAGTGTTAAAAATGTAGATGTATTTCTCTTATTTGCATTTATTCATTCCTTCCTGTTGTTACCCCAAGGTTGAGCTTTGCAGGTAGGGAATACTGAGTTACAGGCTGCCTGCAATCTGTGTTCTGGAATTTAAATAACACAACCTGGAGGTTTAGCTGGGAACTCGAATGTCAGATGGGGGTGTTTTATCCAGCATACAGTTGCTCATGATACAGGTTCAGCAAATCAAGCTGTGCCCTCTTGATTCACAGAGTTCAACTCCAGTTCTGCTCTCAGGAACACTTTGTTGTTCCAGATCTCCCCTCAGAAATTCCCCTACGTAGTGCTGTCTTCAAGGATGTCCTTAGACCCCTTCACCTGATCCTTCCTCCTGCATTTTGAGCGTGTGCTGCTGTGTTGGGGGGCAGAACAGGATAACCAAGGCCTGCAGCAGTGACTGTGGTGCCTTCCTTTTTTCCAAGCCAGGTTTGCAGAGAAAACACCTCCTGAGCAGAGCAGATTCTCTACCAGGTAACTGCAGTGAGAACTGTGCATTGCTGCCCTTACAACTGCCTTGTTAAGTGTGTGCTGCTGTTTTCTTCACTCAGAGCACAGATAAGTGAGGAGCTGAAGGATCTGATACTGCGCATGCTCGATAAAAATCCAGAAACGAGGATAACAGTCCCTGAAATAAAGGTAAGGTGGACCTTGATATAAACAAGCTTTTAGTCTCAGCTGATTTAATGTCCTTTGGTACCTTCTAATGAGGCAGAGCTCTTCCCAGTGTTTGTTTTGGGAGCTGTCTCTAGCACCCTCCCTCGGAGGAGGGTACTCATTTTGCAGCCACAGCTCCATCACTGCTTCTTGCCTGGGGAATATTGACAAAAGCTTTCTTGTTTGCTTGTTTAAATGAAAATTACTCAAAAGCTGGCTGATCTCAGTGAATCCCTGGGAGAATCAACACTGTCAGGGGAGCTGCTAGTTGCAGAGCCTGGGCTGGCAGTGTTGGATGTGCATTCCAGGGATTGGGTGTGTGTTCTTCCCCTGGTCCTTGTGTGGCCAGTGGCCTCAAGGCAGCACATTCTTTTCTATCACCATTATTTGGGAGATGTTTAATAATAGAAAGAATGAACAGGCCTGGCAGAGCACAATGCTTCACAAGTTATGGTTTCATTCTGGATTTGTGTGGGCTTGCTGTCCTCCTGTCACCCCTCACCAAGGCTTTAGACCTGCTGAAGGATCCCAGAATTTCCATAGAGATCCATCAGCAAGCTCTACAGGGCAAGCTCTGCTTTGCTTTGTCCCAGGCCAACACCAGTATTGCCACCAAAGCTGACACTAGAAAAGCTGAGCTTCAGGAAAAAATTGTGACATCCCTTCTCTCCATGCCCAGGTTTGGAGATTTTTTTGGCCTCAAAAAACAAATCTTGGCCTCAAAGGCAGGTTTGGAGCTGTATTTATGGGGTTTCACTTGCCAGCTCTTGCAGGCACACTGTAAGAGCCTGTGGGTAGAAGAGCAGAGCTGCGTGCTGGCCCTGTCCCTGGCTGGTGTGCTTGGGGACTTGTCTTGGATGCTGACAGAGGACGTGTCAGGCTGACCCTGTGCTCAGCCCATGCCCTCAGACAGGGCTTCCTTCCTGCTCCCAGCCAAGAAACCATCCCACGAGAGGCAGCAAGAACAGGAGGCTTTGCTCTGCTGCATGCAAGACAAAAAATGAAAATGCTCCAGACAACTCAGGTTGTCAGAGTGTTCCAAACTCGATTCAGGTGTGCCGTGGTTCTGGTGGGTGGCAGCAGGTATGACAGCACTGAGCCAGACTGCAGCCATTTCCAAGGAGGCTGGTTCAAATCACCTCTGGCAGTGGGAGATGGAGCAGTAGTGGCAGCAGTGAGCCCTGTGCCCCACTCCTGTCCCAGCCGGGCTGTGTCCCCGTGCAGGTGCACCCCTGGCTGAGCCGGGGCGGCGCGGAGCCGCTGCCGCTGGAGGAGGAGCACTGCTCCGTGGTGGAGGTCACCGAGGAGGAGGTCAAGAACTCCGTGAAGACCATCCCAAGCCTGCCAGCCGTGGTACGTGTGACACACCACATCCTCGGAGCAGGGGGCTGTGCTGAAGCCTTCAGCTGCTGGGGGAGGTTTGGAGAGGGGACACGTGTGTTCTGGCATGAAATCTGGGCTGTTTGACCCGGTGTGAACTTCTTCTGTGTGACCACTGCAGCAGCCTGGCTCTCTCAAGCAGCTGTTCTCTGGGTTCCTTTGCTTCGTGCTCTTTGCTGTAAAATGTCAGCTGAATTATTAAAGAAGCTGTTGTTCCTCCTTTGAACTAGCTTCCAGGAGCCAGTCCTGCTGTTCTCACCGCTCTGTTCTCTTCCTCAAAGATCCTAGTGAAGGCCATGCTGAGGAAACGCTCCTTTGGGAACCCCTTTGAGGTCCAGACGAGGCGGGAGGAGAGATCCATGTCTGCTCCAGGGAACCTGCTGATGTAGGTACCTGCACCGTGCCTGGCGCTGCAGCACGGCCTGTGGGGAGGGAGGGTGGGGAAGCACTTTGCAAATCTTTTCTGTAGCATTTAAAGAACAAAATTCCATTCTGCATCAAACAATGAAGACAAAATCTACCTCAAGTCCTCTCAGATTGAAGTACAGTGTACTGCTGCAGCCTAAAAACTCTTTTATAGATGCAGTTCTCTCTGTAAGATGGGTTTGGCCTAAACACATGTAAGGTGCTAAACTTGAGTCTCTTTTTTCACCTGTTAGTTTATAATGCTGTGATCAAAGATCCGTTAGAGATTGGTGAAGTAAGATAAGTTTCATTAGGGTCTAGTTTGGATATATATTGGAGGGTTTAATTCTTCTCTCCTTTCTATGGGCAACAGAAATGGTACCAAATGAGCAGTTTATGTAGTTTTTTTCACTCAACATGAGATTATGGGATTTGACCTGGGGTCTGGGGCCCATCATGGTCAGACAAAAGAGAACACTTTGAAATTGCCTTTTCACTTGAGAACACATTTGGGTTTTTTTTTCACAGTTTTTTGCCAGTTAATGAAATAGTGGAACACGTTACAAAGGGATACTTTGGAGGCTGGGTATAAATTACTATATTGAGATTAAAAAGGGAATAGAGATCTTGATGACTAATAGATTCATTAGCAGGTTTTAACCATGATGGTGTGTACAGGGATGGGGAGAGAATTCTTCTGTCCTTTACGTGGTTCTTACTCTTTCTCCTTCATATTTGTCACAGATTTCATTCAGAGCCAGGATTCTGGGCCATCAGTCCAGTAAATAACAGCTGGACCAGTAGCCTGATCTGGGACAATTATTTTTATATAAATAAAGTTCTCACCCCACAGGATCTATAAGGCTGTGGCTGACAACAAAGCTGTGTTGTCCCAAAATGATTCTTTCCCACCCAGAATCCCAGTCCCATTCCTAGCAGACTCCCAGGAGGGTGTGCTGAGTCTCACTGCACCATTGATAACGCAATTAGAAGAGTCTCTCTCTGTCTCTCACAGGTGTGTGGGGATTTCAGGGCTCAGCTCAATTAAGGATGATAATGTTCTAGATCCCCAGCTGATTACTGGAGACTTAATGAAGCCTTTGTCTTGGTGTCCATGGCCAGACACCAGTTTGGCATTGAAACACCCTGCTCATGAGTGCTGCTGTGGGACACATCTGGAGCACGGCAGTCACAGCTCCTTTGCCATCTTAGCACAAGGGATTTGTTCCTCTTTGCTCAATGCCTTCCAAATTAGTTATTGCTAATTGGACAGATATTCCTACCCATATCTTCACTATCATTGCTGGTCATTGCATTACATTGTTCTGAAATGGGGAAACATTTACTAAATTTGAAGAAAAATATTTCTTTTCTTCCCAGACAGGTAACTTGGAGCAAGGCAGATTTTCTTTTCAAACCCTGCCTGAACTGATATTTCAGGCTGGTAACCCTGGGCCTGTTTCCAAAAGGGATCTGTTCCCTTCTACCTTTCATTTGAGATGCTTGAAAACTCAGCCAGATGGTGGGAAAATTCCTTGACCCTTGATACTGGTTCCTGCCTGGAGTTGGTTGCTTTACTATCTGCTCAGGAAAAACAAAGTTCATTTGATCTGAGGTAGCTGTGAAACTTCTGACCAGCCCATTATCCATGTCTTGTCCTCTATAAAATAGTCTTAGGCTTTCATGATGGGCTGTAAGCCTTCACTTTTGTGTCCGTTTTAAAGTTGCTAGTCACATTTTTTTCAGTTCATTGAAACCCAGCATCTTCCCCTGTCTCAGCCTATTCTGGACCTGTGTGTTTTCAGGCTCCTTGTACAGGCTAAAAGGCTTATTTTTAAAGCAGTGTGTAATTTCCACTGTTGTGCTGCTGTGTCTGGTGCCCTTAGTTTACAAAACCATGCCAGGCCAGGGACGGAGTGCAGCCGTGCTGGGCTGGCCTCTGCCCAGCTGTGTGAGCACTTAGAAATATCCAAAATCAACATGAATGTGCCAATTCTCCACTGCACAATCCCTGTGCTTAATTTCTCAGTCTCATGCCATCAGTGCCAATTTTTGGCAGTAACAATTGACTTAATCCTAAATTATTTCATGCACAACTGGAGTTTTGAAAACCCATCTCAAAACTGTTGTTTAAAAGAAAGACACTTGCCAAGTCTCTCCAAAAAATGGTGTTGTATATTAAACACCACAGCAGGGATGCTCCTTTTAAGGCATATGGGTTATTATTATTTCAGACTTTGGAAAACGTTTTACTGACTGAATCTAATGAAAATAACTTCAAATTTAAATAGATGTGTTGGATCTAATGACATTAATCTCAAGTGAACCACAGCTAAATGGGAAATATTCATTGTTCAGTGAGTTATCTCTTGATGACAGTGTTATTTCCTCAGGGGCAAACAGAGTAGACACCAAGCTCATCCACTTCTTAATTCATATTGCTTGTTCCCTGGAAAAACCACCCTTGCTACACATATAAAGTGCCAATGTTATGATTATAGCTGTGTTAAAGTAAGTTTCAAGTGAGTCTGGATTTCTGTAAAGCTTTAGGATCTTGAAGAAGCAGATAATACTGCTGTAGTAAAGCTCTGCAGAGAGTTTCTGCATGTCCCTCACTCTTGTTGCTGGACAGGGGACCCTGAAATTGGGACATGCCAGAAAAGCAGTGCCTGCAGCCATCGCTGTGCTGTGGACATGTGGCTGCCCTGGAGGAGCTGGGAGAAAAATGAGCCACACATTGCCAAGCTCTCCTGCACAGAGCTCTTTGTCCCAGTAGCAGTGCCTTTAGAGGGACATCAGTCAGCTTGTGTAATATTGCAGCTCCTTCTGGCTGTAGGTAGGAAATAACTTTTTGTGTTTCTACGGAAGAAAAAAGGAAAGCAATTAGAATACTCCAGTTTCACATTCAATTTATTTAATTAGGCTGCATGTGAAATTGCCAGAGCCCCACTCACTGCTGCTTCAAGCCTCTTACATCTGTGCCATTTCTGAGGATATACTCTGTAGGAAATCCTCTGGCAGTGAGCTGAGCTCTGGTACCAGAGCTTTCTGCTGTTGGATGCCTAATTGATGACTCTTAAAATGGAGCTGTCCTTCAAGCTCACTCCTTGGGATTTGGAGAGGAGGAAACTAAATCATGTGGCTGAATCTTTTTTTAATTTCTCCCTGCATTACCTACACAGCATGCTGGGCTCTGTTCCTGGAAATGCTCTGGGCAGGTATCTGTGGTAGCAGCAGGGCTCTCCTGTTGCAGCCTTGATGCCTTTAGAGGACACCATTAAGACCCCACTGATGTGAAACAGTCCTTAAGTTATTCCTGGAAGGACAGAATGGTTTTTTAGCACTCTTTTGACCTGGAAGAAGCCAATCCTCTCCTGGCTGTTATTTATTGCTCTGTTTATCAGCACTGAGCAGTTTAAAAGGCAGATGTTCAGTGCAGGCACACTCAGCAGGTGGAGGGGAGCTAAAATGATCATGCCCCATTTAGCAGTTGTTGTTTTGCACACCTAGAATGGTGTGAGTGCTGCCAGCTGTCACCTCCCCTGTCAGCTGGGCGGTGGCCAGGTGTCACTGGATCCTGCCTTTCCTGCAGGAACTCCCAGGAGAGGCAGTGATTCATGGAGTCTTACAGATCCTGCAGATCGTGGCCAGGTTCAAGCCCATCATTAATGGTGGCTGCAGAAGCAACTAATCTTTTTTTTTAAAGGCCACTGCAGCATTCACAGCTAAATTCTGGATTTCTGGTAGCAGTGTTTGCTGCATTTCTTCTGCCTGCTCCACATTTCTCCTGATTGAGTCAGCACTGGCTTCACCACATTTTATTGCTCTCATTTATTGCAAGCGCTACCTATCAAATTAATTGCTGTGTTTTGACAGACCCAATTTACTTTCCCATTATGGCAGCTAATACTGTTGACGAAATGTGGTTGTCAGCTCCTCCATGGGGGATCAGTTGGTATTTAAAAAGCCTATCCTGTTTCCAGCCTTCCCAAAGGAGACCCAAAGGGTCACTGCCCTTAGGGCCACATTGTCCATGTAGGTTAGGCACAAGGAAGCCAAGGGGGAAAAGGAGGTATAAAAAGTGGCTGTCCCAGGTCTCTGAGCAGAAACAGCTCCTCCCAAAGACAGAACTGCATGTTTTGTGGGAAGAGCCATGCCCCACATGCAGGTGGGTGTCCTCACAGGGCTGTGGCACAGGACTTTCCTCTGGAATGACCCACCACCAGCAGGGAGGGGCCCAGTGCCCCTGGGGCTCTGCCCCACTGCACAGGGTGCTGATAGGACACAAAAGCCCAGCGGTGCCCAGGGCAGCACAGCTGGACATCAGCAGTGTGCTGGGAGCCATCTGGGACTTCCAGCAGTGGTAGGGGCTGGAGAGGGTTTGTACAAGAGCTACCAGTGCCTGTCCTCATGTGTCCTTAGGTAAATGTGGCTGATGTTCCATCCCATTCCACTCTGCACTCTAGGCTGGACAGGCACAGAAATACAAGTTCCTTCACCTGCTGCCATTATCTTCATGATCATTTTCTTCCTTTGTCTCATTGTTTTGCTCTCAGGGACAGATTCCTCTTAAACACATCTGTATATTTGCATCCATCTTTAAGGTAATTCCATGTCTGTGTTTCCCCTGGGTGCTGTAGAAACCTGTGTCCCCTCCTGAGCCTGTGTGATTTGTGTGGTAGTGAGAGCGTTTGGCTCCATCCTTCCTTCCTGTAGGAGCAGTTTTACTGCAGTCATTCTGTGTGTGTGACACTAATGTTTATGTATGCTTTTTATTATTATTTCTATTTCTGATTCTTTGGCATTTCAGCTGCTTTTAGGGAGGGAGGGAGGGGTGAAAAACAACAGTTGGGTTTTAGCAGGAAGTGGTGCTCAGCCCCACATCTGCAGAGGGAATAGCTACAGAATTCGAGCTTTGTAATTTGAGTTTAATTTTTAGTGGTTATGCAAAAGAAAAGGCTGGAGCCATCTCTGCTCCAGATGCTCCACCACTCCCTTGTGTTTCTGCCTCTGGTGCAGCACTGGGATGGTTCTGGGCACACCAAAATCGGTTGCTCCAAGTGACACCCCACCCCAGCCAGGACTCCTTCAAAACATGGTCACTTGTCCAACCACCTGCACAGACCCTTCTAGGAAGTGTTGGTCCCGTTAGTTCTGTTAAATAACAAAATAATATTAATGCATACCATGATGAGCTGCTTGCAGACACCTCAGTGGGAAGTCCTAGGATCCAGTGGTTAGGCAGGACACAGCCTGGGCTGAGAGATTGGGGAACAACCACACATCTCTAAATACCTTTGGAACAGATCCTGCACTTTGGAGACTCTGGCCTGATTTATTGCTCTGAGACAAATGGGTGGGCCAGAGCCAGGATGTCACCTGCTCTGAGTGAGGGAGGACTTGCAGAGATTCTCCAAAAATAGCCAGGAGAAGGCAGGCAGAGGCAGATGGGGACTGACAGGGTGCTACTGCCTCCTGCTGCTGCATTTCCACAGGGAGGAAGGGACTCGAGCAGCCTGCATTGAATGGGGACTCCATGGAGGAATTAAGCACTTGCCTGGGGTGTGTGTTTGAGCTGTGGAGGTTGTCCCACACCCTCCCTGTGCCGTGCTCCTGTGTTTGGGAGGGCAGTGTGGGGAGGCTCACTCCTTGTGGGACACAGAACACATGTGAATCCCCAGTGGCTCTGATCCCCCCCCACAGCCATGTGCTCTCCTGGGTAATTGCACAAACCAGGCTTTGCTCCCCTGTGGCTTACAAAATGTAGGAGAAATAGAATCTTATTTCTTAGCAAGAGTTATTTACTGGAGATCCCCATCCAGCCTCAGGCCTCACAGCAGAAGCTGGTTCCTGTGCAGACATGGAGCTCTGGTACTGCATCTCTGCTGCCCACGGGCAGCCCCATCTTTTTGGCTGCTGTTTGCCACCCTGAGGGTCCTCTCACCCTGACATGGAGGTGTTTGGAGAGGCAGAGGCTGCTCAGAGTGGTGGGACAGCATTGCAGACAGCCCTGACAGGAGCAGGATCAGCAGGATGTGCCAGTCAGGGAGCTGGGCTGTGCTGAGCTGCCACAGAACAGAACCTCTGCAGATAAATGAGGTGATCAATCATTTGAAGAGGGGGATGACAGGCACTGAAGATAGTTCCTCAGCCTTCCCTGCAGGGAAATGGTCCATGGGTTCAAGGTCAGGTTTACTGCAGGGCTTTGCTGAAGTGGAGGGAGAAGAAAACATGATCTTTGATCATTTCTGGTTTCTTCAAAAATTGGGTTAGGCAATTGTGTGTACTTTGTGTTGTTCCTAGCCAGGAAATACCCCCAGAGCCCCCAAACACTGTGTGCTCCCAGCACTGACACTCCACTGCCAAGCTGGCTTGTCCATGCAGGTTCTACAGAATGCCCTGGCACAGGTGCCCAGAGCAGCTGTGGCTGCCCCTGGCTCCCTGCAAGTGCCCAAGGCCAGGCTGGACAGGGATTGGAGCAACCTGGGATAGTGGAAGTTGTCCATGCCCATGGCAGGGGGTGGAACAAGGTGATCTTCAAGGTCTCCTTCAAGCCCAAACCATTCCATGATTCTGTGGCACAGCCAGACTGGTGTGAGTGAGGCTGGACACACCAGGGAGACACAATTGCTTGGAGATGATCACCTCCTTTGTGTTGTGGATATCTTTATGATGGAGAAATGGGTGTTTTAGGTGAAGTCACCTGCCTGGAATTGGTTTTTCCTGTGGGTGGCACCTGGAGGTGTCCCCTTTTCTCCATCCAGTGACAGTAACAGGCGTCTGGGGGTGGAGGTGCTGCTCCTCCAGCAGTACAGCTCAAGCCTTCTACATGAGAAAACATCAAAAGTTAGGAGGAAAAGGCTGAAGTTACTGTGGTGTATGTGCAGTGCAAGGAAGTGACCTTGGCTGAGTTTCTAGAGCTGCTGCTCTCAGGTTTTGGGGACTGCTCTTTTGGGGACCAGGCAAACTCACAGAAACTGAAATAACACAGTTTTTATGTAGGACAAACTGGGTTCTGGTAGAAACATTTAGTTTTACTGCCATTTACAGCAACACTTTGGAGAAGCAACTGTGGGATCAACCCATCACTCTGATCTTTATTTAAAAAAATAGATCAAAGGAGAGCAGACCAGAACTCTCCAAATGCAAACTAGATCATTTAGAAACCATGTTGCTGGTCTGCAAAACTTTCCCCTAAAACCAGATACCTCCTCGTGGAGAAGAGCATTTGGGGAAGTGGAGAGCTTGAGCTAAGTACTGATACTGAAATGTTAATTAGCTAATTGCTCCTGGGGATCACCTACACCCCCCACCCACACTGCCATTCTAGGACTGGGATGCAAAATAGAGGGACCACTGGAATTTTGCGAGTGGGTTTTGGGGATGAAAATACCCCTAAATGGAAGGCTGGGCACAGTGGAGGGGACTGGATGGGTGCTCTGGCTGGGGAAAAGGGAACCACATCCCTGTCTATGTCTGACCTGTCACCATAGCCTCCAGAGGACTGGACTGGACTGGGCTGTGGGAAGCAGGAACAAAGAAGCAGCTCTTCCTGGTGTCAGCAGGAGGAAAAGGAGAGGGGACAGCTGCTGCTGGACTTCAGCAACAGGCTCTGCACATCCCCTCACCCGTCCAGGTAGCCACAGGGTGAAAAGGCGTGCAGAGAATGTCCCTGAAGTCTTCTTGGCACACTGGTAGCGGGAGGGTGAAGAGGTGTGCAGTCTGCAGCTGAAGTTCCGATCAGCAGACCGTCCTCTCTCCTTTCCTTGTGACAACCAGTGTGCCACCAAGACTTTAGGGACAGACTCTGCCCGCCTTCTCCCCCTCCCTTCGGCTACCTGGAAAAAGCTACAACAGCGAGGGCGAGCTCCGTGTCAAGCCCCCTGCCGAGCTGATCTTTTTAATAAAGAGCTGAGCATTAATAAAGGCATAAGCCGTGTTCATGTCACAAACCACCCCCTGCCTGGCAGTGTGCTCACGATGTCTTTGTCTCCTGGCAGAACACAGGGCAGCAGAGAAGCCGCCAGGGACCCGGAGCTGCCCGACGTGTGCGAGGACGAGGCCGCGGCCTGAGGGGCTGAGGCGGGCGGCGCCCTCATCGCCCTCATCACCCTCAGCGCCCTCAGCGCCCTCATCTCCCTCACCGCCCTCACCGCCCAGCACGGCCGCACAGAGCCAGCCTGAGCCCAGCACCCAGCACGATGGCAGGCAGCCACACGAGCAGCCACACGAGCCGGCAGGAGGATGGGAGCAGCTCCAGCAGCCCCGTGAGCCCCCCAGCAGCTCCTCCGTGCTGCCTCACGCTGCACCCGAGCAATGCGGCCGTGTTCCTCTCAAGGGTCATCTCCCCCCCAGAGACTTTCTCCTTGTGTTGTTGCATTCTCTACTTCAAGCATCAGGGGGAAAAAAAATGATGGGTTTTATATGGGAGGGCAACTTTTATTTAATGCACTTGTGTACATCAGGAGTCCTGCTCCTGGCGTGGAGATGAAGGCAAAATGGATATCAGCTAAATGAGGAGGAGATCCCGCTGTTGGATGAACATCGTCCCTCCCTGTGTTTGTGTTTTTCTTCCCTTTTCCTCCGATCCCTCAGTTTTGCACAGTGTCAGTCCTGCCCCCAGCCGTGGCTTTAGGGCAGAGCTGTAAAGCAGAGGAGTTACAGGAGATCCCCTGGCTGTGCAGTGAGCCCTGGGATGTCACAGAGCCCTGGAGCATGGGGATATGCTGCTACACACAACAGCTCAGTGCTCCAGGCACATCTGCCAGGGCTGGGAATGCTCCCCAGGAGTTGCACCCCATCCTGCACCCATGGACCATGTTCCCCAGCTGAAGAGTGGCAGGTTTGGGCTTTGTTTTATTTCATTTCCTTCACTTATCTCTTGTGTACCTGATGCTTTTAAACTTTAATTTTCTGAAAATGACCCAAACTGGGAGAGGTTCCTAGGATGGAAAATGTTGGTGGAGGGTTTTTAGAAAGCTACAGAGCACAAGTTCACAACTTGATCTTTTGATTTTTTTTAAAAAAAGGCTTTAATTTTTAATTTTAAGACTGTTTTTTATGCATGTGCTGTTGCTGCTATTTTTTCCATTGATTGCTTCTAAACTTGGGGTTGGAAGCTTCATCTCAATAGTTTGACAACTGGTAAGAGATTGCACTTAAAAAGGTAAATACAAAGAAGCAACTACAGCCATTTTTTTGGCTGTTGACTGTACAGACTGTGTGGATAATCAGGAATGTCACTCTTCCATTCAGAGAGTAAAACCCAGTGATATTCATCTGTCAAAATATGTCATTATTTTCCCTTGAGCCTTATGGGGTCTCTGAGCATGCCCCTGGGAAGCCAGTGGGATTGGAATCTTATTTTATAGTACTTCAAGAAAGGACATGATTAAATTTGGTTCCTACATAATCATCTTAGTGTCTGTTTTTAGGTCAATCCTGAGGACTTGGGACTTTGTTCCCTCGTTTTTTGTGCAGGAAGACACATGTACAAGTGTTGTTGGTAGTGACTGGTGCATCCTGGTGCTCCTGTTCTGTTTGCTGCAACCTCATTTGATTGTTCTGAACATTTTATAGCTGGGCTTTGCTGCTGGTGCCTTCTGTCTGTCCCCAGCCTGTCACCTGCCCTCACTCATCTCAGCCACCTCAGTGGGATGCATCTCACAAAATGGGAAATAACATTGCAGCTTCTCTATTGAATGGAGATCTTTAATGCTGACAGCTGGTGTTGGATCCTGTAAAGGTTGCTGCTGTGGAGCTGAGCTCTGCACTGCTGCTTCCAGGTGCTAAATCCTGCCTGTTTTTTGGTGTCTTCATCAGCTGTGAGCTCAGCATCCTCTGAGCACCAGGAGGATGCTCTGATCCTTCCCCCAACCTGGGACATGGGACTTTCTGCTTGGATCCTGCTGCTTTGTAATGAAGATTTAGGTGCCCAGAGGTAGGGAGTGAAAAGTCTGAGAGCACAGGGGATTCTGCAAATGGGTAAGATTGTCCAGGTGGAACTGCTGCCTGTGGAAGGAACAGTCTGTGGATACAAACTGATCTGTGCCGTGGTGCCACCTGCTCCTGCTGCAAACCAGGGGCCAAGATGGGAAAACTAACCTCCAGTTTGTGGAAAAAACTTTCTCCAACTGGTGTCCCCAGGACAGAGCCAGGGAGTGACCTTGGAGCAAAGACACATCTCAGGAACGTGCCCTACCCCAGGCAGAAAAGGGAGTTCTTGTAATCCTCATCACTTCTGAAGTCTAAGCAGTACCTGGGTTGTGCTCAAAGAGCTCTAAGAATGCAAACATGGGGTTAGCTACTGTGTTTTTAATCTGTGGCAAGAATAATTTGCTAACCCAGGCAGCTGGGGTTATTTTAGTGATGCCCAAGGGGTTGGGAGCTGGTGGGGAAGGCTGCAGGAAAGCTGTTCTCAGCCTCAATTAATGCAACCAAACAAATGATGAGTTACAAATGAGCTCCATATCCTGTTCCTTTAATGGTACCTAAATTCATCACTTCAGTTTTGGAGAGGAATGGGTGTTTTTTATGATTATCCCAAAATCTACTTAGAAATATTTGTCCTTTCAGCTACAAGAAATCCTTCTGGAGCTGTTCCCACAGGTGTAAGAACCAAGCCCTCGAGATCTGAGCTGATGTCACACCTTGTTTCTTCAGCAAATCTGCCAACAGGCTTTCCCTTCTAGCCCAGAGATCACCCCTATCGTGTCACAAACAGCAGCCTGAAAACCTGCATGAAATGAGATGAAAAATGTGCCCTGGCAGCAGGAGAAATGCTCAGATAGGCAAAGCCAGGCTCTACTCACTCAGCTGCAATGAAATTCTTGCTTGTTTATGTGCATGTTAGAGCAGCTCAGGGCAACTGGTTCTGCTCTGAAGAAAGGAAGAGACTGAAGAGAGGGGATTTATTTGAGAATAAACATCCCAGGCAAAGCAGTGCTTTTAGCTCTTGAGTAAAATCATTCTCTTTAGCTGGATGGGTAAATATTTGTCTGCTCCTCTCTGTGATGGAGGAGATGGGGTTCAGTGTGGACTCTGCAGAGCAGGTGTGGCACATTCGTGCTTTGGTGTGTGCTCTGTGTTTTTCCCCTCCAAATCCTCCTCTCTGCTGTTCATGGAGCACTGGGATGCTCTGGCCTGGGTTAGCTGGGCTTGGAGTCACCAGGAGGGCTCCTCTTTCCCCATCACCATTGCATCTGGTCAAGCTTTCCAGACTCTTCCAGGCTGAGGATGGTTTTCTTGAAAGAAATTTCTCATCTGGGGGAACAGCGTATCTCTTTGATCTCCAGGAGGTGGATTATCTTGTTCAATAAATGGCTCTAGGCCTTTGGTTTTGGGGGGTAGTGCCAAGTAAAAATCCTGGTCAAGTCTCTTCTGTGCTGCACTGAGGAATGCCCAGTCCGTGTCTTTAACCCTTTGGGCAGGAATGTGCTGCTGTCCATGTCCCAGCTGCAAGCAGATGAGGTTTCCAGCATCAGGGAAAGCTGACTTTGTGCAGGGCTCCAACCAGAGGGAGCCTGACAAGGGACAGGGTAGCTGCTCCATGCAAAACAAACAGTGGCTCCAGAACACAACTCCCAGGGTGCAATTTCATTCCTGATTTATTGCCAGACTTGCAAGGAGGAGCTGCTGGGAGAAATTTCATGTTCCTTCAGCACAACTCTGTCCTGAAGCCTTCGGCAGCGCTGCCATGGGGGAATTTCTCCAGTTGTGCTGTGTGGCTGGGAGCTTGTTTGCCTTCCCCAGCTCACTGCTTTCCCTCCCACCTTGCCCAAAACCCCATGAGCTTTGTCCCACCAGCCCAAGGCTCTGTCCCAGCCCCTGAGAGGCCCAGGCTCCCCCAGGGACAGGGATCTCTGTGAATGTCCCAAGGCTGGAGGGCTGTGCTGGGGGATGCCACTGAGAGCCCAAGCACCTCTGCTGTGCAGCAGGGAGACTGGACAGCAGAGAGTGGAGGGCTTGTGTGGAAATACAACTTGGATGAGTTTTGTAGTGGAGTTTGCTGAGCAGAGCGGTGCAAGGCATTCCTTTCTGGCCCAGATCCTTCTACACACGTCCATGCTCAGCTCGAGTCCCTCCCAGGCTGAATTAACCTGCATTATGCCATGACCCTGTTGCTGGGAATGCAGCCTCCCATGGGATGAGGGAAGGAAAGCAGCTCATCACTCACTGCCCTGCTCCTTCCCTTCCTGGAGAAAAGCCATGTACACTCCGAGCTGCTGCTGGCAGAGCCCAGACCCTCCCTCAGTATCCACAAGCCATCCAAATGCTCCCAAAAAATGGTGTAAATTCAAGAAAACATGAATTGCAACTCCTGAGGGTACAATGCAGATCCTCTGTGCTGTAATTTTGCTGCTCTTTCTGATTTCTAGGCCTGTTCTGTTGGTATTTCTGTCTCTTGTTGCACTTGAAGTTGAACCTCTGCCCCTGTATGTGCTCTGCTATGATTCCAGCATGATGTAAATGCACTCAGTACTGTGACAGCACGTGGCTGTTGCACTGTAAATATGTACCATGAAGAGAGAGGCTATTTTTTGCATGCTTTTGTACTGTAAAACTGATGAGAAAATGATAATAAATTCCACAGAGATGACCCTGGCTGGAAGTGCAGTTCCTAAGGCAGCTGCCAGGTGCAGCCCTGAGTGCTGCCCTAAGGCCAGCCCCGTTCTGGGACTAAGGCCAGGGGCAGCCCCAGTCACAGTCCTGAGCCTGAGCCCGGCTCAAAGCTCAAGGCTCCCTTTAGCCCTAAGGCCAGGGTTGGCTCTAAGCCCGGCTCAAGGCTCCCTTTAGCCCTAAGGCCAGGGCCGGCTCTAAACCCGGCTCAAAGCTCCCTTTAGCCCTAAGGCCAGGGCCGGTTTAAGGCTCCCTTTAGCCCTAAGGCCAGGGCCGGCTCTAAGCCCGGCTCAAGACCTCCTTTATCCCTAAGGCCAGGGCTGGCTCTAAGCCCAGTTCAAAGCTCAAGGCTCCTCAGCCCTAAGCCCGGCTCAAAGCTCAAGGCTCCTCAGCCCTAAGCCCGGCTCAAAGCTCAAGGCTCCTTAGCCCTAAGCCCGGCTCAAAGCTCAAGGCTCCCTTAGCCCTAAGCCCAGCTCAAAGCTCAAGGCTCCCTTAGCCCTAAGCCCGGCTCAAAGCTCAAGGCTCCTCAGCCCTAAGCCCGGCTCAAAGCCCAAGGCTCCTTAGCCCTAAGCCCGGCCTCAGCCCCGATCGCCGCCCAAAGCCCGGCCGGCTCTGGCCCCGCCCCCCGCGCTGGAGCCACGCCCATTGCCCGCCCGTCACAGAGCGCTCCGCCTCCCGGCCAATCACATCGCTCCCATCACAGGGCCCTCTGGCTGTCGACCAATCACGTCAGCCGCTGGCGTCGCGACCCCGCCTCCTGCGTCTCCGGATCGTCACAAAGGCCGCCACTATTTGCTGCGGCCCCCATTGTGTCGTTACTGAGCGTCTATTGGCTGTGGGTGAGGGGGCGGGGCTTCAGCCGGCATATAAAGCGCCTCAGGCCGGCTCCCCTCAGTGCGAGCTCGGCGGCCGCGGGGCTGCAGCTCCGCCGGGCCGGGCGGTGCGGCCGCAGCAGCCACGCCGCAGCCTCAGGGCCGGCTGTGCCTCGCAGGGCTGCGGGGGCTGTGCGCCGTGTTCGGGAGGGAGGCGGGAGCGCCCATTCTGGCCGCCCGCGGCCCCCCGCGCCGGCCCCGCCGTCTCCCTCGCCCCCAAATCGGAGAGGCACAAAGTGCCGGCCCCCCCAGAGCGAAGAGAGGCACAGAGAATGCCGACCCCCGCATATCGAAGAAGGACAGAGAGCGCTCCCGGCCGGCCCAAGGCAAGTAGGCAGAACGGCCGGGGGCTGCGAGGACGGCGACAGCCGCGGGCCCGTCCGAATCGGCGGAGGACAGAGAGAATGCCCGCTCCGGCCCCCCAGAGGGGCAGGCGAAGGAGCCAGCACTCCCTGAATCGAGGGGGGACAGAGAGCCCGCGCCGGCCCTTCCAGGCGGAGAGGGGGCAGCAGCTGCCCCCTGTCCCCCCGAGTCAGAGGGGCTCTGACATGATGCCAGCTCCCCCCACATCGGAGGGCGACAGGTGCAGAGGGCTCCCCCAAAAGCGGATGGGGACCGAGGTCACCGCCAGCCTTGCAAAAGTAAGGAGGCTCCAGGAGCCCCCCATCATCCTGCAGGGTGAGAGGGACAGGGACACGTCCCTCCCAAGCATCCCGCAGGGCGAGAGCGGTGGAGACCTCTCGAGCAGCTCCCCCCTTTTCCCCGCTCCCGCGGACGAAACAAAATAAAATTGGCAGAAATCCCACTTCACAGCACACCGAAGGCTTTGCCTGATAGTTGTTTTCCCAACGAGTCACTTGTGAAGAAAATTGAAAAAGCAAAAGCCAGGCCCGACCCCTCGGCTTGACAGACTGGTCAACGTGTCCAGTCTGGTTCTTGTTTGCTAACGAAACCTCTTGGGAAAAGGGTTAGTTAGAGTGTTCCAAAATTCAGCCTTTGTCAAGCTTTTGGTGCCGTTCCTCCAGACAGATTAATCTGCCCTATGGGGAACCAGGGAAACTTTGTCCACTCTCCCCTTTCAGGTGGCTCGGGAGTCTCCATCCTCCTGCCCTTTTGGGGAAGGGTCGAAGGGGGTCTGTTATTGTAAATGTAATATCCTGTAATAGTATGTGTTTTTCCTTAACTTTGGTCACCACAGCATCCTTGGAGCTGGCAGCTCCAGGACACTTGCCTCTGGGAACATCTTCTTGCAGAGGGCTGAGCTCTCCTTTTTATTTCCAGGCATTTCCTGGCCATCTGCATCCTCAGGGATGAGCAGCTTCTGCAGACAGCCTTTTTAATTTTTTCTTTTTTTATTTTCTTTTATTTCTTGGAGCATCCTGGGATTGTGGAAGCTGTCCCTGGCAGGGGGTAAAATGAGATGAGCTTAAAATCCCTCCCAACCCAAACCATTCTGTGACTCTGTGTTCTGCTCAAACATACAATGGGCCCCAATAGCTGCCAGTGCCAAACCTACCTGTTAATTGATGAATAAATAAATTCCTGGCAACCACCACCACAAATGGAAGGAAAACAGTTCCATAGAAAGGACCAGCAGGGGCTGAGGTTGGAAACAGGGACATCAAGGTTCCTTACAGCACAAGCACTCTTCCTGGATTGATGCCGTTGCCCACCCCAGGTGGATTCATACCCCAGCATTTTGTCAGGGAGTAAATTAAATACTGAGAGCAGGTAATTGCTGGTTCCCTGGGAACGCAGTGTCCTGGTGAGGTCATGTCACTGCCACCATGGCACATCCAGCCCTGACATGGTCAGTGACATGTCCCAGGCCACTGAATCCCCCTGGAGCTCATGGTCATTTAGGATCTTGCTGGGGACTCAATCTGGGGTTGGATCCAACCAGGTAAATGGCTTGAAAGCTACTCCCCCTAATTTTCTTGTAAGTGGGCTGTGTATCAAAATGGATTTCTAGAGCAGTAAATTATAATTTTGTGCTTATTATAATATTCATTAAGAGCTGCTGTCTGCTGTAGTGTTACACCAAATACTAATTATTAGAAATTAAGGTGACAGGAGGGAATAATATTCTGAATTGTGTAAGTGGGAGTAATAAGAGCCTAGGAAGGATAAGCAGACAAAGCAGCAGGAGAATTCCCTTTCTATAGGGAAATCAGGAATGGAATCCCTAGGGGTAATGGAATCCCCAGGAGCCCAGCACTGGGAGGCAGGGCTGCCCAGGAACAGGCTGTGGGCGGGGGACAAAATTAATCAGAGCTACAAAGACACCAAGCAGAGGGTTCAAAGTGTTCAGTTTTGGGGCACCACCGTCTGGCAGGATCCATCCAGGGGATTGACCTCCAAAGGCTCCATCTTGCCTCAATGTTATTTTTCTAGTTTTTTCCTTGGTTTGTTTATTTTTTTTATTCCTCTTCAAGCTGAAATTAAATTCCTGCAATGATTTTGTCCCAACCTAGTCTCTGCTCATGGCAGGGAATAGACAATCTTTAAGGTCCCTTCCAACCCAAACCCAACTGCAGCAGGGGTGAGATGGATGCAGAGCAGGATGAACAGCCAGGGAAGCAGCCAAAGCCATGCAGAGCTGTGTGAGTGACATAGTTTTTCCAGTCCCCAGCAAAGGAGAATCATAAACTTCATCCTTTATTGGTGTCCATGCTGCTCCACACCAAGCACAGCTGTGTCCAAGGCCTCCCTCCAGCAGAACCTTTATAAATTATATTCCCTCTCCCCCGTGGTTTAATTAGGGGGAAAAAAGAATCTCATATGTGGAAGTGATTCTTTTGTTGCCAGACATTTTCAGGTTTTCCATTTTCTTCTCCTTGAGTAGGAAAAAGTCATTTACCATGTTCTTTTCTAACAGTTTCCAGGGATGTCCCACAAACACGGCCAGGAGCCACCAGTAGCCAAGCCCTGACCGAGTTTCTTGGCTTGAGTAAATCAATGTTTAGCCACTAATGGGAGCTGAATGCCCATTTTCCGTGCCCCATTTGTTTTATTGCCAGGGCTGGGGTGCAGGGGGGGCATCATGGGGCAGCTCTCTGGAAATCCCAGTGAGCATTCAGAATGTTCACTCCCATCCCATTTTATGGTGTGTGATGTGCAAACGCATTAGGGAACAACCTCTGCACTCACCAGCTGGAATAACTCACAGTTGCTCTCTCTCTGTCCATCTCTATTATTTTTTATTTGGAGTTTCCACAGGGTTGTTTTAAGCATAGGGATTGCTCTTGCTCAGTTTGTGCCAGCAAAAATCCCTTTGGAAGAAATTTTTTTGCCACAGAAGGGTGTTTTTCATTTTCAGAATGAAAAGGTATCTTTTTCCCTGCCCTGTTGGTCCCTTCAGCCTTGCTGTGGGATGTGGGCAGGGATGGGAGCCCTGAGCCACCACGGGACAGCAAAGGCAGGAGCTGACCCACCACTGGCTTGAGGTGAAGTGATTAAAGCTTGTGGCTGCCACCAGCATTTCCTGCCTGTAATTAATGCTTTTAATGAGGAGGCATATGGTAACCCCCTCCTCCCTGGCATTTTGCCAGGTGTGGGTTCATTAACAGCTGCTAATTACACCATAGTGTGGGTTCATTAACGGCTGCTAATTACACCATTATTCAGCATGTAAGTCAAGGAGGGCTACACCACTCCAACTGCCTGTGAATTCTGCCAAAAATTTCTTAGTTTAAATTTTCTGTTTTCTCCTTATACAGGGAACTGGAGCCCTGGGGATTTGCAGGGCAAACCCTGGGACACAGAGCCAGCGCCTTCCCTGCTTTACCTGACCCCTCTCCATGCACAGGGCCTGCAAATCCAGCTGCACTCCTCCTCCTCACAGCCAGAACATGCTTTTATTCCCAGGGGTGAGTTTTGTTGGAAGTCTGATAGTCCCAGGAACTGTAGAGGGGCTTGAAGCCATTCTCTCTCTGATGGAGCATCCAGCTGCCAGGACATCCTCAGCCCCATGTCCCAGAGCAGGAGGGCATTATCCTGGCAGGAAAACCGGTGGCTTTGTTCCCCTCAGACCTCAGCTCTGCTGCTGGGGTGTTCATTGCACCAAGTGCTTGATATCAAGGCTCTTTCTCCTGAAATAGGCTCTTGGAAATGTTTTACCAACAGCTGGTTACAGTTTTTACATGGAGTATTATCAGGTACCTCACTCCCAGCCTGGGGCTCTGAATATTCCAGCTCCATGCAAGTATTGGGAGAAAATGAGCATTAAAATCATTCATCTGGAAGTTCTCCCCTGTGGTGAGCACATTTCTCTCCCTCTCAGGATTTTTCATAGAGGTGCACAGAGAGAAATGGAAGAGAAAACAATTTCTATTTCTGCTCCTTGTTTTTCCTATGTGGAATGTGTTTGGAGAATTGTTTACCTGGGGGTGATTGCTTGGTTGGATTCTGGTGAGGATTGTTTGAGCCTGATGGCCAATCCAACCCACCTGGGGCTGGGCTGGAGAGAGAGAGTCACGAGTTGTGTTAGAGAAAGTAGTATGTAGTTTTAGTATCCTCCTTTTATACAGCATATTAATACATACTTGTATTAATGTGCTATATTAATTTTAGCATAGTTATAATAAAGGAATCATTCAGCCTTCTGAATTGAGCCAGACATCATCATTTCTTCCCACTGGGTTCGCCTGCATCAACAATACTGCCCCTCCTTTCCAAGCCAGTTCCAGGTCCTGCTCCTGCATTAACCTGGTGCTGCCCTACTCACCAAGCCACTGGATCCTGTGAGAATGGGAATAATTCCTTTCTGAAGGAAAATACAGTGTTGGGGTGTACAAACTCAGCAGGGTGCAGCTTTCTACCAATCCGTGTGTGGTCACTCTGGGCACGGAACACCCAGGAAAAGTGTCTCCTGTTTACAGAGAATGAACAACTGATTCACCTGAGGAAACACGGTAATTTTTGATGTCTAGGAAAGTTACACTGAGATGGAAAAACAGACCAACCTCCCGTGGAGCAGATCCCTGGGCCGGGCTGCTGCTGCCCTCTGCTGCCAAGTGACACTTTTCACTCTTCTCATTTCAGAGAAAGAATTCCAAACTGTTTTCAATACACTTTTTTATTGAAATAACCTCTATGCTAGTAAAGTAGAATTAATATTGATATTTAATGATAGGACTAAACAGATTAAAAAACTGATGTGGAAAGATGCACAGACTGTCAGGGATTTTGAATTAAGCACACAGATAATTAAGTTTAATTCAGACACAACAGTTTATCAATACTCAACATTTTCACTTGAAAATCTGATTAAATGTTAATAAAAGAAACTTTGTTTAGTAAAAAAGGGACACTGAGCAACAAAAAAAAACCCAAATAAATATATATATAAAGCAACATAAGGTGAAGTAGGACAAAGTGATAGAATTACTCATTTCCTCCAGTGGCTTCTGTTCTGGGCTGACAGAAACACAAGCACAGGCAGAGTGGTGAGGAGCCCTCAGATTCCAGAAACTGAGCTGAAATTTGGTTTGATGCCAACAGATCTCATCGGAACCTTGTAGACAGCATCAGTGTCATCCTTCTCCCTGCATTTCACACTGAAAGGCACCCAGGCAGCTCCCTGGCCACCGGCAAAGTCCCCGGGGCCTCACTGACCTCAGGCTGGAAACCACCTACACATTCCTACAAGTCTTACATTGTGTCCAAAGATAACATTCAGTGTTTTCAAACGCGTTACCCGACCCAAAACTTAGGAAGTTAACAATCCGAGTTACATTTTACAGGCTTTCTCCCCTTCCTGCCTTAGGGAGGTGCAAACTGGCACAGTTCAACAGCTTTTAGACCAAATCCTGGCAGGATGAGCAGACTAAGGGGAAGATAAGACCCTGTTATTTTAAGCAAGCTGTGTCTATGGCATCTGTCACCTTCTCCGAATTTCCATTACATTAACTGATCATCCTGCTTCATTTTTTTGCTCTTCTCCTCAACGTCTTTCAGCACCTCCTGCAATTTCTTAGAGCTCTGTGTCAGGAGGGCAAGGCTTTCCTTGAAGTTGCCGATCCCGTGCTGCCTGCAGATGTTCTCAAGCTCATCAAAGCACTGCAAAGTCTTCTCCAGCTCGGCCTTGACAATCTTCTGCTCCTCCAGCTCGGCCAGCAGCGCCTGCTCCATGGCCACCTCTGCCCTGTACTGCTCCTGCAGCTGCCGCACCTCCTCCTGCAGCGCCCGGAATTCCTCCTCGCTGCAGCGATACTGCTCCTGCACCCTGTCCTCGGGCAGCAGCACGTTCTTAGGGATGTTCAGCACCAGCTGCAGCAGCATTTCTTCCATTTTAGTGAACAGTTTATCGAAGTGCTCCTTCATGAAGAGCAGGAATTTCTCGGTGCATTTCCGGATCTGGGAAGGGTTGATTTTGCCGTCGAGCTTCTTCAGCATCACGCCCTCCACCACCTGCAGCACTTCGAAGAGGTAGTCCTGGAAGGCGATGTAGATGCGCAGCATGCACGTCTGCGGCGTGAACCCGAAGAACTGCGCCTCGTAGGCCATGGGATCCACCGACATGGCGGTGGGGGGCCGGGGCGGGAGGGCCGTGAGGGGGAGACGGGTCTCGCAGGGCTCCCCGGCATTACCCGAGGCGGCGGGGCCGCTGCTGCCGCTCAGGTCGCTGCTGCCGCTCCCACCACTCATGCTGCTCCTGCCGATGCCGCCGCTCCCGTTCCCGGCCCGAGGACGGTTCCGAGGCCCGGCGCTGCCGCCGCTCCCGTTCCCGGCCCGAGGACGGTTCCGAGGCCCGGCGCTGCCGCCGCTGCCGTTCCCGACCCGAGGACGGTTCCGAGGCCCGGCGGTGCCGCCGCTGCCGTTCCCGGCCCGAGGACGGTTCCGAGGCCCGGCGGTGCCGCCGCTGCCGTTCCCGGCCCGAGGACGGTTCCGAGGCCCGGCGGTGCCGCCGCTCCCGTTCCCGTTCCGAGGACGGTTCCGAGGCCCGGCGGTGCCGCCGCTCCCGTTCCCGGCCCGGGGACGGTTCCGAGGCCCGGCGGTGCCGCCGCTCCCGTTCCCGTTCTGAGGACGGTTCCGAGGCCCGGCGGTGCCGCCGCTCCCGTTCCCGGCCCGAGGACGGTTCCGAGGCCCGGCGGTGCCGCCGCTCCCGTTCCCGGCCCGAGGACGGTTCCGAGGCCCGGCGCTGCCGCCGCTCCCGTTCCCGGCCCGGGGACGGTTCCGAGGCCCGCCGCTGCCGCCGCGCTTTTCCCGCCTCGCTCGAGCTCCGCCTCAGGGCCGCCGCGCCCGCAGCCAATCAGCGCCCGCCAGGCCACGCGCCCGCCCAATCACCGAGCGCTCCGTCCCTCCCGCCCGCTGGCCACTCGGCCAATGGCAGCGAGA